>NC_000070.6:71926676-72526676 GCF_000001635.26 Mus musculus | reverse complement strand
ACTAAAGTGTTTTTTCATTATAAAAAGCCAGGCAGAAAAGAATATATTTTTGGACTAAAAAATAAATTTTTGTATTCAAGACAATTCTAAGATAATGAAAAGATAAACTGTAAACTGGGAGAAAATATCTGCACATGGTATATGTAGCATAAGAATGTTGTGAAGCATGAAACTCAAGGAGAATGAAGACTGAAGTGTGGACACTATGCCCCTCCTTAGATTTGGGAACAAAACACCCATGGAAGGAGTTACAGAGACGGAGTTTGGAGCTGAGATGAAAGGATGGACCATGTAGAGACTGCCATAGCCATAGCCAGGGATCCACCCCATAATCAGCATCCAAACGCTGACACCATTGCATACACTAGCAAGATTTTATTGAAAGGACGCAGATGTAGCTGTCTCTTGTGAGACTATGCCGGGGCCCAGCAAACACAGAAGTGGGTGCTCACAGTCAGCTAATGGATGGATCATAGGGCTCCCAATGGAGGAGCTAGAGAAAGTAGCCAAGGAGCTAAAGGGATCTGCAACCCTATAGGTGGAACAACATTATGAGCTAACCAGTACCCCAGAGCTCTTGACTCTAGCTGCATATATATCAAAAGATGGCCTAGTCGGCCATCACTGGAAAGAGAGGCCCATTGGACTTGCAAACTTTATATGCCCCAGTACAGGGGAATACCAGGGCCAAAAAGGGGGAGTGGGTGGGCAGGGGAGTGGGGGTGGGTGGATATGGGGGACTTTTGGTATAGCATTGGAAATGTAAATGAGTTAAATACCTAATAAAAAATGGAAAAAAAAAAAAAGAATGTTGTGAAGTATTCTAATAAAAATAACAAAAGATAAAATGCCAAGTAGAAAGAAGAAAAAGAATGGAACAGAATCTTTCTTTAAAAAATAAATTTTAGGGGGCTCGAGAGATGGCTCAATAGTTAAGAGCAGTGACTGTTCTTTCAGAGGTTCTGAGTTCAATTACCAGCAACCACAGGGTGGCTTACAACCATCTGTAATAGGATCGGATGTCCTCTTCTTCTGTGTCTGAAGACAGCTACAGTGTACTCATATACATAAAATAAATAAATTAAAACAAAATTTAAAGCTGTGATATGAAAGTATATTTACCATGATATATCATTTTGAAATCACAAATTAAAATAAAAATTCAGTGCTCCTGCACACCTATTATAATGTCAAAGTTCAACGTCCCATTGGTGGTTCTAAAAAAGCAATGCAAGGATCACCTTGCTCATATTATCACCCACTCTGTTCACATTTGTAGCTGGGAAATTTACATCTTCATGTGTAAAACTGATAAACTGACATGCTTCATGCCTCTGAAAAGCTATTAATTTTCAATCTTTATTCTCCTAAAAGGTATTAGGTTCCTGGAAGTAAAAGTCCAGATAATTTATAAGTTTTTTTTCTTGATTCTCTAGCCTATGTTTCCAAAAGGCTACCATGAACAACAACAACAACAACAACAACAACAACAAAAACAAAACAAAAAACCCAAGCAAACAAAAAAACCCAGCCAGTCAGCATGCACTGTGAAAAATACATGTACAAACTAAATTCTTCAGGTGGCCAGAGGCCACTTTGGGGTCAAAAAGTCAGAATTAGAAACATTTACAGTGAAGACAGAAAAGGTAACACTGAAAACATGACCTGTATAATTCAAAGATGCCTCAGTCAATGATGGTCTTGTTGAACAATTGTATTCAGTTTGGAATCCTGAGGCTTGCTTGTGGTGTATTCCTCTCAAAGGCTCATATGTTGCAGGCCTAACTGCTAACTGGTGAAGATTCTGAATGTATCAGTGGGTTTTGCCAGCAATATTTTCACAGGATAGTAGTGTTAATTGGAAGGGGTGCAAATTTTCAGAGGTGGAGCCTGGTTAGAGAAGAAAGACACTAGGAGCATGTTCTTGGGGAATATACCTTGTCTTGGGCACTCTCTCCTTTCTATGCTTTGGGAACAGTGATGAGCAACCTTGTCTTCCACAATCTCTTCCTGACATATTATTTTGCCTTATCCACAGGGAGGGGGGGGCAAAAACCATGTGACAATGGTTGAAATATATGAAATTATGAAGAAAATAGGACCTTTCTCTTTCCCTGTGTTGATAATATTGGGAATTTTGTTATAGCAGTAAAAAGAGTGACTGGCAGGAATAAAGGTACTTTGTAAGATTTTTAAATGGAAAGAGAAATAAATTACAATAAGTATGAAATTGGAGGCAATTGTTTCACAGAAGTCCAATGGAAATGTCCTCCAGACTTGAAGCAATCAGCCCTCGTTTGGCAGACTTTCAAAGACTGAAAACTTGGCAGGATGGTGAGTGAAGGATTTGCCAGATGAATATACCAACCACTGACAAGAAATCTGTCTATGCTAATTAAGCATATTTATAGATTAGCATAGTAAGAGTTCTTGTCTCATATATGAGATAATCTCAAGACAGCTGGGAAAGGATGCCATAAGAGTACTAACATAGTCTATGATATAGTAACATCTGCTATCACAGTAATACTGTACATGAGTAGCTCATTCCTACAAGCACAGGTAGAGTCCACCACATGCCAACACTTCTATTTCAAAGGCTTGGAAAGGCCCGAAGATAAAACAAATATATATGCTACCACGTGATAGTCTCTTGTCCTCAAGGGAGCAGTGAGTGTTTCTCTTAAGCAAATTTACCTATTTAGTAAAATAGAAAGAAAATTTCTGGGAAAACTTATTTGTACAAGACTGTATGTTTTTCTATCACTCTTTCTCTCCAAAGCCACTAAATCATAATTATTATGAAAGGGAAATTTGTAAGTGGTAAGTGACAGTCAGAAAAATATAAAATAATAAGAAAAGGGAAAGAAGAAAGAAAGAAAGAAAGAAAGAAAGAAAGAAAGAAAGAAAGAAAGAAAAGAAAAGAAAAGAAAGAAAGAAAAGAAAGAAAGAAAGAAAGAAAGAAAGAAAGAAAGAAAGAAAGAAAGAAAGAAAGAAAGAAAGAGGGAGGGAGGGAGGGAGGGAGGGAGGGAGGGAGGAAGGAAGGAAGGAAGGAAGGAAGGAAGGAAGGAAGGAAGGAAGAAGTGTTAATAAGTAAAATATAAAAGAGAATTATTTTAGTGGTAGAAGATTCCTGAATTTACCATTAAATACAAATTGGGAGAGAAATTGATTGACTTAGAAATGGGGCTAAAAACTTCATTGAAGGAAGAACCTCTATCTAAAAATGTATTTGCTTTGTTCTCCTACATATGACTATAAGACAACTTCCCAGTCACTTATATTGAAACCAGACATGCCAGATTATAGCAATGCCATGAAGCACAGCTTCTGTAGGGTTTCTATCCTCTGTTTGTCAAAGGTGAACAGATATTTACAATGGGTAACTATGAATAAAAGCTACTTCACCTTGTAGCATCTCCAAATATGAAAACTGTTAAGTCAAGTCCCAGAAAAGAGCATTTCATTAATAATAGATATACTGAGACATGTCTATGAAAATGTTTTATAAGACAGACTTGGGATGAATAGGCAGAATTAAGGACCAACCTGATCCACATAGTGAGTCCCAGGCTAGAGCTGAATAGTGATACCCTATCTCAGAAAAACAAGCAAACAAAACCCTATTCCTAAAAAGTAAACAAAAAAAAGGAAAGAGAAAAACAACAAATACTATTGTAGGAAAGGAGCAATGTATACTCACTATTGTTGGTAGTTCAGACTATTACAGCTACTCTAAGATTCAATGTAGAAGTTTCTCAAAAGCTAGAAAAATACCATCCTATGCCACTTGTCTTAGTTACTGTTCTATTACTGTGAAGACACCATGACGACAGCATCTCCTATAAAGAAAAGATAATGACTCAGAACTTAAATACCATTTTGTGAAAGGATCATCATGGGAGAGAGCATGACAGCAAAGCTTACTCCTGGTGACACACTTCCTCCAACACAACTACTCCAACATGACCATACCTCTTAATCCTCCAAATCTGTGTCAAATAGTGCCACTCTCTAATGACTTAGCATTCAAAAAAATGGGTCTATAGGGGCCGTTCTTATTCAAACCACCACAATTTTCTTATTAGGTATATTACCAAAGGCCTCGCATTCAACTTGTTCATACATGTTCATTGATTCTCTGTTCATAATATCCAAGAAAGTCTAGGTATTCACCAACTGATGGTTAGATTATGAAAGTATGATATATCCATCCAATGCAATATAATTCTACAAGAAAAAGAAGTGGGAGCAAGGGTGCCTCCATCCCCCAAAAGAGAAACAGTCTAGACAGAAAGCCATTGAAGAGAACTCTCAAATACTGAAATAGGGATACTGTAGTGTACCACTTCACAGTTTATATAAAGCTTCAGATGGCGGGGGCAGAGGGGCAGCAAAAGACTGTTTTCTTTAAGGGACTGGCCACTGGGAGTTTGACCATGTTCCAGTGAGCATGGGAAACACAAAAATGGACTCTTTTTTCCCTCTCCATTCTTTTTCTTTGAGAGAATCACAAGGATGCAAGGGTAGATGTGGAAGGACTAGGAAGTGAGTGTGATCAGGAAGTTTGTTTGAAATTCCCAAATAATCAATAAAGATAGTATATTAAAAAAAGAGAAAATTGGATTTTGTAGGTATTAGATGGATCTAGAAACAATTCTCCTGAGTATGGCAATCCAAACCCAGAAAGACAAACACTGTGTGTTCTCTCTCATATGTGGATTTTAGTTTTAAAACTTTGGATACGTTTGTTTAATTATAGTACCACAAACAAATCAGAAAACTAGTAAGAGGCCATAGAGAGAAAGATGTCAATGCACAGAGCAAAAGGCATAGAACACAGGTGGCATGGAGAAAGAAAGAAAAATAATGTAGGAAGAAATTTAAATGGGATGGAATTTAATGGCAAGATGACTAACAGCAAAGGCCTTTGGAAATGTCATATGGAAAACTAACACATATTCTTGTTGTTCCTTTTGTTTTGTTTTGTTTTGTTTTATTCCACTGATTCTATAATGATGATTTATTTTAATTTATTTTTTGACTTTTTTAAAGCCTTCTTTCTGACTTACAGTGTGACAAATTTAAAAACAAATAGCTATGAGATAATTTAGCTCTGAAGTTTATTTGGTGACTCTTAGTTTGGAAGACCTATCTAAATATGAGAGTGACTGAATCTCGCATTCTTACTGTTTCAGAAATTGTGTGTCTTTTTGCTTTTACTGTTTGTTTTATAAAATTTGGAGATCCAAATATCCTTGTCATGAATTGTTCCATTTATTATTATGTAGTTACCTTTTTTGTTCTGAATAACTTTTTGAGACAGGTTCCATCAAATATAAGAATTAATGTACCAGCTTGTACTTCTCCTTGCTCGGTGAGTTGACTTCTGTCCCTTGATCCTCAGGTTTCAGACATTTTGGCCAGCTAAGTGCATATCTTAGAGAAAACAGAAACTTGAATCTTATTTTCTATTCTACTCAGTCTGTATATTTTTATGGGGGAATATTGAGACAATTTGCATTTAAGATTTTAAGTTGTTAAAGGGATTTTACAATTTCAAATGGGTTTGTTAGTTCGTGCTCTAGTTTACTGGCTTAGGACATTTCTCTATATCCTCCCATATTGGAAATAGGGGATTACTTATATGCTGCATTGTATATAATTCATCACCACCAAATTTCCCCTCTCTCCTTTTCCTGCTATCTTTCCCTCTCTCTCTCTCTCTCTCTCTCTCTCTCTCTCTCTCTCTCTCTCTCTCTCTCTCTCACACACACACACACACACACACACACACACACACACACGCTTTTAGCTCTTGTATTCTCATGGATGAAAGATTTTCTTCTCACATATCTATAGAATAGGATTTATCAAAGAACTATCTGCAATGATTCCTTGGTTATCATAAACCATCTTTGTTTGCGTTGATTTGAAAATGCTATTTCTCCATCAAATTTAGAGATAACTTTGATGGTTATAACAATCTTGCTTGAGAGTTACTTATGCTCAATGCTTGAGATATATTGTTTTATGATTTCTTAGTTTTTTACAGCTGGTGATAATAAATGATCATTATTCTAATATTTCTGCCTTTCTATGTGTCAGTAGTTTTCTCCTAAAGTTTTTAGGAACCTTCATTGCTTTATATTTTGAAATATTGGCTATGATATGCTTTGTAAAGATTCTTCTTTATTTGGAATTTTAAATAGCAATGCCTTTCATTCTCTTTATTGGATACTTTATTTATTAAATTTCAAATGTTATCCCCTTTTCCAGTTTCCTCTTCACAACACCTCTACCCCATTCCCCTCTCCTTGCTTCTATGAGGGTGCTCTGACCCACCCCCTCCTGCCTCACTGCCCTAGCATTCCCCTATCCTGGGGCTTCAAGCCTTCAAAGGACCAAGGGCCTCCCCTCCCATTGATGCAAGATAAGGCCATCCTCTCCTACATATGCGCTGGAGCCATGGGTTCCTCCATGTGTACTTGTTGGTTGGTGGTTTAGTCCCTGGACGCTCTGAAGGTCTGGTTGATTGATATTATTGTTCTTCCTATGGGGTTTTTAAACCCCTTCAGCTCCTTTAGTCCTTTCCCTAACTCCTCCATTTGGGCTCCCCATATTCAGTCCTATGGTTGGCTGTGAGTACTCACATCTGTATTGGTCAGGCTCTGGCAGAGCTTCTCAGAAGACAGCTGTATCAGGCTCCTATTAGCAAATACTTCTTGGCTTCAACAATAATGTCTGTGTTGGGTGGCTGCATATGGGATGGATCTCCAGGTGGGGCAGTCTCTGGATGGCCTTTTCTACAGTCTATGCCCCACACTTTTTCTCTGAATTTGCTCTTGTGAGTATCTTGTTTCCCCTTTTAAGAGGGACCAACACACCCTCATTTTGGTCTTCCTTCTTCTTCGTCTTCATATGGTCTGTGAGTTGTATCATGGGTATTCCAAGCTTTGTGCCTAATATTCACTTATCATTGAGTATATACCACATGTGTTCTTTTGTGCAAGGGTTACCTCACTCAGAATATTTTCTAGATCCAACCATTTGCCTGTGAATTTCATGAAGTCATTGTTTTTAATAGCTGAGTAGTACTTCATTGTTGTGGGAAATAATAAAACAAAAACCAAAAACCCTGCATATTCCCACGTTAATGCAGGCCCACCTAATGGATCACAGGGCTCACACTAGGCCATCTCTCCAGAGATCCCTCTGCCTGTTAACTTGGAGGTCCCCTGTGGGAACTACAAGGGAGCCTGAGAAAGTTGGGAAAGGAGGATAGCCCATGTCCAGCCAGAGTTCCTCCTATGCTCTGGGCAGGCAGATGTGGGAGGGCTGCCAGGTGCTTTCCACTCAGCCCTGGGTGAGCATCCAAGCCTCTGACCCACTCTACGGGGGGGGGGGAGTGCGGGGTAGACAAGGGGCAGCCCCTGACATGGGGGCTGTGGAGCCACACCCTGTAGCCCCAGGGTTATGGGAGAGAGGGCTGAGGGAAGAGAGGTTCCCACATAGGCGAGAGTCTGTGCAGCAGCCTTGATGAGCAGAGACTGTCTATGGTTTTAGAGCTTTATTGTAGAAAGACAGGGGGACCAGTGTTCCATCCAATAGCTGACTGTGAGCATCCACTTCTGTGTTTGCCAGGCCCTGTCATAGCCTCACAAGAGACAGCTATATCAGGGTCCTCTAGCCGGCCATCATTGGGAAGAAAGGCCCCTTGGTCTTGCAAACTTTATATGCCTCAGTACGGGGAATGCCAGGGCCAAGAAGTGGAAATGGGTGGGTAGGGGAGTGTGGGGAAGGAGGGTCTGGGGGACTTTTGGGATAGCATTTGAAATGTAAATGAAGAAAATACCTAATTAAAAAAATAAATTATATTTAAAAAAAAGAAAGGCAGAGGAAAAGAAAGTGAAAAGAGAGAGAGGGAGACTGGCCATGGCCAAGAGGAGACAAAGGGGGAAGGGAGAGAGGGAAGAAAGATGAGAGAGAAAGAGGAGGAGAGAGGAAGAGAGAACAAAGAGAGGAGAGGAGAGGAGAGGAGAGGAGAGGAGAGGAGAGGAGAGGAGAGGAGAGGAGAGGAGAGGAGAGGGGAGGGGAGGGGAGGGGAGGCAAGAGGGGAGGGGAGAGGGAAGGGGAGAGGGGAGAGGAGAGGGGAGGGAAGGGGAGGAGAAAGGAGTAAGAGCAAGGGAGCAAGAGGAGTGAGAGGAGTGAGAGAGAGCAAGGAAGGGCCAAACAGCCCATTTTAAAGTATGCTGCTAGCTTTTCTATTGCTACGTAACTGGGGAGGAATTTAGCCTGGAGGTCAAAATCTTGGGACATTGCCTAGGTGACTTCTAGCCATGCTTCTCTTGTGGGGGCTGAGGGGGGCGGTAACTTAGGCAGGAGCCAGAGTTCCAGGAGACATGAGAGAACTCCTTCCATCCCATGTTGGTAAATTATCACCACAGGGTCCCGGGGTTCAGCATCTCAGCTCGACTGGAGACCAGCCTGTCTGTGCATAGCCCAATGCCCCACAGTCCCCCTGCTAGCCATCTCTTTCAGGTAGTCCCCAACTTCATCTCACTTCCACACAGCGCCTCCCATACCCCACGATCAGCCATCTCAACACCTAGTTACCTGTTAGAACTATTAAAGTTACGATTGTTAATGTTTAATTATCCAATCAAATTTATATAACAATAAGCTCACAGTTTACAAGATGCTAATACAATAATTTCAGAGACAATTGATAATGATAAAAGTTTTACCCCAATTATTCTAACCATGTAAAATTCTTAGCTACTTGTGGCTGTTTAAAACCATGTGCGATCAGGATTTTCTTGTTCATCTGCCTCCATGTTGGGTTCTCTTCCTTCTTTCCCTCCTGTTACCTCTCTATCTCTCTACCCATCTCCTAGCTCTGTCTCCCTTTTCCTGTCCAATCACAGGCCTGCTACTACCCTATTGTGATTGGACAGGGAAAATCCTGTAACACTCCACTGTGTAAATCTACCATATTTTCTGTATCCATTCTTCTTTTGAAGGACATCTGGGTCCTTTCCAGCTTCTGGCTAATATAAATAAGGCTGCTATGAACATAGTGGAACATGTGTCCTTGTTATATGTTGGAGGCAGTGTCCATAGTTGTGGAAATTTTGCACATCAATTTTATTGAAAAGGTTGCTCGTGTATTTTCACTCACTTCCTCCTTTTTACCATGTATATTGCATTTATTTTTGTGAAGATTTAGATAACTTCTACATTATTCTTTATATGATTGTCATCACTTTGGCTTCCATGCTAAAATTTTGTTCTATTGTTTGGTATTGTCGGTTAATAATGCTCTCTGATGGTTTTTCCTGCTCCATGTCCATTTCCCCTGTCAGAAGAACCAAGCCTGTCATGCTTTGAGCTGGAGAGAGAAGCTTAACCCAGTTCAGGTGGATCCAATGCAAGATCTAGTTGTTGATGAGTAATTGGTCAAAGAACATACCAGGGAACAGCTTTCATGAATTGTTTTGTTTTATTAAGGGAGGGGTATTTGTGTCTTTGGGCAGGTGACCAGGCTTTCTGCATCTTGGGTGACCCATGCACCATTGGCCAAGATAGAGGTGTTGGAAGAAGTTTCATCTACATACTCAGGGCATGTATGGTAGGGTGGAGTGTTTATAAGATCAAACAAGGATTGAAGCTTGATAACGGTCAGAGTAATAAATTTCTGCAAGGGTTAACTGCTCCAGTTTGGGACAATGGTGTTACCCAACTCCTGCCATCCTCATGTTTGAGGTATCCCAGGTTAAAGCTCCTTCAGCCTTTCTTCTGTAACCCTGTATCCTTATGTTCCCACAGTCTTTCTATGTTTTTCCATTTTATTACGGATTGATTCATTCTTTCATTGCATAGTTACTGTTTGGTTCTTTTTCAGTGTCTAAATATTTTAATGATTTTTTTTTTACTCCATGTTTTCAATTAATACTCCAAGTTATTCATCTCTTTTTCAAGTAGATAATTTTTTGTTTAGTCTTTAGTTGATTGCTTTTTATGCTTATTTGAAGTCTTTGTATGATATTTGAGGTTTGTTTTGTTTTGTTTTTAAGAAATATGCTGAATCTTTTCTGTGAGATTTTGCTATCCGTGTCTTTGTTTCTCAATATTTGGAGATTGTGAGTCTATGAATCGTGGGTCTTTGGGGTGTGTGTGTGTGTGTGTGTGTGTTTCTTAATTAGAATATAAGGTCTTTCAGGTTTGAGTCCCTAATTACTTTTGGTTTGGTTTGTTGTATGTGTGTAATTCTATAGGATCACCTTCATAAGTAATCATACTGCTATCAGCTAGTACGGGAACAATGGCTGTGACTTCAAAGAATTTATCATCAGTCCTAAGACTGACTTTGCAGTAAGTAACACTTTGCACTTGACTTGTGACTCCATTATGGACCAAAATGATGTCATTACTGTACTTTTGAGGAAAGTGAAGGTTATAGATTTATTTGTACAGTGAAGGGTTTTAATATTTACATAGGAAAACAAAGAACAGGAAAATTGGGGGAAGAAAATAAATTTTCTCAAAGAAAAAGTAAATAGGTTGTAGGTAAATGGTGTCAGAGAGAGACTACTGTAAAGTAAAATGTTCAAAGGGTTTATGCTAATGAGAAAGAGGAAAACCATGAAATTCCTTTACAGTGACACAGAGCAGTAGATTACCAGCTAAAGTGCAGGACTGTAACAAATTATAAGAAATATAAAACAAAACCAAACAACTGGCAAAGTAAAAATAGGTGACAAGTATAATAGTCGATATTACACCTTTATTCAGAATTTCTATCTCACTGAGATGATATGATTTCTCCCTTTTCTTAGACTCTGATTTGTATCTTTCTCTATAGGTGAAGAGGAGAGAGAGAATGCTCAGCTTAGTAATCCAGACAAGATAATGTACTGTGTCCATCCAGATGAAAGGGATTCCTATGTTGATAGACTGCTTTGTACCAGAATTTCCTAGGAAAAGATCCCACTGAATTGTATCCAGCAAATTATCCTCTTGCCTGTACTGAGTTAGGAATCAAGCTTTCCACAGCCCATGATTCCTGGGGCTAGAATTTGGAAGGATAACTACCTTTGGGTGCTGGCAATCCCTTGAAGCTTGCCCCTTGAAGGTAGTTCATGAGAGGCAAATATTTTCTCTATCTGGCTGTCTCATGTCCAGATGCCCTGGCCACACTTCTAGTAAGTACCAATATTCTTGGATTTACCCTACTATAGTCTCTTCACTGTGCTTGCTTGAAGATGCTAGTGCCACTTCTATAATCATTTTTCTGACGGACATAAAACTGATCCTTGGTGTGGCTAGGATGATCATGGGTCCAGCAGCTACAGTGACAGCTTCACTGCTTACTGTGGTTTATCTCTGAGAAAAGTTCATTGATGGTGCCACTCTTCAAGCAGTTCACCTGCTGAGACCATTAACCCTGAGCCTCATGATGCTTGCAATGGTCACAGCTACTTTGACTGCAGTAGTGATGACAGCAGCAATTAGCCAGGACTGCTCATGAGAGAAATTTAGTTATGACAAGCACTGGCTACCTAGTCAGAGTCCTGGGAGTAGGATGACAGGGAGGGACAGCAGTCACAGTCCTTCTCCTTTTCTTAACTTTATTCACCTTCCACTCAGGCGAAGGTTCTAAGCCACTGTGTGGTGGGAATGCCAAGCATGGGTTTTTGTAAAAGAAAGATTAAATGACCCTGTGACAATGAGGTGTATTCCTAAAAGTATTCCATATTAACAAGATGTATTAATAAGGGTTCTGTAGAGGGACAGAAGTGATAGAGTGTATATCTATGACTATATGTATATACTTATCACATATAGTCATAGTCATGTACAGAGAGGGATATAAATATACATGACTATATATACTACCATATATAAGAAACATATATAGAAATATATAATTGTGTGTGTGTGTGTGTGTGTGTGTATGTGTCCAACTATGTCAGAGTATAGGCTGATGAAAAGCACACACAGTGAACAGACAATAGCAAGGTAAATGTGAGTCTGTGGGTACTTAACAGAGTATGGCCAGAATATCTCAACATGACAGACAGAATAAATGATTGCCCCCTCACCAACTACTGCAAAGTGCAAGCTTCAGGGAATTGCCAGCTTTATATAGGCTGCAACCAAAGGGTGTGTCCCAGATTAAAAGTGATTCTTCCCACCTCAAAAGATTTCAAAATCCCTCACAGGTGTGTCCAGCCACTAGGGTTTTAATTAATTAATTAATTAATTAAATTAATTAAGCTGTAGTCAATTTGACAACGAAGAACAGCCAGCACAGCGCATAACATTATGGTAAGTGAATTTATGTCTCAAAAAGTTTGCACTTACAAAAGAAAAATTTATACTGAATTAATACCACATGCTCATGACTACTTTTAAAATATTACCAATATCATTGCCCTTGTAACTTGGTTTTCTGTCCTAGAGACAGAATATAGATAATCTCTATTTAATAATTTTTTAGAAAGCTTTAAATGATAGACTGAAGAGAAAAAACAGGAATAGAACAGAATGAGAGGAGTTAAGATACACTGGGATTTTCTTTCTAGTAAAAGCATCTGACATTCTACCCCTCCTAGGATTCTTGACTGCTTACTCTCCAGTAGGCAGTAATTAACATTTGTTCACTTAAAAAACAAGTGCAAAGGCATGTTCTCTCATGTCTCCATGAGCCTGATCTTTATGCCACACTCACTTATTACAACATCAAGAAAACTTTTACCATCCTTATAGATGAATGTAATTTTCCACTGGAAATTTGGACATGGATTTCCTAGGCTCACTACAGCCTATAAATATGAAGGAATCACAAAACAAATTAGTTTATTAATATTAAAAATTACATAGAATTTGAAATGCTCTACATTTAACATCAAACATGGAGTTTCTAATTTTAATGTTAAACACATTTACTATTTTATTTGCTTTCTGTTTATATAGGAGCACACCTACTGTTCCAGCACTTGTGCCAGCTATATGTTGCTCTTATAAAAATTCATCTACATTGTATTAAAGAATAAATTGAAAAACATTATTCTGTACACTGAAATAAAATAGGTAAATAAATAAAATATTTTAATATCTATTGAATTCTGATAAGTTGATATATGTTTCACTGGAAATTTTTTCAAATGTACTTCACAAAAGGGTAGTTCAATATTCCACCTTTATGTTTAAAATAAAATTTTATGTCTCTATATTTCCTCACTTATTTGAACATATACGATCTAATATATAGTTTAGTTACAGCATTCTGCCAATAAATTTGGTATCCAAACACTTAGATTAGCTTTATAAACAGGAAGTTACATTTTATCATGAGTAAAATCTCTAAATCTAGGGACATGGGTTTTAGTTTCCTGTATCAATCTCTCTGTTAGAATAACTTTCAAACTTTGCTAAATATCATTTTCATTCTTTCTACTTATCTTTACACTTTCTAAAGGATTTATGTACTTAAATATGAAGAGACAGTGTGAGGAGATATAGAAAGCTTGGAAATAACCTTTAACAAAACCATTTACAGTAGGTGTAGCAATGGGAGAGGTACACACAGTCCTGACTAGGCACAGTCAGTTTTTCTTAACTTAGTTACAGTTAAATGAAAGAAAGTTGAGAAATTTAAGGTAAGGGAATGAGCCAAAGTTTAGTCACTAATGACATTGATTATATAAGAAGAATTACATTTGATATTCCCAAGGAAATGAATCCCTCGAGACTGTCAGCATAAGCCAAGAAAGGAAAAAGATTCTAAACCATCAACAGCAGAGTTTCAAGTACAGCCCTCAAAATAAGATGGCTTTGTCCTCCATATGTTGATAAAATACTGGGAATATTTAACCCCCATCCCCAAATAGCACACATGTAAATTTTAGTGAATGAAGTAGAAACACTTCTGTGTGCCTAATCACAAACTTGGAGTCTACAACAAAATGACCTTTATTATTCCAGAATTTTTACAGTAACTATACAAAGAGGATGACTTTGGTAACATTGTACAACAGCCATCAGACTTCTAATGTGATAGAGTTAATGGTCTCACCGACCAAAGAATGTATAGCAAGACCTGCCAAGGGAGGGATTGATAGCAACTCAATTTTCGAAAAAGCATTTTTTGTAAGTAAAATTAAATATTCTAAATTGGAAAAAAGTATATGAAGCTATGGTGTATAGCAATGTAATAAGTTTGTTTCTCCCTCAAAGGAAGGGATTGAGATATATATTAGAGAAAACAGCCTTAGTTCAGCTAGAAGAAGGAGAAGAAGAAAAAGAAGAAAGAAGAAAGAAGGAGGAGGAGGAGGAGGAGGAGGAGAAGGAGGAGGAGGAGGAGGAGAAGGAGGAGGAGGAGGAGGAGAAGGAGAAGGAGAAAAGAGAAAAGAAAAAAAGGAAAAAGAAAGAAAAAAGCCAAAATTGTTCTTAATTCAAAGTGCATGACAAGCTTAGACAGGCAGTTCACCTCTTTCAATATTCCAAGTCTTAGAAGATGTTTGTGATAATCTACATAGCTTGTCTCTTTTATACGAAATAAAAAGTTGACTATAGAAATAAATACCTAATTAAAAAAAATTTTAAAAAGTTGACTATAATGCAATTCTATCACACAGCAATCTTTCCATTAACTTGTGTTAACGACAATCATAAGTATCTAAGAAATAAAGACCTGATTTTTAAAAAACAAATAAACAAACTAACAAATCACCCTCAGTTTGTGTTCACAGCATTCTTTGGTCAAACATTCATTTAAATATCATTTCTCTTTCACTGTAGCCTTCCTTCCACTCCTATCATTTATATACAGGCATATGTATTTGTGGGTTTAAATATTAAATATTACGTCTCTATTCAAGATACATATATCATTAATGTTATTACATTGTCCTGAGAAACAAGGTGAGTGGATTTATGTGACTTTTTCTCTTTTTTGTGATGTGCAATTTTCATAATTTTCATTGTATATATTAGGTTGGTCTGGACCTCATAATATAGCTCAGATTACTGAAAGTAATCAGCTTCAGCCTTCTGGATGTTGGAATTAAAAGCATGATTCACCAACAACATATGGTGTGGATTTTTATAATAGCTCTATATTCTAGTTGGTTCTTTGTCAACTTGACACAAGATGGAGTCATCTGGAGAGAGGATATCTTAATCAAGAAAATGATTTCATCAGTCTGTGAGGTGTTTGCTTAATTAATAATTAATGAGAGAAGATGCAGTCTACTCTGAGCAGTGCCAGCCCTGGACAGGTGGTCTTGGATTATATGAGAAAGCTGAATACATGCTCAATGGAGAGAATCTTGACGAAATCCAGTGGAAGTCAGGAGTAAGACAGAGCTATCTACTATCCACAGACTTTTCAATATTGTGCTTAAACCACTAGTTGGAGCAATAAGGCAAGAGAAGGAAATTATAGAAATATAAATATGAAAACAATTCAAGATATCCCTATTTGCTGATGAAAGGATATAATATTTGGGATTAGAAAAATACTACCAGTAATTTTTTTTCTTCGAGACAGAGTTTCTCTTTGTAGCCCTGACTGTCCTTGAACTCACACGATACAGAATCAACTGATGCAATCAATAGATTTTCTCTACATCAACAGGAAATATAGAGAGAAACAGGTTATAAACATACTCCCATTCACAATGGCACTAAAGAAGATAAAATAAACCAAGGAAGTGAAGGACTTCTATTTAAAATAAGCCTTCAAACCTCTGAAGAAAGCAATAGAGAAAGACTAGAGAACAGAAAGTCACTCCATAATCATGGATTGGCATAATTAACATTGTGAAAATGATTTCTTTCCATTAGTTACTTACAAATCAATGAAATCTCAATACAAATTCCCATAGTACTTGTTAGAGAAATATAAAAATATATACTAAAATACATAATAAAATTCATATGCAGCCAGAAAAGACTCTGGCTAACCAAAACAACACTGAGTAATAATAATAAATAATAATAATAGTGGTAATAATATAAGAGAAGAAAGAATAATAAGAATGGGTTGCAATTACAAGTGAAACCAACTGATACTGGTTAAAAAAAAAAAAAAGACATGTAGAACCAGGAAGACAAAATAGAAGACCCAAACATTAAATATTTGACAAATATGTAAAAAACATATTATGGAGAAAAGAAAACATATTAAACAAATTGTGCTGGAAAAAATGAATGTCTACATGCAGAAGAATTTATAAATTTGCACTCATATCTATCACCTTTCACAAAAACCATCTTCAATGAGATCAAAGACATAAATGCTAAGCCTAAAACACTGAAAATGCCAGAATAACAACAAGCAATACCATTCATGATATAGGTGTAGGGAAGGACTTTCTTTTTTCTTTTTTTTTAAATGTAATTTTATTTGTAATTTATTTTTTACACTACATATTCCATTCCCCGCCTCTCCCCATCCACTCTCCAATTGCACAACATCCCATACCTCCTCCCCACCCCACTCCCAGCTCCACGTGGATGCCCCCAGCCTCCACCCCACCTGACCTCTAAATTCCCTGGGGCCCCCAGTCTCTTGAGGGTTAGGTGCTTCATCTCTGAATAAACATAGACCTGGAAGTCCTCTACTGTATGTGTGTTGGGGGCCTCATATCAGCTGGTGTATGCTGTCTGTTTGGTGGTCCAGTGTTTGAGAGATCTCAGTGGTCCAGATTAATTAAGACTTCTGGTACTCCTACAGAATCACCCTCTCCTCCGCGTCTTTCAGTCTTCCTTAATTCAACAACAGGTGTCACCAAATAATGCTTGTTGGGTCTTTCAGAGGGCAGTCATGATAGATCCCTTTTTGTGAGCATTCCATAACCTCAGTAGCAGTGTCAGGCCTCGGGACCTCCCCTTGAGCTGGATCCTTCTTTGGGTCTATTGCTGGACCTTCTTTTCCTCAGGCTCCTCTCCAATTCCATCCCTGTAATGATTTCAGACAGAAACAATTATGGGTCAGAGGTGTGACTGTGGGATGGCAACTCCATCCCTCACTTGGTGTCCTGTCTTCCTGCTGGAGGTAGGCTCTATAAGTTTCTTCTCCCTACTGTCAGGCAATTCACCTAAGGTCCCTCCCTATGAGTCTGGAGAATCTTTTACCTTCCAGGTCTCTGGTGCATTCTGGGGGATACCTCAACTTCCTATTTCCTGAGGTTGACTATTTTATGTTCTTTCTGCTAGCCCTCAGGGTTTCAGTCCTTTTCTCTCACCCACTACCAGATCAGGTTCCCCACTACACCCCGCTAACCCCCATCCTGTCCACCTTCTCTCCCAAGTCCCTCCCTCCATCCCCACTTGGGATTTCTTTCTTCTCTCTTCCAAGTGACTGAGGCATCCTCACTTGGGCTTTTCAGCTGGTTCCTTTTCAATTCTGTGGATTCTATCTTGTGTATTCCTTATGGCTGTATAGGTTTTTTTTCTTTTTCTTGTTTTCTTTTTTTTTTTTTTTTTTTTTTTTTTTTTTTTTTTTTTTTTTGCTAATACTCACTTATTAGTGAGTACATACCATGCATGTCCTTTTGGGTCTGAGTTACCTCACTCAGGATGATATTTTCTAGTTCCATCCATTTACCTGCAAAAGTCAGGATGTCCTCCTTTGCAGCTAAGTAGTATTCCATTGTGTGAATGAACCACATTTTTTTGTATTCATTCTTCGGTCGTGGGACATCTAGGTTGTTTTCCGCTTCTGGCTATCACAAATAAGGCCACTATGAACATAGTGGAATGGGTACCCCTGTGGCATGGTGGGGCATCTTTTGGGTATATTCCCAAGAGTTGTACAGCTGGGTCTTCAGGTAGATCTATTTCCAATATTCTGAGGAACCTCCAGATTGATTTCCAGAGTGGTTGTACAAGTTTACAATCCCACCAGCAATCCTCTTTTTCCAGATCCTCTCCAACATATGTTGTCACCTGATGTTTTGATCTTAGCCATTCTGATTGGTGTAAGGTAGAATCTCTTGGTCATTTTGATTTGCATTTCTCTGATCACTCAGGACTTTGAACATTTCTTTAGGTGTTTCTCGGCCATTTGAGATTCCTCAGTTGTGAATTCTCGTAGCCTAGTTCTATAAGCCAATTTTTTGATTGGGTTGTTTGGGGGTTTTTTTGGTGATTAACTTATTGAATTTTTTATATATTTTGAATATTATTCCTCTCTCAGATGTGGGGTTAGTGAAGATTTTTTTTCCAATCAGTAGGTTGCTGATTTGTCTTATTGACTATGTCTTTTGCCTTACAGAAGCTTTCCAGTTTTATGAGATCCCAATAATTAATTCATGATCTTAGAGCATGAGCCTCTGGGGTTCAGTTTATAAAATTTCCCTCTGTGCCCATGAATTCAAGGCTCTTTCCCACTCTTTCTTCTGTTAGATTCAACGTATCTGGTTTTATGTTGAGGTCCTTGATGCACTTGCACTTGAGCTTTGTACAAGGTGACAAACAGCCAGTTAGACCAGCACCATTTATTGAAGATGCTTTTTTTTTTTCCATTGTATATTTTTTGGTGTCTTTGTCAAAGATCAAGTGTATGGTTTTATTTCTGGGTCTTCAATTCTATTCCACTGATCAACATGTCTGTCTCTGTACCAAAACCATGCAGTTATTATTGCTATTGCTCTATAGTAAAGCTTGAGGTCAGGGATGATGGTTCCTCCAGCTGTTCTTTTATTGTTAAGAATTGTTTTCTTTATTCTGGGTTGTTTGCCTTTCCAGATGAATTTGAGAATTGATATTTCCATGTCTTTGAAGAATTTTGTTGGGATTTTGATGGGGATTGCATTAAACCTATAGATTGCCTTTGGTAGGATGTCCATTTTTGCTATGTTAATTCTGCCAATCCATGAGCATGGGAGATCTCTCCATTTTCTAAGATCTTCTTCTATTTCTCTCATGAGAGACTTGAAGTTATTGTCATACAGGTCTTTCACTTGTTTGCTTAGAGTTACACCAAGATATTATGTACTATTTGTGACTATTGTGAAGGGAATTGTTTCCCTATTTTTTTTCTCAGCCTGTTTATCCTTTGTGTAAAGGAAGGCTACTGATTTACTTGAGATAATTTTATATCCCGCCACTTGCTGAAGTTGTTTATCAACTCGAGAAGTTCTCTGGTAAAATTTTTGTGGTTGCTATGTATACTTTCAGATCATTTGCAAATAGTGATATCTTTTTTTCTTCTTTGACAGTTTGTATCTCCTTGGTCTTTTTTTCTTGTCTTATTGTTCTAGCTAACACTTTGAGTACTGTATTGAATAGATATGGGGAGAGTGTGCATCCTTGTCTTGTCTCCAATTTTAGTGGGATTGCTTTAAGTACGTCTCCATTTAATTTGATATTAGCTGTTGGTTTGCAGTAAATTGCTTTTATTATATTTAGGTATGAGCCTTGAATTCCTGATCTCTCCAATACTTTTAACATGAAGAGGTGTTATATTTTGTCAAATGCTTTTTGTGCATCTAAGAAGATGATCATGGGATTTTTTTCTTTGAATGTGTTTATATAGTGGATTACATTAATGGATTTTCATATGTTAAATCAACCTTGCATCCCTGGGATGAAGCTTACTTGATCATGGTGAATGATGGTTTTAATGTGTTCTTGGATTCGGTTTGCAAGTATTTTATTGAGTATTTTTGCATCAATATTCATAACAAAATTGGTCTGAAGTTCTCTTTTCTGGTTTGGTCCTTGTCTGGTTTAGGGATCAGAGTAATTGTGGCTTCATAGAATGAGCTAGGTAGTAATCCTGTTGTTATTTCATGGAATAGTTTGAGGAAAATTGGTATCAGGTCATTTTTGAAGGTCTAGTACAATTCTGCACTAAATCCATCTGGCACTGGGCTTTTTGTTTGTTTGTTTGTTTGTCCTTTTGTTTTTTGTTTTTTGTTTTTTGTTTTTTTGTTTTTTGTTTTTTGTTGAGAGACTTATATTTCCTTGATAGATATGGGCCTGTTTA
This sequence comes from Mus musculus, assembly GCF_000001635.26. NCBI lineage: Eukaryota > Metazoa > Chordata > Mammalia > Rodentia > Muridae > Mus > Mus musculus. The sequence goes on along the minus strand of NC_000070.6, from coordinate 72,506,674 downwards.
GATAGCTTACCTGCTCTTGATTCAACTTTGGTATGTGGCATCTGCCTAGAAAACCATCCATTTCATCTAGAATTTGCAGTTTTGCTGAGTATATGCTTTTGGCCCTTTAGTTAGTATGGCTAGGGGTTTATCTATCTTGTTAATTCTTTCAAAGAACCAGCTTTTGGTTTTGCTGATTCTTTGTATTGTTTTCTTTGTTTCTATTTGGTTAATTTCTTCCCTGAGTTTGACTATTTCCTGCCTTCTACTCATCTTGGGTGGGTTTGCTTCCTTTTGTTCTAGGGCTCTCAGGTGTGCTGTTAAGTTGTTAGTGTAAGATCTCTCCCATTTCTTTATCAGGGCACTTGATTGCTATGAACTTTCCTCTTAGCACTGCTTTCATTGTGTCCTATAGGTTTGGGTATGATGTGTCAACATTTTTATTAAATTCCAGGAAGTCTTTAATTTCTTTCTTTATTTCTTCCCTGACCAAGTTACCACTGACTAAAGAGCTTTTCAGTTTCCACGTGTATGTAGGCTTTCTGTAGTTTTTGCTGTTATTGAAGACCAGCCTTAGACCATGGTGTTCTGATAGAATACATGGTATTATTTCAATCTTCTTGTATCTGTTGAGGGTTTTGTGTGTGTGTGTGTGTGTGTGACCAATTATATGGTCGAATTTAGAGAAGGAACCATGAGGCGCTGAGAAGAAGGTGTATTTTTTTTCTTTTAGGCTTTTAGGGTGAAATGTTCTGTAGATATCTGTTAGATCCATTTGGTTCATAACACCTCTTAGTTTCACTGTGTCTGTGTTTAGTTTCTCTTTCAATATCTGTCCAATGGTGAGAGTGGGGTGTTAAAATCTTCCACTATTGCCGGGCATGGTGGCATACACCTTTAATCCCAGCACTCGGGAGGCAGAGGCAGGTGGATTTCTGAGTTCGAGGCCAGCCTGGTCTACAAAGTGAGTTCCAGGACAGCCAGGGATACACAGAGAAACCCTGTCTCAACCATCTCCTCCCCCTCAAAAAATCTCCCACTATTATTTTGTGGGGTTCAATGTGAGTTTTGAGTTTTAGTAAAGTTTCTTTTATGAACTTGGGTGCTCTTGAATTTGTGGCATGGATGTTCAGAAATGAGACTTTCTCTTGGTGGATTTTCCCCTTGATGAATATGAAGTGTCATTCTTCATCATGCTTGATAACTTTTGGTTGAAAGTCTATTTTATTGGATATTAGAATGGAAACTCCTGCTTGTTTCCTTGGACCATTTGCTTGAAAGACCTTTTTCCATCCTTTTACTCTGAGATAGTGTATGTCTTTGTTGTTGAGGTGTGTTTCTTATATGCAACAAAATGCTGGATCTTGTTTGCGTATTCAGTCTGTTAGCTTATGTCTTTTTATAGGTGAGTTGAGTCCATTAATATTGAAAAATATTAAAGACAGTTGATTCATGGTTCTTGACATGTTTGTTTTTGTAGATGGTTTTATGTGCTTGTGGCTCTCTGCTTTTGCCTTTGTTGTCTGATGCTTAATATCTTGCCCTTACTTTGGTGCAGGTATCTTCCTCATATTGGAGTTTTCATTCCAGGATCTTCTTTAAGGCTGGGTTGGTTGATAGATACTGTTTGAATTTGGTTTTGTCCTGGAATATTTTGTTTTCTCCATCTATGTTGATTGAGAGTTTTACTGGGTTTTGAAGCCTGAGCTGGCATTTCTATTCTCTTATAGTCTTCATGAGGCATTCATAATCTTTGTTGAGATGTCTGATGTAATTCTGATAGGTTTACCTTTGTATGTTACTTGATCTTTTTCCATTGCAGCTTTTAATATTCTTTCTTTGCTCTGTACATTTAGTGTTTTGATAATTTGTTATGAGAAGATTTTCTTTTCTGATCCCAATTATTTGGTATTCTACACGCTTCTTGTACCTTTATGTCAATCTCTTTCTTTAGGTTGGGGAAGTTTTCCTCTATGAATTTGTTGAAGACATCTTCAGGTCCTTTGAGCTGGGAATCTTCATTCTCCTCTATTCCTATTATTCTTAGATTTGGTATTTTCATTGTGACATGAATTTCCTGGATGCTTTGGGCTAGGAGTTTTAAATATTTTGAATTTCCTTTGACAGTTGTGTCAGTCTCTTCTACCATATTTTCTACACCTGAAATTATCTCTTCCATCTCTTATATTCAGTTGTAATACTTACATCTATAATTCCTGACCTCTTTCCTAGGTTTTCCATTTCCAGGTTTGCCACCATTTGTGGTTTTTTTTTTTTTTTTTATTGTTTCTACTTCTACTTTTAGGTCTTGGATCTCTTTATTCAATTCCTTCACCTGTTAACCTGTGTTTTCCTTTATTTCTTTCAGTGAGTTATTGATATCCTCCTTAAAGGACTCTATTATCTTCATGAGATAGGATTTTTAGGACAGATTCCTGATCTTTGGGTATGTTGGTGTATTTAGGGATTGCTGTGGTGGGAGAACTGAGTTCTGATGATGCCCACATATTTTGACTTCTGTTGCTTATGGTCTTGTGATTGCCTTTCACCATCCGTATATCCCTGGCATTTATAGATGTAGGTAACTGTATGATGTCTTCCCCTTTTGTCCCTAGGTTGCTTCAAGTCTCCTGGTCGGCTTGCGGCCCTGGCCATTTCAGATCACCTGTGGGGCCTTCCTACTGGGGGCTCTTCTGAGGGGCAGAGAAGCTGCTGATCTGTTGCCCTGGCTGCAGTAGATCTCCTGGGAGGCCTTCAGACTGTTGGATTTTTCATGGAGCAGTCAAGCTGTTGTCCAACTGTGCTGAGAGCAGTGGATGCTCAACTGCTCTGAGTGCAGCAGGTCCTCAACTGCTCTGAGTGCAGCAGGTCCTCTGGAATGTATCTGGATATGGAGTTTTCGGGAGAGCATACCAAATTGGGGTCTGCCCCAGCAACAAGGACCAGGCAGAAGGGTTGAGAGGGATGGAGGACTTTCTAAATAGGACTCCCATGTCCAAGAATTAAGACCAACAATTTAAAACTGCAACCACATAAAATAAAAAATCTTCTGTACAACTGCAAATAAGCCAAACAAACAAACATCAGAAAAGCAATTAATCAGATAAAGAGTTAGGCCACATACTAGAAGGGAATCTTTCCCAGCTATATAGGCAGATTTGTGTCAGCCTGAGACAAACCAAACTTAGGTCTAGGTATGGTTAGAATGGTAATATCAGGATTGGATACCACCCAGCTAAGTTTACAAAGGCAAGCACATCTTCTTTTGCTGTGTTTAAAAAAAGAAAAATGTACTTACTGTCCCTTTGCTAAATGTCAAGGGGCACATGTCATGGAATGCTGATTCCTGGAATGATCAAAAAGGAACCTGGAGTAAATGATTGAAGTTATGTGTAAATACAAGACTGGTTTTTGGTCTGCATCAGATGAGCTATCAGAAAGAAATAGCAGTTTTTTGTTACTATTTTTTCTACAGCCCAGCCATTGTACCCCCTCTCACCATTCTTCATCCCATTCTTCCTCTGCCTGTCTCCAAGAGGGGACATTCCTACCTCCCACTCCTACCCCCACATCTCACCAGGTCTCCCCACTCCCTAGGGCCCCAAGCCTCTCAAGTGTTAGGTACCTTTTCTCCCACTGAGGCTAGACCAGGCAGTCCTCTGTGTCAGGCCTCTATGTGTCAGGGGCCTCAGACCAACTCATGTATGCTACTTGGTTAGTGGCTCAATGTCAGAGATATTTCAGGGGTTAAGTTAGTTGAGACTGCTTGTCTTCCTCTGGGGTTGTCTCCTCAGCTTCTTCAGCCTTCCCCTAATTCAACCACAGGGGTCCTCGACTTTAGTTTAATGGTAGGGTGTAAGTATCTGCATCTGACTCTTTCAGGTGCTTGTTGGGCCTCTCAGAGGACAGTCATGCTAGGCCCCTGTCTGTAAGTACACCATACATAACTAATAGTGTCAGGCCTTGAAGCCTTCCCTTGAGATGGATCCCAAGTTGGGTTGTCACTTGACCATCTTTCCCTCCATTTTTGTCTCTGTAGTTCTTTAGATAGGAACAATTCTGGGTCAGCATTTTTGACTGTGCAATGGCAACCCCATTCCTCCACTTGATGCCCTGGCTTTCTACTGGAGGTAGACTCTACAAGTTCCCTCTCCCCATTGTTGGGCATTTCACCTAAGATCTCTCCCTTTGATTCCTGAGGGTCTCTCACCTCTCAGATCTCTGGTACATTCTAGAGGGTCTCCCCACTTCCTGCCCACTGATCTATTCCATTCATTTTGCTGCCCCTCAAGGCTTTTCTCCTGTGTGCCCCCCCCCCCAAATTTATGTTCCCCTTTTCCCCTCCCCCTCTTCTATCCCACTCAGGTCCCTCCCTACCTCTGCCTCATTAGATTATTTCCATACTCAGGATGCAAGGATGGTTCAATATGTGAAGATCCACAAATATATTCCACCATATAAGCAAACTGAAAGAAAAAAATGTACATGATAATTTCTTTAGATGCTGAAAAGCCCTTTGACAAAATTCAATACCCCCTTTTTTTTTTTTTTTTTTTTTTTTTTTTTTTTTTCTTTTTTTTTCTTTTTTTTTATTATGTATTTTCTTCAATTACATTTCCAATGCTATCCCAAAAGTCCCCCCCCCACTCCCCTACCCACCCATTCCCATTTTTTGGCCCTGGCATTCCCCTGTACTGGGGCATATAACGATTGCCTGACCAATGGGCCTCTCTTTCCAGTGATGGCCGACTAGGTCATCTTTTGTTTTTTTTTTTTTTTTTTTTTTTTTTTTTTTTTTTTTTTTTTTTTTTTTGCTATTAATTTTTTTTTTTAATTAGGTATTTAGCTCATTTACATTTCCAATGCTATACCAAAAGTCCCCCTTACCCACCCACCCCCACTCCCCTACCCACCCACTCCCCCCCTTTGGCCCTGGCGTTCCCCTGTACCGGGGCACACAAAGTCTGCGTGTCCAATGGGCCTCTCTTTCCAGTGATGGCCGACTAGGCCATCTTTTGATACATATGCAGCTAGAGTCAAGAGCTCAGGGGTACTGGTTAGTTCATAATGTTGTTCCACCTATAGGGTTGAAGATCCCTTTAGCTCCTTGGGTACTTTCTCTAGCTCCTCCATTGGGAGCCCTGTGATCCATCCATTAGCTGACTGTGAGCATCCACTTCTGTGTTTGCTAGGCCCCGGCATAGTCTCACAAGAGACAGCTACATCTGGGTCCTTTCAGTAAAATCTTGCTAGTGTATGCAATGGTGTCAGCATTTGGAAGCTGATTATGGGGTGGATCCCTGGATATGGCAGTCTCTACATGGTCCATCCTTTCATCTCAGCTCCATACTTTGTTTCTGTAACTCCTTCCATGGGTGTTTTGTTCCCACTTCTAAGGAGGGGCATAGTGTCCACACTTCAGTCTTCATTTTTCTTGAGTTTCATGTGTTTAGGAAATTGTATCTTATATCGTGGGTATCCTAGGTTTTGGGCTAGTATCCACTTATCAGTGAGTACATATTGTGTGAGTTCCTTTGTGATTGTGTTACCTCACTCAGGATGATGCTCTCCAGGTCCATCCATTTGGCTAGGAATTTCATAAATTCATTCTTTTTAATAGCTGAGTAGTACTCCATTGTGTAGATGTACCACATTTTCTGTATCCATTCCTCTGTTGAGGGGCATCTGGGTTCTTTCCAGTTTCTGGCTATTATAAATAAGGCTGCTATGAACATAGTGGAGCATGTGTCCTTCTTACCAGTTGGGGCTTCTTCTGGATATATGCCCAGGAGAGGTATTGCTGGATCCTCCGGTAGTACTATGTCCAATTTTCTGAGGAACCGCCAGACTGATTTCCAGAGTGGTAATACCCCCTTTTTTTAAATCCTGTAGAGACCAGGGATACAAAGAGCATACCAAAACACAATAAAAGTAATATACAGCAAGCCATTAGCCAACATCAAATTAAATAGAGAGAAAGTTAAAGCAATTCTACTAAAATAAGGGGCAAGACAGCCACCCACTTTCTCTGTACCTATTCGATATAGTATTGAAAGTTCTATCTAGAAGAATAAGAGAACAGGGAGAGATCAAAGAGATACAAATTAGAAAGGAAGAAGTCAAAGTATGGTTAGACACAGATGATATGAGAGTATGCATAAGTAACCCCCAAATTTATACCACAGTACTCCTACAACTGATCAACACCTTCAGAAAAGTGACTGGATACAAAATTACCTCAAAACACCACTAAGTGATGTAACCCAAACCCAGAAAGGCATGCATTACATGTACTCATTTATAAGTGTATATTAGCGATAAAGAACAGGAAAACATGCTACAATCCACAGATCCAAGTAAGATAAGTAATATGGAGGGTCCAAGGGTGTATGCTTGAATGTCACTCTGAAGGGAAAAAAATAAACATCAGAGGTGGGTGGAGGCAGTAAACTGGGTGGAAGAAGGAATGGGGAGGATATCATGTGTGGAGATCTGGTTGAGGGAATAGAGAGGTAGAAGGAGAGTGAATGGAGGAAGAGATCAGAAATTATTGGTGGGGCATATCTGGGACTAGTCAGAGACCTGGGAAATGGGAGGCTCCTGAGAGAGACCCTAGCTGAAACTTCTATTAGCAGTGAATATGAAGCCTGAAGTGACCACCTCCTGTAGCCAGATGGGACTTCCAGTGGAGTGAGGAGAACACCAACCCAACCACAAAACCTTTTACCCAAAATTTGTCCTGCCTACAAGATGTGCAGTGATAAAGATGGAGCAGAGATTGAGGGATTGATCCAATGACTGCCCCAACTTGAGACCCATCCCATCTGAGAGGGCCAACCCTTGACATTATTAATAATATGCTAAACTTGCAGACGGAAACTTAGCATAACTGAACTTCTGGGAGGCTACATTTAGCAGCTGTGGAAATAGATGCAGAGACCCGCAGCCAAACAATAGGCAGAGATTGGGAGACTTATGGAAGAGTGGAGACAGGAGGGGTGAGAATTGAGGGAGCCAGAGGGGTCAAGAACACCACAAGAAAACTTACAGAGTCAACTAACCTGGGCCCATGTGTACTCACAGAGACTTAACCACTAATCAAAGAGCATGCTTGGACTAAACCTATGCCCCCTATATATATGTAGTAGATGTGCAGCTTGGTCTTCATGTGCACCCCCTAAAATTTGGAGTGTGGGATATCTTTGACCCTATTGCCTGCCTTTGGGTCCCTTTCCCCTAGTTGGGATGTCTTGTCTGGCCTTTGTGGAAAAGTCCTTGGAAAAGAAACATAATGTGCCAGAGAAGGTTGGTATGCAGGTGGGACTTCCCCTAATCTAAGGGGTAAAGAAAGCTGTATGGGCTGAATTGGGATGTGAGGATAGGGATGAGAGGAGAGCACAGAGAGGGTGTTGCAATTGGGATGTAAAGTGAATAAATGAATGAGCCTGGGTGCCTCAGAGACCAGTACGTGCAGGAGAGTGTGCTGGCTGCAGAAGCAACGTAGCTACTTAGACAGGGTCCCTTCTGGCCTTTATCTTCAGCCAGGAGACAGAGCTGAGACCCAGACCTCTGTGCCCCTTCCCTGCAAGAGGAGAGCTTGCCTACAGAGAGTGTTCTGACCAGGGAGACTCAGGAGAAAGATGGACTCCCAGGAGTGCTGACAGAGGCTAACAGAGCCACAGGAGGAACAAGCTCCAGCCAGAGACAGCTATAAGAACTAACACCAGAGATTACCAGATGGCAAAAGGCAAACATAAGAATCTTACTAACAGAAACCAAGACCACTCAGCACCATCAGAACCCAGTACTCCCAACACAGCAAGTCCTGGATACCCCAATACCCCAAAACACAAGATTCAGATTTAAAGTATCTTATGATGCTGGTAGAGGATTTTAAAAGGACTTTAATAACTCCCTTAAAGAAATATAAGAGAACATTGCTAAATAGGTAGAAGTCCTTAAAGAGGAAGCACAAAAATCCCTTAAAGAACTACAGGAAAACACTGCTAAACGGGTAGAAGTCCTTAAAGGAGAAACACAAAAATCCCTTAAAGAATTACAGGAAAACACAACCAAACAGGTGAGGTGTCGCTACCGTCTCCAACTAGCAGAAAAGAAGCGACGAAACCTATGTCCTTCTCAAAGCAGTTTATTCAGGAACTTCACAAATGTGAAGAAAAAAGATGCTCCAACCTCTCTTGCCCATCCCTCTTTATACCCTCTAGTTCACTCCCCATCACCCCAGTACACCTAGGCACAGTTCATTGGCTCAGGACTACATTTGTCACATCATCTGATCTTACATCGTGGTGCATCTGCACAATGCAGCTCAAGGTACGTGGCTATCTTGAGGGATATGAGGAAGTCAGGTGCTAGACATAAGACTTGGCAGCAGTCCTGGGCGCCATTTTGGGGCCGCGGCCACACCTGCTCCTCACATCTCCCCCTTATTCTTTAAATTGGCAGAGAGAATGCCTGTCTTAGGTTGCCCCCTGTAACAATGCTCCTTATCCGTCATCGGGAGACAGACAGCAGTGGTCTGATCCCTGTGTTAGGTTGGTAACATGTCCAGGAAGTCTTACCCGTCATTGACTACTTCTGTAGCATTCCAAGCCACACTTGAGGAGATTGTCCCATCTCCACAGCTGCAAAGGCTTGTATCAACAGAGCTTGAGCCTTGTGATGGTGATGTTGCATGCGGCAGATGCACCAAACGGCCAGGACACTGATGAGCATGCAGCACAGTGCCAATCCACCAATACTGGCCCATTCCTTTAGGTGTGGCATAGCAGTGGCAATCCAATTTGCAAGTCCTTTAGCCATGGATACATCCACCTGAGTGGAATTGATATGGACTACCGATTGTCTCAGTTCTCTGACCAATCCATCAAAATGCTTGGACCAATTTCCTGCAAGATACCGGGAAATATTGCGATAGACAGCGGCAGCATGGCTAGTATTCACAAAAGGGACAGAATTAACACATAAACCAGAGTATTTCCATTCACAACCCAATTGACTGAGTTCCATCAAGACATCAACTTGTTCCTGTACCAAATCAACCCTCTGATTTAACAATAGAATTCCTGCCTTTAACTGAGTATTGATATTTCCTTGCACCTCCAAGGCCTCTGCAACTCCAGCAGACAAATTGTTAACAGCAGCTGCAGTCTGTACAGTCGTGGTCAACAACATGGCTGCAGCAGTAGCGGCTGTGGTGGAAATGGCGATGGCAGTAATTATGGCAGCAGTAATCCAAAAATCTCTTTTGGGTCTAAACAAGGTCATAACCGAAGGGGCCTGCACAGGCCATGGTACAAATCTAGGCATTCTGGTCACAATAGCTAAAGAAAACATAGAAGCATTCCAACACATACTATAAAAACAACTATCCTTCTTACATTCTACAACATCATCAAAATAACTACCATTAGAAACTAAAAATACAAAGGAGGCCAAACGCATACAGGAGTGGCTTTAAAGGATACATTCTTCCCATAAGCAAATTGAATAACCGAAAACTCAAATAATACAGATCCACTTCAATAAAAGCTAGCATTTCCCCACGCCCCACCCATCAACATACTCAAAGGAGAAAGATCTGTACAACTCCCAATTTATCCCACACAACAGCCAAACATTAAAGGGATTGCTTGCCCCTCTCTGGGCTGGATTTTGATACGTCCAATTAAACCCTGAAAACGTTTGATTATGACTGGTACTAATATAAGGGGAAACGGTAAAATATTTTTTCATGGCCCATGCAGCTTTCCTGGACTGGCAACCGGTCCATGGGGGCAGCAAATCTCGAATACTCTTACAAATGGGGGCCCATTGGGACTGAGGAGGAATAGAATCATTACCTCTGGGGATACTGGCAGGCCAAACCCCTTGAATCCAGGTGGCATTGGCTCTAGTGGAACTATTATAAGGTTTATCAAACCAAGCAGCTGATTGGTTATACATTTGCACACAAGCACTATCTTGAGAAATATTATATATTATTTGAAAACACAATAATTCTCTCAGGCCTAACTTTAAGGGTTCCTTAACCCCCGCTATATCTTCATCTCCAGGCAAAAAGGGTAACTGCAAAGATGCACTAAAAGTAAAAAAGTAAAAAAGCGAGGAAAAACTTGAGCTGAATAGGTCAATGGCAGTGGTTTGGGAAACACTGACGTAATTCCCCATCGTAGATCTTCAGTCATCACTGTAGGCAGCATCATCACCCCCAGGAGGAGCTTCATCAGGGCACCTCTGTCCATCTTGAACTACCCTCATCAATCACTCTGAAACCCACAGCGGCTGGCGATGATCCTGTGGAAACACACAAACAGACCCTCTCGCCCAGACCAACACAGGATCGGGCCCATGCCATCTTCCACTCCGAACATCCTTCCACATGTCTGTGCCTTTGTAGGATGCCTCAGGATTGGCAAACCATTCTGCAGCAGTCAAATCATTTTTATCTTTATTCAAAAAATTCAAGGTAAAGAGAAATGGCTAATCTCTCCCTAGGAGTAGTGCCAGAGGCTACTCCCCCCTTTCTGTTTTATCAGACACTCAGAGTGTGATGGGCTCTTTCAATGATGCCCTTACCCTGAGGATTGTAGGGTATACCGTGCACCAAGCAGACACCCATCATTTTACAAAAGGAAACAAAAGAAGCTGAAGTATAAGCAGGTCCATTATCAGTCTTAAGCTCTCTGGGCTGACCCCATGCACCTCATGCCTCAAAGCAATGGGCAATGACATGGCGTGCCTTTTCACCTGTATGCAGGGAGGCAAACAACACCCCAGAGGCTGTATCTACAGAAACATGAACAAATTGCAGTTTACCAAATTCTGAAAAATGAGTCACATCCATTTGCCAAATGTGGAGGGGAAGCAGGCCTCTAGGGTTTATTCCCACACTCGCCTGAGGCAATAGGGGGGCACAGGCTTTGCAAGCTGTAACAATATCCCTTGCCTCTGCTCTAGTAATATGAAATCGAGAAGAAAGTGTTTTGGAACTCACATGAAACTGTTAATGAAATTCAGGAGCCAGTTCTACAGGTGCTTGAATCAAAAAGGCAGAAGCAGCTCTAGCAGCTTTATCAACCAAATCATTGCCCTCTGCTAAAGGGCCAGGAAAACCTGTATGAGCTCGAATGTGTTGGACAAAAAATGGAGAACTTCTATTTAAAATTAAGGATTGCAATTTATTTAACAAATCCCCTATAGTGGACCAAAAATTCACCTTCCCCACCACTTCCAGCACTGCTAACGAATTAACCACATACTGACTATCTGAAATTAAATTAAAAGATTCAGAATACAGTTCAAAAACTTTTATAACAATCTGCAACTCAATATCTTGGGGAGAAGCAGGGGAAAACTGTAAAGTTACTGGCATGGAGCCATGGACCAAATATGCTCTGCAGCCTGTCTTCGACCCATCTGTAAAAATTGAAGGGGCATCAGGCAATGGCACTTGAGAAGTAATTCGTGGAAAAACAACTGGATAAACTTTAATCAGCTGCAAAATGGGATCCTTAGGGAAATGATTATCCATCTTCCCCATAAAGCTACATCTCAAAATTACCCAGTCATCAACAGTAGCTGATAATACTTCTATTTGCTTCATATTATATGGAACAATCAATTCCTGAGGGGGACTGCCAAAATATTGAATACACTGTTGTAGGCAAATCAAGGCCAATTGTGCTACGGAGGCACGGTAATAAGACAAGATTTTTGTGGGTAAAATCTTGGGATGTATCCATAGCAAAGGGGTGCCCTGCCAGAAGACCCCAGTAGGCTGGGTCGCCAAGGGCAGGATGCACAAAATAATAGGACTGAACAAATCTCTTTTCTTTAATGCTGCTGTTTGAATACCCTTTTCTACCAAACTTAATGCTATGCGGGCAGAATCAGTAAGCTGCAGGGGAGACTTTAATTCTATATCTCCTGGTAAAATATCATAAAATGGTTGTAATTTTTTATTGGTTAGGCCCAAATAGGGACGTACCCACTGTATATCCCCCAATAGCTTTTGAAAATCATTCAATGTCCTCAAATTATCCATCTGAATCTGAATTTTCTGGGGAGATACTTGATTATCAAAAATTTTAGTTCCTAAATAATTCACCACTTTTCCTTTCTGAGCCTTTTCCGGGGCTACAACCAATTGCTTTTCTTTTAATTTTTGGGATTACTACCCTATATGCGTGTTCCAACATCTCCTCTGTGGGTGCAGCAAGAAGTATATCATCCATATAGTGATAACACTTTAACCTAGGAAATTGATCTCTTACCCCTTTACGAGCAGAATTTACATAAAGTTGACACATGGTGGGGCTATTAGCCATGCCTTGAGGCAAAACAACCCATTCAAATCTCTTATCGGGCTCAACATGATTAATAGAGGGCACTGTAAAAGCAAATCTGACTGCATCCTGGGGATGCAGTGGAATGGAAAAAAAACAGTCCTTAATATCTAAAATAATTAAAGGCCAATTTCTAGGTAAGGCAGAAGGAAAGGGTAATCCCTTCTGTAAGGTCCCATAATTACCATTTGTTTATTAATTTCTCTCAAATCACGTAATCGCCTCCATTTTCCCGACTTTTTCTTGATAACAAAAATAGGGGTATTCCAGGGGGAGGTAGAGGGTCTGATATGGCCTAGGTTCAACTGTTCCCTAACCAGCTCTTGTGCTGCTGTTAATTTCTCTGAGGGTAGTGGCCACTGAGGAACCTACACTGGTTCCTCAGTCTTCCAAGTAATGGGTAGAGCTCCTTCAGTGGCCCCTAGGAAAAACCCAAACTGGCTCGGTCATTCTTCCTCTCAACCGGTATCGGGGATAGTCTACCTTGAAAATAGCGACCCAAACCTTTACCAGGCTTATATCCCGAATGCAACATCATTCGCTGGGCTTGGGTGCTATATGGTCCTTCATTGGTCAGTTTAAAAAAACCCATCTTTTTCATCAAATCACGCCCCCGTAATGAAATAGGGACAGGCAGCACATAGAGCTGGAAATACCCCAAATGCCCTTCCTCGTCATGCCAACTTAGATGGCGAGAACTCATTTCTGGCATCTGAGCATATCCAAGTCCTCTCAGCGTTTGCTCTGATCATTGACATGGCCAACCAGAGGGCCAATCCTTGACGTTGATGATACTTCAATCTGTGCCAGTGTCCAACAGCCCAGAAATAGATTTTCCTTCTATTATAAGCTGCAATAAATGTCTTTCATCTAAATCTAGGGAGCAAAAAATGGCAGAAGTGCCAGTAGAGCCAAATCCCTTGTCCCCTCTTTCTTCCTCCTTAGCTGGGAACTGAGAATGACAACTAGGTAATAAAAGCAACTGAGCTATGCGATCTCCAGGGGAGATGGCTACTATGCCCCTAGGTGAAGAGACCATGATCTTCACTTGTCCTGTATAATCTGAATAGATGACTCCAGGATGGACTATCAGGCCCTGCATTGTGATAGAGCTCCTTCCTAAGATCAACCCTACTGTATCCGCTGGTAGAGGGCCTTTGAAATCTGAATCCATCTGGACCCCCATACGGGGAGGGGGTGTGGGGGGTAATACGAGTAGGGTGGCGGAACTGAGCTTCCTCTCATGGCCCTCCTTGGTTGTTCCACTGCATTGGCAATCTCAAATTGGGCCATCCCTCTATGACTGCCCCATATATTTGAGGGCCCTGAGGTCGGGGGCCACGTCTCCCGTTTTTTGGCCCAGCGCCACCATGCTTGATTGGCTGCCCATGAATATCCTTCACTGAGTGACAGTCATGGGCCCAATGATTTCCCTTTTTAAATTTTGGACAAAGTCCAGGTACCTGAGGCCGCTGGCCTCCCATTCCAGTCTATTGCGGGCATTGTCACCTCATATGACCAGGTTGCCCACATTTGAAACAACCTGTATTCCTGGACCCATTCTTTCCTTGGGAGACCTACACAACTGCAGCAGCCAGCCCTGTGTTAGTTAACGGGCCTCCTAGCTCTCTACAGATCTTCATCCATACCTTAAGCCCCTTATGTTTATATGGGTTAATGGCTTGTCTACATTCCTTTGTACATTGTTCAAAAATCAGCTGTTTCACTAATGGCATCACCGTATCAGGATCTCCAAACACCCCCCCCCCTGCCGCTTCTACCACCCTGGCCACAAAGTCTGCAAACGGCTCTGTGGGTCCTTGAAGGATTTTTGTTAAATTACCACTAACCTCTCCCCTGTTAGGGAGGGACTTCCAAGCCTTAGTTCCTATTTTATTAATTTGTTCATAAACTTGTATAGGATAGTTAATCTGTGCAGCTGTGAATCTTCCTTGACATAACAACATATCCTGGTCCAAGACCACTTGTCCTGCACTCTCGTTCTGAGCGGCCTGTTCATCTGAATATTCTATAAAGAATGCTTTCCAGTCAAGATACTGTCCAGGGGAAAGACAGGCTCGTGCCAGATTCTGCCAATCACTGGGAGTTAGACAATAGTGATGCAGAGATTCAAGTTGAGCAATAACGAAAGTGGCACTGACCCCGTAGGCTCATACCCCTTCCGCCAGTCTTTGAATTACCTTCCAATCTAGTGGCCCATGGAATCGAGCTCCTTGAGCATCCTGGAAAACTGGGAAGCAGTGAGCACTTAGCTCTCGCCATGCTTCTGGATGCAAACTACACCCTATGGCGCCTTCGGGAGCATAAGGTGGCAGCCACAGCGGCCCGGAGCCAATGGCTGCACTTTTACTTTCACTTTGCTGTCCACTATGCTTTCCAAGTCATCTTCGGACATGTCCCCTTTGCTAGAACTGCTTTCGGCATCGGACTTCTGTGATCTCTCCTCTCTTACTTGGTTCAAAGCCTCATTCCCCTTCTGCAGCTCAGCTCCACATCTTTCCTTGTCCTCTCTACAGTTGCGAACTAACTTCCATACCAGTAGAACCCTTCTGGCAAGGATTCCCTGTTCCTCTGCAAACTTCAAATCTTTTCCTAACTTCTCCCAGCTCGGTCCGGTAAGGTGACCAGAGACTGGGAACCATGGGGCCACCTGATCTACCACTTTCAGAAAAATTTCTAGGGTTTCCTTTTACAGCCCAATTCCTTTCACCTTTAGGATGTCTTTCAAGGCCTGACGAACAGAATGTCCTGATATTGTGTTTCCCATAGTGCTTGGTGTAACTTTAATTGTCTCACTCTGAGAACCTCAATAGTCCCTAATCCGGGAACTTAATAGTCTCTAACTGAGAACTTGAATTGTCCCACTTACCTGGGAGCTTACCAGCCGGCTACCCTGACTGCCGAAGGTTCTGGACTCATCACATCCCCATACGGGCTACCACTTGTCACGACCATCTCCGACCAGCAGAAAAGAAGCAACAAAACCAATGTCCTTCTCAAAGCAGTTTATTCAGGAACTTAACAATGTGAAGGAAAAAGATGCCCCGACCTCTCTCGGCCATCCCCCTTTATACCCTCTAGTCCACTTTCCATCACCCCAGTCCACCTAGGCACAGTTCATTGGCTCCGGACTACATTCGTCACATCATCTGATCTTACATCGTGGTGCATCTGCTCAATGCAGCTCAAGGTATGTGGCTATCTTGAGGGATATGAGGAAGTCAGGTGCTAGTCATAAGACTTGGCAGCAGTCCCGGGCACCATCTTGGGGCCGCAGTCACACCCACTCCTCACAGTGATGGAATTGAACAAAACCGTCCAAGACCTAAAAAGGGAAGTTGAAACAATAAAGAAAACCCAAAGTGAGACAACTCTGGAGTTAGGAAACCCTAGGAAATAAATCAGGAACCATAGATGCGAGCATCAGAAACAGAATACAAGAGATGGAAGAGAGAATCTTAGGTGCAGAGGATTCCATAGAGAATATGGACACAACAATCAAAGAAAATGTAAAATGCAAAAAGATCCTAACTCAAAATATCCAGCAAATCCAGGACAAAATGAGAAGACCAAACCTAAGGATAATAGGTATACATGAGAATGACGATTTTCAACTTAAAGGACCAGTAAATACCTTCAAAAAATTATAGAAGAAAACTTCCCTAACCTAAAGAAAGAGATGCCCATGAACACACAAGAAGCCTACAGAACTCAAAATAGACTGGACAAGAAAAGAAATTCCTCCCGACACATAATTATCAGAACAACAAATGCAATAAATAAAGATAGAATATTAAAAGCAGTAAGAGCCGGGCAGTGGTGTTGCATGCCTTTAATCTCAGCACTTGGGAGGCAGAGGCAGAGGCAGAGGCAGGTGCATTTCTGAGTTTGTGGCCAGTCTGGTCTACAAAGTGAGTTCCAGGACAGCCAGGGCTATACAGAGAAACCCTGTCACAAAAAAAAAAAAAAAAAAAAAAAAAAAAAAAGTAAATAAATAAATAAAATAAAAGCAGTAATGAAAAAAGGTCAAGTAACATATAAAGGGAGACATATTAAAATTACACCAGACTTCTCAGGAGAGTCTATGAAAGCCAGAAGATCCTGGACAAATCTTATACAGACTCTGAGAGACCACAAATGCCAGCCAAGGCTACTATACCCAACAAAATTCTGAATTGCCATTGATGGAAAAACCAAGGTATTCCATGACAAAACCAAATTCACACAATATCTTTCCATGAATCCAGCCCTTGAAAGGAAAATAAAGGGAAAATACCAACATGGGGACAGAAATTATGCCCTAGAAAAAGGAAGAAAGTAATCCTTCAACAAACCTAAAAGAAGACAGCCACAAGAAAAGAATCCCAACTCTAACAACAAAAATAACAGGAAGTAACAATTACTTTTTGTTAATATTTCTTAATATCAGTGGACTTATTTCCCCAATAAAAAGACATAGACTAACAGACTGGGTACATAAACAGGACCCAACACTTTGCTGCTTATAGGAAACCCACCTCAGGGAAAAAGACAGATACTACCTCAGAGTAAAAGGGTGGAAAACA
The DNA here is from genome assembly GCF_000001635.26 of Mus musculus. Lineage (NCBI taxonomy): Eukaryota > Metazoa > Chordata > Mammalia > Rodentia > Muridae > Mus > Mus musculus. The sequence goes on along the minus strand of NC_000070.6, from coordinate 72,489,741 downwards.
ATTTTCCAAGAAAATGTTCCAAAGAAACAAGATCGAGTATCCATTCTAAAATTGAAAAAAATCAAATTTCAACCCAAAGTTATCAAAAAATACAAAGAGGGGCACTTCATACTCATCAAAGGTAAAATCTTTTTTTTTTAATTAGGTAATTTCCTCGTTTACATTTTCAATGCTATCCCAAAGGTCCCCCATACCCACCCACCCCCAATCCCCTACTCACCCACTCCCCCTTTTTGGCCCTGGCGTTCCCCTGTACTGGGGCATATAAAGTTTGCAAGTCCAATGGGTCTCTCTTTGCAGTGATGGCCGACTAGGCCATCTTTTGATACATATGCAGCTAAAGACAAGAGCTCCCGGGTACTGGTTAGTTTATATTGTTGTTCCACCTATAGGGTTGCAGTTCCCTTTAGCTCCTTGGGTAATTTCTCTAGCTCCTCCATTAGGGGCCGTGTGACCCATCCAATAGCTGACTGTGATCATCCACTTCTGGGTTTGCTAGGCCCCGGCATAGTCTCACAAGAGAGAGCTATATCTGGGTCCTTTCAGTGAAATCTTCACTCCAGAAAATCAAATAACCCCATTTAAAAAATGGGGCTCAGAGCTGAACGAAGAATTCTCACCTGAGGAATACCGAATGGCAGAGAAGCACCTGAAAAAATGTTCAACATCCTTAATCATCAGGGAAATGCAAATCAAAACAACACTGAGATTCCACTTCACTCCAGTCAGAATGGCTAAGATCAAAAACTCAGGTGACAGCAGATGCTGGCGAGGATGTGGAGAAAGGGGAACACTCCTCCATTGTTGGTGGGATTGCAAGCTTGTACAACCACTCTGGAAATCAGTCTGGCGGTTCCTCAGAAAATTGAACATAGTACTACCGGAGGATCCTGCAATACCTCTCCTGGGCATATATCCAGATGTCCCAACCGGTAAGAAGAACACATGCTCCACTATGTTCATAGCAGCCTTGTTTATAATAGCCAGAAGCTGGAAAGAACCCAGATGCCCCTCAACAGAGGAATGGATACAGAAAATGTGGTACATTTACACAATGGAATACTACTCAGCTATTAAAAAGAATGAATTTATGAAATTCCTAGGCAAATGGATGGACCTGGAGGGTATCATCCTGAGTGAAGTAACCCAATCACAAAGGAACTCGCACAATATGTACTCACTGATAAGTGGATATTAGCCCAGAAACTTATGATACCCAAGATATAAGATACAACTTGCCAAACGCATGAAATTCAAGAAGAACGAAGACCAAAGTGTGGACACTTTACCCTTTCTTAGAAATGGGAACAAAACACCCATAGAAGGAGTTACAGAGACAAAATTTGGAGCTGTGACGAAAGGATGGACCATCTAGTGATTGCCATATGCAGGGATCCATCCCATAATCAGCTTCCAAATGCTGACACCATTGCATACACTAGCAAAGGTAAAATCTTGAAGATGAACTCTCAATTCTGAATATCTATGCTCCAAGTGCAAGGGCACCCAAATTCATTAAAGAAACTGTAGTCAAGGTCAAAGCACACTTTGTAACTCACACAATAATAGTGGGAGACTTCAGCACACCACTCTCACTAATGGACAGATCCTGGAAACAGAAACTAAACACAGACACATCGAAACTAACAGAAGTTATGAAACAAATGTATTTAAGAGATATCTACAGAATATTTTATCCTAAAACAAAAGGATATACCTTCTTCTCAGAACCTCATTTTACCTTCTCCAAATTTGACTATTTAATTCGTCACAAAACAGGCCTCATCAGATACAAAAATATTGAAATTATCCCATGCAGCCTATCATATCACCATGGACTTAGGCTGATCTTCAATAACAACATAATTAATAGAAAGCCAACATTCATGTGGAAGCTGAACAACACTCTACTTCATGATAACATGGTCAAGGAAGAAATAAAGAAAGAAAGTAAAGACTATTTTAAGAGTTTAATGAAAATGAAGCCACAACATACCCAAACTTATGGGACACAATGAAAGCAGTCCTAAGAGGAAAACTCATCACTCTAAGTGCCTCAAAAAAGAAATGAGAGAGAGCATACACTAGCAGTTTAACAACACACTTAAAAGCTCTAGAACAAAAGGAAGCAAATTCACTTAAGAGGAGTAGACTGGAGGAAATAAACAAACTTAGGGCTGAAATCAACCAAGTGGAAACAAAAAAAGAACTATTCAAAGAATCAACCAAACCATGAGGTTCATTGAGAAAATCAACCCTATTAACCCAATTTAAGATATATAAACCCTTAGCCATCCTAACTAGAGGGCACAGGGAGAGTATCCTAATTAACAAAATCAGAAATGAAAAGAGAGACATAAGAACAGAAAATGAGGAAATCCAAAACATCATCAGATCCTACTACAAAAGGCTATATTCAACAAAACTGGAAAACCTGGATGAAATGGACAAATTTCTAGGCAGATACCAGGCACCAAACTTAAATCAGGATCAGATTAATGATCTAAACAATCTCATATCCCCTAAAGAAATAGAAGCAGTCATTAGTAGTCTACCAACCAAAAAAAGGCCAAGGCCAGTTGGGTTTAGTACAGAGTTCTATCAGACCTTCCAAGAAGACCTAATTCCAATTCTTAACAAACCATTCCACAAAATAGAAACAGAAGATCCTCTACCCAATTCATTCTATGAAACCACAATTACTCTGACACCTAAACCACATAAAGATCCAACAAAAAAGAGAACTTCAGACCAATTTCCATTATGAATATTGATGCAAAAATATTCAATAAAATTCTCACAAACCAATCCAAGAACACATCAAAATGATCATCCATCATGATCAAGTAGGCTTGATCCCAGCAATGCAGGGATGGTTTAATATAAGGAAATCCATCAACATACTCCACTATATAAACAAACTCAAAGACAAAAACCACTTGATCATCTCATTAGATGCGGAGAAAGCACTTGAAAAATCCAACAACCATTCATGATAAAAGACATGGAAAGATCAGGAATTCAAGGCCCATACCTAAACATAATAAAAGCAATATACAGCAAACCAGTAGCCAACATGAAACTAAATGGAGAGAAGCTTGAAGCAACTCCACTAAAATCAGGTACTAGACAAGGCTGCCCACTTTCTCCCTACCTATTCAATGTAATACTCAAAGTCCTAGCCAGAGCAAATAGACAACAAATGGAGATCAAATGGATACAAATTGGAAAGAAGTCAAAATATCAATAATTGCAGTTGATATAATAGCATATATAAGTGACCCTAAAAATTCCACCAGAGAACACTTTAACCTGATAAACAGCTTCAGTGCAGTAGCTGGATATAAAATTAACTCAAATAAATCAGTGGCCTTTCTCTACACAAAGGATAAACAGGCTGAGAAAGAAATTAGGCAAACAACACCCTTCACAGTACTCACAAATAATCTAAAATACCTTGGTGCAACTCTAATAAGGAAGTGAAAGATCTGTATGATAAGAACTTCAAGTCTCTGAAGAAAGAAATATAAGAAGACCTCAGAAGATGGAAAGATCTCCCATGTTCATGGATTGGCAGGATTAATATAGTCAAAATGGCTATCTTGCCAAAAGCAATCTACAGATTGAGTGTAATCCCCATAAAAATTACAACCCAATTCTTCACAGAGTTAGAAAGAGCAATTTGCAAATTAATCTGGAAAAACAAAAAACCTAAGATAGCAAAAACTATTCTCAACAATAAAAGAAACTTTGGTGGAATCACCATGCCTGAACTCAAGCTGTACTACAAAGCAATTGTGATAAAAACTGCATGGTAATGGCACAGCAAGTAGATCAATGGAATAGAATTGAAGACCCAGAAATGAACTCACACACCTATGGTCACTTGATCTTTAACAAGGGAGCTAAAACCATCCAGTGGAAAAAAGACAACATTTTCAAAAAATGGTGCTAGCACAACTGGTGATTTTCGTGTAGAAGAATACTAATTGATCCATTCTTATCTCCTTGTACAAAGCTCAGGTCTAAGTGGGTCAAAGAACTCCACATAAAACCAGAGACACTGAAATTTATAGTGGAGAATGTGGGGACAATCCTCGAAGATATGGGCACAGGGGAAAAATATACCTGAATAGAACAGCAATGGCTTCTATTGTAAGATGGAGAATCTACAAATGGGACCTCAGAAAATTTCAAAGCTTCTGTAAGGCAAAAGACACTGTCAATAAGACAAAAAGGCCACAGTTTGGGAAAGGATCTTTACCAATCCTAAATCACTTATGGGACTAATATCCAATATATATATAAAGAGCTCAAGAAGCTGGACAAAAGAAAAATCAAATAACCCCATTAAAAATGAGGTACAGAGCTAAGCAAAGAATTCTCAACTGAGGAATACTGAATGGCTGAGAAGCACCTGAAAAAATGTTCAGCATCCTTAATCATAAGGGAAATGCAAATCAAAACAACCCTGAAATTCCACCTCACACCAGTCAGAATGGCTAAAATAAAAAATTCAGGTGACAACAGAGGCTGGCAAGGATGTGGATAAAGAGGAACATGCCTCCATTGTTGGTGGGATTCCAAGCTGGTACAATCACTCTGGAAATCAGTCTGGAGTTTCCTCAGAAAATTGGACATAGTACTACTGGAAGATCCAGCAATTCCTCTCCTGGGCATATATCCAGAAGATGTTCCAACTTGTAATAAGGACACATGCTCCACTATGTTCATAGAAGCCTTATCCAGAAACTGGAAAGAACCCAGATGTCCCTCAACAGAGGAATGGATACAGAAAATGTGGTACATTACACAATGGAGTACTACTCAGCAATTAAAATCAATGAATTCATGAAATTCTTAGGCAAATGGATGGATCTGGAGGATATCATTCTGAGTGAGGTAGCCCAATCACAAAAGAACACACATGATATGCACTCACTGATAAGTGGATATTATCCCAGAAACTTAGACTATCCAAGATACAATTTGCAAAACATATGAAACTCAAGAAGAAGGAAGACCAAAATGTGGATACTTCGTTCCTCCTTAGAATAGGGAACAAAATACCCATGGAAGGAGTTACAGAGACAAAGTTTGTAGCAAAGATAGAGGGAAGGACCATCCAGAGACTGCCTCACCCAGGGATCCATCCCATATACAACCACCAAATGCATACTCTATTATTACACATCCCAGCAAGATTTTGTTGACAGGACCCTGATATAGCTATCTCTTGTGAGGCTATGGCAGTGCTTGGCAAATACAGAAGTGGATTCTCACAGTCATCTTTTGGATGGAACACAGGGCCCCTAATGAAGGAGCTAGAGAAAATACCCAAGGAACTAAAGGTGTCTGCAACCTTATAGAAGGAATGACAATATGAACTAACCAGTATCCCCCAGAGCTGTGTCTCTAGCTGCATATATAGCAGAAGATGTCTTAGTCAGCCATCAATGGAAGGAGAGACCCTTGGTCTTGCAAATATCATATGCTGCAGGACAGGGGAATGTCAGGGCTAGAAGTGGGAGTGGGTGGTTTGGGGAGCAGGACGTTGTGAGGGTATAGGGGACTTTTGGGATAGTAAATGAAGAAAATATCTAATAAAAAAATAAAAATAAAAATGCCCAAATCAACAATTGGGCCTTGGAATGGAGTGAAATGGCTAGGAAATATTTTTTTAAGTGTTCATTATCCCTAGTAATGAGGAAAATACAAATCAAAACAGCATTGAAATTTTATTTTACCCCATCCAGAAGGGCAAATATCTAGAAGAAAACTGACAACAAATGTTGGAGGGAGTAAAGTAAAAATGAATTCCTCAGTCACCATTAGTAAGATTTCAAAGTGGTCCACTGATCCAATTACGGTGGAGAATGCTCAAAAAAACCTAAAAATGCAGTTACTATATGCCCTGGAGGCATGATTCCTTTTCATATGCCCAAAGGAATTTATATCCTATGCATTCACATTCATTACTGTTCTATGCAAAACAGCTAAGATATGGAATCAACTTACATATATATTCTTTAACTCACACATAGATAAGTAAAATGTGATACATGTACACTATGAAATACTATTTAGCTGTGAAGAAAATTTAGTCTTATTCTCTACACATCCATTTCTGGTATTTTTTTTTTTTTATTGGTTTGCCCTTCCCTCAGACTCCTCAATATCTTTTCTTATAGGCAAGACAAATTTTGGGTCAAAAGTTTTGTAGCTACACCAGGCGTCCTGCTCAGCTACAGAAGGTGGCCTTTTCAGGTTTCATATCCACTGCTGCTAGGAGCCTTAGCTAGAGTCACCCTCATAGACTCCCTGGAGCTTCAGGGATCCCAGTTCTCTGAAAACCCCAAGAGATTTTTCCCCCACCAATTTCTGATATTCCCTACATCTGATCCCCTTCCTTCAACTCCCCATTCTCACCACCCATTTACCCCACTCCATCCTACTCCAATGACAATTTTCTTTCCCATTCTGAGTGAGATTCAAGCACCCTCCTCTGAGCCCTCATTGTTATTTAACTTCTTTGGGTCTGTGGATTGTAAAGTAGGCATCCTGTTCTTTATGGCTAATATCCATGTATCAGTAAGTACACACCATTCATGTCCTTTTGGGTCTGGGTTACCTCACTCAGGATGATATTTTCTAGTTTTATCCATTTGCCTGTATATTTTATGGTGTCCTTGTTTTTAATAGCTGAGTAGTATTTCATTGTGTAAATGAACCACATTTTCCTTATCCACTCTTCAGTTGAGGGAAATCTAGGTTGTTTCCAGTTTTGGGCTATTACAAATAAAGCTGCTAAGACCATAATGGAGCAAGTGTCTTTGTGTTATAGTGGAGGATCTTTGGGTATATGTCTAGAAATAGTATAGCTGGGTCTTGAGGTAGAACTATTCCCTATTTTTTTTAACCAATCTCCTCCAGTAAAAAGAAAAATAAAATAAAATTAAACTTTTGTGCAAAATGACTTATTCAAATGGTATACTGGCAATTTGCCCATCTTCCCATTGCATATCCTCTGGATATTCTTAATACCTACTTAAATTTATATAAAGAACACAGATAAACAAGGAAATGTAAAACCTTACTTGATATCTGATCACAAATACAAAGATGGGAATGGGGAGTATCTATGGACAGAATAATGGACTTGAAGCCTTTCTATGTAAAACTTTTCTGATAGAAAACTTCCTGCCAGAACAGTTGGAAGACAGTTGTTTGGAACATCTTAACACCAGTAACTGTAGAAAAGAGGCCTTCCTTTTGTTAGTGGAAGATATTGAACCTAGAGAAGAAAGTATGTAGTAAATATGTTATATTTTCCATCTGTCAGTTGCTCATCAGAAACCAAATAAGGCTAGAAACCTGCAAATGGTGTGGGAGGGAAAGGGTGTAATAGGATGAATCAATCATATCAAATCTTCTGTTCTCCTTAAGTGAGGTGTATCAGGGGCTTTAAAATTGTTTATTAACATGAAATGAGCAAAAAACACACTTCCAGGAAGTGTTAAATCAACTATAACAACTGAGTTTTGTGCAGTTTTAATTGTAGTATTTTCATGAAAATAGTGATGTATCATATTCTAGCCCTGATAGGCTATGTCTAATAAGCTTAATTGATTGAAGTCCAACAAGGTCTTTAATACAATATGGAAGAATGACTTGTTTCCTCCCACAGAAAGAAACAAGAAAAATTTTCTCCTACTGCCATCTGTTTTCTCTGTCTGGAAATTTTCATATGAAAATCACACATATCGAGAGTATTCTGGCAAACAGTCTTGGCAGAACTCATTAAAAAAAACCTGGCAGAGTCCATAAAGGGGAAATCTCAAGAATAAGTGGCATTCTCCTTTGTGCAACAGCAAAGTATAAATGTGATTTCTGAAGCCATGTTCTTGGGGTAGCATCACTGGTTCCAAGAAGTACATAAGTCAGCCCTTTTCAGTACAACCAATCCCACTGGCATTTTGTGACTTGCAACCAGAACAGTTCTGGTAAACACACCATATAAGAAGAACTGAGACTCATTAAAAATGGAATGAGTACCCAGAGAGAAAAGTTTAGTTGATTAGCTCAATTTCATTTTTTTGACAGTTATACAAGTTTATTTTAGAAAATTAGTAAACATTAATGCAAGATCACATACAGACTTATGCTCTGGCATCTAACATATACTTATAACCTAGAAATTCCATCATCTCCCACTTTCCTTAATCACTATCTATGAACAATGAGTCCTGATTCAAGATTTAAAAAAAAAAAAAAGACAGAATTGTAGATAGCTAGTACCATGGCAGGAAACATCTCACTGGCTCATATTGTTAGATTAAAAACCAGTCACTAGAAAAGACCCAGCCAGCAGAGTAATAAGGCTATGGCCACTTATTTATATAGTTTGGTCTAACTGATTCATGATCTACAAGATGATGATTGGTGAGTGCTCTTAGATTTATCAACTTCTTTATGTGTGGCCACGGTTCTCACCTAGAACGAGTACATATGCAAACACACTGCCTTATGTAGGATGCAGAGGAAGAAGAAATATCTATTCAGCTGTGTACAATCTGACTGCATTTTATGAATCTGTCCAATCACATTAGGAATTTCCATAACTTACTTAGACCATCTGCAGTGGATTTATTGCTGGCTGCATGCAAAACTAGCAGTGCAGGGAGATGATAAAGAAAGCCGAAAAGAAGCACATGCAATTTCATATATATTAAGTGTCTATATGGAGGGAAATATTGAAAGATAAAAGAGATTTCAAGTATTGCCAGGATACCAGATGAGATGCTGATTGCAAGACACTCTTTTGAAGTAATTCTGAATAAACTTCAGAGCACATGACAAAAAAAATGTGCAGCAACAGTTTTGTTGGGGTTATCTTGATTAATGCTCCCATGTGGAAAGATGAATCTGACTAAGAAGGTTCTGGAAATTCTGTAAATGAAAGCCAAGTAGGAACACGGCTGTTCGACCTCAGAAACCGCCTAATACATGAGTTGCACCCTGGAAAGCCTTCCCTGTGGTGACTTAAGTCTATCCAACCCCTTTTATCTTTCCTAAGAATAACTGTTTGAAGCCTCTTCATTCCATTATGGAAGTGAAAGCTAAATAATATGTTTTAGTGCACATTCAATGTCTATTAGGTGCTGCAGTGTTTTTATAATCAGCTATGAAGTGTTTTTAAAAACCTGATAAGGATGAGAGACATAGCTCTGGAGTAAATTGTGCTCTAACTTCATTCATCAGGGAATGGCTGGTATTTCTAAAACCAATGAAAGAATACTCAGTTAAACTTTCTATTCAATAATGTATATGATAATAAATAAGTCTCTGTTGCGATAAGACATGGAGTTCAGGAGAAAAGTCCATTCTCTACATTGAGGTCAAGTTTCTAAACTTGAGTTAGAAAAAATTTAAATATTTGGGCAAATTTCTTTTACTGAAAGCATAAATGAAATTAAAACACAAGCTCCATTTTAGTACCTTATCACTGAAAAACACAGATGGAAGGAAACATAGTACATTTTAATTAACATTTTATAAATTAATTTTCATGACATATTCTCACCCCATTTCTCTCAGCAAGATGTTACTATATAGCCTAGGCTGACCTTGAATTAGCATTTTTCCTGCCTCAGACTATGCAGTGAATTCCACCATGGTCATTTTGTTCCTCTCTCTTGATATCACTTTTTAAAAAACTAATTTGGAACTACTGAGTCATTTTTCCAGAATTATATATTTCCTAAATGTGAAAGCTAAGATTAAACTAATAGTTTGTACCATAGAATATTATTTAAAGGTATAATACAAAGAAGATGAGATGACTGCTATATTGTCAAATATTCTAGTAGCTTCTCTTCTAGTGTGTGTGTGTGTATGTGTGTGTGTGTGTGTGTGTGTGTGTGTGTGTGTGTGTGATAGTTCACATGTGAAATTAGAGGGCAGATTGCAGGAATTGGTTCATTCCACCCACCACATGGAGCCCAGGGTCATAAATCAGTCTTCAGGGACACATGCTCCACTATGTTCATAGCAGCCTTATTTATAATAGCCAGAAGCTGGAAAGAATCCAGATGCCCCTCAACAGAGGAATGGATACAGAAAATGTGGTACATCTACACAATGGAGTACTACTCAGCTATTAAAAAGAATGAATTTATGAAATTCCTAGCCAAACGGATGGACCTGGAGGGCATCATCCTGAGTGAGGTAACACATTCACAAAGGAACTCACACAATATGTACTCACTGATAAGTGGATATTAACCCAAAACCTAGGATACCCAAGATATAAGATACAATTTCCTAAACACATGAAACTCAAGAAAAATGAAGACTGAAGTGTGGACACCATGCCCCTCCTTAGAAGTGGGAACAAAACACCCTTGGAAGGAGTTACAGAGACAAAGTTTGGAGCTGAGATGAAAGGATGAACCATGTAGAGTCTGCCATATCCAGGGATCCACCCCATAATCAGCATCCAAATGCTGACACCATTGCATACACTAGCAAGATTTTATCGAAAGGACCCAGATGTAGCTGTCTCTTGTGAGACTATGCCGGGGCCTAGCAAACACATAAGTGGATGCTCACAGTCAGCTAATGGATGGATCACAGGGCTCCCAATGGAGGAGCTAGAGAAAGTAGCCAAGGAGCTAAAGGGATCTGCAACCCTATAGGTTATGTACATTATGAACTAACCAGTACCCCAGAGCTCTTGTCTCTAGCTGCATATGTATCAAAAGATGGCCTAGTCGGCCATCACTGGAAAGAGAGGCCCATTGGACACGCAAACTTTATATGCCCCAGTACAGGGGAACGCCAGGGCCAAAAAGAGGGAGTGGGTGGGTAGGGGAATGGGGGTGGGTGGGTATGGGGGACTTTTGGTATAGCATTGAAAATGTAAATGAGCTAAATACCTAATAAAAAATTTTAAAAAAAATTAAAAAAATAAATAAATCAGTCTTCAGGTTAGTAGCAAGCACTTTAGCCACTGAGCCATCTCCCAGACCCTAATGGCATCTCTTCTCATAGTACATATAATTACCATGATAACTCTATAGCATAAAAGTATATAATCTCATTGATAAATAATAGAATCTAAACTATATTATAAAACTTGCTCTGAGTTCCATTTAAGTACCAAGTAGAAAATGAAACATAGTTGTGTCTGATACAAAAGCCAAATTATTTTCTTAACAAGCAAAGTAATATCTGGGGTATACATAACTTCACAATGAAGCAAAAGAACAGAGTTATAGGCATGAACTTACTTCATTTGAGAATAATTACTCTACCAATGGATCACTATTAGGTGCCAATTAATTAGTTAGTTTTCTACTTAGAATTGTGAAAAACCTGAGCAAAGTACAAAATGGGTCATGTTTTCTCAAGAAGACTTCAAAGCAGAGCAATTTAAAATGCAAAATATAATATCATGGAATAGTATAAGAAATACTAAATGCACTCAACATGTCAAAATTGTCAGTAAGATAAAATTCTCTTTCTATTTCATTGAGAAGGAAAGTCAGGAAAGAGGGTGAAATATCAAAATTTTATGCCATAGAGAGTGCTCTGTGACTGGTGCTTAACGTAGAATGAGGAAGGTTGCTTAATCATGGGGTTTAACATGGTGAAATGTGTCACTGAAAAGTGGAGGAAGCCACTAACTTAATGCTGGATTTGGAGAAATTAGAGAAGCAACCACTGCTTGAGATGAAAAGGGACCAATTCCAGACGCTCAATTTACTACCTTAAACTACTACCTCACACTAATATAAAGTGCATTTCACTGGGACTGGAGAGATGGCTCATTGGGTAATTATGCTTTTGTGTGAGCATGAGGAACAGAGCTTGAAGACCCAGAAGCATTGGTGTACATTGGGGGAGCAGAAAATCTCAAGAGTTCACTGGTCAGCCAGTGCAGCAGAAACTAGGCATCCCTAGCTCAGTGAGACACCATGTCTCAAGGAAATAAGATGTCACAAGCGGTAAATGAAGAAACCTCATACCTCTGTTTCCTCTGCATATGCACCCACAGGTGTTTCCACCTGCATACTCACCTGAATATCTTCCCCCATTCTTTTTTTTTCCATTTTTATTAGGTATTTAGCTCATTTACATTTCCAATGCTATACCAAAAGTCCCCCATATCCACCCACACCCACTCCCCTGCCCACCCACTCCCCCTTTTTGGCCCTGGTGTTCCCCTGTACTGGGGCATATAAAGTTTGCAAGTCCAATGGGCCTCTCTTTCCAGTGATGGCCGACTAGGCCATCTTTTGATATATATGCAGCTAGAGTCAAGAGCTCCGGGGTACTGGTTAGTTCATAATGTTGTTCCACCTATAGGGTTGCAGATCCCTTTAGCTCCTTGGCTACTTTCTCTAGCTCCTCCATTGGGAGCCCTATGATCCATCCATTAGCTGACTGTGAGCATCCACTTCTGTGTTTGCTAGGCCCCAGCATAGTCTCACAAGAGACAGCTACATCTGGGTCCTTTCGATAAAATCTTGCTAGTGTATGCAATGGTGTCAGCGTTTGGATGCTGATTATGGGGTGGATCCCTGGATATGGCAGTCTCTACATGGTCCATCCTTTCATCTCAGCTCCAAACTTTGTCTCTGTAACTCCTTCCATGGGTGTTTTGTTCCCAGATCTAAGGAGGGGCATAGTGTCCACACTTCAGTCTTCATTCTTCTTGAGTTTCATGTGTTTAGCAAATTATATATCTTGGGTATCCTAGGTTTGGGGCTAGTATCCACTTATCAGTGAGTACATATTGTGTGAGTTTCTTTGTGAATGTGTTACCTCACTCAGGATGATACCCTCCAGGTCCATCCATTTGGCTAGGAATTTCATAAATTCATTCTTTTTAATAGCTGAGTAGTACTCCATTGTGTAGATGTACCACATTTTCTGTATCCATTCCTCTGTTGAGGGGCATCTAGGTTCTTTCCAGCTTCTGGCTATTATAAATAAGGCTGCTATGAACATAGTGGAGCATGTGTCCTTCTTACCAGTTGGGGCATCTTCTGGATATATGCCCAGGAGAGGTATTGCGGGATCCTCCGGTAGTACTATGTCCAATTTTCTGAGGAACTGCCAGACTGATTTCCAGAGTGGTTGTACAAGCCTGCACTCCCACCAACAATGGAGGAGTGTTCCTCTTTCTCCACATCCACGCCAGCATCTGCTGTCACCTGAATTTTTGATCTTAGCCATTCTGACTGGTGTGAGGTGGAATTTCAGGGTTGTTTTGATTTGCATTTCCCTGATGATTAAGGATGTTGAACATTTTTTCAGGTGCTTCTCTGCTATTCGGTATTCCTCAGGTGAGAATTCTTTGTTCAGTTCTGAGCCCCATTTTTTAATGTCTTCCCCCATTCTTATCCTCATTAAATATCGCCTATGTTTTTCTTCCTGTAAATTAGTTTTCTGAGTACCATGTATCAAGCATCACACTAGGCACTGCTCTTTATTCTTGAAGGGTCATAGCATAACTATTTTTCTTTCCCAGTCTTGCAATCTGCAAATTCTTATTCTGCAATTGAACTGAGAGGAGGACAAATGAGAAGGAACAAAGCAAAATTAATATTTGACCTCATAACATTTATAGCTCCATAGGAAGACTGAGCCCCAGATGTAAACAACTTTGCCAAATGTTTTCTACCTTTTTAGAGCAGAGATTATTTGGGTAAGATGGCTGAATGGATGAATGAATGAATGAATGAATGACCTATGTGTCAAAGAAGCTCCAGAAATGTCTACGTGTAGGAATAAACTGTAAGGCAGAAATGCAAAGCCACTTTCACTTAGCAATAACATCACCCCCACAAGGCCCTATACTGAAAGTAACTTGACAGCATTGAAAAGGAACATAATTCATCTACAGCCTATCTGATTACAGACAACCACAGAGGTAAAAGGCCACAGTTAAAACTGAGTGAAGTTTATTGACTAAATACATGAATACAACTAGGATCCCATTTTGAAATTTAATTCCAAGGTCAAAGTTATTTTAGGTCATTTCTAGCACACATTTTTCATAACATTTGTTGCACATATAATAAAACACAGTTGATACACTCTTGTTTGCCATTCGAAATGACAAAATAATTTCTGATTGCTCTTTATATTAATCATACATGGCGAAGATAAATAAACTATATCTTATAAATGAGCAAATTTATTTTCCAGCAACTAGAGCATATAAAGTGGAACACAAAACTTCTTCTTATGTCTTAGTTTTATTGAAAAATCATGATGGTTATTAAAACTATAAAAGAAAAATTATTTTCTTTGTGAAAAGGTTCCTCCAAAACTAAGTCTGTCTGCAAGATGACATGTTTCCTACTACCATGATAATGGACTGAACTTCTGAAACTGTAAGTAAGCCAGCTCCAATTAAATGTTTCTTTTGTAAGTGTTGTCTTGGTCATGGTATCTTTTCACAGCAAGAAAACATTTAACTAAGACAGTTTGGGTCTTGCGTTGGTGCAATTTTAGCATGCTATGTTACCTTCCTCCCTTTTGCCATAGGCACATCTGCTCTGTCATTCTCTGTTGTAAGTATGTAAGTTGTATTCTGACTTCATTGAACCTCACATTTAAGAGATTTCTTTGAGTCTCAGGGAACACGTTGCACATTGAACACTGTTGTGACTATTTAAGAGCATATGGAATTTGGAAATTGGAATGAATGTGCTTGGTATCATGAGATGCACATGAACATATGAGGATTGAAGTGGAATGTTGGGTTTTCAATGTAAAATGTCTCAATTGGTTCATGTGTTGGTTCAAATAGTTAACTGCTATTTGTGCTGTTTGAGAAAGTTATGAACCCTTTCAGAGGTAAATCCATGGTAGGGGAAGTGGGTCACTAGGGATGGGCTTTGATGTTTTATAGTTTGCCACCATTTCTTGTTCTGTCTCTACTTCCTGATTGAAGAATCAATATAAGAGGCAGCTTACCACTCTTGCCACATACATCTGCAATCATGATGAGCTGCCTTACCCTCTGAAGTAAAAGCTTGCACTGCGTCTTGTCAGGTATTTTGTCACATCAATGACATATTAATAAATACACTTAGCTATAGACAGCATAATTCTGATGAAAAGCCAACAAGTTTCTTCATAGAAATTGACAAGTTTCTTCTAAAATCCATATGAAATTGCAAAGAGTCTATGTTAAACAAAACAATCTGTTAGAAAAATAAAAAATATGAACTCCCACTCCTCAGATTCAAAGCTAACTACCTAACAACAGTAATTGAAAGTCTTTCAACTAGATATATAAATCAATGAAATAAAATTAAAATTAGATAAACCTTCCTTATATTTATGGCCAACTGGTTTTTCTATAGTAGTGCCAGAACAATAATTCCCTTTTAGAAATAGTACAAATGCCAAGGAATATAAATTTGCACTTGTAAATCATATATCTGACAGGAGACCTAAATAAAAGTATATTATTAACAGCTTGAAGAAAACAAAAGTGGTCTTACCCAGGTATGTAACCTGTGTGATTCAACATGGACCTGCAGGGTAATGTGTTCACCGGTGACACAGTAGCATGATTCACACCTCTATCCAACACTACTGGCATAGCACATAGTATGTGCTCACTGGTGATATAATTGCCAGCATGAGTGAAGGCTCTATATCCTACACAAGAGAGGAAACATGCCATGTTTGTCTTTCTGAATCTGGATAATTTCACTTAATGTTGTGTTGATGTTCAAGTTCATCCATTTTCTAGGGAATATCATTATTTCATTACATGTATATGCTTTGTTTTCCTGATGATAGGCATTATGAATGGTATGAGACAGAATCTCAAAGAAGTTTAAATTACTGTACTGATGGCTAAGAATGTTGAGTAATAGGGCTGGAGAGATGGCTCAGTGGTTAAGAGCACCAACTGCTCTTCCTGAGGTCCTGAGTTCAATTCGCAACAACCACATGGTGGCTTAAAACCATCTGTAATGGGATCTGATGCCTTCTTCTGGTGTGTATGAAGAGAGCAATGGTGTACTCATATAAAATAAATAAATAAATAAATAAATAAATAAATAAATAAATTTTAAAAGAATGTTTAATAATTTTGAAAATATTTACTGACCATTTGTATTTCTTCCATTGAGAACTGTCTTGCCTATTCATCTACCATAGTGAGTATCCATAACAAAAATATTCTACTTATACTGTGTTCTTTTGACTCATAGTGGGCACCTCAGTAGATCTTGATTCTTTACAAAGAGAAGTGACCTATATCTTTATTTTGGAGTGGTCTAGATCACTTTTTCTTCCTGCATATACCTCTAAAACCATAAAAGATGTCCTGTTCCTATGTATAGAGCCCTAACAGGAACAAGACCTCTCATTTAGGAAACCCTGTTCTCCTCAAAGAAATTTTAAATCTCCTGGAGTCAGAAATCTAAAACTCCTTACTATCTTGTATAGAACTGGCTAGAAACTGACCTCAGCTTTGACATAAAGGATTTCTGATAATTCAATATTTAAAAAAAAAAGTCTAGTGTAAATTTATTACAGAAACCACAACATGCTTGTCAAGTTGTCAAACTGGATTTTTGCTTTGTTCTGGGTCCCTTCAACTACTTCTATCTATCCTAAAAATAAAATATCAACTTTATATATGGCATATACATATGGAAAAATTTAAGTATATGATATTCTAGAAATAATAATCAAATAGAATTTTTCAGCCTACCTAAAAATGATTGCATATATGTTACACTTACTTCCCTCATTAAATCACAAATCTCTTAAATGATGGTTATAAATATTGAGAGTAAACAAATGTTTTGCTATTCCTTCTGGGAATTTTTAAATATTATTGAATTTACTAAACAATGATATGCTCTAATTTTTTAATCCAAATACTTTTCCTTAGTTCTCATATATTTTCAGAACTAACTTTTCCTTCCTAATTCCCAATCTTGGCTACATTTCCTGCTAATTTTGAACATATGTCATATTCAAAATATGTTACTTTTCCAAAACAAATTTTGGCAAGAATGATTTTGGAGACAAGGGAATTGTGATCCTGGAACAAAGAAACCAAGCTATGTGATGCTGCTACAACTTAGGACTTTCATTTATTGTTCTTGTTTTCTTTTCTTTCCTTTTTACAGCCTTCTTTGGGTATAACATGGCAACGTGGCATGTGAGGAGTGACAGCTTCTGAAATGCTGTTGGAACAAAGAACACATCCTGAAGTTTCCATCTTACTTGTAAATTTGTCTTCAAAAGTAATCTCACAAATATTAATAACCTTGCAAGACATATGTTGTGAAAAAAAGTTAAGATCCTAATAACTGGAAGAATATAAAGTATATTTGAAAGCAGTAAGCTGATAATAAAATGCACAAAGTTCCTCAGGACCTGCTATCCTCAGGATGTTGGCCTTTGTAAAATACATTTCCAGTCACATAAGACAGTTTTATAATTTGTTATTAACATTAAATGGAAAGAAACTACCATTTAATATATTAAAGTGACCCAAGTGTACTGCCACAATATACCCAGCAATTCATGATCAAGGCAACACTTGTGAAGTGGAAACTTCTGGTTTCATTGGAAAGTCAATTATGTCAAATGATGATTTCCTGAAACCAACATAGATGAAAGAATGTTGTGCTGAAGCAGAAACATGAAGAAGTGTTTTTCTGAAGAGGACACAGGAGAAAGGATATCTTGCTAAAGCAGACTTGTGAAGTAATGTTTTGCAGAAACAGGCAAAGATGAAAGAACGTTTTGCTAAAGCACATGCATAAAAGAACTCATGATAGCTGAGTAGTACTCCCTTGTGTAAATGTACCACATTTTCTGTATCCATTCCTCTGTTGAGGGACATCTGGGTTCTTTCCAGCTTCTGGCTATTATAAATAAGGCTGGTATGAACATAGTGGAGCATGTGTCCTTATTACCAGTTGGAACATCTTCTGGATATATGCCCAGGAGAGGTATTGCGGGATCCTCCGGTAGTACTATGTCCAGTTTTCTGAGGAACCGCCAGACTGATTTCCAGAGTGGTTGTACCAGCTTGCAATCCAACCAACAATGGAGGAGTGTTCCTCTTTCTCCACATCCTTGCCAGCATCTGCTGTCACCTGAATTTTTTATCCTAGCCATTTTGACTGGTGTGAGGTGGAATCTCAGGGTTGTTTCGATTTGCATTTTCCTGATGATTACGGATGTTGAACATTTTTTCAAGTGCTTCTCAGTCCTTTGGTATTCCTCAGTTGAGAATTCTTTGTTTATCTTTGTACCCCATTAATTAATTGGGTTATTTGAATTTCTGGAGTTCAGCTTCTTGAGCTCTTTGTATATATTGGATATTAGTCCCCTATCAAATTTAGGATTTGTAAACATTCTTTCCCAATCTGTTGGGGTCCCTTTTGTCTTACTGACAGTATCTTTTGCCCTTCAGAAGCTTTGAAATTTTATGAAGTCCCATTTGTCGATTCTTGATCTTACAGCACAGGCCATTGATATTCTGTTTAGGAATTTTTCCCCTGTGCCCATATCTTCGAGGGTTTTCCCCACTTTCATAATGGAGTACTACTCAGCTATTAAAAACAATGAATTTATAAAATCCTTGGGCAAAAGATGTATCTGGAGGATATCACCCTGAGTGAAGTAACGCAATCACAAAAGAAGTCACTTAATATGCACTTACTGATAAGTGAATATTAGCCCAGAAACCTAGAATACCTGAGATACAACTTACAAAACACAAGAAAATCAGGAAGGAAGACCAACATGTGGATACTTCATTCCTCCCTAGAATACAGAATAAAATATCCATGGAAAGAGTTGCAGAGACAAAGTTTGGAGCTAAGACAAAAGGATGGACCATCCAGAGACTGCCCCACCCGAGTGTCCATCCCATAATCAGCCACCAAATGCAGACACAATTGCATACACTAGCAAGATTTTGCTGAAGGAACCCTGATATAGCTGTCTCCTGTGAGGCTTTGCCAGTGTCTGGCAAATACTGAAGTGGATGCTCACAGTTATCTATAGGATGGAACACAGGGCCCCCAATATAGGAGCTAAAGAAAGTACCCAAGAGCTGAAGGGGTCTGCAACCCTATAGGTGGAACAACAATATGAACTAACCAGTACCCCCAGAGCTCGTGTCTAGCTGCATATGTAGCAGAAGATGGCCTAGTCGGCCATCACTGGGAAAAGAGGCCTCTTGGTCTAGCAAACTTTATATGCCCCAGTACAGGGGAATGCCAGGGCCAAAAATTGGGAGTGAGTGGTTAGGGGAGCAGGGTGGGGAGAGGGTATAGGGAACTTCCGGGATAGCATTTGAAATGTAAATGAAGAAAATAGCTAATAAATAATGTGGGGAGGGGGAAGAACTCATGATGTTAAGAAGGATCCAAAAGATGATAGACAATACTAGATGGTATTGGTACTCCTTGCCATTCCTTAATGGTCATTGCTTGTTGTAACTTCATAGAAAGAAATGCACCAAAAAGCTTTTGGAGGGGTTCTGGAGGCCAATAACCTATTCATCAACCCTTCTGACCTACTTGTCCAACTTGCTGGAAGCCTAACCATGAGGATCAGAGTTGAGTCAGTACATCATCCCCAGCAAGACACCAGACATATTAAAAAGCATTCCTAAGATCATAGGGTCAACTAACACTGTCAGGTTACCAAAGACACATGAGGAGACTTGCAAAGCACTGTTCAAAACAGAACAAAGCATCAGTTAAATTATAGACTTAACTGGTATCTGCTATAATCTTCTGGGGACAGTTATAAGAATATGGGATTCATATACATATATACATATACATGTACATTTATGTGTCTGTGAATAACTAATACCTCTAGTATAGGTTATGTATGAACAAGTATTTACAAAATTTCCATATTGTTATTAATAACTAAATTTGAGTTTTAAGAAAGTCTTGAAATCTTCCAGAGTTTCATTCCTTATGAAGATACATGTTTCCTCTATCAGAATTAAATATGAAATGAGGCTCCAGTATAATCTGGCTCAGTTACAGATGAGCAGATGGCACCTAATCAAGCAGCAAGAGGAACTTGATTCACAGATATAAAGTGATTAAAATGCAAACAATAAAGTTGTTTTTTATATAATTTATTTCCAAATGAAGACATTATTTCAGAAACTTAAATGCTCAGTTTGATTTTTTTAAACTTCCACATCTTGAAAGCTAATTTTCTTCCAGCAAGCTCTGGGAAAACTCTTTTTAGAAGTCATCTGGATGGCTGCCACTGCCTTTTCCTAAATACAAAAGAGTGAGAAACAAAACATTCAGAACCGTAGTACTGAAAGCTCACTACTGTCTAAATATTAAGAAACTTCACTTCCACTATTTAAAACAGTGCAGCTCACTTGAGCATTGTAGGCAAAGATATGAAGCTCCTGTTGCTAAGAGAGGAGGCTCCTCCCTGTGCATGGGTACATCATTGAATAAATGTCTCTCCCCTAGAACCCACCAGAGATGCATGGATCTAATGTGATAAAGGAATGCTTTACTCTTCTGCTAACTTGGAAGCATTGTGAGTCAACTATAATGATTCATATTTGCCATCCTCTGGCTATCCAAGTTCTTTGTGTATTCTTTAAATCACAAACCTAGGAGGACATTGGAAGCAGCAAGTGTCTGTGAATTAGATATCACAGATTATATCCTGGGTGGTAGAATCCTGTAGTACTATACTACAGTACAGAAGACACAAAAAAGCCTTTAGAAGTTTATTTTAGAATGTCACACATGCACACACACACACACACACACACACACACACACGCACACACACAAATGAATTGAAATAAGAGGTAATAATATAGCCCAAGAAAAGACAAACTGATGGTGACTTATCTTCATTTTTTCATTTCCTGTGTATCTCATATTTGCTTGAGTATCTCATATTTTTAAACAAGCAAACAACAAATATTAAAAATGCATGTGTTGAACATAACAATGGAGGAGACATTAAAAGGAAGAACTGAGTTTAAAATAGCATAATACAGATGTCTGTATTTGAACAGTGGATAATATAAACCTTTAAAATAAATTTTGACTATTTCTTTTATTGTTGAGATTATTAATATAATTATATTATTTTCCATCAAATTAACATTTAACATTTTACTTTTTCTTCTTTAAGAGTTTCGTATATGTATTCAATACATTCTGGTTACTCCTAGTTCCTAGTCTCTATCTTCCTCTCACCCTTCCTATCTGCTCTTCCTTGATGGATATACCTTTCATACATTAATGTTGTTTTGTTTTGTTTTGTTTTGTTTTGTTTCCATGCTATTGAACCAACACCATCTGTGACCATAGGTCTTTGGAACTCTTCAAGAGAGCCTGGTGGCTTGTCCATGGGTACATCATTGAATAAATGTCTCTCCCCTAGAACCCAACAGTTTCCAATAGTTCAGCTAAAAATGAATATGGCCCCATGAGCCTTTCCCAGACCCAGGGTCAACTAATGAGGAGTTCAGCTTTCTGCAGGATGAATGGAGACAATCTCAGCTACTCTAAAGCCATTATTGTAATGGTTAGCACATCCCCAAAAGATATCCCTTTGTCTTTTTATCTGGCTCTTCAATTCTTTCCTACCTTTCTTCTCTGATGTTCTTTGAGCATTGGAATTTTTGATAACCCAATAAAAAATTTCAAATATTTTTATAAGTATTCCTGAGGAGAAAAGTAAAGCTAAATGTGTATGTAAATAATAGCTGGAAACACTCTAAATTTGGCAAGAAATACAAGCCTAAAATTTTTAGAGAATAAGTAAGACCCAAAGCAGGTAGATGACTTAATGATATCAAGCAATACAAGGACAAACAAAATCACAAAATAATTAAGAAATACCCTACACTCAGATGAAACCAATTCAAGAGCAGCTGGGCCTTCATCAGAAACCTTGGAGATATAAAGGGGGGGCACAAGCAAGTGAATTTTGAACTCAGAAATAAAACATTCTTGAAGAAGGATGTAAAAACCATCAGCTTCTCAAAGGAGGAAAGAAAAAGGCCTTTTTCCCAGTAGATACAGCTTTGAAACAATTGACTGGAAGAAAGTCTCCAATGTGAAACCGAAGTATATGAGTAAGAACTTTGTATTACTAGGAAGGAGGACAGGGAACTTTGCATTACTAGAAAGAAAGGCAGCAGTAATGAATACATACATACATATATACATACATACATACATACATACATACATACATACATACATTCATACAAACATACATATGGGAAATCCATCAGCTTTCCTTCTCTTGAATCTTGAAACTATGTTGAATAGATGAGAAAATTTTGTGATGTAGCAAAAATATTTACCCAATAAATCAACTGTATGGTGTAGATAGATACTATTTCTACTTTCTTTTTTTTTTTTTTTCCATTTTTTATTAGGTATTTAGCTCATTTACATTTCCAATGCTATACCAAAAGTCCCCCTTACCCACCCACCCCCACTCCCCTACCCACCCACTCCCCCCCTTTGGCCCTGGCGTTCCCCTGTACCGGGGCACACAAAGTCTGCGTGTCCAATGGGCCTCTCTTTCCAGTGATGGCCGACTAGGCCATCTTTTGATACATATGCAGCTAGAGTCAAGAGCTCAGGGGTACTGGTTAGTTCATAATGTTGTTCCACCTATAGGGTTGAAGATCCCTTTAGCTCCTTGGATACTTTCTCTAGCTCCTCCATTGGGAGCCCTGTGATCCATCCATTAGCTGACTGTGAGCATCCACTTCTGTGTTTGCTAGGCCCCGGCATAGTCTCACAAGAGACAGCTACATCTGGGTCCTTTCGATAAAATCTTGCTAGTATATGCAATGGTGTCAGCGTTTGGATGCTGATTATGGGGTGGATCCCTGGATATGGCAGTCTCTACATGGTCCATCCTTTCATCTCAGCTCCAAACTTTGTTTCTGTAACTCCTTCCATGGGTGTTTTGTTCCCACTTCTAAGGAGGGGCATAGTGTCCACACTTCAGTCTTCATTTTTCTTGAGTTTCATGTGTTTAGGAAATTGTATCTTATATCGTAATATCCAACATATATAAAGAACTCAAGAAGGTGGACCTCAGAAAATCAAATAACCCCCTTAAAAAATGGGGCTCAGAACTGAACAAAGAATTCTCACCTGAGGAATACCGAATGGCAGAGAAGCACCTGAAAAAATGTTCAACATCCTTAATCATCAGGGAAATGCAAATCAAAACAACCCTGAGATTCCACCTCACACCAGTGAGAATGGCTAAGATCAAAAATTCAGGTGACAGCAGATGCTGGCGAGGATGTGGAGAAAGAGGAACACTCCTCCATTGTTGGTGGGATTGCAGGCTTGTACAACCACTCTGGAAATCAGTCTGGCGGTTCCTCAGAAAATTGGACATAGTACTACCGGAGGATCCAGCAATACCTCTCCTGGGCATATATCCAGAAGAAGCCCCAACTGGTAAGAAGGACACATGCTCCACTATGTTCATAGCAGCCTTATTTATAATAGCCAGAAACTGGAAAGAACCCAGATGCCCCTCAACAGAGGAATGGATACAGAAAATGTGGTACATCTACACAATGGAGTACTACTCAGCTATTAAAAAGAATGAATTTATGAAATTCCTAGCCAAATGGATGGACCTGGAGAGCATCATCCTGAGTGAGGTAACACAATCACAAAGGAACTCACACAATATGTACTCACTGATAAGTGGATACTACTTTCTTTTTAAACGGAGGAAATCTCTCTTTCTCTCTCTCTCTCTGCTTCCCTCCCTCGCTCCCTTGCTCCCTCCCTTCCTTCCTTCCTTCCTTCCTTCCTTCCTTCCTTCCTTCTCCTCCTTCTCCTCCTCCTCCTCCTCTTCCTCCTCCTCCTTCTTCTCTCTCTCTCTCTCTCTCTCTATATATATATATATATATATATATATGTGTGTGTGTGTGTGTGTGTGTGTGTGTGTGTGTGTGTGTGTGTGTACTTACATTTATGTGGTATCTTCAGAGGTCAGAAAAGGTTATTAAATCCCCAGAGAGTGTGTTCCAAACAAAAAGGAGCCATTCATTATGAGTTCTGTGAATGGAATTCAGGTCCTCTAAGAGAGCAACAAATGTTTCTAAGTGCTAAGCCATCTCCCCAGTTCCTTTAACAGTATCTCCAGGGTAAAATAAGGAGAACTGAAGCACCTTAAGTGAGAACAAGAGTAGAGATTGCACTCAAGCAAACTGGACCTCTAGGCAATTGCCTTAACATGTAATCTTGCCCAAAGTTAACAAATGAGATACATATTTACCTGTAACAAACAATCATTCAAACGCTAATAGACACCATGGCCATCTAAACATAATAAACATTTAATAAAGGTTCCCCTGGATAGAGTTTTGTAAGGCAAAATTAGCATCTTGTTCTAGTCCTCTAGATTCACAGACACTATAAGTAACTCAAGACACATTTTTAATTCAAGAGAGAAGGACTTTTCTTAGTAAAAGAATTTCTAGCTCGTCAATAAAACCATTGATCAAGAAATGTGTATTCCCCCTAAGAACACACAGCTGCTTTCGAGAGTGGGAGCTTTCCTATGAACAAAAGGACGCTCCTTGATTATTTGTATAAACTTTGAAAGGAATTTCCTAGAAAGGTGGTGACCAGAGATTGATTCTCTGAAAAGCAGGGAAGAGGTCTTTACAATAAGAAAACAATTAAACTCCATCCCTCAGTGATAAAGGCTATAGAACCTCAACTATGCTGCGTCCACTTTGGGAGAAAGTACTATGAAGCTGCTTCCAAAAAAAAAGTAAGCCAAATAAAAGCCAGGAAATCTCACAACAGGACAAGCCTATAACCCTTAAAAGTTTCAATTCAATTGTAGGCATCAGTGACACAGTAATTCCTCCAGTGGACTTGTCAGCAGTGGAAGGAAATCCAGTATTTGTCTTGCTATATAGCCTGTTGGGCCACAGCTGGAAGCCATTTTGAAAGAGGATTCTCATGAACAAAATATTTCAGAAACAGATAAGCACATTTGTACCTCTGTACAATATAAACATTTATTCAATAGCAATAAATTAACAAGGTATAACACTTGCACAAATAACTGTACCTATCCATGTACCATCTACCAAGTTAATATTATTCACTGACCTCATCATGAGTGCTTACCTGTTCTACTCTTCTTATCCACTCATACCCACAATAACTAACAGTTAGTATATACCATATTATCAAAATTTTTCTAATATCTAAACCAATCAGTACTCAACAAGTGTCTGTTACACTCACCTGATATTCAGTCATCAAAGTGAATAATGTCTGGATAGCAACTACTGCTGAAGACAAAGTTCAACACAGTAGTTACAGCCTGGGACCTGGAGCACCAGTCTCACAGACAAACACATTATCAAAACTGTAGTAAAATTAAGTCTGTCTTGACCACTATCAACATACCCACTTGAAAGAAGACATGCAACTTGAATTAAAAGAATAGTAACAGCAACAAAAATCTAAACCCAACTATTTAACCCAAGATATGGAGGTCTCAGTAAAATATGCAGGTGAAAAAAAAAAAGGAAAAGAAATAAAAAAAGAAAAGAAAGAGAAAACAGAAATAAAAACAACTTTTCTCTTCCAGAAGTAATTAGCCCTGACCAAAATAAAATTCCAGATGTACGATTCAAATGAATGATTACAAATATGATTATAGAAAGTAGTTTTAATTTAATATTAAGAAAATGGACTGACAAAATGGCACCATGGTTAAGAGCATTTGTCATTCTTGCAGAGGATCCAAATTTAGTTCTCAGCATCCACATGGTAGTTCCCAACCATCTGTAACTCTTCTAGCATCTACAGGTACGAGGTATGCAAATTGTACACTTTCACACAAACAGGCAAAACACATACACCCATAGAGTAAAAGAAATAAACTTTTATTTATTGGCATAAGTAGGTTGTTTCACTGGGAAAAAAACCCTTCATTTTATACTGGAACATTGCATCTCTAAAGTGCCTATTTTTGTGAAAAAAAAAAAATTATCTTTTTAGGGAGGTGAAGGCAGAAGGCCAACAGGTTTTCTGAGAGCCTGGGAACAACCATATTTAGGAGCATGTCAGAAATTAAATTACTCTTTTTAAATTGCTTTCTAGAACTTTAATACAATGTATCATTGTAAATCCACTCTTTCCATCCAAAATAAACCTCTAGCAAAAAGTGTTAAATAAATAAGTAAATAAATAAATCTCATTTTAAAAATGAATACATAACAATAGTAAATATAAATATATGAAACTTTGGAACTTCCAATTGTCTGAATGAAACACTAATGGACATAGAAGGTGAGATTAGTTTGATATAATAGGAATAGGTAATTTTAGTGCCTCATCTCAGATATGCATTGTTCATCTAAACTAAAACCCAGTGAATCCAATAGTTTTAAACTATACCATAGAGCAAACAGACTTAAAAGTTACTGAAAATTCCTTAGCCAATTTGACAAAAAGAATGAGAAGAGCCAAATTAACAAAAAAAATGAAAAAGAAAGTATTACAATCAATTTCAACAAAATCAAGAACATCATTAAAGAATTCTCTGAAAACCTATACTCCAAAAAGCTGGAAAACTTAGAAGAAATAGATGAATTGCAAAGTGTGTATAAACTATCAAAATTAAAGGCAGAAGTTATTCTGCTCAAGGAAACCAAACCTGTAATCAAATGTCTCCTCCTCAAAGAAAAACCCAAGGCCAGAAAGATTCTGAGCTGAATTCTATTAAAATTTTAATAAAGATTTAACCTCTTTACTTGTACAAAATAAAAAGGGGTAAGAAACTCAAATTCACTCTATAAACCCAGTATTTTTCTGAAGCCAAAATGGAATAAAGTTAAAATACCAACTACAGACCAATTTTTCTGATGAATATAGATTCAAAGACTCTCAATTAAAACACTTGAAAACTAAGTCCAGAAAGACATTAAGAAAAACATATATCATAATCAAAAAAGCTTCATTCAAGTTAAGTTTGTTTCAAAATATGCAAATCAACAAATAATATAAATAAAGGTTCATATAAATAAAATTCAAATAAAATTTATATGAACAAAATTTCATTTGAATAAACTTAAAAACAGAAATCACATGATCATTTTCAATAAATACCAAATGGGCATTTGACAAAGTTCAAAATGATATCATAATAAACATCCTGGAGACATTAAGAATATAAGGAACATAACTTGAAATCATAAAGGCCATATAAAATAAAGGTATATGAACATCAGGTTAAATTTGGGAAAACTGAATTTACTCTAAAATCAGGAAGGAACAAATATACACACTGTGAGCTCTCATTCAGATTGTCTTAAGTTTGGCCAGAACAATGAACCAAGAGAAGGACATATAAGGGATAAAAATGGAAAAGGAAGAAATCAAACACTTCTGATTATTATATAACATGATTCTATACTTCTAAGACTATATAGCCTACATCAGCAAACTCTTAGATCTAAAAAATTATATTTTATCAACCTACAAAAAGTAAACTCAATATACAAAAATCTGTAGCCTTTCTATGTCTTTTCAATGATCTTATGGAGAAAGAAATCAGGAAAAATATTCCATTCATAATGTCTTTAGGAAAAAATAAGTACCTACAAATAAGCTTTATCCAGAAAAGTGAAAGAGTTCTACAAAGAAAACTTTTAAGACATTGAAAAAGAAAATAAAACAATATACTAGACAACCAGAAAATCTTCCATGAACCTGGCTTGACAAAATTAATATAGTAAAAATAGCTATAGTACCAAAAGGAACTTACAGATTCAATAAAATACCCTTCAAAATTCAAAATGTTCTTCTTCACTAATCTAGTAAAATCATCACAAAAATACATATGGAACCACAAAATGCCATGAATAGTCAAATCAGTCCTAAGGAGAAAATAATGGACGGAGTATCACAAGAATGGATGTCTTACAGAGCTATAGTAACAAAAAGAGAAAGAGCAATAAAACAAAATAGAGAACATTGAAGTAAAATGAGAAAGCAATGACCATCTAATTTTAACAAAAGAAGCAAAAAACTATTCAATAAAAGGAACTATTCAAAAAAATTGTGCTCACAAAATGGGATATCCACATGAAGAAGAGAGAAACAAGATCTACATCTTCATCCTGTACTAAAATCAACTCAACACCAAAGAGCTTAATTTAAAACATGAAAGGTGAAACTGTTAGAGGAAAAAATAGGAGTTGCTTTTCATGATACAGGTGTTTTGGCGCGAACTTTCTAATAGAACTCCGACTGTGTAATACCCCAAAATTGGACTCCCTGACATGAACGTTTCACCAGAGTCAAAAAAAAAAAAAAAAAAGTCTGTCACCAGGGCAAAGAGAGTGGGAGAAAAATCTTTGCCTGCTATATTTCTGAGGAAGGGCTAATATACAGAATTTACAAAGAACTACACAAAAGTAAACACCAAGAATAACCCCAGCAATGAGTGACAGAGATAATGACAAGGACAGTTCTCAGAAGATACAACAGGGCCAACAAATTGACTTGAAAATGTTCCTCATTCCTCCTCATCACAAAAAATACAAATTAATATTAGTTTGAGATATCACATAACTTCAGTCAGAATGACTACCATCAAGAAATCTAACAACAAATGTGGAGACCTCTTTTCACTGATAATGGAGATGCACACCAAAATGGCCATTATGGAAATCAGGATGTAGAATTCTCAAAACATTAAAAATAGTAATCATTCACAAAAGATCCCAAATCACCACTGAGACACTTGCACATCCATTGCTGCCCTATTCAGCATAGCATGGAAACTGACCAAGCCTAGATATCCATCAGTGACTGAATAGATAGGAAAATGTGGTGTCTAGACATAAATGAAAAGTTATGCAGCCACAAAAAAAAATGAATTCTTGATATTGCAGGGAAATGGATGGAACTAGGAGACAGAAATTGTAAGCAAACATTGCGTTTATTCTTTATGTTAAGCAAAACAAACTAGTTTTCAGGAAGTTAAACTTTATCTGCTTTCTCTCATATGTATAACCTAAATTTAAATTCATGTAAAAACATCAAAAAACTAGATCTAAGGAAAAGCTAGAAACATAGATATAAGAGGAGAAAGAGAGCTCTTAAGGAACATGGGAAATTGAGAGGGTAGTGGTAGGCTACATGTAAAATGCAAGGAGAAGCAGACTAAATGGGGAAAGAAAGAAAATGAGCTAAAGTCAGGGAGAGAGAGAGAAGGGAACAGGTTGAAAATAAAGAAAGATGACACTCAACAGATTTGCCTAAAGTATTAAATTTTAAAATATAATGTAATCATGAAAATAATATAAACAATCATAAAAGAAGAGAAAAAAAACTTTCAAACTTTGAAAAAAAGAGATGAAAGTGATTACAAAATGTAAAAACTTCCCAGAGTCCATGAATCATGAGAATAACTCTCACTAAATGACCACATTAGCAAAAGTAATGTACACATTTGAAGCAATCACCCAAATGCCAATAACATTATTCGCAGGAATATAAAAAGAATCCAGAATTTATATGCCATGCTGAAATGCAATGCCACGTATGTTAAACTAAACTTAGTATAAAAATAGTAATAAAGTTGGAAATATCCTGGAGTAAAAGGCGTACCCACTCCCACCTTCAGCCCTGGTGCAAATAAAGTATAAAAATAGCTGGGAAATTTAAAACTGTGACTGAATAAAAGATCACATACAGACAGAGAGACACACAATTACAAAGACAAAAATTTCATAAAAACACAAAACAAGATACCATAATATATATGTAAAGGACCTGTTAGGTAAAAAATGAAATAAAATAGGGAATCAAGGAAACAAGGTCTTTTTAAAAATTTTTTTATTTTATTACATATTTTATTTATTTACATTTCAAATACTATCCCGAAAGTTCCCTATACCCTCCCTCCTCCCTGCTCCCCTACCCAACCACTCCCACTTCTTGGCCCTGGCATTCTGCTGTACTGGGGCATATAAAGTTTGCAAGACCCAGGGTCTTCTCTTTTCAATGATGGCCGAGTAGTAGGTCATCTTCTGCTACATATGCAGCTAGAGACACAAGATACTCCATAAGATGGTGTATTATTCTATTAGCTTGGATCTTTCTGGGGATTTCTTTTTTCTGTTATTTGGGTTTTATTATGTTTATTTTATTGGATTTTGAAAGAAACCTTTAATATAAGGTCAAAGCTCATCTCCAGCCTGACATTTTCTTGCCCTGCCTGAAGGTTGCTGAAAATATAGGAACATACCACCACATCTAGCTTCTTTAAGTGGTTTTCAAGGACCCTAAGTTATATACAGTGTCAATCTGTTTTTTTCACATACAATAATATCTGATTTATTAATTGTCTTCTATAATTGCTTTGTTAATACCATTTATAGAAGTAATAGTATACTATTAGAGATACATTTATCCCACACAAAAAGGCACTCTTTTCCTCCTAGTTTTGTCTTCTTTCCATAGAATTCAGATTCTCAAAAATAACAAGAAATGTCCTTTAGTCATCTCAGGAGTAAGAGTTCAGTCTCAATTTCCCTGTGACAATTCTCTTGGTTGTGTTTGGACACCAAGAAAACAAGAGCAACAGAATGGAAATTTTATGTTAAAATTGTTTCATGTTAGGATAGTGTCAAACAGCTGTCACTAACTGTTTCTGATCTCTGTGTCTTAGGGAGGTTACAGCATAATTATAGAAACTCCTTTCTGCTTTCCCATCCATAGACTTTTAACTCCCCTAAAAAGTTTTTACAAGGTAGAAGCAAAAAAATATTAATTTAAAAGGTGGAATGCTAACTGCTTAATCAATTAAACTGATCAGCTTTTAAGGAAATCTAAATGGCACATTAAAATTACATTTTATATGCCAACAGAAAATAACACATTGAAAATGAATGGCATGCATTATAGGCTTAAGATGCACATATATTTATAATATAAATATGCTTTCAATAGATTATAATACATTTTATGTAGACAAATTTTGTTATAGCTTCTAATTCTTATCAATAAATATGTAACTATAGATTAATGAAATAAGTAAAGTTATATCAGATGCCAATACAATTTAAAGTATTGTTTAAATGAAACAACTGTTTCTATAATTTTTACCTGAACCTTGGGATTTGAAACATGCTGAGGAGACATAACTGTAAAATGTACAAAACAATCATATATGATAATTAAATGAATAAAGTGGCTTTCTAGTTTATTGTATATGTTCAACATGGATCAATAAAGAGAATGAAGGAATAGTTACATATTCTCATTTTAGTCATTTCAGATTGCTACTGGAACTTCCCGAGCACCTGGTAGCATGTGAGGACATTAATACTTTAATAGAGTATCAGTTTTGAGTGGTGTTGGGCCAAACTACATATTTTAAAGTTGTATTTAGTTTTCCTATAGATTGCCCAGTCTTGACCTTTACACTTATGTCACATGTATGTTGACTAAAATGAAAGGCACACACACTCACTCACTACTGACACTTAATAGCACTCAAGAATAAAGTCTAGTACAGTATATTGAGATCCAAGGCCACCCTCACAAGAGTTGACTTGCTATTTTGGATCAACACTTTTTTTCTCTTTATTAGCTCAGAATGAGATGCAGCTCAGAACTTATGTATCATATCTTAACCCCCCAAAAGACTTAGAATGATGCAAGAATATATAATTATTTCCCCACACATGTGATAATGACAGAATGAAATCAGAGTGTATGTTACTGATATTTCCATTGCTTCTATCCTGAGGATCTTTCAAAGAAGTTAATGGTGTCTGCTAGTTCTGTTCTTCTGGGGTCTCCACTCTACCATTGTACTCCTGAAATTCTCCCCACTAACATGCTATTCACTTTTGTTCTTTGAAAGCAAATAAATAAAACTTTATTGGATTATAAGGATTACTCTGATTTGGCTGTAGTTTTAAAATAATTGATTGTAAATACCAGCATTTTAAACAATAATGTCAAATTATCTGGTTAATACTTCATGAGGGGAGAACCCGTTTCGGGCTCCAGACATCTGAGCACCTTCCCTGCCTGAGCAGAGGTGTACTCCCAGCCCGGGAGGGCTTTGGCTGAGCACCTGGGGGAGCAATCTTGGTTCCTGGATCCCTCAGAGACTAGTCTGCACAGGTGAGAGTGTGGACTACAGAAGCTACACAGCTTCTGGGACAGACCACTATTTGGGCTCCAGACATCCAGGCACCTTCCCTGCCAGAAGAAAGGTGTCTGTCCAGCCAGGGTGGGATTTGCCTGAGCACCTGGGGGAGCTATCTCTGATCCAGGATCTCTCAGAGGATAATCAGTGTAGGAGAGAGTGCCCACTACTGAAGTTACACAACTTCTGGGACAGGCCCAGTTTCAGGCCTTCATCTTCTGCCAGGAGGCAGGTCCTAACAGCAGATATATGTGAACCTTCCCTGCAAAAGGAGAGCTTGACATCAGAGAGTACACTGACCATTGAAACTCAAGAGAGATCTTGTCTCCCAGGTCTGCTGATAGAATCTAACAGAATCACGGGAGGAACAAGCTGCAACCAGAGACAACTATAACAACTAACTCCAGAGATTACCAGATGGCAAAAGGCAAATGTAAGAATCTTACTAACATAAACCAAAACCACTCACCATCATCAGAACCCAGCACTCCCATTGCAGCCAGTCCTGGATACCCCAACACACCCGAAAATCTAGACCCAGAATTAAAAGCATATCTCATGATGATGGTAGAGGACATCAAGAAGGACTTTAATAACTCACTTAAAGAAATACAGGAGAACACGACTAAAGAGGTAGAAGTCCTTAAAGAAAACCAGGACAACACAACCAAACAGATGATAGAATTGAACAAAACATACAAGACATAAAAAAGGAAGTAGACACAGTAAAGAAAACCCAAAGTGAGACAACACTGGAGATAGAAACCCTAAGAAAGGAATCTGGAACCATAGATGCAAGCATCAGCAACAGAATACAAGAGATAGAAGAGAGAATCTCAGGTGCAGAAGATTCCATAGAGAACATGGGCACAACAATCAAAGAAGATGCAAAATTCAAAAAGATCCTAATTCAAAACATCCAGGAAATCCAGGACACAATGAGAAAACCAAATCTATGGATAATAGGAGTAGAAGAGAATGAAGATTTTCAACTTAAAGGGCCAGCAAATATCTTCAACAAAATTATAGAAGAAAACTTCCCAAACCTAAAGAAGGTGATGCCTGTGAACATACAATAAGCCTACAGAACTCCAAAGAGTCTAAACCAGAAAAGAAATTCCTCCGGACACATAATAATCAAAACAATAAATGCACTAAATAAAGATATAATATTAAAAGCAGTAAGGGAAAAAGGTCAAGTAACATATAAAGGCGAGCCAATCAGAATTACACCAGACTTTTCACCAGAGACTATGAAAGCCAGAAGATCCTGGACAGATGTTATACAGACACTAAGAGATCACAAATGCCAGCCCAGGATTCTATACCCAGCCAAGCTTTCAATTACCGTAGATGGAGAAACCAAAGTATTCCATGACAAAAACAAATTCACACAATATCTTTTTACAAATCCAGCCCTTCAAAAGATAATAACAGAAAAAAAAAAACAATACAAGGACAGAAACTACACCCTAGAAAAAGGAAGAAAGTAATATTTAACAAACCTAAAAGAAGACAGCCATGAGAACAGAGTGCCAACTCTAACAACAAAAATAATAGGAAGCAACAATTACTTCTCCTTAATATCTCATAGTATCAATGGACTCAATTCCCCAATAAAAAGACAGAGACTAACAGACTGGCTACACAAACAGGATCCAACATTTTGCTGCTTACAGGAAACCCATCTTAGGGAAAAACACAGACACTACCTCAGAATGAAAGGCTGGAAAACAATTTTCCAAGCAAATGGTCTGAAGAAAAACGCTGGAGTAGCCATTCTAATATCTAATAAAATTGACTTCCAACCCAAACTTATCAAAAAAGAGAAGGAGGGGTACTTCATTCTCATCAAAGGTAAAATCTTCCAAGAGGAACTCTCAATTCTGAATATCTATGCTCCAAATGCAAGGGCTGCCACATTCATTGAAGAAATTTTAGCAAAGCTCAAAGTACACACTGTACCTCACACAATAATAGTGGGAGACTTCAACACCTCACTTTCATCAATGGACAGATTGTGGAAACATAAACTAAACAGGAACATGGTGAAACTAACAAAAGCTATGAAGCAAATGGATTTAACCGATATCAAAAGAATATTTTATCCTAAAACAAAAGGATATACCTTCTTCTCAGCACCTCATGTACCTTCTCCAAAACTGACAACATAATTGGTCACAAAACAGGCCTCAACAGATACAAAAATATTGAAATTGTCCCATGCATTCTATCAGATAGACATGGACTAAGGCTGATCTTCAATAACAACATGAATAATAGAAAGCCAACATTCATGTGGAAACTGAAAAACACTCTCCTCTATGATACCTTGGTCAAGGAAGGAATAAAGAAAGAAATTAAAGACTTTTTAGAGTTTAATGAAAATGAAACCACAACATACCCAAACTTATGGGACACAATGAAAGCATTTCTAAGAGGAAAACTCATAGCTCTGAGTGCCTCCAAAAAGAAACTAGAGAGTGTAAACACTAGCAGCTTGACAACACACCTAAAAGCTCTAGAAAAAAAGGAAGCAAATTCACCCAAGAAGAGTAGAAGGCAGGAAATAATCAAACTCAGGGGTGAAATCAACCATGTGGAAACAAGAAGAACTATTCAAAGAATCAACCAAAGGAGGAGCTGGTTTTTGGAGAAAATCAACAAGGTACAGAAACTCTTAGCCAGATTCACTAGAGGGCACAGGGACAGCATCCTAATTAACAACATCAGAAATGAAGAGGGAGACATAACAACAGATCTTGAAGAAATCCAAAACACCATCAGATCCTTCTACAAAAGCTATACTCAACAAAACTGGAAAACCTGGATGAAACAGACAATTTCTAGACAGATACCAGGTACCAAAGTTAAATCAGGATCAGATTAATGATCTAAACAGTCCTATATCCCCTAAAGAAATAGAAGCAGTCATTAATAGTCTCCAACCCGAAAAAAGCCCAGGACCAGATGGGTTTAGTGCAGATTTCTATAAGACCTTCAAAAAAAGATCTACTACCAGTTCTCAAACTATTCCACAAAATAGAAGCAGAAGGTACTCTACCCAAGTCATTCTATGAAGCCACAATTACTCTGATACCTAAACCACAGAAAGACCCAACAAACATAGAGAACTTCAGACCAAATTCCCTTATGAATATTGATGTGAAAATACTCAATAAAATTCTCACTAACAGATTCCAAGAAGACATCAAAACAATCATCCATCCTGACCAAGTAGGTTTCATTCCAGGGATGCAGGGATGGTTAAATATTTGGAAACCCATCAACATAATCCAATATATAAACAAACTAAACGACAAAAAAACCACACTATCATCTCGGTAGATGCTGAGAAAGCATTTAACAAAATCCAACACCCATTCATGATAAAAGTCTTGGAAAGATCAATAATTCAAGGCCCATACCTAAACATGATAAAAGCAATCTACAGCAAACCAGTAGCCAACATCAAAATAAATGGTGAGAAGCTGGAAGCAATCCCACTAAAATCAGGGACTAGAGAATGCTGCCCACTTTCTCCCTAGGTATTCAACATAGTACTTGAAGTCCTACCCAGGGCAATTAGACAACAAAAGGAGATCAAGGGAATTTAAATTGGAAATGAAGATGTCAAAATATCACTATTTGCAGATGATATGATAGTATATATAAGTAACCCTAAAAGTTCTACCAGAGAACTCCTAAACCTGATAAACAGCTTCAGTGAAGTAGCTGGATATAAAATTAACTCAAACAAGTCAATGGCCTTTCTCTACACAAAGGATGAACAGGCTGAGAGGGAAATTAGGGAAACAACACCCTTCACAATAGTCACAAATAATATAATATACCTTGGCGTGACTCTCACTAAGGAAGTGAAGATCTGTATGGTAAGAACTCCAAGTCTCTGAAGAAAGAAATCAAAGATCTCAAAAGATGTAAAGATCCATCTCACGATCCTGCTAATGGATTGGCAGGATCAATATAGTAAAAATGGCTATCTTGCCAAAAGCAATCTACATATTCAATTCAATCCCAATCAAAATTCCAACTCAATTCTTCAATGAATTAGAAAGGTCAATTTGCAAATTCATCTGGAATAAAAAACCTGGGATAGGAAAAACAACTCTTCTCAAGGATAAAAGAACCTATGGTGGAATCACCATGCCTGACCTAAAGCTGTACTAGAGCAATTGTGAGAAAAACTGCATGGTACTGGTATAGCGACAGACGAGTAGACCAATAGAATAGAATTGAAGACCCAGAAATGAACCCACACACCTATGGTTACTTGATCTTTGACGAGGGAGCTAAAACCATCCAGTGAAAAAAGACAGCATTTTCTTTTCTTTTTTTTCCCATTTTTATTAGGTATTTAGCTCATTTACATTTCTAATGCTATACCAAAAGTCCCCCATACCCCCCCACTCCCGTACCCCCCCCACTCCCCCTTTTTGGCCCTGGCATTCCCCTGTACTGGGGCATATAAAGATTGCAAGTCCACTGGGCCTCTCTTTGCAGTGATGGCCAAATAGGCCATCTTTTGATACATATGCAACTAGAGACAAGAGCTCCGGGGTACTGCTTAGTTCATTTTGTTGTTCCACCTATAGGGTTGCAGTTCCCTTTAGTTCCTTGGGTGCTTTCTCTAGTTCCTCCATTGGGGGCCCTGTGGTCCATTCAATAGCTGACTGTGAGCATCCACTTCTGTGTTTGCTAGGCCCTGGCATAGTCTCACAAGAGACAGCTATATCTGGGTCCTTTCAGCAAAATCTTGCTAGTGTATGCAATGGTGTCAGCGTTTGGAAGCTGATCATGGGATGGATCTCTGGATATGGCAATCACTACCTGGTCCATCC
Source organism: Mus musculus (assembly GCF_000001635.26). Classification (NCBI taxonomy): domain Eukaryota; kingdom Metazoa; phylum Chordata; class Mammalia; order Rodentia; family Muridae; genus Mus; species Mus musculus. The sequence goes on along the minus strand of NC_000070.6, from coordinate 72,452,620 downwards.
TTTCGTCACACTACCAAATTTTGTCTCTGTAACTCCTTCCATGGGTGTTTTGTTTCCTATTCTAAGAAGGGGCATAGTGTCCACACTTTGGTCTTCGTTCTTCTTGAGTTTCATGTGTTTAACAAATTGTATCTTATATCATGTGTATCCTAAGTTTCTGGGCTAATATCCACTTATCAGTGAGTACATATTGTGCGAGTTCCTTTGTGATTGGGTTACCTCACTCAGGATGATGCCCTCCAGGTCCATCCACTTGGCTAGGAATTTCATAAATTCATTCTTTTTAATAGCTGAGTAGTACTCCACTGTGTAAATGTACCACATTTTCTGCATCCATTCCTCTGCTGAGGGGCATCTGGGTTCTTTCCAGCTTCTGGCTATTATAAATAAGGCTGCTATGAACATAGTGGAGCATGTGTCCTTCTTACCGGTTGGGGCATCTTCTGGATATATGCCCAGAAGAGGTATTGCTGGATCTTCCAGTAGTATTATGTCCAATTTTCTGAGGAACCACCAGACTGATTTCCAGAGTGGTTGTACAGGCTTGCAATCCCACCAACAATGGGGGAGCGTTCCTCTTTCTCCACAACCTTGCCAGCAACTGCTGTCACCTGAATTTTTCATCTTAGCTATTCTGACTGGTGTGAGGTGGAATCTCAGGGTTCTTTTTATTTGCATTTCCCTGATGATTAAGGATGTTGAACATTTTTTCAGGTGTTTCTCTGCCATTCGGTATTCCTCGGGTGAGAATTCTTTGTTCAGTTCTGAGCCCCAATTTTTAATGGGGTTATTTGATTTTATGGAGTCTACCTTCTTGAGTTCTTTATATATATTGGATATTACTCCCCTGTCCGATTTGGGATAGGTAAAGATCCTTTCCCAATCTGTTGGTGGTCTTTTTGTCTTATTGACGGTGTCTTTTGCCTTGCAGAAGCTTTGCAATTTTATAAGGTCCCATTTATGGATTCTCGATCTAACAGCACAAGCCATTTCTGTTCTATTCAGGAATTTTTCCTCTGTACCCATATCTTCGAGGCTTTTCCCTACTTTCTCCTCTATAAGTTTCAGTGTCTCTGGTTTTATGTGGAGTTCCTTAATCCACTTAGATTTGACCTTAGTACAAGGAGATAGTAATGGATCAATTCGAAATCTTCTACATGATAACAGCCAGTTGTGCCAGCACCATTTGTTGAAAATGCTGTCTTTTTTCCACTGGATGGTTTTAGCTCCCTTGTCAAAGATCAAGTGATCATAGGTGTGTGGGTTCATCTCTGGGTCTTCAATTCTGTTCCATTGGTCTACTTGTCTGTCGCTATACCAATGCCATGAAGTTTTTATCACAATTGCTCTTTAGTACGGCTTTAGGTCAGGCATGGTGATTCCACCAGAGGTTCTGTTATCCTTGAGAAGAGGTTTTGCTATCCTAGGTTTTTGTTATTCCAGATGAATCTGCCGATTGCCCTTTCTAAATCGTTGAAGAATTGAGTTGGAATTTTGATGGGGATTGCATTGAATCTGTAGATTGCTTTTGGCAAGATAGCCATTTTTACTATATTGATCCTGCCGATCCATGAGCATGGGAGATCTTTCCATCTTCTGAGATCTTCTTTAATTTCTTTCTTCAGAGACATGAAGTTCTTGTCATACAGATCTTTTACTTCCTTAGTTAGAATCATGCCTAGGTATTTTATATTATTTGTGGCTATTGAGAAGGGTGTTGTTTCCCTAATTTCTTTCTCAGCCTGTTTGTCCTTTGTGTAGAGAAAGGCCATTGACTTTTTTGAGTTAATTTTATATCCAGCTACTTCATGGAAGCTGTTTATCAGGCTTAAGAGTTCTCTGGTGGAATATTTAGGGTCACTTATATATACTATCATATCATCTGCAAAAAGTGATATTTTGACTTCTTCCTTTCCAATTTGTATCCCCTTGATCTCCTTTTGTTGTCGAATTGCTCTGGCTAGGACTTCAAGTACAATGTTGAATAGGTAGGGAGAGAGTGGAGAGCCTTGTCTACTCCCTGATTTTAGTGGGATTGCTTCAAACTTCTCACCATTTACTTTGATGCTGGCTACTGGTTTGCTGTAGATTGCTTTTATCATGTTTAGGTATGGGCCTTGAATTCCTGATCTTTCCAAGACTTTTATCATGAATGCGTGTTGGATTTTGTCAAATGCTTTCTCAGCATCTAAGGAGATGATCATGTGGTTTTTGTCTTTGAGTTTGTTTATGTACTGGATTACATTGATGGATTTCCGTATATTGAACCATCTCTGCATCCCTGGGATGAAACCTACTTGGTCAGGATGGATGATTGTTTTGATGTGTTCTTGGATTCGGTTAGCAAGAACATCATTGAGGATTTTTGCATCAATATTCATAAGGGATATTGGTCTGAAGTTCTCTATCTTTGTGGGGTCTTTTTGTGGTTTAGGTATCAGAGTAATTGTGGCTTCATAGAATGAGTTGGGTAGAGTACCTTCTGTTTCTATTTTGTGGAATAGTTTGTGCAGAACTGGGATTAGGTCTTCTTTGAAGGTCTGATAGAATTCTGCACTAAACCCGTCTGGTCCTGGGCTTTTTTTGGTTGGGAGACTATTGATGACTGCTTCTATTTCTTTGGGGGATATTGGGCTGTTTAGATCATTAACCTGATCTTGATTCAACTTTGGTACCTGGTATCTGTCTAGAAACTTCTCCATTTCATCCAGGTTCTCCAGTTTTGTTGAGTATAGCCTTTTGTAGAAGGATCTGATGGTGTTTTGGATTTCTTCAGGATCTCTTGTTATGTCTCCCTTTTCATTTCTGATTTTGTTAATTAGAATGCTTTCCCTGTGCCCTCTAGTGAGTCTGGCTAAGGGTTTGTCTATCTTGTTGATTTTCTCAAAAAAAACAGCTCCTAGATTCATTGATTGATTCTCTGAATATTTCTTCTTGTTTCCACTTGGTTGATTTCGCCCCTGAGTTTGTTTATTTCCTGCCGTCTACTCCTCTTGGGTGAATTTGCTTCCTTTTGTTCTAGAGCTTTTAGGTGTGTTGTCGAGCTGCTAATGTATGCTCTCTCTAGTTTCTTTTTGGAAGCACTCAGAGCTATGAGTTTTCCTCTTAGAAATGCTTTCATTGTGTCCTATAAGTTTGGGTATGAAGTTGCTTCATTTTCATTGAACTCTAAGAAGTCCTTAATTTCTTTCTTTATTCCTTGACCAAGGTATCATTAAGAAGAGTGTTGTTCAGTTTCCACCTGAATGTTGGCTTTCTATTATTTATTTTGTTATTGAAGATCAGCCTTAGTGCATGGTGATCTGATAGGATGCATGGGACAATTTCATTATTTTTGTATCTGTTGAGGCCTGTTTTTTGACCTATAATGTGGTCAGTTTTGGAGAAGGTACCATGAGGTGCTTAGAAGAAGGTATATCCTTTTGTTTTAGGATAAAATGTTCTGTAGATATCTGTCAGATCCATTTGTTTCATAACTTCTCTTAGTTTCACTGTGTCCCTGTTTAGTTTCTGTTTCCATGATCTGTCCATTGGTGAAAGTGGTGTGTTGAAGTCTCCCACTATTATTGTGTGAGGTGCAATGTGTGCTTTGAGATTTACTAAAGTTTCTTTAATGAATGTGGCTGCCCTTGTATTTGGAGCATAGATATTCAAAATTGAGAGTTCCTCTTGGAGGACTTTACCTTTGATGAGAATGAAGTGCCCATCCTTGTCTTTTTTAATGACTTTGGGTTGGAAGTCAATCTTATCAGATATTAGGATGGCTACTCCAGGTTGTTTCTTCAGACCATTTGCTTGGAAAATTGTTTTCCAGCCTTTCATTCTGAGGTAGTGTCTATCTTTTTCTCTGAGATGAATTTCCTATAAGCAGCAAAATGTTGGGTCTTGTTTGTGTAGCCAGTTTGTTAGTCTATGTCTTTTTATTGTGGAGTTGCGACCATTGATATTAAGAGATATTAAGGAAAAGTAAGTGTTGGTTCCTGTTATTTTTGTTGTTAAAGTTGGCAATCTGTTTTTGTGGCTGTCTTCTTTTAGGTTTGTTGAGGGATTAACTTCTTGTTTTTTCTAGTGCGAGGTTTCTGTCCTGTTATTGATTTTTTTCTGTTATTATCCTTTGAAGGGCTGGATTTGTGGAAAGGTAATGTGTGAATTTGTTTTTGTCATGGAATACTTTGGTTTCTCCATCTATGGTAATTGAGAGTTTGGCTGGGTATAGTAGCCTTGGCTGGAATTTGTGTTCTCTTAGTGTCTGTATAACATCTGTCCAGGCTCTTCTGGCTTTCATAGTCTCTGGTGATAAATCTGGTGTAATTCTGATTGGCTTGCCTTTATAAGTTACTTGACCTTTTTCCCATACTGCTTTTCGTATTGTTATCTTTATTTAGTGCATTTGTTGTTCTGATTATTATGTGTCGGGAGGAATTTCTTTTCTGGTCCAGTCTATTTGGAGTTCTGTAGGCTTCTTTTATGTTCATGGGCATCTCTTTCTTTAGATTTGGGAAGTTTTCTTCTATAATTTTGTTGAAGATATTTGCTGGTCCTTTGAGTTGAAAATCTTCATTCTCATCCACTCCTATTATCCATAGGTTTGGTCTTCTCATTTTGTCCTGGATTTCCTGGATATTTTGAGTTAGGATCTTTTTGCATTTTCCATTTTCTTTGATTGTTGTGCCGATGTTCTCTATGGAATCTTCTGCACCTGAGATTCTCTCTTCCATCTCTTGTATTCTGTTGCTGATGCTCGTGTCTATGGTTCCAGATTTCTTTCCTAGGGTTTCTATCTCCAGTGTTGCCTCACTTTGAGTTTTCTTTATTGTGTCTACTTCCCTTTCTAGGTCTAGTATGGTTTTGTTCATTCCATCACCTGTTTGGACGTGTTTTCCTCTTTTTCTGTAAGGACTTCTACCTGTTTGATTGTGTTTTCCTGTTTTTCTTTAAGGACTTGTAACTCTTTAGCAGTGTTCAACTGTATTTCTTTAAGTGAGTTATTAAAGTCCTTGTTGATGTCCTCTACCATCATCATGAGATATGCTTTTAAATCTGGGTCTAGCTTTTCGGGTGTGTAGGGGTGCCCTGAACTGGACGAAGTGGGAGTGCTGGGTTCTGATGATGGTGAGTGGTATTGGTTCCGGTTAGTAAGATTCCTATGTTTACCTTTCGCCATCTGGTAATCTCTGGAGTTAGTTGTTATAGTTGACTCTGTTTAGAGATTGTTCTTCTGGTGATTCTGTTACCGTCTATCAGCAGACCTGGGAGACAGGCTCTCTCCTCTGAGTTTCAGTGCTCAGAGCACTCTCTGCTGGCAAGCTCTCCTCTTACAGGGAGGGCGCACAGATATCTTGTGTTTGGACCTCCTCCTGGCTGAAGAAGAAGGCCCAAAACAGGACCTTTCCCAGAAGCTGTGTTGCTTTGGCAGTTCCCAGAAGCTGTCAGCTTCTGTGGTGCACCCTCTCACCTGTTCAGACTAATTTCCTAAGTTCTGCGGAGTCCCGGAACCAAGATGGCACCCGCTGCTCCTGAGGCAGAGGGCTTCTGAGTCCTCTGGTCGGGACAGTGGCCGGTTGAAAAGACAGCATTTTCAACAAATGGTGCTGGCAGAACTGGCAGTTATGTAGAGGAATGCAAATTGATCCATTCCTATCTCCTTGTACTAAGGTTAAATCTAAGTGGATCAAGGAACTCCACATAAAACCAGAGACAGTGAAACTTATAGAGGAGAAAGTGGGGAAAAGCCTCGAATATATGGGCACAGGGGAAAAATTCCTGAATAGAACAGCAATAGCTTGTGCTGTAAGATGGAGAATTGACAAATGGGACCTCATAAAATTGCAAAGCTTCTGTAAGGCAAAAGACACTGTCAATAAGACAAAAGTCCACCAACAGATTGGGAAAGGATCTTTACCATTCCTAAATTAGATAGGGGACTAATATCAAATATACATAAAGAACTCAACAAGGTGGAATCCAGAAAATCAAATAACCCCATTAAAATATGGGGCTAAGAACTAAACAAAGAATCTCACCTGAGGAATACCAAAGGGCTGAGAAGCACCTGAAAAAATGTTTAGCATCCTTAATCATCAGGGAAATGCAAATCAAACAACCCTGAGATTCCACCTCACACCAGGCAGAATGGCTAAGATCATAAATTCTTGTGACAGCAGATGCTGGCAAGGATGTGGAGATAGATGAATACTCCTCCATTGTTGGTGGGATTGAAAGCTTATACAACCACTCTGGAAATCAGTCTGGCAGCTTCTCAAAAATTGGACATAGTACTACCGGCGGGTCCTGCAATACCTCTCCGGGGCATATATACAGAAGGTATTCCAACTGGTAAAAGGACACATGTTCCACTATGTTCATAGCAGCCTTATTTATAATAGCCAGAAGCTGGAAAGAACCCAGATGCCCCTCAACAGAGGATTGGGTACAGAAAATGTGGTACATTTACACAATGGAGTACTACTCAGCTATTAAAAAGAATGAATTTATGAAATTCCTAGCAAATGGATGTACCTGGAGGGCATCATCCTGAGTGTGGTAACCCAATCACAAAAGAACTCATGTGATATGTACTCACTGAATAGTGGATATTAGCCCAGAAATTTAGAATACCCAAGATACAAGATACAATTTGCAAAACACATGAAACTCAAGAAGAACGATGACCAAAGTGTGGACACTTCGCTCCTTCCTAGAATTGGGAACAAAACACCCATGGAAGGAGTTACAGAGACAAAGTTTGGGGCTGGACGAAAGGATGGGCCATCTAGAGACTGCCATACCCAAGCATCCATCCCATAATCAGCCTCCAAATGCTGACACCATTGCATCCACCAGCAAGATTTTACTGAAAGGACTCTGATATAGCTCTATCTTGTGAGGCTATGTCGGGGGCCAGGCAAACACAGAAGTGGATGCTCACAATCAGCTATTGGATGGATGACAGGGCCCCCAATGGAGGAGCTAGAGAAAGTAGCCAAGGAGCTAAAGGGATCTGCAACCCTATAGGTGGAACAACAATATGAACTAACCAGTACCCCCTGAGCTCGTGTCTCTAGCTGCATATGTATCAGAAGATGGCCTAGTTGGCCATCATTGGGAAGAGAGGCCCCTTGGTCTTGCAACCTTTATATGCCTCAGTACAGAGGAAAGCCAGGGCCAAGAAGTGGAAGTGGGTGGGTAGGGGAGTGTTGGGGAGGCAGGGTATGGGGGACTTTCCGGATAGCATTTGAAATGTAAATGAATAAAATACCTAATTTAAAAAAATATTATAAAAAACGAAATATTGAAAGAAAAAAAGGAGAGGAAAGAAAAATAAAGCTTATTTTCAATTACACACAGAAAGGGATAGTTAAGTGGCTGACGGCATGGCTTACTGTCAAAGTACAAGCCTGTCAAGGTTTGGTCTTCATCAGTAAATTAATTAAGAAACAGCCACTCTTACGATTAAAATAATTTAATTAGATTAAAACCTATCAAAATTCATACAAAAAGAAACTAACTCAATGAAACCAAAAGAAAAAAAAATATTTCATGAGGGATATGCCAATATGTTGATAGAGGAAACCTGAAAATTGCTAGCCTCAAACAATAAAGTTGAAGGTGCCTATTTCACCAAATCACTAGGAAGGGCTCTTTAGCAAACATAAGCACTGCAGACAAGTTTTGCCCTTGCCCCTTCCTTCTCCCTTCCTAAACCATTAGATTACATTCCTAAAGGTAAATTGCCTCTGTGCTAAGAATTTGGTGTGTTCTGTACTAATTCTGAAGACTCCCCTACACCCTTGGAAAAGTGTGACCTTATCAACTGAGAAAAGAAATATTCACTGGCCATTTAGTGTTGTACAGCATAACTTTCTTCACACATGTTGAAATATTAGTCTAATTTTTTGTTTCTTATCTACTTTTAGCCAAAGTGGGCAAGATGAAAGTCACCACTAGAGTAGAAATTTAAGGCTGATACTATGACAGAAGAAATCTTGTGTGTGGTATAGATGCAAAGGCCAGGAAATGGTAGCTTCACTGTGCCCCCAAGAGGGCTCCCTGGTGCATGGTGACTAGCAGAGGCTCACTCAAAAATCACTGGGAAAGGTTCTCAGAGTTCATGAAATTGTCAACCCCAGCAGGTTTGCTCAAAAGAGATTCATACTTGAGTTGCTTTTTCTATGCAAATTAGACAACTCAAGAATTTTTTAATAACAATGGAGTTTTAATTGGCATATTAAATCCCTACTTCCCACACTCAGCCAGCCAAGGCACTCCTCCAGTGACTGTGATTAAGCCTTTTGCAGAATTATGAAGTTGGAGAGGTTTGTAAAAGAAAGAAGAATTGAACAGCAGGGGGGATTTAGTCAAAGATGTCACAGCTCCAGATCTTACCCCCATCCCTAAATCCATCTCCCAAATTTAAAAAAAAAAAAATGGAGAGCAAGAAGAAAGAAAGAAAAAGCTTAGGCAGTTGGCTTGATAATACTTTTGATGCAACCTGCTTTTCCAGAAAGGATTAACTCGTGGCTACTGTTTGGAAAATTATAATCCTAAAGAAAATTATAAATTCTTGTGGCATCATTTTTACTCAAAATGTTTTATAACTTTCAACCTCTAGGTGACAGTACCCCTCATTTACAGTTTTTATATTAAAGCACAGACTTCCTCCACAGTGTCCAAGAGCCATAGATGTAACATTCATACATCTCTGTATAAAGGAGCAGCAATTAGGTGGTTGGAAGCTTGAATGAACAGCAAGAATAAAGACAAATATGTATTATACTTAAGAAGTAAAGTGTTGTTCCACAAAACATAATAATCTTCATCTTTTTTTATAATAAATGTGTGGGAATCTTGGAGTATGTCATCTCCTTAAATATCTAAGTAATGCATCTCCTTTGTATCTTCTTTAATCTTTGCTATTCTGGATAATTTTGATATTCAAGTAATGTTTGAATTATGATCAAAGAGAGGAATATTATTCTGCAAACATTAAATAGTTGCCCATTGGGAGATATGATGATGGTCTGGAATCATGTTAATGAAATGTTGCTTCTATAACTTGATAAGGCAGTATACAATAAATAACTAACCATTATGATAAAAATCATGATACAATGGTAGCCATTAAATTCAATTAAGAGAACTTCCGTAAGATCAAGTCAAGGCAGAAAAGGAAGGAAAGAAAAGAAATAAGAAGAACGAGGAAGATTTGGAGAGACAAACTAATTCACTTCCTTCATGGATCATTGATAAATACTAGTCTTAGAGACTCAATTTTTTATAACCAATCCTGGAGATTCATTTCTGTCTGGCAATCTGAAATAAAAGCTGAATGATAACAAGTTCCATAATCTTAAACATTCCCCCTGTTACACATTGTAAAGAATATGAACATCTCAGTAACTAAAATCCCTGGTTCAATTTATTAAGCAAAATACAAACTGTAAGTTAAAACTTCTTTCTTTTGTCAGGTTAATTGTTTTCCCAGTTGTCAGGAAGGTTTGAATGGAGAAGATGGCACAGCCTTTCAGCAAGTTCTGTCCTCTGCCCCAATTCACCTGTCCAGTTCTCATCTGCAAACACAAATCTGCCTGTGCCTCATTTAAAGGCCATCTGCAAATTTATGCCTTGGCTGGTAATTCTGAAATCTGAGCAAAATACATTCTGTTTCTAAAGGAGTTTTGAACCAAATGTAATGGCATATGCCTACAATCTCTGCTACTTAGGCAACAGAGGATATGTGAGTTTGAGACAGCTTAGGCAACATGATGAGATACTCTACACTTCAAAAAATATAAACAAACTCAGGGGTATACAGAAAGAAAATCAAAACCTCTGACTTCAAAGTCTGTAGTCTTATTTGTAAGTTAACATATAATTTATATGCATCATGTAAATCTTAGATATAGATATGTAGATGATAGGTATATAGATGTATAGATATGAGATATATAGATTATCTTACATATTCCATACATAAGTGACAAAATTCATGGCAACTAACTGAGCAGAATAAGAGAGTTAGAGTGCTTGAAGAGAGAATGATTATTTTACTTAGGGCAGTCGGGAAAGTTTTCTCTGTGGAAACCTGATTTTAAAAGGGGGGGGGAGTTATGTTATGCAGATATCAGAGTATATCTGATATGCTTTGTAGAGCAAACCAGATCAAGGGAGTAACAACAAAGGCCTTAAGGTTGGTGAATGCTCTCTATATTCAGAGAACACAGAAGAAGACTGGTACTGTGATGGCAGGAGAAGAAAATGAACTCTTTGGAGACAAATCTGCAGAAGTGAAGAGAAAATGTATCATGAAGAAATGCCTTTGGATTTTCTTATGAGTTAGAACATCCTTGAAGTCTAGAGAAGACAGACATACACCACAATATAATGTTTGATTTTAAAAAATTAATCTGAATTCAAAGTGAAAGGAAATTCAGATACAAACCAGCAAGAAAACACTTTTCAGGACTCAAATCAGGGTGGAAGGTGATTCCACCCATAGTGTCAGAGAATGGTGTCGCACCTATAGTACCAGACAATGGTGTCCTACCCACAGTGCTAAAAGATAATGAAACAATGCTTGTTTTCTCTGTTGAGTATTTATCTTTCCCATGTCATGGTTGTCTTTCCTTATACATTTAGCAGGATACTTTCTGTGCTGTAATTTTAATTTTTGATGCTGTCATTTTTATTCCCCTTGAATTTGACTTACTCATTTTTTATTCTTTTCAGTATTTATGAGGTTTTTTTTTTTTTGCTTTCTATTTTTATTCTGATTTTTCTACTTTAAATGTCTTGTAGGACTTTATTCACCTATTTAACTTTTTCTTTTTCAATACTCTGACATTTTTGTTACTACTCTTTTTAATTCTTTGATTTGTAAAAATATTTTTATGGTTGAGAAATCTTATTGTTTTCCTTTTCTTTTCTTTCATCTGTTGTTCTTTGTTCTTCTCCCCCAACTACTTTCTTTTCTTTTATCTATTTAACCTAGAGTCTACCATTATAGTCCCTTCCTTCATAGTATGTATTTGCCATTTCCACACTTTAATTTTTTTCTAACTTCCTAGCACATTCTACATTGGCTTTGCAATGTATGCTCCTGAATTTATTGGTGATGTACTAGTACAATGCAGTTGACTTGACTTGAAGCCTCTTTTTGCGTTTTGCAAGATTTGTTTTTGTTCTTGCCACAATAGTTTGTTTCTCCCACAATGAGTGGCCCTGCCAATACCACTTAAAACTTCAAGAACAGTTTTTTCAATAAGAAAATTCTCTCTAGGCCTAGAGAGATGCCTCAGTGGTTAAGAGCACTGACTGCTCTTCTAGAAGTCTTGTGTTTAATTCCCAGTAGCCACATGGTGGCTCACAACTATCTGTAATGGGATCTGATGCCCTCTTCTGCTATGTTTGAAAAACAGCTATAGTGTACTCATATACAATAAATAGATGATAGATAGATAGATAGATAGATAGATAGATAGATAGATAGATAACAGAAGAGTCTCTCCAAAACACTATAAGTGATATTCAAGTCCTAATATAGTACACAAACAAAAAATATGACTCCTCCAAAAGGATATGATTACTCAACACCCAGAGACATAGGTAAAATTACAGATGAATGTTTTAAAGTTTTTCTGATTTTAAAAAAAAAAAAAAAGATCAATGATCTGCAATAGAATACATGTAGGCAGAGGAATTCAATCCAGAACCCAAAAAGAAAAGGCAGCAACATAGAAGAAAATGTTCATAATATTAGATGATTAGTTGTGAGTTACTGTAATGGTCTCCATTTGTTGCAAAGAAAAGTCTCCTTGATGTTCCGTGAAGAAATACACTATTTGTAGACATAAGGACAAATATTGCAAATGAAACTAGGGATTGTGCTGGTTTAGTAAAATGACAGTTTTATGTCTTCCTCCAAGATCTATGACTTTATTTAGCTCTGGGTAAAGTCACTGAGTTTTTAGTACCAGGCATGCTTTCCTTTTGTTGAGAGGGTCTTAAGTCCAATTAGAGAGCTGCAAGCTATCGTCTCTGTATCTGTGCCATTACTGCAGCAGTGGCGTTTACCTGCTATGCTGCTTGTTTTGTCGTTCATAGGCATCATAGATACATAGGATCGCTGATTACGTCCTTCCTTTGGAAGCTTGAGTGGCACTTTCTGAGAGGAGGGTTATATAGAAGGATTTGGAGGAAAGAAAAGAAGCTGAGAAATGGTGTAAATGTTCTGTCAGAAGTTTGTGCCTAGCTCCTATACACTATCCCAGTTCCAGAGGTCACTGAACAATGCCCTGAACACATTAAAGAAAGGTCTACTTGTGCTCACTGACAATGATAACTAAAATACTTCTAAGACATTGTATTTTCAAAAACTAGCTTTACTTTAAAAAAATAATAGTGGAGCACAGTTGTCAGGGGTATTAAATGGTCAGTGAAGAGGAAGCTTGAGCTATCACACAATGTCCTAACAGCTACACTAAGAAGTAAGAAGCAAAGCTACCTGCTCAGACTTTCCCAAGGAACAAAGACTCTTTGTGGGACATGGAGCAGCCATGTTTCAAATAAAGCTCTAAGAGACTGGTAATCTTTTCAGAAACACAGAGAAAATAATCAGCAAGGGGTGAGCCAACTTCTCCATTTCTCTACACACAAGCTGTGTGCTACCTAACATAACATATATGCCCACACAGGATGGACACACACACACACACAACACACACACACACACACACACACACACACACACACACTTCAGTTTCATTGTTTTTCCTGTAACTCATACATATTTTCACCATAGAAAGAATAATTACACACCCAAGTAAGCTATACCAACTAAGTATAGTTTTATTAACTTGAGGGCAATTCCGAAGCATGCATTTGAGGTTACTTCTAAGAGAAGTGAAACATTATAGGTGCCTACACAATTAAAGAATCTTCTCTCCTGGCTGCATGTTAACCAGTTATGTATCACCAGATAGTGGAGGGATCATATCAACCTTCATCTTGCTTCATTTGATAATACTAACAGGCCCAATTCCATGTGATCCACATGCTGGTAACCACAGCTTTCCTGTTGGCAATAATAATATCCAACACAGAGGAACATGCCATATACCACCACTGTATCAGAGCATTTATTCAGGGGGCAATTAATAGTGTCAACAAGTTATTGATTGTTTGAAGAAAAAGAAGTCTTGCTGAAATTCTAGAGGATTACCTTTTCTTATAATAATTGATATAATCATATCAGAAGGACCCATGCATAATGCCAGTGAAAAAAGTAATCAGTAGCTACCCAGTTGTAAAACCTATGAACCATAACTATCATCAGTCAGGCAAAATAAACCCCAGGATGCAATAGTACAACTTATACTTGAGTGTAACCAAGAACTATCCAATTAGACTTAAGGCTGGCTCGAAAATGGAAATAAAACTCATGCCTAGTACTGTAAATACAATCAACAACCCATGGATGGTGTGGTCACAAATCCTAAAGAACCTGCTATAACCAGTTTCCTAAATCAATCTAATTCCTAACAGTATTCTTAATATTTGTACATATTCCCACAAGCAAGGTTAGCACTCACTCTTCACCAAAGACATTCATTGTTCATTGTGTGGCAAAGGGAGATCATTACCAAGAGCCACAATTGGTTAAAATGCAGAGAGCAACCAGCCTTGGAAAGTTTCTAATCTGAACTGATACACGTACAGTGCAACTTCTAAACCTAAGTCCAAGAGAACATCTTGGAAAAGGGAACAGAAATATTGTTAAGAGCCAGAAGGCCAAGATATCTGGTGCAAGACAGGGAAACAGAAACTGAATCCATGTACTATCAACAGCATGGATCAGTAGCAGTGGCACACTCTAGCAGAAACTACCAGGCTTCCACCAAATCAGACCAGAATCAGCTGCAGATGCCATGGGAAGCTGTCTGCTATGCCTCTCTCAATAGAGGAACTGGAATCATCCCAAGAAAAAGAAGTTTGTGGCAGTCAAAAAACATGAAAGGAGTTAGAGATATGAAGAACACTTTTATAGTGGCCAAGCAGATGCAGTGTTAGAATTTTCCCAGCTGGGTTTTGGTATTACTTTGGTCCAGTATTTCTTCATTATGGCAGTTTGGATTAGTAATATATGTCCTGTGATCTTGGAGGTATGTGATCCGCTTTTCTACTTTGATTTTATAGGGGATTACAGTTAAGTGATTGGGTGAATCTGAGAAGAGACTTTGAACTTTAGACTTCTTAACACTGGTGGGACTGTAATAAACTATGGGGACTTTTGAAGCTTGACTAAATGTATTTTGCATTATGCTACTGCTAGGTATGGCACAAATAGACTCATATGTTTGAACGAGCCTAGAGGGGCCAGGGAATAAAATGTGATGGTTTGAATATGCTTGGCCCAAATAATAACTCTATTAGCAGGTGTGGCCTTGTCTGAATAGGTATGTCCTTGTTGGATGAAGTGTGTCACTGTGGTTATGGACTTTGAGACCCTTTTCCTATGTGCCTGGAAGATAGTCTTCTATTTGCATTTGGAACAAGATGTAAAACTCTCAGCTCCTGCTCAGTGCCATGCCTGCCTAGAGGCTGCCTTGCTTCCTCCCATGATGATAATGGACTGAACATCAAGCCACCCCCAATTAAATGTTGTCCTTTATAAGAGATGCCTTCATCATGGTTTCTCTTTACAGCAATAGAAACCCTAACTAAGACAATCTGGTCAACTAGCTACCTACATATGTATCTTTGGTGGATCCCAGGCTTCCTGTGATATAACACTAGGGAAATTCTCACAAAAACAAACATTTTAATTCCTGGCCTTTTTTTCTTTTCTCGCCAATAAGGGTATAGATCAAAATGCTCCCTCTCCATTTGTTGTGGTTTGGTTACACATGTTCTCTGGACTGATAGCCTTATGAAGAGGTGGCAAGAGAATTATGAGAATTGTGAAAGGGGGTAAATATCTAAAGGAAGTAGATAACTGAGGGATGCCATTGGATATATCTTGCCCAAGGCTGCTTACTGTCTCTCTTTCTAGTTTCATTATTACACAATATGGAAAACCTTTGCAGTAGACTCCTGCTGTCATGGTGTTCTGCCTTACCATGGATCAAGAAGTACAACTGCTAAACCTATGCACCACAACATCCTCAGCTAAGCTATATTAGGCATTTTGTCACAGTGACAATCTTTTAAGACAACACACTATGATTTTCAAAAGTGTTAATTAATTCTCAAGCCATGTGTTTTACAACCCAATATGACATCAATATAGGAAAAGTAAGAAGCATTGTCCAAGTATTTCCAGTACAAATTCTTACATTCAGGAATATTAGACATAAATAGGAAGAATATTCCACAAACAATCCCTAGTAATCAAAATAAAATTTTCCTGTTGAAGTATTCTAAATATGTGTGCCAGAAATTGTTAGTCAGTAGCAATTATAGAAGTTCAAAATAGTTAAAAACGTTTACTATGATTTGACAGAGTAATTAAATCTAATATATAATATTAAAGCTTCTAGTTTGAGTGTCTATTTATTTGTCATTTTTTTTCCTGTGGCCTATTTTGGTTCTCTTTTAGCTGTGAGTCAATCCATTATTTCTCATGTATTGGATACTTGTAATTGAAATTAACATATGAATTGCTGATCTCAGGAAAGCTTGGAGTTCCTCTGAACTTAAGTGAGCAATATCTAATTCTATGAGTCTCCAAGCAGAACAAGAGGGTGAATTAAGGAAAACTCTTCCCCTTTCTATACAGAACCATGAGCAGATAGAGAAAATTGTACTGTGGGTTTCCCTAGCTCTCAGGCTTTATTAATTGGAATGTCACTGGGTTTGCACTTCTTTAGAAAATAATGAGATTTTTTTCACATGCACAGCTGTGTCCAACAATTATTTTCTTCTGGTGGTGGTGGTGGTAGTGGTGGTGATAGTGGTGGTGTTATTGTTTGAAACAAGCTTTCCCTATATATCTCCTGCTGCTCTCAAATATAAGTTTTTCCTGCTTTCAACTCTTGATAGGCATCTGCTATTTCTTTCTTCAAGTCTTCAGAGTATATGTGCACTTGTGTGCATCCATGTCCTACTGATTGTTTCCCTGATGAATTCTGTTAGCTAACTCATCATCAAAGCCAAGAGGAGACTATTATGGAGAACATTCCATCTCATCAAAATCAAGCAAAATCAAGAGTTTCCTCTAAGAATTTACTGTACAAGGTCTGGAGAGATGGTTCAGGGATTAATAGATCAGATCCATTTCCAGTAGTCATTGATGGCAGCTCACAGCCACCTATAATGCCCTTTGCAGGTGACCCAACAACCTCTTCTGACATCCATAGGTACCCACAAACATGTGGCATGTGTGTGTTCATGTACAAACACACACACACACACACACACACACACACACACACACACCGTTTTTTAAAAATAATTTACTCTTCAAAGAACTTTAGAAGTAGACCCTTTGACCCTGGTATAGCTGTCTCGTATGAGGCTATGCCAGTGCCTGGCAAATACAGAAGTGGATGCTCACAGTCATCTATAAGATGAAACACAGGGCCCCCAATGGAGAAGCTAGAGAAAGCACACAAGGAGCTGAAGGGGTCTGCAACCCTATAGGTGGAACAACAATATGAACTAACCAGTACCCCAGAGCTCGTATCTCTAGCTGCATATGTAGCAAAAGATGGCCTAGTTGTCCATCACTGGGAAGAGAAGCCCCTTGGTATTGCAAACTTTATATGCCCCAGTACAGGGGAATGCCAGGGCCAAGAAGTGGGAGTAGGTGGGTAGGGGAGCAGGGTGGGAGGGAGGGTTTAGGGAACTTTTGGGATAGCATTTGAAATGTATATAAAGAAAATATCTAATTAAAAAAAAGAAGAAGAAGTAGGGGGCTTGTGAGATGGCTCAGTGGGTAAGAGCACTCGACTGCTCTTCCGAAGGTCCAGAGTTCAAATCCCAGCAACCACATGGTGGCTCACAACCATCCGTAATGAGATCTGACTCCCTATTCTGGAGTGTCTGAAGACAGCTACAATGTACTTACATATAATAAATAAATAAATCTTTAAAAAAAAAAGAAGTAGACCCTTTAAAGGGCTGTATTAGTCAGGGTCCTCTAGAGTAACAGAACTTATAGAATGAATATATATATATATATATATATATATATATATAGAGAGAGAGAGAGAGAGAGAGAGAGAGAGAGAGAGAGAGGAAGAGACAGAGAAAGAGATATGTAAATTTATCTCCATGACTTACAGGCTGCAGTCTAACAATGGCTGGCTGTGAAAGAAATGTCCAAGAATCCAGTAGTTTCTCAGTCCATAAGTCTGGTTGTCTCTGATGTTCCTCAGTATATGCTGGAATCACAAAGAAGTAGGCTATGAGGCCAGTGAAGGAATGGATGTGCTGCCAAGGTAACAGGAATTAAAGAAAAAAACCTACCTTCCTCTATGTCCTCATATAACATACAGCAAGGGTATGGCTCAAATTAAAGTGTGTCTTTCCACCTCAAGATCCATATCAAAGATATGTATCTTTCTATCTCAAAGGTCTGGAAAAGAAATAGAATCACCAATTTAAAAAAAAAAAAAGGCTCTCAAAGGAATGTTCTCCATTTAGGGACTGCAGTTATTTTCAAATGTAGTTAACTTGACAGCCAGTAGTAGCCATTACATGGGCTAATCATTGCATAGCTATTCATCTACTTTTATCATTAGAAGTTTTCTCATGAGAATATAAAGTGCTCAAATGGCTTTCTTAAATTATAGGAATAAAGAAAACTTGAGCTTGATCAATAGCTGTAGTAACTAAGCTGAATTTCTTGGCACTAAAGTATGGAAAATATGGAGTCCTATGAGAAGTCTGAAGAAAAAGTATTTAAGGCATAGTTAAGACTCAGATTTTCTCATTGATAAATACTTTTGAGAAACTGTGTTACATCAGCTTGCTAGAACAGGTCTATGACCAGTATTACAACCTTGGTTGTCAGCTAATAAGAACAGAACTACCTAAGAAGCTTGTCTCCAGGTGGGTCTATCAGAGTATTTCTTGGAAGTATTGACTAGGAGAGGAAAGCCCTCCCCAGAGTAGCAGAATTCCAACAGTGCCCCAGATATAAGAAGGTCTAAGGAAAAAGCATTATCCCTCCCCACCTTTACCTTTTGCTGGTAAGAGCATCTACTCGGTTGCTGCTATTCTGTTGCTGTTCTTTATTGGCACTGAAATCTAGCTTCTGCCTTCCAATATGAACTAAATATCAATGATTCTTTTGAAACTCTCCAGACCTTGAATGCAACATTGAGAATACTACTCTCATAGACTAAAGATACACTGGGTTCTCAGCCTTTCCAGTGTGCATGTAAGCCAATCAAATAAATCTCTCTTATAGATATTCATTCTATGAGTTCTTGTTCCCTTAGAAACCCCTATTACAATTAAAAAAAAAACAAATTTTGGTAGATTGGGGTTTTCTCTTTTAAAATGAAATAGAGAAAAAATGAAAAATAAAATTTGAAAAATAATCTCAAAGAGCACTTTGATATTTTTGTAGTAGCTCTGTAGGTAGCCCTTGGCTGCAAAATCCTTGTTTACTTCTTTGCCATAAAGCTACAGCATTGGGAGCTGGCAGAGAGGTGTCAGGTATACTTCAGCCACCCAGCTCTCATGGGAACTTCAAAATTCTAGGTTGACTGTGTGATTTTTAAAAGTAGAAACTGGAGTTCAGACTACTTTATTTCTTTTCTCAGTCTTTTGGATTATGTATGTTTGGTTTGGTTTGGTTTGGTTTTTTTTCTCCAGGGACCTTAGCACTTGGGTATCTGCACATTTTTAACGTAAATTAGACTAGCAATATAAGGTTCCCTCTTTAAAACAATAAATCACCTTTCAGTATTCAGACAAGGGTTCAGTAAGTGCCAGGTTTCATTCAGTTATTTATTTTCTGAAATGTGTAGCTTTTGTCTAAGTGAATTTCACGAGGAATAGCCTTTTCAGAGAAAGTATAACTAAGACAGATGGCTCCAGCAATCCCAACCATGCCCCACTAAATGGTTGGGTAAATGCCCCAACACTTTCACAGGAGTGAAAAGGCCTCTTCAGTGTTCCCTGAGGAATAAAGGTAACCTAGCTCACAGCCATCTTGCTTTAGAAGAGCAGATGCAGGGGGCCACAATTATAGACACAACAAGCATATTCCAGTACTTCTCCATAAAGTCGGCATTGTTACAGGGGGAATACTGCCACTAATCATTTAATAGTTTCCTTCCTCTTCATGTAAACATAGTGGTTACTTATCAAATGCACGCACTGCCCTTGACTGACCTAGGACAAAACTGTCTTCAGCAAGTCAGAGTATTTTCCTTAAGAATTAAAGTATTTTAATTTAAAGTAAGTACTTTAAGAATTAAAGTACTATCCACCCACGTAGGGAAGAAACTTATGGAGGATGTGAACTGGAACACATGTCAAGTGAAGGTTGTCCCTAATATATGCCAGTCATCCACCCATTTCAATTCCTAATCATTCTGTGTAAAAAGAAAGACTTTTCTCATTTCAGTAAGACTAACACTCAGAATTTTTTTTTCAAACTCACCATATAGATAAAGACTATCAAAGTGAAGATACAAATCTCTACTCTACCCTCTTTCACAAAACAGAGAAATAACAGCCTTTACTCTTGGAGTCTCCCTTGTATTCATAGAAACAGTTGCCATATACTATGCGACTAACCATCTCTGAAATGCACCGGAATACAGTAGCTATTCTTCAGTCTGCAGTGGGCTCACATAGATAAATGCTCTCTCTCTCTCTCTCTCTCTCTCTCTCTCTCTCTCTCTCTCTCTCTCTCTCTCTCTCTCTCAGATATTTTCTTTATATACATTTCAAATGCTATCCCGAAAGTTTCCTATACCCTCCCCTCACCCTGCTCCCCTACCCACCCACTCCTGCTTCTTGGCCCTGGCATTCCTCTGTACTGAGGCATATAAAGTTTTCAATACCAAGGGGCCTGGGCCTCTCTTCCCAGTGATGGATGACTAGGCCATCTTCTGCTACATAAGCAGCTAGAGATACAAGCTCTGGGGGGACTGGTTAGTTCATATTGTTGTTCCACCTATAGGGTTGCAGACCTCTTCAGCTCCTTGTGTGCTTTCTCTAGGTTCTCGATTGGGGGCCCTGTGTTCCATCTTATAGATGACTGTGAGCATCCACTTCTGTATTTGCCAGGCACTGGCATAGCCTCATATGAGACAGCTAAAACAGGGTCCCTTCAGCAAAATCTTTCTGGCATATGCAATAGTGTCTGGGTTTGGTGGCTGATTATGGGATGGATCCCCGGGTGGGGTATTCTCTGGATAGTCCATCCTTTCGTCTTAGCTCCAAACTTTGTCTCTGTAACTCCTTTCATGGGTATTTTGTTCCCTCGATGAATGGTCTCTTGATCTTACCAATGATCACCTGTATGAACTGATCAGGCTGCACGTCAGTAAGTAAGCTGGGATTGGTTGGAGTATTGGAAAGTCCTGGTTCTTTCTTTCTATCTGTCCTTCCAGTGTGACTTTCTCTGTAGTTTTTTCTTTTTTCTCAAGGCCTTTCAACCCAGCTTTTTCAGCAATGGGAAGCAATTCTTATATGGTATATGAGGGCCCTCACAAGCACAAAAGTGAAACTTCCCAAGGTTTTAAACTAAGAAGCATAATATTTACCTTTTAGTGGGCTACAAAAAGTCACAATTGTAATTCAAGTTCAAAAAATAAAGAAGAGTAAAATTTGGAAAATATGAATCACTGGGTCATTAAAAGCCAACTAGCTCTCAGTTGGGTTCAATTGTAATGAGTGTGGGCACCTCAATATTGTTCAACATTGGTACGGAAATAGGTACCAAGGTTCACTACAGCAACAGCAGACTACCAAACTCTTTCAGGCAAATAACCACTTAAATGGACAGGATCTGACCAAGGACTAGTGTTGAGCTCTAAACTTTAGTTGCAATGCATTATTAGAGCAAGACCTCCACCCACGTGGGAGCTATATAAAACATTTGCATATTTTTTACTATATGCACACACACACACACACACACACACACACACAAAGCCTCAGTTTTTTCTGGCAAAATCATGAATATTCAAAGTTTATGCTTTAATTCCAGGACTTGGGAGGCAGAGGCAGGCTGATTTCTGGTTGGTGGATGGGGTGGGAGGAATAAAATATGGAGTGTAAAAAATCAATTAATTAAAAAAACATGAGGCCTTCATTAAGTATAGTACTTATCTTTATAACAATTATCCTTTCAAATATTTACACCAAATATTTTCAGTTTCCTAAATAAGCAGTTACCCTTGCCTAAAATAAGTAGTAAAACAACATACTGCCCATGTTTAGAGCAGCACGCAATACAATGGTAATCATCTTTAGAAGATCTAGAATCCCCTGGGAGAAGAGCCTCAGGGTTTGCCTGTAAGGGATTTAAACTGAGACAGAAAGACGCACCCTGAAGGAGTTGGCATTATTCCCTAGATTTGGGTTCCAGACTGTATAAAAGAGAAAATGCCAGGTGATCATGGACACCCATCACTCTGTTCTTTGACTATGGCTGCAGTGTGGCAAGCTGTCACAAGCTACTCCGGAGCTAACTTCCGTGCCATGTCAGACTGTGACACAGCCCAAAGGAAGCATCCTTAGCTTGTTTTTGTTGGAATATTTTATCACAACACCAGGGAAAGCAACAGAAGACACAATGATCTCCACAGTGATCCCCAACTTTCTCTATTGTTAAATATTTAAGAATTTTCACTTGAATGTATGCCTCTCTAAAAGAAATGACAACTCATTCTCTTGGGATTCTTATTCTTTAGTAAGAATACTGGAGACTGTATTTACAGCCTCATCCTTCCCAGTTAAGTGCTCTACATAATTAGCAACATACCCAGTACTCTTCAGCTTTTGACTGCAAAATAGGGCTTACATTGCTTGGGTAGTCCTGAGCTTGCAGTTCTCCTCCATCAGCCACCTGAAAATCTAGCACTACAAGGTTTTGCCACTAGCCCTTCTGTGATCACCATTAATTGCAATTCACTGATAAACACAGCATATGACTTACCTATATAAGAATACACTCATGTTATAAAAATCTGAGCATTATAGGTTATTTATTATACTGAGGGTCTTCACACAATGTACACACTCTACAATCCTAAGCCTATCATCCCAAGGCTCCTCATAGAAGTGACATATCTTAGATAAAATCAGATATAGTGTCTAACAGAAGTCTCTGAATTGATGGTAAGGATCCCCAGGGAGACTCTCCAGTTACAGGGAATATCAAGGTTGTGGCATATCAAGGGCATATAAAATGTCCAGGTGTGAAGATTCTAAGTCTCTTGCTCTCTGTGTATATTGTCCTGTAGGTATCTATGGGGTACTAAGACTGTGTCTAGTTATCTCAAGTAGGTATTGTCACTGAAGGAAGGAGCCTATGGTGAGTACAACAAGCATAGTAAGAAAAGTCTTTTAGACATAAAACAATAGCGTAGCCAGAAAACCACTACACCTAAGTCTGAATCCAATATCCAGAACTCAGTGACATCACACACTCAAGGTAAAAAAAAATTCTTAAAGAGAATCAAAAGGATAGGAAAACTCAACTATCTTTGCTAACTGCTGAACTTGAGACATCATATTCTCCCACCCTAAGAATTTCTGCTTCTTGGAACTTCACAATCAAGTCAAAATGAATTCCATTGGCCATTAACCTTTCAAGCCATTTGAGCCTACAATCTACAGAGACTTCTTAGCTTTAATTATTCTGTGAGCCAATGTGAGGCAATCTCTTCACCTCCTCATTTTGTGGAATCAGTAATACCTCCTGAAGGGAGTGATTCTGAGAACATGACCACTAAGCTTCAAATAGGCAAAGAAGAAGAGTAAGAAGTTCACTTGAGAACTCAGGAGAGCAACAGTTTTTCCATCATGGCAAAACACAATCCTTCTGTCTTGGCAAAATTATGAGAAAGTTGGTCACCTATCTAAATCATTTCTCCATCCTTGCAAATACAATATCATGTTGTAGATGAATAAATATATTTCCTTTAAAAAGAATCAAGAAGTCAAATAACATCGGTCACTAAAACCTCTCAATATCACTTGACTCAATTCATCAATAACAAGGCACAGGCGAACAGACTGAATACATAAACCGGATCCATCATTCTTCTGCATACAAGAAACACATCAGCAACAAAGATAGACACTACTTTAGGGTAAAGGGTTAGAGAAAAAGTTTTTCAAGCAAACTGACCAAAGAAACAAGCTGGAGTAATCATTCTAATATGTAAGGAAATAGACTTTCAAGCAAAAGTCATCAAAAGAGATGAGGAAGGACAATTCATACACATCAAAGGAAAACATCTATGCTCTAAATGCAAAGGCACCCACATTTATAAAAGAAACTTTACTAAAGCTCAAGCCACATATTAAACTCTGCACAATAATAGTGGGGGACTTAAACATCCCACTCTCACCGACAGGTCATTGAGACAGAAACTAAACAAAAAAAAATAATGAAACTAACAGATATAATGAACCAAATGGATTTAGCAGACATCTACAGAAACTTTCACCCAAAACCAAAATAATATAATCCGCTCTCAGCACCTCACAGACATTTCTCCAAAATTGACCATAAGTGGCTAATATCCACTTATCAGTGAGTATATCATGCAAGTCTTCATAATAGCCAAAAATAATATAAATTATCTTGGTGTAATTATAACCAAGCAAGTAAACAACCTATATAAGAAGAACATCAAATCACTGAAGAAAGAAATTAAGGAAAATATCAAAAGATGGAAAGATGCCCCATGCTCATGGATTAGTATGATTAAAATGAAAATGGCCATCTTACCAAAAAAACAATCTACAATAAAATACTACTCAGCTATTAAAAACAAGGACATCATGAATTTTGTAGGCAATTAGATGGGACTAGAAAATATTATCCTAAATGAGGTATACCAGACCCCAAATGACATGCACGGTATGTACTCGTTGATACTTGGATATTAGCCATAAAGTACAGAATACCCATGTTATACCCCACAGACACAAACAAGTTAAACAAGAAGGAAGGCCCAACTGAGTATGCTTGAATCTCATTTAGAACGGAGAACAAAATAGTTCCCATTTCTAAAGGAAGAGAGGGAGAGGGAGGAACCTGAGTGAGAAAGGGAAGAGGGGAATGGGGGGAGGGGTGCAGGATCAGGTGTGGGAAGAGAAGGAGAGAAGCCCATCTGACCACGAGAAGGAATGAAAACCTGCAGCTGTGGAGGGGGAGGGGCAGGGATCTCTAGGAAGTCCCAGAGATTGGGAAGGCTCCCAGGAGTCAAAGCCAGTCACCTTAGCTAAAATATCTAACAATGGGGACATGGAACCTAAAGCAGCCACCTTCTGTAGCCAGGCAAGACTCCCAGTAGAGGGATAAGGACACCAACCCACCCTCAAAACTTTCTATCCGAAATTTGTCCTGTCTAAAAGACATACAGGAACAAAAATGGAGCAGTAACTGAAGGAATGGTCAATCAGCAACCAGCTCAACTTCAGACCAATCCCACGGGCAAGCACTAATCCCTGGCACTATTAATAGCACTCAGCTATGCTTACAGAATAGAATAGCCTATTCTCTGAAAGGCTCTACCCAGAAGCTGACTGAAACAGATAGAGCTACCCACCGCTAAAAATTGGACAGAGGTTGGAGGATCTTATAGAAGATTTGTAGGAAAGATGGAAGGCCCTGAGGGGGATGGGAACCCCACAGGAAGACCAACAGTGTTAATTAGCCTAAACCCCTGGAAGCTCTCAGGCACTGAGCCACCAACCAAAGAGCATACACACACTGGTCTGAGGCTCCAAGCACATGTGTAGCAGAGAGCTGCCCTGTCTGCCCTCAGTGGCAGAGGACATACTGAGGAGGGGAGAGAAGGGAGAGGAAGAGGGATTCTTTGAGAGGAAGACAGGGAGGGAGAAAGCATTTGTGATGCAATAATATATAAATTAATTAATAAAAATAAAATAATAAAAAGAAAAGAAGAGTGACTAGAGAGATGGTTCAGCAGTTAAGAGCACTGACTGTTCTTCCAGAGGTCCTGAGTCAATTTCCAGCATCCACATGGTGGCTCACAATCATCTGTAATGGGATCTGATGCCCTTTTCCAGTGTGTCTGAAGACAGCTACAGTGTACTCATACCTAAAATAAATAAAGAGAGAGAAAGGAGAAAGAGAGAGAGAGGGAGTTGAAAAAAAGAAAAGAAAGGAAGAGCAGAGCTGGAGAGAAAGATCAGTGGTTGAGAGCATGTATTATTCTTGAAGAAGACTAGAGTTTGGTTCCCTGCACATACGTTGGGTGACACAACCACCCAACAACTCTGGCTCTAGGGAATCTGAAGTGCTCTTCTGAACTCAGCTTTAACTGCATTTATCTTCCCAAACAGAGACATGTACACGTAATTTAAAATTTTTAAAAAATCTTTGTAAAAAGAAAAAAAAAGCAAAACAAAACAAAAAGATATATTACAAAGTCATAGTAGTTATAACAAGGTGGTACTTCTACAAAAGCAGGAATGCAGACTAATGAAACAAAATAAAAATCCCTAACATAAGTACACATGGTTTTAGCCATTTCATACTTCAAAAGGTAAAAGTGTCATCAAAAATGGTGGTGAGAATACTAGGATGTCCACATTTTTAAAAAAAGATGAAATTAGAACTGTATCTTTCACTTAACCACAACAAAAAAAAAACCCTCCAAATAGATCCGAAAACATGAAGCCTTAAACATTCAAACTAATAGAAGAAAATATAGGCAGTGCCCTACAAAACCTGTATGTAGAAAATGAGTTTCTGAATAGGAATCTATTTACTCAAGAATAAAGGTCAACAATTCATAAGCAGGACTTCATAAAATTAAAAATGTTCTGTGCAACTAAAAAGTAATCAAACAGGTGAAGAGAAGGTCTATAGATTGTGGAAGTACGTTTACCAGCTATACAACTAACAGTACTATCGTGCAGAGCATATCAAAAAAAATTAACAAATAGAGACAAAATATAGACAACCTATTCAAAAGATGAGGATTGGACCTAGACAGAGTTTGCAAAAGAAAAACAACAAAACAGCTAAGAAATATCTCAAAAATTATCCATAGCAATTAGGAAAAGGCAATTCAAATTCATCTCACTCCAGTCTGAACTGAGAAGATGCAAAGATTTAAACACACATGCGCACACGCACACACACACACACACACACACACACACACACCATCACCACCACCATCATCAACAACAACAGCACCAACAGATGCTGGAGGTAATGGAGGGGATGTGTTGGGAGGCTACATATAGAGAAGCATCATTCATTGCTAGTGAAATTACAACAGGTGTAGCTACTATGGAAATGCATGTAAGAAATTCTAAATACAGCTAAAAAATAAGTCCAGCAAATGACTCAGCTTAACACTTCTTGGCATATGCCTAAAAGACTCAACAACCTGTTGCACAGACACTTGCTGAACCATCTTCACTGTTTCTCCGGTTTATAATAGGTAGAAAGTGGAAACATCCGAAATCTCCTACAACCAAAAAATTGATACTGAAAGTGTGGTAAGTGTACACTATTGGAATATAATATAGCTGTAAATTAAAAAGAAATCATGAATTATACAGATACATAGATGCAACTAGGAAGGCTTACATATAATGTGTTAATTTAGACCCAGAAAGACAAACACTGTATATTCTCTATTACTGTGGTCTTCTACCTCCAAATCTTCGGATATGAGTACATAACCTAAAATAACTGAAAAACACTGGAAAGTAAATTGGAACCATTGCAAGAATAGGATCATTGAGGAACAATAGAAAGGGGGAGTTTGGGGTTCAATAGATCTGATCAGGAAAAGTAGGACATGGCTACTCTTTAGGAAAATGGAAGATTGTAAATACAGAAGAAAGAGGTAGGAGGGTAAAGGGGAATATGAGGGTACAAGTGACCAGATAAGAGAAAGGGGAAGTGAGACGCTACAGAAATGAGCAATGGAAAGAAATACAGAAGTAGGGAGGAAATGAGTAACATAACAATAAGGATTTTGCAGAAGCTGTGGGGAATAATACTATTTACTATTCACCCCAACACAGAAAAAGAAGATTAAACAATTCTGTGTAAAGGTATGAATATATAGTTATTAACTTTTCTCCTCTTGGCTGACAATTCTCCCCACAAGAGGTTTAAACCACCTAACAAAAACTCTAATACCAGACATGAGAAGCTCTCTTTTGAGTTGTTGGCCAGGGCTGTCTAAGAGATGGTCTTGTTGCCCTTTTTTTGGTTGTACTCCAGATGTGGAAGATACCATGCTACTGTTGAAGACTACATGTACTTGAAAAAGAGGGCTCATATTTTCTTGAGCTGGCACTGATCAGAATTCCCCCTCCCTAACAATCAGTCTTTATACTAGAAGATGCCATGTAAGCTTGCAAAGGAACAAAAAGGACAACAGAACAACTATGATGTCCATGAACCACAACCACAAGCAACATGGCACACTAACCCTAAACGTGCAAAGTGACACACATAGCCTGGCATTAGCCAACAGTTATCTAGTTGGACTAAAGACCTGTTCAACAAGATTGAAACTATGACTAGTACTAGAAACCTAAATATCTACTCAGTAAAAGGTAGAGACATGGATATTGGAGAACCTACAACCTCTAGTTCACTAAACCAGCCCAATTCCTAACTACATTTTAAATATTTTTTCTTATATCCATAGAAAAGTATAGTCCTCATGTCACATCTAGGAAACGTCTCTTTACAACAAATGAAGACTCACTACTGAAAACTACAAGCATGAAAAATTCAGAATTGTGAAGCCCAGCCCCAACTGATACATCTACAGATACTATTAACTGATACAGATACTACAGATACATCTAAATATACTATTTCTAAGGTTCAGGGAACATTGTAGAAGAAAAGTCAAGGTTGTAAGAGGCAGAGGAATATGGAATTTGCCATGAGATGGTTTCTCCCAGTAATATCAGAGGATACACTTATAATGTCTCACTGACATGATTGCACAAGCATTAGATGAACAATGATGACATCAATAGGCATGCTAAAGTGGACAGGGAAAAGCTCAAAAACTCTCAATCCTATACAGAAAACTACAAGCAACTAAGAAATGCTAAGCATGGTAGAAACATTCTTCCCCAAGGAAGAGCAAATCAATTGGTTATCCAACATGACATGGCCAGCTCTAAAAGCACACACATGTAACATTATACAGACTAAAGAAGCTATGTTAAAAATGTATATGCATACACATATACATATATGCATGCAATAATAATTAATGAAAAAAGAACCTCTTAATTTGAAAGATAGCCATGGTGGAGATCAGGAGGGTTTAAAAGGAGGAAAAAGAAGGGGGGAATGGTATAATTATATTGCAATCTCAAAAAATTTTTAAAAGTAACAATAAAAATGACAGAAGAATCTAATAGTCAGTCTGAGTTTTTAGAACTTGATAAGTAGCTTTCACAGGTTCCGGTCAACTAAGGCGATAGGAAGCCTCAGAACTAGAACAAATCTATTGGCAACTCTCTCAGGCTTGACTGACTCCAGTGCTGAGAATAGCAAGGGTCTGCAAGCCCAGATTATGACTTTGGTTCAAATAAGTTTTGTTAAGAAATCCTCTGATGATGAAGGCTGCCTTTGAAGACACCTTGTGACAGAACCTCTGAAGATCTTAAGAGTACAGCCCTCAGAAGCCAGTGTTTGACAAGTTATAAAAATGAAAGGTTTCCTGCCATGAATTTTTTATTGCAGATGTGGCTCTTGGTAATTTAATATCTCTTCCGATACTTTGCAGCAGTTCTGGAGTCAAGCATATGGGTTTAACTAAGTGGGGAAGTTTTGGCAACTCTAAGAATAATTCAGAGACTTTTTATTTCATCATTATCACATTGGCAAGTGGATGGGGAAATCTTTTCAGGAGATGAGTGTACATCATAGTAAGAACTTCTATCATTTCTTAGCACATAAAGGCAAGTGTAACCAAGTAACTTCTTACATCTTGTGTTCATTCTTCAAAGGGCTTTTGTGAATTAGTATCAAAAAATATAAGATGTAAAGCACACCATCCACAATGTAAAAAAATCACAGTTCATGAAGCCAAATTCACTCAGAAGTCAGGGTCAGAGGTGTCTTCTTAGCTTCTCTGGACTTGGATAGCCATGAATGGCATCCAGATTCCAGCTAGATGTCACAAATATCCAGCACAGTTGGACAAAGAGCATAACATGGTTTTAAACACTGATTCTCTAACTGTTAAGTCTGTGACCTTAAACAAGCATTTTTCATTTTGAGTTTATTCCATTAAAAAAAATGGTAAGATCAGAGGTATAGGAATTTCAGGGGAGATTAGAAGAACTCAGCATGGCAATTCATGAGAGCAACCAGCAAACAGTAGGCCTAAGCTGATACCAATTTGTCTTCTAGTGTCAGTCTGACAAAAGCTTATCAAAATAGCTGTCGCTGCTACACATGCCTATGACATGGTCTCATCTGTAATCTTCCTTCCTTACAAAGCAACTTCAATCATACATGTTTATTTTTATTGGAGTTCCATGGTATTTTCTCCTTATAAATGAATAACTGAGGGTTTTTTGTTGAAACCTGTAGTCCTTGCTTGTGTGTGTGTGTGTGTGTGTGTGTGTGTGTGTGTGTGTGTGTGTGTGTGTGTGTGTGTGTGTCTTACAAATGCAGGATACTCCTTCACTTATTAAAAAAAATCATCAATTGAAAGATAATGTCAACTTGTGTTTACTACAATCACAGAGCATAGACTTGCCTACCTCAAATGAAGTCAGAATTCTTCTTTGTCTTCATATATACAAAATAATCTATCACATATCTTATTTTAAAATAAAATATTGAGTATCTCATGAAGTCATCACAGGTGAATAAAGCAGAATAGCTATGTAAGTGTGCCTGCTCATTGTGGGAAAGAGCCCTACATTCTGCTATTGAAGGTCAGGGACTTTCCATATTTAGTATTTTCTTATTGAGGTCTCTTTAAGGTACTCAAGCATAAGCATGATTTTATACGGAATTCTTGTGAATGAATTTTGCTGAATATATTGAGGAAGGAAATCTAATGTTCATTCTCCCCCATTCATTTTACATATCAGAAGATTGAGGCTCAGAGACAGAAAGTCACTAAAATTACATAATTGATAGTTGACTAGGTAAGACATTTCTGTTCGTTATCATCCTGACTGTATACTTAGAACATGGGCATAACACTGGATGCCCATGTGTGATCACTGCAGTAAAGAAAATAATCAGGCAAGAAAGAGTGGACCCTGTTTTAAAGAGTGTAACAAAACAGTGGAAACACAAAGTGGGTGCAGACACAGTGAAAGATGGGAAAGAAAAAAATAAGGAGGGGCATGATGAGAAGAAGCCAAGCCACATGACCCAGCCACACATCTCCCAGCAGGAGAGGAACAGATGCTTAAGCCAATAGCCTCTTCTGTTTTTCCTTTTATTATATTGTAGTAATGGGTTTTTCTTTGTTTGTTTCTTTGTTTTGGTTTAAGTTTTCAGGGCATTTTTGCCTATTGGGGTTTCATTTTATTATTTATTTAGAAAAGGGCACACACATGCCAGATAGCATGTTGGGAAATCAGGAGATAATTGATGGGAATGAATTAAGGTTTTCCATCATGGGGTTCTATGTTAGTTACTTTTCTACTACTGTGACAAATCACCATACCTGAGTCAATTTATAAGAGAAAGAATGTGTTTAGGGACTTGCTTAGAGTTCATACGGGAAGCATGGTACCAGGCAGGCATGCTACTGGAGCAGAAGCTCAGAACTTAAATCTTAACAATAATTAGGAGAAACACACACACACACACACAAACAGAGAGAGAGAGAGAGAGAGGGAGAGAGAGAGAGAGAGAGAGAGAGAGAAAGAGAACTAGAATTTGTAATCTCAGAGTCCACGTCCATTAACACATCCTCTCCAACAATGCCAAACCTAATTCATTTCAAACAGCTCTACCAACTGTGGAACAAGAGCTCAAACATATGAAGGTATGGGGGTCAGTCTCATTCAAACCACTTCAAGGTCCCAGAGACTGGACTCAGGTTTCAGGCTTCAGACTTGACAGGAACTGCTTAACTGTTACCCATCAAGCCATCTTGCTGACCATATTGGTTATTTTCTAAACTTTCATGTTTTTATTTTGTATTCTTCTTATTACATTTATTTAATTTTATTTATGAATTTTAATTATTAAACCAGTTTTCTTTTGTTTTATCTCTTGCTCATTCTTCTCCCCTTTATAACATTCACTTTATTTGGTCTGCTCAGTTAATCTCATTTTTGCATTATTTATCTTTAAATTCCCCTAGCTTTTATCTCATCTATAAAGTAAATTAAAGATTTATCAATAATATTTTTAAGCATAGCACACTGTTATATTTCTTGTTTTAAGTTCTATGGATAGATGTATATAGTTAGTTAAATAGCTTTTAATTAATTTTAAATGTAGTTATATGTCTTTTATTTAGTGGTGATAGAGTTACAACAGATTTTTCTCTCTCTCTCTGAGTGGTATGTTGTAGCTTTCAAGCTGTCTTTCAAAAAAATGAAGAAAAAATGGTCATTAAAATGTCAAGGTCTCAGACATCAGAATAAATCCCATCTCTAAACAGAAACTGTAGAAAAACAGAAAAGTTGAAAACATATTTCAAGCTATAACATGAAGAACTGCCAACTAAGATTGTTACTTTTTTAAGTTGATGAAGAAATACAGATAATTCAAGCCAGCACAAATAGAAGCAATTCAATCTAACTCTATAGAATACACTGAAAGGAATGTTAAACAATGAGGAAGAAGAGAGTCCCAATCAAAGGAACATAGAAACTTCATTGAAGAAATATATAAACAAATCAGATAAAATCTATAATGCCCACCACAATAAAGTAGAAAAGTTTTAATGCAAGTAGCTGAGGGAGAATAAAAGAGCAATAATAAAGATAACCAACCAGATCATAATAATTAGAAAATCCTCTCCCAATAATAACCTTAATTATATGTGCCCAAAAGTCTCTAATTTAAAGATGTACTAGCTGGTGGGAATGAAAAAGAATAGAGAGATTCCACTATCTTCTTTCTCCAAGAAACACACCTCAAAGTTAAAGACAGATTGAGGGGAGAAAGTACTATAGTTATTCTAATAACTGATAAAGTAGTTTCAACACAAAATTATTTTGGAGACATAATAAAGCCACTTTAGACCAATAAAGAGAAAATTTCACCATGAAGATGTAATATAGATTACAAAATATATTGCATCAAATGCTTAGATCTCTATTTTATTTAACAATCAGCAATAGACATTAAGTACAGATGTGTTCTAATACAATAATCATACATGCCTTCTCCTCCCCCCTACAATCAATAAATAATCACTTTCCTAATTTCGCTTTTGTTGTCATAAAATACCCTGATAAAAACCCCTTAGGAGAGAAAGAGATTAATTCCATCTTATGATTGCAGGAAAGTGTTCATCATTATAAAAAGTTCAACACAAGAACGTCAAACAGGTAGTCATATCACTTTCACAAGTTAACTCATAGAGAGATAAATACATACATGCTTCACTTGCTTTCTTATACTCAGTCCAATCTCTGCTTTCTTATGCAATCCAGAACCGCTTATCTGTGTCAGCCACAGTGGGTCTTTCCACATCAATTAACTTAATGAAGATAATCCCTCACTTTCAGGCCAAACCCGGTGTAGATAATCCCACACTGAATCTCTTTTCCCAGGTTGTTTGAAGTTTACAATAAATCTAGTCATAAGCAGCATCCAAACTAAAAATCCACAAAAGGATATTAATATGCACTAGAGAATAAAATAAACTTAATAGGCATTTGCAGAATGTTGCATCTTATAAAATATGGGAAAAAATCTTTTTTTCTTAGAAGCCTGTGGAACTTTCTCTTTAAATGATAATTTTAAATGAATTATTAATATAAATGTAAACAGTGAATTAATCTGGCAGCTGTATTTATTTACCTCATGCTAATCCCCAAAAACATCACAGAAAAACCAAGGTTTATTTAAAACTACACCTCAACAGTTAAATGATGTATATTAAACTCCTAGGTTAATCTGGCTGCCTCCCAGGCCCATCCCATGATACTTGCATACTATTGTTGATCTGGCTCTTTGGATATCTTTTTTAGGGCTCCAATTCCTCAGTCCTCCACAATCATCAGAATCTCCTTCTCTCCTTTGCCAGAAAACATCCCACCCTATTCACTATTCTGTCCAGTCACTGGGTGATCAGCATTTATTGACAAGGTAGAGAATAAATGGTAAGAAATGTTCACACAAGCTTGAGACAGGAGACTTTTAGTATAAGCATTACAAGACTGAAACAAGATATGAGAAGTCAGCATTTGAATAATCCAGGGATAATCTTTAAACAGCATACAAAACTTTATGCCTACAGATCATATTTTATATTCTAAAGTAAATATAAAATGTTAACAGATACAAAATAATCATATTTATTTTGTATATCATCAGATCGTAGTAAAAATAAATTTTAAAATCAATTACAAAAGTGACCACAGAAACTAGACAAATATGTTTGCAAGCTAAATAAAACATTATTGAATCATTGGTGTGTTGGATGTGGAAGAAATTGAGTAGGAAATTCTAAGTCTCCTAAAGTCAAAACAAATGAGAGCCCAACTTGTTATAACCTTTGGAGTACACGAATGGAAGCTCTGCAAGACAAGTTTACAACTATATGTCTACATTATCATAAACAAGGATAACTCGATAATGCACAAAAGTTCCTAATAAGATTGGAGGTATTAGGTAATACTTTAAAATTTATATTCAAAAAAAAACTAGGAATGCTAGACAAGATAAATATATTACTAGGTACATATTGCAAGCTTCATGCAATGGCTTCTTGTGGTACCACAAGTTCTTCAGCCCTGTCTCACTTTGCCTTACTTTATCAACTCTCTGAAAGTGTGGAAGAGGAAACCAAAGTCTCTTCACTCTTGACTTTTTTTTCATGCTTTACAAGCCATAGCTTGTGGGTGACACTGCCAGTTTCAGCTGCAAGCTTGGGGTGGGCCCTTAGCCCCTTGAATTAGCAGCAGTTTTATACACAGTTAATGTCCTGCCGAAGAAAAACTTGGGCTCTCTTTCACAAAATGGAAGTTTAGCAGGTTTTTGGGCTTGTTTTGAGGGCACCCTTTGTACTCCAATGCAGAGCAGAAAGCTTCTCCATAATGTTACTAATCACTTTAAAAATTATAGTGTCTTTTGTCAAGATACTTGGTGTAACATTAAGCATTTCTCTACAACTTTGGGTGTAACATTAAACATTTTCTCTCCAAATTGTACTTTTACATTTTTTCTGCCTCACTTACACTCTTTCATTATAGATCTCATAAATACAATAAGTAATACACAATAAGTAATAACTAACCCATAATATACTCAAAGTTATACTGTCTTGAAATTTCTTCCAACAACAAAAAAAATTAGTCCATTACTTTTAAGTCCAACCTCATGTAAATTCTCAAGACATAGGCAGAAGGGAGCCAGATTCTTTGACAAAATATCACATGAATGGTTCCTAGCCTGGTTTCTGTTAAACTGCTTGCTTCCCTTTAAAGGTTCTTGATCTGGGCCAACATTATCTGAATTAATTTTAGCACTACTGTCTTACAGTCTCCTTCTAGATATATCTACTAATCTCTGTTTAAAAAATTCGAACTTTTTTGTGCAAACTTCCAAAAGCTTTCATATTTTTCCAAACACAACATGGTCAAGTTCCTTATAGGAAACAACTTACTCTTAGTACCAACATCTCTATAAGTAAGTTTTGTGTTATTGTAATAAAATAGCATGACAAAAGAAAACTTAAGAAAGAGCTTATTTAGGGGGCTGGAGAGATGGCTCAGCGGTTAAGAGCACTGACTGCTCTTCCAAAGGTCCTGAGTTCAAATCCCAGCAATCATATGGTGGCTCACAACCATCTGTAATGTGATCTGATGCCTTCTTCTGAAGACAGCTACAGTGTACTTAGATATAATAATAAATAAATCGTTTTTAAAAAAATGTTTGCTGAAAGGACCCTGATATAGCTGTCTCTTGTGAGACTAGGCTGGGGCCTAGCAAACACATAAGTGGATGCTCACAGTCAGCTATTGGATGGATCACAGGGCCCCCAATGGAGGAGCTAGAGAAAGTAACCAAGGAGCTAAAGAGATCTGCAACCCTGTAGGTGCAACAACATTATGAACTAACCAGTACCCCGGAGCTCTTGACTATAGCTGCATATGTATCAAAAGATGGCCTAGTAAGCCATCACTGGAAAGAGAGGCCCATTGGACACGTAAACTTTATATGCCCCAGTACAGGGGAACGCCAGGGCCAAAAAGTGGGAATGGGTGGGTAGGGGAGTGGGGGGGAGGGTATGGGGGACTTTTGGGATAGCATTGAAATGTAATTGAGGAAAATACGTAATAAAAAATATATTAAAAAAAAAAAAAAGAAAGAGCTTATTTGGCTTAGGATTCCAGACTACTAGAAGTCCATAGTGGTGAAGGATATGGGACAAGCAGGAAACTGTGATTGCCTCTCAACCACACATATCGATACCAGGAATCAAACTGGAAGTAGGACTATAAAACCTTCCAAATCTACACCAATAACATATCTTTTTCACCAAGGAGCAATGATCTATAATTTCCAAAACCTTATCAAATAGTACCAACAACTGGAAAAAAATAAATGGGCCCCTGGGATGGGTGGATTTTTATTCCAACCATCTTGTAAGAGGACAGAAAAACAATCAAGAAAATAAAACTATGAAGCCATTCCTGTAATGAACACATAAGTAACAATTTTCAATAATATGGTTGAAAGTTTAATTCAATTACATTTTAGAGTATTTACTATGAGCATTCTGGGGATGCAAGAATATTTGAATATCCACAAATAAGTAGATGTAATACAATACATCAATAGACATAATACAGAAATTACAGGGGTGTGTCAATAAATAACTTTTGCCTTTGAAAAAGTTTAGTATCAGCCTCATAAAAGTTCTGAGGAATCTAGGAATAAAAGAAACATACCTCAAGATAATAATGGAAAAATACAAGTCTTAGAGATTATGGCAAGGCAATGAATTAAAATATCAGATAAGAGAAAGTCATGATAAAAAGACACTTGCAGAGAAATGAGATACATTAAACAGAAAAGACTAGGTGGAACTTTCTCCATAAAGAACCCACCTAGTGCATGCAGCCACACCAAGCTACTCATGTTGAATAGAGACCCACCAGGGAAGTGTTCAAGGACTCTAAGCACTGGAAAGAAGAACCGAAGAAAGAATCATTCACAGTCCTGGAAGTTCAAAGCAAGAGGCTGAATTCAAAGTGCCCAGTGAGGAGAGTTGAGCACAGCAAGAAGGATCCAGATACAGCACTAGAAATGCAGTATGAGAGGCTGAAGTTTGGAGATTCTCAATGCCCAGCATTCCCCCTCCCTAGCCATTGCTGAGAGGAACAAGGTGATCATAACTGGAGGGGATTACCGAAGTGAAACAGAACATAGGGCAGCATTCTGGTAGCAACAACAGACCCCAACCAGGGCAGACTATGAGAAAGGCAGAGAATACAGAAGACCTCTGAAACTGACATTTTTAAAACCTGCCGACCCATGCCTCTGACATGGTATAAGGGATTGCAGAGAGTGGTCATTCCATTAGTTTCATGCTTGACCACAAAAACTTTAGTAATAGATGTACCCACCACACATTCTCAGAGACCCACACAGAAATCCCTGATGAATTGATTGATTGATCCCCAAGGCATCGGAGATAGTGTTGAAATGTGAGACTCCAAGGAAATCAGATGAAGGAGGTCTAGCATAAAGTGGTCTTGTGTCTCAGAATTCCTTCTCTCTGGAAGGACATATTGACTTCCCTTTGGTGAATTTAGTCCTGGAGCACAGGCACTACCCTGCCTCACTCTACCCTGTGCAGGAGGAAGAAAGTGAGGACGAATAACAGATACGAGCATGGTTAGGAGGAAGAGAAGAAAGAGGAGGAAAAATGTAATGCTGGTCAAAGCTATGGCAGTGAACCGGGAACAAACATTGACTGATAGAATATCATGTCTCTTTTTGTTTCTCATTTTTATTTTTATTACTTTAAGTTATAGTTTTAATTTTTAATTTAAATTTTAATTTTGGTTGTATTTATTAGTTGTAGTGTTTTAACTTCCAACACACTACACAGGCTTTTATGTCTGCCCTTCCTTTGAACTTAATTATACAGTACTCTCTACTGTGTTTATATCCCCAACCAATAGACTTTCCTTCCTATTTTTATATTTCTGCTTTGTTCTTCCTTTTCCATTCCTTCGTAATGTTACTACTTAAGCACTGGTATGCTTAACATTACAAACATAACCTACATTCTTCTCAGCAAAGATTCTAGTGCCACTGTCTCTGAAACTCACATAGTACATAAGTAATATACACAGTACTTCTCAAGTCAACACTGGGTTTGAAGTCAGCAACATCCTCCCTCAAAGTTAAGGCTATCTACAACTCATCAGGAACGCTCACATGAACTACAAGCAAACAACAATAGCAGTCAGAGAAGGAAGAGTGCTGAAACCTGCAGGACACACACACCGCAGCAGTCACAAAAGCACAACAAAGAAACAACAAAAGGGGAATCATGAGACAGCAGCATACTGTGATCTCTCCCAGGGTGATAGCTTCATGGTGCTGGAAACTAAGATGAGATGGCTGAGATGCCAGAAATATATTCTGCACTCTTCTATTTTAAAGGGATTTGTGACTCAAAGAAGCATGTGAAGAAAGGTCAGAAGCCAGTCAGGACCTGGATAAGAAAGTTGCCAAAATGAGTGTGGAGGTTATAAAACTTGGAAATGTTTGAAAACATGGAGAAAAACTTCAACAAAGAAATTAATGCATAGAAAGGAATCAGACAAAGATTCTGGGGAAAAAAAAATCAGTCAATCAAATAAACATCAGGGTAGAGAGCATCAGCCACTGGCACAGACAAGCCAACCAATGAACTTCAGGGAAGAAAAATAAGGTAGAGATGGTATCACCATGGCCAATGTGGCCCAGCAGAGAGAAGGAAGACTTAAACACGGCTCTGTGCCTATAAAAATGGCAGAATGAAACTCATTATCTTATACACTACTGTGTGTGTGTGCGTGTGCATGTGCGCGTGTGTGTGTGTGCTTGTGCATGGATGTGTGTGATAAAGTACTGGTGTGAAGAATAATTAACAAACTACCAATTCAATAAAAAGGAAAATAGCAACACTCAAATGAGTAAATAAATAAAACCTAGATAGAAACCGGGAAAAGTTGATGAGGACTTGGAAGGAGAAGACATACCAAAGAAGTTCTTCTAGTTTCCCATACTAATGAGGTATTATAAGGAAAAAGTGCATATTTAACTCAGGGTTATTCTTTCAGAAAAAAAAATAGAGCTCAAAGCCAGTGAGACAGGGGGAAACAGGTAACAATATGATAAATCCTAC
Organism: Mus musculus; assembly: GCF_000001635.26. Taxonomy (NCBI): domain Eukaryota; kingdom Metazoa; phylum Chordata; class Mammalia; order Rodentia; family Muridae; genus Mus; species Mus musculus. Next base: position 72,413,897 of record NC_000070.6, on the reverse strand, counting down.
TGAGAACAGTAGACAAACACTCGAGAAAACTACCTAGGAACAGAGAAAGCAACAGGCCACTTTCCTAGTTCATAGATTCTTTGGTTCTGGAGTATATTGGCCAGTCTGTTACATTTTACATCTGGAAAATTTCCCCAATTGTCTATACAGAGCCAGCCATGGCACTCCTGAGAGGTAGTGAAACTTTGTAATCAGTGGTATGGGGTCAGCGGTGAGGGAGGGTGGGGGGTTGGTATGTGTGTTTTGAAGCTTCTCAGTTTGAGCCCCAAGCTCCCCTGTAACTTCTTGTGTGATCCAAACTAACTGTGAGTTAGAATCTCCTGCATTTCTCCCCCCGCCCCCCCGCCCCTAAGGCACTGGTGTTCTAGGCTTCTGCCAACATGCCTTTGCTAGTGAAACTTTTATAGATGGAACACAGTAGGGGAAGTATCCAGATGGCTAGGGTCATGCTCTCCAACAGAATTGTGAGGTCCTGGCCTCTTCTTCTCCTTCTTTTTCTGTCACTTTTTCTGCAACTGTGGAGGGTTTTGGCCGCAGTGACATTAGCTGTACTGATGGATCTGGCCCTGGGAACAAGGGAGGTGCCTAGAGAAGCATGAAGCATGAGCTCAAGTTCATGATGAAAATGTAGAAATGCTGGTTCTGGTATAGGAGTCAGCAGCAGCAGTGACAGAGCAAAATAAGTAGGAGCAGCAGAGACCAGTCCAGTAAAAGGTGGGATCATATTCCTTCAGGCATACCGGTTTTACCTGGACTGCTACTAAAAACTGGTACCTAATCCTGGTGGGTCTTTCCACAACAATCAATTCTGTTAGAACCCTTTGTCAGGTAGGGTTCCCTACTCAGATGATTCTAATTTGTGGCAAGCAAGCACTAAACCAGACACAATAGAGACCTTCTACAAGAAAGAGATGTGTTCACAGTTCAAGTTACCCAGCACTTTCAGCAAAACACAGGTCCACAGTAGAGAAGAGTAAGACGTCAGTTTTGTTGGGTTTTTTTTGTTTGTTTGTTTGTTTGTTTGATTGGTTTGGTTTGTTTTGTTTTTTGTTTTGTTTTGTTTTGTTTGTTTCTTTTTTACTGGAGCATTATATAATTCTAAAGAAAATAAAGGAGGTAACACCACATTTAAGAAGCACAGCATATTTGGGATGACTTCTAAAAAAGTGTGAATCAAAGTAAAAAGCCTCTCCACACGCCTGACATTGAAAGCCTTAACCTATGTCTAAAACAGGCTTTGGTTCTCACTTCTTTACAGGGAAGGAAGAATAATGGAAGCCAAGAACAGGATCATAATTGCAGCAGAAGAATGAGAAGAGACGCTCCTTGGTGAATCTGGAAAGAGGAAGCAAAAAGAAAAAGGAAAAAAAGGAAGAAAGAAAAAGTCAAAAGGAACTTCACTATATAGAACCTGCTTGTTCCAATTGTGTTTACAAAAACAACGACCGGCTTTGCACAACTATTCTTTCCAATAGGGACACTGCTAAGACTATCTGCCCTGAAATGTCATTAGTAAATTTTTGGAGACACCCCACATTAAGCTCGAGATGCCTGGAACCCCTGATGACAAGGAAGAAAAACCTGCGGGGGATACTGTGTTTCAGAGAGCAAGGCTATGGCCTCTTGTGGTTCTCAGTATGAGTACTGAGAGGCCCGAAGACCAGCTTCTTTGGCGCAAGCATCTCTTGATATCATTTCTGCAATTATTTTTAGTACTTATAATTCTCTTTATCTATCTACTGTTCCTTCCCTTTCTTCCTTCCTTGATTAAACCAGTATTTGATGACCTTGCAAGACCTACTAGGAACTGTCTTAATATCCAAAAACTAGATGTTACCAATAATATTAAGGTGAAGGCTGATCATGAATTCAAGAGAAATGTATGTTACAGTCACTCGCTCTAGGTGGAAATGAAAGTAATCTAGAGCCGCAGGCAGAGATGAGTAATTCTGCAGCTGTTCCCCCAGTCTTAGTCTCATTTCTGTATAATAAAAATAGGATTTTTATCATAAAATTGAGGGTTGAATAATATACAGATATTTCCCAGAAAGTTAGCAATGGGTTCCTTGGGTTTAGGGATGATAGTTGCAACCCACTAGTCATTCTCCATACAGGTTGAGTGAGGATGTTTTTGTAGACAGAGAGATGGGATCCGAAAATTATAAAGACGATAGGGTCAGCAGTTTGACCTCATGTTTGCCCTTCTATGAAACCACACTGTCTAATATATGTCTGAAAGATACTGATTTTTGTATCTCAATACCTCTACCCCTGACATCACTGAAGACTGGTGGTTGGGAGATATAAAAAAATTGTGCTTGCTGTAAAATTTTTATGTCTGAGATTGTATAGTTCCCTTTTTTTTTCTGTTCTAAATCTGTACCATTCTGTGTCACAAGAAAATGTTGGCACATGAAAATAGAGAAGCATTTACCCATCCCCTATGAATTTTGTAACCCAATTTCCTTGTATGATTTCAATAAAAGACTGGGCTGAGTCAATTCTAGGTGAATATCGTGACTCCCAAGTTCAAGGGCTCACACGCCAAAAAGAACAGCCTGTCAATATTGTATCTCAATTGTGTGTTTTCTTATTTGCCTACCAGGTATCCTTAGTCCTTGACAACCCCCAACCCTTGTTGAGACTGGAACCAGGCAGTAAATGCAGAAAGTTTTTACCTTCTGACTTGGAGTACTGATCCCTGGATAGGATCCTAGAGGCTTAAGTTTGGGAGAAGAAGTAAATAAGCTGGGTGAAGGGAGAAGTCAATAAAGGCATTCCATGACACTACCAAGTACCCAAACATCAAAAGCAGCTGTTCTCTGCCCACTACCTAATGAATCCCAAACCCTTGGCCTGACCTTGGTCAAGTGTGTTCAACACAAATGTGAACAGATGGTATGCACACAACCATCTACGCATATCCTAATCTTTTAGTCCATATTGTGAGGGTTGGTCTATCCTTAGGTGAGATCAATTCTTCACATTTTCTTAAATACATTATTTGAGACAGCCTCAGGTTTGCAAATTCTATTCCCAGCTGCAAAAGTTATACTTTAATAGTTTCTAATCCTGTGAAAAGAGAGAAGTCTGCAGGGTGACTTAAGTCATTAGGTGGCCTTGAGAATCTCAGCAGATGTAACTTAAACCATTTAAAAGGATAACTGCAAATTAAATTAGTTCATTCTAATTATGCAAAAATGATAAATTCAAATAAGCAAGCTAATTCACTTCTAAATTAAATTTTTTCAATCATTTGGCATCTCAAATCAAAGCAAATGGGTAATGTTACCAATTATATCCATTTAACTCTTAAATTTAAATACATAAACATGTGATGATCTGAATTAAAATTCTTATTTGATATGCATCTGACTTACTACCGTTTGCACTAGGGAAGGGAGCTGCATTCAATAAGTAAGCCAGGGTCATGACCTTGAAAATGGAAGGAGGTGGTCACAGGACTGCTTTTACAAGAGTCTAACATCAACGAGAATGTGTCTCTGAAAGAGAATTGAGGTAGATCTGAGCAAAGAAGGGTGCACTATGGAAAGCCACATGGTAGTTAAGGGAAGTATTTACATTTCAAATTTTATCCCTTTCCTGGTTTCTCCTATGCAAACCTCCTACCCCACCCCCCTTACCCTGCTTCTATGAGGGTGCTCTGCCACCCACCCACCCACTCCTGCCTCATGACCCAGGCATGCCTCTATACTCGGGCATCAAGCATTCACAAGACCAAAGGCCTCCCCTCCCATTGATGCCAGATAAGGCCACTTCAGCTCCTTCCCCTAACTCCTCCATTGGGGGTCCTCATGTTCAGTTCAAGAGTAGGCTGTGAGCATCTGCCTCTGTATTGGTCAGGCTCCATCAGAGCCTTTCAGGAGACAGCTATATCAGGCTCTGGTCAGCAAGCACTTCTTGGCATCAGCAATAGTGTCTGAGTTTGGTGTTTGCATGTGGGATGGATCCCCTGGTGGGGCAGTCTCTGAATGACCTTTCCTTCAGTCGCTCTTCTACTCATTGTCCCTGTGTTTCCTTTATTTATTTTTTTATTATTATTATTTTTTTTTAGATTGAAGAAGATCCCAGCCCTTGAAACTGGAGTTAGTGCTAACTGTAAGCTGCCATATCGGTGCTGGATATTGAACCTGTGTCTGGTGGAAAGAGCAACCAGTCTCTTAGCTATTGATCCATCTCTTCATCACCCACAGCAAATGTTTTAATCTAGAAGCCAACAATCAACCTTTCTATAATAACATTGTATTAAAAATTAATTATATATTTTTCTTTTTTTTTCCATTTTTTATTAGGTATTTAGCTCATTAACATTTGCAATGCTATACCAAAAGTCCCCCATACCCACCCACCCCCACTCCCCTACCCGCCCACTTCCCGTTTTTGGCCCTGGCGTTCCCCTGTTCTGGGGCATATAAAGTTTGTGTGTCCAATGGGCCTCTCTTTCCAGTGATGGCCGACTAGGCCATCTTTTGATACATATGCAGCTAGAGTCAAGAGCTCTGGGGTACTGGTTAGTTCATAATGTTGATCCACCTATAGGGTTGCAGATCTCTTTAGCTCCTTGGGTACTTTCTCTGGCTCCTCCATTGGGAGCCCTGTGATCCATCCATTAGCTGACTGTGGGCATCCACTTCTGTGTTTGCTAGGCCCCGGCATAGTCTCACAAGAGACAGCTACATCTGGGTCCTTTCGATAAAATCTTGCTAGTGTATGCAATGGTGTCAGCATTTGGATGCTAATTATGGGGTGGATCCCTGGATAAGGCAGTCTCTACATGGTCCATCCTTTCATCTCAGCTCCAAACTTTGTCTCTGTAACTCCTTCCAAGGGTGTTTTGTTCCCACTTCTAAGGAGGGGCATAGTGTCCACACTTCAGTCTTCATTTTTCTTGAGTTTCATGTGTTTAGGGAATTGTATCTTATATCTTGGGTATCCTAGGTTTTGGGCTAATATCCACTTATCAGTGAGTACATATTGTGTGAGTTCCTTTGTGAATGTGTTACCTCACTCAGGATGATGCCCTCCAGGTCCATCCATTTGGCTAGGAATTTCATAATTTCATTCTTTTTAATAGCTGAGTAGTACTCCATTGTGTAGATGTACCACATTTTCTGTATCCATTCCTCTGTTGAGGGGCATCTGGGTTCTTTCCAGCTTCTGGCTATTATAAATAAGGCTGCTATGAACATAGTGGAGCATGTGTCCTTCTTACCAGTTGTGGCATCTTCTGGATATATGCCCAGGAGAGGTATTGCTGGATCCTCCAGTAGTACTATGTCCAATTTTCTGAGGAACCGCCAGACTGATTTCCAGAGTGGTTGTACAAGCCTGCAATCCCACCAACAATGGAGGAGTGTTCCTCTTTCTCCACATCCTCGCCAGCATCTGCTGTCACCTGAATTTTTGATCTTAGACATTCTGACTGGTGTGAGGTGGAATCTCAGGGTTGTTTTGATTTGCATTTCCCTGATGATTAAGGATGTTGAACATTTTTTCAGGTGCTTCTCTGCCATTCGGTATTCCTCAGGTGAGAATTCTTTGTTCAGTTCTGAGCCCCATTTTTTAATGGGGTTATTTGATTTTCTGAAGTCCACCTTCTTGAGTTCTTTATATATGTTGGATATTAGTCCCCTATCTGATTTAGGATAGGTAAAGATCCTTTCCCAATCTGTTGGTGGTCTCTTTGTCTTATTGATGGTGTCTTTTGCCTTGCAGAAACTTTGGAGTTTCATTAGGTCCCATTTGTCAATTCTCGATCTTACAGCACAAGCCATTGCTGTTCTGTTCAGGAATTTTTCCCCTGTGCCCATATCTTCAAGGCTTTTCCCCACTTTCCCCTCTATAAGTTTCAGTGTCTCTGGTTTTATATGAAGTTCTTTGATCCATTTAGATTTGACCTTAGTACAAGGAGATAAGTATGGATCGATTTGCATTCTTCTACATGATAACAACCAGTAGTGCCAGCACCATTTGTTGAAAATGCTGTCTTTCTTCAACTGGATGGTTTTAGCTCCCTTGTCGAAGATCATGTGACCATAGGTGTGTGGGTTCATTTCTGGGTCTTCAATTCTATTCCATTGGTCTACTTGTCTGTCTCTATACCAGTACCATGCAGTTTTTACCACAATTGCTTTGTAGTAAAGCTTTAGGTCAGGCATGGTGATTCCACCAGAGGTTCTTTTATCCTTGAGAAGAGTTTTTGCTATCCTAGGTTTTTTGTTATTCCAGATGAATTTGCAAATTGCTCCTTCTAATTCGTTGAAGAATTGAGTTGGAATTTTGATGGGGATTGCATTGAATCTGTAGATTGCTTTTGGCAAGATAGCCATTTTTACAATATTGATCCTGCCAATCCATGAGCGTGGGAGATCTTTCCATCTTCTGAGATCTTCTTTAATTTCTTTCTTCAGAGACTTGAAGTTTTTATCATACAGATCTTTCACTTCCTTAGTTAGAGTCACGCCGAGATATTTTATATTATTTGTGACTATTGAGAAGGGTGTTGTTTCCCTAATTTCTTTCTCAGCCTGTTTATTCTTTGTGTAGAGAAAGGCCATTGACTTGTTTGAGTTAATTTTATATCCAGCTACTTCACCAAAGCTGTTTATCAGGTTTAGGAGTTCTCTGGTGGAATTTTTAGGGTCACTTATATATACTATCATATCATCTGCAAAAAGTGATATTTTGACTTCCTCTTTTCCAATTTGTATCCCCTTGATCTCCTTTTGTTGTCGAAATGCTCTGGCTAATACTTCAAGTACTATGTTGAAAAGGTAGGGAGAAAGTGGGCAGCCTTGTCTAGTCCCTGATTTTAGTGGGATTGCTTCTAGCTTCTCTCCATTTACTTTGATGTTGGCTACTGGTTTGCTGTAGATTGCTTTTATCATGTTTAGGTATGGGCCTTGAATTCCTGATCTTTCCAAAACTTTTATCATGAATGGGTGTTGGATCTTGTCAAATGCTTTTTCTGCATCCAACGAGATGATCATGTGGTTTTTGTCTTTGAGTTTGTTTATATAGTGGATTACATTGATGGATTTTCGTATATTAAACCATCCCTGCATTCCTGGAATAAAACCTACTTGGTCAGGATGGATGATTGCTTTAATGTGTTCTTGGATTCGGTTAGCGAGAATTTTATTGAGGATTTTTGCATCGATATTCATAAGAGAAATTGGTCTGAAGTTCTCTATCTTTGTTGGATCTTTCTGTGGTTTAGGTATCAGAGTAATAGTGGCTTCATAAAATGAGTTGGGTAGAGTACTTTCTACTTCTATCTTGTGAAAAAGTTTGTGCAGAACTGGAATTAGATCTTCTTTGAAGGTCTGATAGAACTCTGCACTAAACCTGTCTGGTCCTGGGCTTTTTTTGGCTGGGAGACTATTTATAACTGCTTCTATTTCATTAGGGGATATGGGACTGTTTAGAAGGTCAACTTGATCCTGATTCAACTTTGGTACCTGGTATCTGTCCAGAAATTTGTCCATTTCGTCCAGGTTTTCCAGTTTTGTTGAGTATAGCCTTTTGTAGAAGGATCTGATGGTGTTTTGGATTTCTTCAGGATCTGTTGTTATGTCTCCCTTTTCAGTTCTGATTTTGGTAATTAGGATTTTGTCTCTGTGCCCTCTAGTGAGTCTAGCTAAGGGTTTATCTATCTTGTTGATTTTCTCAAAGAACCAACTCCTCGTTTGGTTAATTCTTTGAATAGTTCTTCTTGTTTCCACTTGGTTGATTTCACCCCTGAGTTTGATTATTTCCTGCCGTCTACTCCTCTTGGGTGAATTTGCTTCCTTTTTTTCTAGAGCTTTTAGATGTGTTGTCAAGCTGCTAGTATGTGCTCTCTCCCGTTTCTTCATGGAGGCACTCAGAGCTATGAGTTTCCCTCTTAGAAATGCTTTCATTGTGTCCCAAAGGTTTGGTTACGTTGTGGCTTCATTTTCATTAAACTCTAAAAAGTCTTTAATTTCTTTCTTTATTCCTTCCTTGATCAAGGTATCATTGAGAAGAGTGTTGTTCAGTTTCCACGTGAGTGTTGGCTTTCTGTTATTTTTTTTGTTATTGAAGATCAGCCTTAGTGCATGGTGACCTGATAGGATACATGGGACAATTTCAATATTTTTGAATCTGTTGAGGACTGTTTTGTGACCTATTATGCGGTCAATTTTGGAGAAGGTACCATGAGGTGCTGAGAAGAAGGTATATCCTTTTGTTTTAGGATAAAATGTTCTGTAGATATCTGTCAGATCCATTTGTTTCATCACTTCTGTTAGTTTCAGTGTGTCCCTGTTTAGTTTCTGTTTCCATGATCTGTCCATTGGTGAAAGTAGTGTGTTGAAGTCTCCCACTATTATTGTGTGAGGTGCAATATGTGCTTTGAGCTTTACTAAAGTTTCTTTAATGAATGTGGCTGCCCTTGTATTTGGAGCATAGATATTCAGAATTGAGAGTTCCTCTTGGAGGATTTTACCTTTGATGAGAATGAAGTGCCCCTCCTTGTCTTTTTTGATGACTTTGGGTTGGAAGTCAATCTTATCAGATATTAGGATGGCTACTCCAGCTTGTTTCTTCATACCGTTTGCTTGGAAAATTGTTTTCCAGCCTTTCACTCTGAGGTAGTGTCTGTCTTTTTCCCTGAGATGGGTTTCCTGTAAGCAGCAGAATGTTGGGTCCTGTTTGTGTAGTCAGTCTGTTAGTCTATGTCTTTTTATTGGGGAGTTGAGACCATTGATGTTAAGAGATATTAAGGAAAAGTAATTGTTGCTTCCTGTTATTTTTGTTGTTAAAGTTGGCATTCTGTTCTTGTGGCTGTCTTCTTTTAGGTTTGTTGAGGGATTACCTTCTTGTTTTTTCTAGGGCATTGTTCCCGTTCTTGTATTGGATTTTTTCTGTTATTAACCTTTGAAGGGCTGGATTCGTGGAGAGATAATGTGTGAATTTGGTTTTGTCGTGGAATACTTTGGTTTCTCCATCTATGGTAATTGAGAGTTTGGCTGGGTATAGTAGCCTGGGCTGGAATTTATGTTCTCTTAGTGTCTGTATAACATCTGTCCAGGCTCTTCTGGCTTTCATAGTCTCTGGTGAAAAATCTGGTGTAATTCTGATAGGCTTGCCTTTGTATGTTACTTGACCTTTTTCCCTTACCGCTTTTAGTATTCTATCTTTATTTAGTGCATTTGTTGTTCTGATTATTATGTGTCGGGAGGAATTTCTTTTCTGGTCCAGTCTATTTGGAGTTCTGTAGGCTTCTTGTATGTTCATAGGTATCTCTTTCTTTATATTTGGGAAGTTTTCTTCAATAATTTTGTTGAAGATGTTTGCTGGTCCTTTGAGTTGAAAATCTTCATTCTCATCCACTCCTATTATCCGTAGGTTTGGTCTTCTCATTGTGTCCTGGATTTCCTGGATATTTTGAGTTAGGATCTTTTTGCATTTTCCATTTTCTTTGATTGTTGTGCCGATGTTCTCTATGGAATCTTCTGCACCTGAGATTCTCTCTTCCATCTCTTGTATTCTGTTGCTGATGCTGGCATCTATGGTTACAGATTTCTTTCCTAGGGTTTCTATCTCCAGTGTTGCCTCACTTTGAGTTTTCATTATTGTGTCTACTTCCCTTTTTAGGTCTAGTATGGTTTTGTTCATTTCCATCACCTGTTTGTATGTTTTTTCCTCTTTTTCTGTAAGGACTTCTACCTGTTCGATTGTGTTTTCCTGTTTTTCTTTAAGGACTTGTAACTCTTTAGCAGTGTTCTCTGTATTTCTTTAAGTGATTTATTAAAGTCCTTCTTGATGTCTTCTACCATCATCATGAGATATGTTTTTAAATCTAGGTCTAGGTTTTCGGGTGTGTTGGGGTGCCCTGGACTGGGCGAAGTGGGAGTGCTGGGTTCTGATGATGGTGAGTGGTCTTGGTTCCTGTTAGTAGGATTCCTACGTTTACCTTTCGCCATCTGGTAATCTCTGGAGTTAGTAGTTATAGTTGACTCTGTTTAGAGATTGTTCTTCTGGTGATTCTGTTACCGTCTCTCAGCAGACCTGGGAGACAGATTCTCTCCTCTGAGTTTCAGTGCTCAGAGCACTCTCTGCTGGCAAGCTCTCTTACAGGGAAGGTGCGCAGATATCTTGTTTTTGGACCTCCTCCTGGTCGAAGAAGAAGGCCCAAAACAGGGCCTCTCTCAGAAGCTGTGTTGCTTTGGCAGTTCCCAGAAGCTGTCAGCTTCTGTGGTGCAGACTCTCACCTGTGCAGAGTAAAATCCTAAGTTCCAGGGAGTCCTGGAACCCAGATGGTGACCGCTGCTCCTGAGGCTGAGGCCGCCTCCCGAGCCAGGCAGACACCTGTCCTCTGGTCCGGATGGTGGCCGGCTGTCTGCGGCCCGCCAAGGGTACTGCCTCAGCGGCTCTGTGCTTCCGCCCGTCCCAGAAGCTGTCTGGTTCTCTGGCGCACCCTCTAACCTGTTCAGACTAATTTCCTAGGTCCCGCGGAGTCCCGGAACCCAGATGGCGGCCGCTGCTGCTGAGGCTGAGGCTGCCTCCCAAGCCAGGCGGACACCTGTGTGTTTCCTTTAGACAGGAGCAATTCTGGGTTAAAATTTTGGAGATGGGTGGGTGGTACCATCACTCAACCAGGGTTGGGGAGGCCATACCTAACCTCTGGATATGGTCTCAAGAGGTTTGCCCTCCCCTTTGGAGTTCGGTAGGATTCTTTTATGTTTATGGGCATCTCTTTCTTTAGGCTAGGGAAGTTTTCTTCTATAATTTTGTTGAAGATATTTACTGGCCCATTAAGTTGGGAATCTTCACTCTCTTCTATACCTATTATCCTTAGGTTTGGTCTGCTCATTGTATTCTGGAGTTCCTGGAAGATTTGAGTAAGTGCTTTTTGCATTTCACATTTTCTTTGACTGTTGTGTCAATGTTTTCTATGGTATCTTCTGCACCTGAGATTCTCTCTTCTATTTCTTGTATTCAATTTCTGATGCTAGCATCTATGACCCCTAATCTCTTTCCTAGGTTTTCTATCTCCAAAGTTGTTTGCCTTTGTGATTTATTGATTCTATTTCCATTTTTAGATCACAGATGGTTTTGTTCAATACCTTCACCTGTTTGTGTTTTTCTGTAATTCTTTAAGGGATTTTTATGTTTCCTCTTTATGTTTCCTGTTTACCTGTGTTCTCCTGTATTATTTATTTATTTATTTATTTACTTACTTATTTATTTAAATTTATTTACATTTCAAGTGTTATCCCTTTACACAGTTCCTCCCTTCTTCCTGAAAACCCCCTATCTCATTCTCCCTCCCCCTGCTTCTATGAAATAGTTCCTCCACCCACTCACCCATTCCTGCCTCCCCGCACTCAATTCCCCTTGGCTGGGGCATCTATCAAGCCTTCATAGGACCAAGGACCTCTACTCCCATTGATACCTGACAAGGTTATCCTCTGCTACATAAACAGATGGATCCATGTGTACTCCTTGGTCGGTGGCTTAGTCCCTTGGAAATATTGGGGGTGGGGGGCCTCATTGGTTAATATTGTTGTTCTTGCTATGGGGTTGCAAATCCCTTCAGATCCTTCAGTCCTTTCTCTAATTCCTCCATTAGGGACCCTGCACTCAAAGCAGTGGTTGGATATGAGTATCCAACTCTGTATTTGTAAGGCTCTGTCAGGGCCTCTCAGGGAGCTATATCAGGCTCCTTTCAGCAAGCATTTCTGAGTGTTGGAGTTTGGTGACTGTATTTGAGATGAATACCCAGGTGGGACAGTCTCTGGATGGCCTTTCATTCAGTCTCTGCTCTGTACTTTGTATCCATACTTGTTCCTATGAATATTTTGCTCCCCATTCTAGGAGGGACCTAAACACCCACACTTTGGTCTTCCTTCTTCTTTAGTTTCATGTGGTCTGTGAATTGTATCTTGGGTATTCCAAGCTTTGGGGCTAATATCCACTTATCAGTAATTGCATACCATGTGTGTTCATTTGTGATTGGGTTACCTCACTCATGATATTTTCTAGTTATTCTTATTTTCTAATTAATAGTTATTTCTTAGATATTTGCCTAAGAATTTCACGAATTAATCATTTTTAATAGTTGCGTAGCGTAGTACTCCATTGTGTAAATGTACCACATTTTCTGTATCCTTTCCTCTGTTGGAGGACATCTGGGTTCTTTCCAGCTTCTGGCTATTATAATTAGGCTGCTATGAACATAGTGGATCATATGTCCTTGTTATATATTGGGGAATATTTTGGGTACATGCCCAGGAATTGTATAGCTAGTTCCTAAGGAAAAACTATCTCTATATTCTGTGGAACAGCCAGACTGATTTCCAGAGTGGTTGTACCAACTTGCAATTCCACTAACAGTGTTCCTCTTTCTCCACATCCTCTATAACATCAGCAATCACCTGAGTTTTTTAACTTAGCCATACTGATTGGTGTGAGGTGGAATCTCAGGGTTGTTTTGAATTGCATTTACATGATGACTAAGGATGTTGAAATTTTCTTTAGGTGCTTCTCAGCCCTTCAAACTTCCTCAGTTGAGACTTCCCTGTTTAGCTCTGTTCCACATTTTTTAATAGGATTATTTGGTTCTCTGGAGTCTAACTTCTTTAGTTTTTTGTATATATTAGATATTAGCTTTTTATGGGATGTAGGATTGGTAAAGATATTTTCCCAGTCTGTTGGTTGCCATTTTGTCTTATTGACAGTGTCCTTTGCTTTATAAAAGCTTTGCAAGTTTATGAGGTCCCATTTGTCGGTTATTGATCTTAGAGCATAAGCCATTGGTGTTCTGTTCAGAAACTTTTCCCCTGGGCCCATGTGTTTGATATTTTCCCCCACTTTCTCTTCTATTTGAATCACTGTATCTGGTTTTATGTAACAGTCTTTGATCAACTTGTACTTGAGCTTTGTACAGGGAGATAAGAAAGGATTGATTTGAATTCTTTTACATGTTGACTGCCAGTTGAGCCAGCACCAATTTTTGAAAATGCTGTCTTTTCCCCACTGGATGGTTTTAGCTCCTTTGCCAAAGATCAACTGACCATAGGTGTGTGGGTTCATTTCTGGGTCTTCAATTCTATTCCATTGTTCTACCTGCCTGTCACTCTACCAATACAGTTTTTAACACAGTTGCTCTGTGTTATAGCTTGAGATCAGGGATGCTGATTCCTCCAGCAGTTCTTTTATTGTTGAGAAGTTTTTGCTATACTGTTTTTCTTGTTATTCAAGATGAAGTTGAGAAATGTTCTTTCTAACTCTCTGAAGAATTGAGCTGGAGTTTTGGCAGGGATTGCATTGAATCTGTAGATTGCTTTCTGAAAGATAGCCATTTTTACTATATTAATCCTGCCAATCTACAAGCATGGGAGATCATTCCGTCTTCTGAGGTCTTCCTTGATTGCTTTCTTCGGAGACTTGAAGTTCTTGTCACACAGGTCTTTCACTTTCTTGATTAGAGTCACACCAATGTATGTAATATTATCTGTGACTATTGTGAAGGATGTCATTTCCCTAATTTCTTTCTCAGCCTGTCTATCCTTTGAGTAGACAAAGGCTACTGATTTGTTTGAGTGAATTTTGTATCCAGTCACTTTGCTGAAGTTGTTTATCACCTTTAGGAGTTCTCTGGTGCAATTTTTGGGTTCACTTAAGTATATGATTGTATCATCTGCAAATAGTGATATTTTGACTTCTTCCTTTCCAATTTGTATCCCTTTGACCACCTTTTGTTGTCTAATTGCTCTAGCTAGAACTTCAAGTATTATATTGAATAGATATGGACAGAGAGCACAGCCTTGCCTAGTCCCTGATTTTAATAGGATCCCTTCAAGTATCTCTCCATTTAGTTTGATGTTGACTACTGGTTTGCTGTATATTGCTTTTACTATGTTTAGGTATGGGCCTTGAATTCAGGATCTTTACAAGACTTTTAACATGAAGGAATGTTGAATTTTGTAAAATGCTTTTTCAGCATCTAATTATAAATATTATGTGGATTTTTTCCTTTCAGTTCATTTATGTAGTAAATTACACTGATGAATTTCCATATATTGAACCATCCCTGTGTCTCTAGGATGAAGTCTACTTGATCATGGAGAATGATCATTTTGATGTTTTTTGAGATTTGGTTTGGAAGAATTTTATTGAGTATTTTTGCATCAATATTCATGAGAGAAATCGGTTCTCTTTCTTTGCTGGGTCTTTGTGAGGTTTTAGTGTCAGCGTAACTCTGGCTTCATAGAACAAATTGGGCAATGCTACTTCTGTTTCTAGTTTGTGGAATAATTTGAAGAGTATTGGAATTAGGTCTTCTTTGAAAGTCTGATAGAATTCTGCACTAAACCTATCTGGTCCTGTGATTTTTTTTTCTTTTTTTTTTTTTTCTTTCTTTCGGTTGGGAGACTTTAATGACTGCTTCTATTTCTTTAGGGATTATGGGACTCTTTACATGGCTTATCTGATCCTGATTTAACTTTGGTATTTGTTATCTGTCTAGAAAATTTTCCATTTCATCCAGAGGCCATTGGTGGGAAGACACCTGAAAGAAGGAAAACTAGCAGTACTTGGGTTATAGGAAGTTATAAAGGAAGAACAGTGGAAGTAAAACAGTTGAAGCAGGAATGTGGCTTGGGGGAAAGGGGAAATAAGCATGTGCAAAAAGAGGATTGTTAAGGTTATGTGAAAAAGCCATATGGAAATCTATTTATATTGTAAGCCAATATAAAAATAAGAGGTTTTTTTTTAAAAGAAGTTATATTGTAGCTATCGTTCATGGCTAGACAATGCTGTTCCTAGAAGCCATAGTTTATCAAAAGATAATGCCAATGTTGTTGGTCAAGGAGGCCCCAGAGGTCACCAAAACAATAAAAGGTTTTTGTTTTTTACCTGGTTGCCTACCAACAAACATGATCAGACCCTATTGATGAAGACACTGTATACTTTGACTGTAAGACACAGATAAATTAAGCTTTAAGCTGGAAGGGAGAGACCATATCTTTGGGAGTCAGCATCTATCTTAGAGAACCTGACCTAAGGTTGAACTCAAGTTAACTAACAGACTGATACTTAGCACAGTTTCCAGTCTACTGCCCAACAGGACCTGTGTCTAACACCAGTTTCTAGGTTAAATCCATCTCACCCCACTCCCAGCAAAACCTATGTCTAGCACCAGTTTCCAGGTTATCCTCCAACAAATCTGCACCCCGAGGTTACAAGCCTGTCCCTGGTACTTCCTAACAATCCTCAATCAGGAGGAAAGCAGAAGTTAAGTTTATGATAAGTGCCATAATACAACACCCCACCCCCATCAGATGTATACCATGCTAGATACCCCTTTCTTGCCTCTATAAATGCTTGCCTAAAACTAGGCTCACACCTCCATCTTCCTGTTTTATCAGAGTTGGTGGGGAGCCCAAACTCTAGCTTGAATAAAGAGACCCTACTGTGATTGCATCAGAATTGGCTCCTTGTTTGTCTTTTGGGGGTTAATGAGTACTTCCTGGTACTACATTTTGGTGTATTGGCCGGGATTTCCAAGGTCTCCAGTACCCAAACTGGACGGTCTCAATACTGGTAATGTTTGTCTTAGTCTGTGAGCCTGTCCATGTGTTTAAATACAGTAGTTTCTGTCTCTTTGTCTGTTTGTAAACTCTGTAATTCTGTTCTGGAATTAAAAAGTCCTTAAATATGTATGTAAGACCAGACACAGTTAAGGCAGATATGCTAGGGGACCCCAGCCATGAGGGACCAGAAGATGTTCTGAGTCCTTGGGAGGGGGTGGGCTCAGAGAGCCAAGAATGCCCACCAATCTGGTTCCTTTTATTCCTTCCTGACAGAAAGGAAGGAATGACATTTTTGTTTTGGTTTAGTTTGGTTTGGTTTGGTTTGGTTTTTGGTTTTTGGTTTTGTTTGTTTGTTTGTTTGTTTGTTTGTTTTTTCTCTTGTATATCACCTCCATCTTCTCATAGTTTTTAAGGTAGCATGTTGCAGTGCAGAGTACCTGGAATTTTTGTTGTGTTTTGTCTTTGTTATCTGTTATGGGTGACTTTCTGATGAATATTTAACATGGAGAGATTCCTTCAACTCTACTGTGTTAAAACTAGGGAACAGAAATCTTCTGTCACCATTAGAAAACATTTTTTTCTCCCCAGACAACAGAAAGCCCCACCTTATTCAACCCCTCAGGCAGAAAGGTACCTCTGCCCACAGGCAGCCCCACCACAGGCAGAGGAGGGGGTACACACTGAAGAGACATGAAGCCAATGGGGGACTGACTCCTAAGCCTGAGTCTGTCATCCTGCCCTTGTGCATATCGAGGCCAGTCGATAACCAAGAAAACCAACCTCAGCTATTGGCCCTTTGACACTAGTGATCTTTATAACTAGAGAACTCAGAACACCCTCTTTTCAGATGCCCAGATTGAAACTGTAACACCGAAGGAAGTAAGAAGAGGGTCTTGATTTAAGGTCAAATTCTGCTGGTAGGTCTCATAAGGGCCACAAGATGGCCCACTAATATGGCCAAAGTGTATGACATTAGGCAAGCAGAGAGATTAGAAGAAAAGAGTCTAAAGGACTCGGTGATAGTGATAGTGGCAGAGAAAGTGTTTAATGAAAGAGAGAGTGCAGAGGACAAGCAGATGACAGGACAGAGGCAACAGACTCACAACTTGGCAAAGATCCTGTTGGTGCCATGACCAAAGTAGAAGACTGTAGGAGACATTTGAAACAAATGGCTTCTAGAAACCAATGGGCTTATTCAGGCTGTGGCACTGAGCCAGTGGCCTCCCTGTGTAGGAGATGTCTGAAACAAATAGCTTCTAGAGAAAGAGGTTTGGGGGACCCTAAAGATCAAAAATGCCCCGACTTGAAAAAGAACCACCAATATACTTATTGGAGGAGAAGAAAGAAAGAGGAGGAGGAGGAGGAGGAGGAGGAGGAGGAGGAGGAGGAGGAGGAGGAGGAGGAAGAGGAAGAGGAAGAGGAAGAGGAAGAGGAAGAGGAAGAGGAAGAGGAAGAGGAAGAGGAAGAGGAAGAGGAGGAGGAGGAGGAGGTGGAGATACACCTAGGGGGGGGAAAAGCCTATTCAAATCATGGCCTTAAAAGATGCCCAGGGTAACTCTAAAAACAGAAGGGAAACCCACCAACTTCCTAGTTGTAAAGGTCAGAGGTGGCTTTCCAAGTGCAGAAAAAAAATTCTGAACCAGCTCTGGGGATGCCAGAAGTGACTAAGCCCTTCCATCTCTTCATGGATGAGAGCCTTGAAACCCCTTTGCCAGAGACTGTCCCCATCCCCAAGATTGTACATCACTGAGCCCAGTTTCCTGGTTAAGGATGCTGACAAACTATCACTTGGCCAAAGCCTGACCATCTCCAGTGCCAGAATGACTCATTACTAGTCTCTTCTCTTAAATGCCCCCAGGATATCTTTTCAAGCCCAGCTGCCATAAGCTGCCCTGCTGCTTGACCCAGCCCTCAATGGGTCTCTGAATGACTGTTCAGACATTTTGGCCCATGTCCATGGGACCAGACCAGATCTTCAGGATACCCCACTTGATGAATGCAGAGCTAAGTGTTCACCAATGACAACAGCTTCATCCAGGTCGGACAGAGGTATGCTGGATCACTGAGTCTCAAAGGCAGAGGTCATATGGGCAGAGCCACTCCTGGCAGTACTGTTAGCCCAGAAAGTTGGACTAATAGCTCTAAACAAGGCTTTAGAACTGAGAAAAGACAAAATACCTTTACTACTGCTCATGTCAATGGGCCTGTTTATAGCAAGAGAGGCCTTCTGACAGCAGAAGGAAAAACTGTCAAAAATAAAGAGCAAATCTTTGCCCTACTAAGGGCTCTATGGAAGTCTAAAAGCTGGCTATCATCCATTGTTGGGGCACCAAAAGAAAAAAAGAAAAAAGAAAAAAAAAAGGCCTGTTCTCATAGGACAACAACAAGACAGATGAAACAGCCCAGCAGGTGGCCCTAGAAATTGGACCCCTCATGTCCTTGATTGCCCTGGACTCAGGAGACCCCATGCTCCCTGATGAGCCCAAATATACTACGAAAGATATGATCTAGGCCAGAAACCTGCCTATGTCTCTGTGCCATAAGAGATGATAGAAGACTGAAGACTGCAAATGCATTGTACTAGAAGAAATGAGACTACACATACATCAGAAGACCCACTGCTCCTCCCACATGGATGTCCAGAAAATTCAGGATTTTATATCAGAATCAGAGATGCAAACTCCAAGATAGCTGAGATTGTCAAAAACTCATAAAGCTTGCCAGTGAGGCACAAAGCCTAGAGCCTACTGGGGAGATTCTCAAAGGTAAAACAAAAAAATTAGATATAAATATTTATTGATGTTTATAAATACCTTTTCAGGTTGGACTGATGCTTTCTCCACCAAGAATAAAATTACACCCATCGTGGCAAAGAAACTCTTAGAGAGCATACTACAAAGGTATGGGCTTCCTCAGATGATAGGGTCAGACAATGAACCAGCTTTTGTGTCCCACGTGAGTCAGGGACTAGCCAATATTCTGGAGATTAATTTGGCTCCTTGGTGGTCTTTTGGGGGTTCCTAGATGCTTCCTGGTACTACAGAAGCATCTTCCCTTCTGGCCAACTTTTAAAGTGCCAGAGGATGCTTTGCAAGGTGCTTCAGGAAAAAAGGTGTAACCTGCTTTGAAATATGCAAACTACAGGGGCAACGTGCTATGTAAGATTTGCCTACTGGTACAAGTGCAGCATAATTGTTATGGAGGTAACCAATTATTCTTTTCTATTATTGTTTCATTTATTTACATTCCAAATGTTGTCCCCCTTCCCAGTCTCCACTCCAAGAGTTCTTCACACCATTCCCCCACCCCTTTGCCTCTAAGAGGCTGTTCCCCACCCCACCACATGCCTACCCCCTTACCCACCCACCCACCCACCCAGTGCCAGCTCATTCTCCCAACCCCCAAATCCCACTTCCCTAGGGAATCAAGCTCTATAGGATTCGGCACATCCTTTCCCACTGAGGCCTGTTGTAGTAAATCTCCATCCCAAATATGCCCCGGCAATGAAAACACAACACAATTAATATGAATATATGCTGAGCACCTAGATCGGGCAAATCTACCATCCACCACATCTATGAGACCCCTTAAAACTTGTGGTTTCTCCAGGCCAACTGCTTCTTCTGCTCTGCTTTTCTTCTTCTTCCTCCTCCTCTGTGTCCTCTCCCTCTTCCATTTTCTCCTTCTTTTCTCTCTCCTCCTTCCACTCCACCTTTCCTTTTATCTGCCCAATCATCAGCTCTGCTTTATTTTACAAATTAAGGTGGGAAGCAGGTTTACAGGAAATCACCTGAGTGCTGACTCATTCTTTGTGCACAGTCCCCATTGGTATAAGACAATATCTGACCCTCACAAGTCATCCTCTGACCTCTACATATGTGTTGAGGCACAAGTAGAATAAACAAACAAACAAACAACTAAATAAATTTAAAATGAATGTTTGAGGTAGCAGATACAATGATACAGAACTACATTTAATAATTTCTATTTATTCATTCTGTAATTTATTCAACAAATATATATTGGTTTTCATAGCAATGGATTCTCAAACAAATCAGAACATTTTCCTAGCTTAAGAAGTTTCCTAGGTGCTATAAAGGCATTAGCAACTCAGGAATGTCTCCATGTATTTCAATTGCTTATTAATGGATGTTATTTGTTCTCATTGTTACATCATCCAAAGAGCTACTAGATAATGTTAAATTAGTTCAAAGGCTATAAGAAAGTATGAGAAAGGCAGAGACAAGATGAGATGAGAATATAACAAACAAGGAATGGAAGAACAGAGGTGACACAGCAAAAGAACCTTGGTCCCTGTTTAGCTTAAGTTGAGACACATCATCTTCCTGTTTCCTCATCTGATCCTTTCTTTTACCCTCACCCAACCATAGGAACTAGGTTTGAATCTTCCAGGGCCATAAAAAATGAGCCAAACTGCACAAGGATCTTGTGATAGACTTGACTGAGCCAGATCAAAATTGTGTGAAGTCTGAACACAAGCAGAGCCCATTTTCAAGGGTATGTTAAAAATGAAAGAGTGGGCAACGTAAAAGTAGTCGTTAAGCCCACAGGATGGAACAACAGAGCCAGGGACTCAGGAGATAATATGAAGATGGAAAAGTCAAGTAAAAGAGAGACTTGAGAGGAAAGAAAGGGAAAATGCAAGACTTCCATAAAATAAAAGGTTCAATGTAATAACCAGGGACCACTTCTTGGGTTGTGATTCTATATTTTGTTGGTATGGGTTATCTTCATTAAGAGTATGAGATTTGAGCAAATAACTTCTTTCTTCATTAGGCTTCTTCCCACCTACTGATAGTCAATTAAAATCACCAACCAGTCTTAAACCTGTAGGTGTGACTGCTAACAAATCAGCCTAGTCCAGGCTGACTGAGCTGTAAGACAAGTATACTTTGTGGAATCAGAAAACCTGAACAACAGCTCTAGTCCAAGCAGCCTAAACACTTGAAGCTGAAATGATCATGACAGACTTACCAGCAGGAAGGCCACTGAGCATTTCCCATGTCACATGGAACATGTGTCCAAAGAATATTAATAGACTATCATCATAGACCAGAGAAGCACTTTAAACATGTTACATTTGGTATAAAATCAATTACATGTTTTTGATTCTCTTTACTCCGCCTCACCTGATTTAAATCATAATGTCCTAAAGACTAGAATTATCTTGACATATTCTGTTTAAATTACTTCTCCTAATTTTTAGCCAGAATGCAAAAAGTACACTCATCAGGCCAGGGAAAGCCTTTATGATTATGGCAGTACATTTGCATTACCTGTTCTCACAGAAAAGTGACTTGTTCAGTCAACCAGAAGCTGCATCAAGTACAAGTATCAGTATTCAAATACTGATTCAGTTATTCACTTATTTTACTTTCTTGTTTTTAGAGAAAATGGGGCAATAAATTTTCTGCTCTACAGCCCATACTCTACAGGGTCTTTGTAGATATTTCTATGAATGTGTATAACATCATGTGATATGTATGTGTCTGTGGTATGGTAGGTATATGTGGGTTTAGTGTGGTTTGTATGTGAACAGGAGGTGGTATGAATGTTTGTGGTGTGTGTGTGTGTGTGTGTGTGTGTGTGTGTGTGTGTGTGTGTGTGTGATATAGTATGTATATGTACATAGTATATATGTGTGGTGTGTGGGGTGGCATCTGTGTGTATATTGTCAAACAATGTAATTACTAATATCAAGTGAAAGCAGAAATTTTGTGCACATGAACATTAATATCGAAAAGATGATAGGACTCATTAAATCTGGGTGCCATAATATTTCGAGGGAAAGCTGTAAAGAAGTACAGCTAGAGAAAGACTCATTCATTGCAGGGTAAAGGGAGGCTGAGGACTAAAGCTTCCCAAGTTTAGGCCCCAGAATTGTTTATTGTGGTAAGAGGTGCAGCATCATTCATCCCCACTCTTTGCTCCCTCCCCACTGCCCTGGTGCCCTTCCAAGGAGAGGCCTCTTGTACTGGCATCTCAGTCCCACTGCCCCAACCTCTGGGGACACCAACCAAGGCCCAGAAGGCCAGATGGGACTGCTGGCAAAGGTGCTGCTAATCCGGCTCTTTCAGGTTCCACTCTCTGTCTGTTAATAAGTTGGGTGGTGGGAGGGCCTGGTCCTGATGAGGGCACAGTTCCCACCCTGAAACAAACAGCGTGGGTCCTGGCAAGCAGCTGTGCACCTAGCTGCAATCCTCTGTCTGCCCTGTGCTGCAGTGTGCTGCTCCATTTCACACTTCACACACCAGCTTCCTCTCAAGACAGTTATTTGATCACTAACCACTTTCAATATCATGATCATCGGCTCATTTATTTTTTCTATTTTAAAGGATGGTGTGGGCAGGATGCTGTGGTATTGATTTCCACATTTGCTAGGGCATCCAAGTGTGAGCTGCCTATCCCAATGTCTACCTGAAGAAAGGGTTATTACCATGCTCATTATTTAGCATTTATATAGCTCTTCACACTTACTTACCTAATATTTCTCAGAGCACCCCTGTCAAGTATTAGTGACGCCCATGGAGAGGCAATAAATTAGGGTCTCAGAAATATTTTAGAGATGTCAGAAAAGATATAAAATGAATTACCACAGACATGATACCTCTGGCAGCTTTGGGCAGCGCATTCATTTCACAATTCTAATGCACAAAGATTTTTTAAGGGATTCTTCCTCCTCCTGTGGATTACAGCTCAAATATTCCCTCTGTCTGGACACGTTTTCTGGCTTGCCTATCTAAAATATCAGTCCCTCCCCAAAGCATTCAGTATTCTATCCCCGTGTCTTGTGACTGTAATAAAGCATAGTGCTACCTGAGATTATATGTGCGTATTTGTGTTCTTGCTTATTTTTTTGTTTTTTGGGGGCAAATGTCATTTCAATGACAACAGAGACCTAGTGTAAATTGTTCACTGGGTTTTCTGTGGTCAGATAGTACAGATCACCCTGAATTTGTCACAGAATAGCATATGGCTTGACAGAAGTCACCAGCTCTGTGGTAGCATCCAAAGTGGAGCCGCTAATAGCATCACTTGTAAAAGTGAACTGACTTTGGGAAAAAGTCACAAAAAATTAAAACAGGCAGAAGAGAAAATTAAGGAAAGAGAACAGGTAGAAAAGGAAAATTTATACCAGCAAAAAAAAAAATGTAAAAGATGTTTAAAAACCTGGACTACTGATAAAGGATCAGATGGCTCTGTTGTCCACCTGCTAGTGTTTGAGTCTTCACTCAATCATCTCTTGGCTGTATGCTTTCTGAAATCACAGGATTTCTGTCTTTTCAGCTATGATTAAAATTATGCCTGGGTCATACTTGTTTTTCTGATAATCAAGAATCTCAGCCAGACATGGTAGTTTACACATGTATTTCCAGGACACAGGAGGCAGAGGCAGGAAGATCACAAGGTTAAAGTCACTCTAAGCTACACAGAAAGATCTTGTGTCAAAAAGAAAATAAGAAAACTTGATCTCTATCACTGTCACAGAAGCAGAGGACATAGTAAATGCTCAGTTACTATCACACCTGCCAGCATAAATCTGAAGTTCTTACTGTATTGAGTAATTCAAAATGTATAAGGAATTACAGGGAGAAATTCTGTATTTGGCCCTTGCAGAAAGGGTGATCACTTTGTAGTGACTTTGTTCCTTCAGTGTGGAAGCCCAAGGTCAATGCTTTCTTCTGGGCGTGTGCCCTGGGCTTGCTCTGTTGCTTCAGTTTCTTTCCTATGAACTTTCATCCCCATCCTTTCTCATTTAGTCATTTTGCTACTTTGCAGAGCTTCAGGTTCTTTGAAGCCTATGCACTTATCCCCATTTAAGGATGCGGTGAAACAGACTAAACATACCTCTTTCGTCTGAGTCTTAAATGCTCTGGGCCAAAGGGGAGTGTGTTTCCTTTGGTTGAGTGCCAAGCAATTTGAGGAGTTGGGAAGAATGTTTAATGACAAAATAATTGCCCTTTTAAACTCATGACTTTTTGGTAGATGAAAATCAGCATATAAGTACATACAAGAATGAAAACATATTGTTCTGGCTTCACACACAGTCATGAGAGAGGAAATGAGGCAAAGAGAAGTCTAGAAAGGTCTATTCAGAGAAGAATGGCTTCCAAAATTCCAGCTCAGGGGTGCTAACTCCACCACCTCTTTCTCTGCTGACAAAAGGTTCTGTTGTAACAGCCCTTAAAACTGGCACAAAATGAACACTTTATTATGCTCAATATTTTTCTACTGGCTGAGTCTACCACCATGCCTTAGGGAGTAACTTTATAGGGTGCTGTACCCCAATTAAACCTGGAAAAATGTTCACTGTGGAAGGATACCGGTGGCCATAGCTGTAGTCTTGCTATCATTGCTTATTAAGCACTTATGAGGTGCAAGAAGCTGTGCTGCTTTAGAAATGCCCTCATTTAAATGTCCCAGCAGCCCTGTAAAATAAAGACTGCAACACTTCATTTACATATCGACATAAAACTATGTACCTCAATCCCTGCTGATAAATGGTGGAATGGCCCTCCATCAGTGAACAGACAGACACCATCTCAAGACTTAGGACAGTGAGAAGCTACAAATGAGAACACTGGTTGGTGGTGGTGGTAATGGTGGTGGTGGTGGTGGTGGTATGTGTGATTAAACAATATATCATATCATTATTTTGTTACATGACTCACAGTGAAGGTAAGATAGGAATGTGCATTTCCTCCTGTTACCAGCTAAAAGACTGAGTTCCTGCATAGGTTTGTCTCTCCCCATGTCACACAGTTTTGCCAAATCTTCTGAGTTGACCATTGCAGTAGTTTAAGTAAGAAATATCCCCCATAGTCTCAGGTATTTGTCCCCAGTTAGTGGTACTATTTGGCAAATGGTATGGAACCTTTAGGAGGGGTGGACTTTCTGGAAGAAGTACATCACTAGGGGTGGACTTTGAGGGTTTAAGAATCATACTCTACTTTCAGTTCACACTGTCTGCTTCATGTTTAAGGTTGAAAATATTGTTATCTCTGTTACTCTTCTTTAAATTGCCTTTTGGTAGCATTGTATCACAGAAATAGAAAAGTAATGAATCCAAACACGCAGCTTCATTTTCCCCTTGAATCACCTGTTTAAAAGGTACTGAACTGACAGCATTTTCAAAATAAAGATGATACTTATACATTTGATATGCTCTTGAGAAGCAGAATGGTGACACACATCTGATACTCCAAACCCTCATAGGTGGATTAATCTGTTTCTAGAGTGATAAAGTTATTAAATAAGAATTCCTGTGCCAGAAGTAGGTTACCTCTCCATGTGCTGAGATCTAGGAAGGTATATCATGTTTCCAAAACAATATAGGCTAATTCTACGGTTGCATTTTCCATCAGAACCACATGGTAAGATTCCTATTGCTGAAGAGACCATGTGATTTGAGGACAGAACATACAGTTGATCTTAGACCCTGAGCCATTGGTGTTCTGTTCAGGAAATTTTCCCCTGTGCCAATGTGTTAAAGGTTCTTTCCCTCATTCTCTTCTATTAGATTTAGTGTATCTAGTTTTATATGGAAATCCTTGATCCATTTGGACTTGAGCTTTGTGCACGGTGATAAATATGGATCCATTTGCATTCTTCTCCATGCAGACTGCCAAATAAACCAGCACCATTTGTTTAAAATGCTGTCTTTTTTCCACCCTTAAGTGTGGTTAATATACTCAATGGAACTTCACTGATGAAAATTAATTTTCCTTTTGCAGTCAGTCATCAACTGCAGATAGGTTGTTAGTTACAGTTAGGAACCAGTGTCTGTTTCCTCCTCTCAGCATTGGGATCTTTTCCTGGCTTGAACCTGTGCCAATCTTGTGCATGCCGCGACAGTCTCTCTCTGTGACATCACATGTGCATCATTCCTGTTGTGGCTGGAAGACGGCGTTTCCATGGAGGCATCCATTCCTTCTGGCTATTACAATCATTCTGCATCCTCTTCTGCATAGACCCTTGATCCCTGAGGGGAGGAGTTGGAGGAAGACATACATTGGTAGCTTTCTTATTTCGTAAGTGTACCTAGTTCTCCTAGAAGATAGTTAAGCTAGGTCTGGGTTAGGGTGAGTCATTTACAAAGAAATTAGGCTAAGCACCCTCTTGACTGATCTGATTTCTCTGGCTCAGAGAAGTTTAGCTGGGCCTCAGAAACCTTTGAGAACTCGGGGCCTACTAAAATCTCAAGGTATCTATCAGAGGCTATCTATCAGAGACTGTGGGTCAAGGGAAGTAGAATTCACACTTTACTACACTGTGGGAGCCTGTCTCAAAAACCAAACTATAGATATATATACACACATAAAATTGCTTTGTGGCTTAAGAAGGAAGAAGCAAGTTTAGGTGGATGGTTAAATATTGTGGTTACTAACAAGATGTATTAACATAAAGATGTCACTGAAGATGTCATTTCAGAACTCCATTGTTGAAAGTGTCTATAGAGAATCTTAATTACATGCCCCCTACATAAAACTGCCTTTACTATGCTCTACATGGCCTCTCAAACCCTCAGTCCTCTCTGGCAGGATAGCTTGGGCTGGCTTTCCTGGTGACTGGGATGAAGCTAACAGACACATAGAGGAGGAGAGGAAAAGGGAAGAAGGAAAGAAAGACATAAGAATACACATCAAAGAGATAAAAGCAGTAGAACCAAGACAGGATCCAGTCTTTGTTCTTCATGTTAAAACAAAATCCCATGACATTTGGCTTAGATTCACTAAGATCAACATAGGCTCAGAGGCAGAGAAACATAAAAGGGATGGATTAGAACAGGCTGGAATTGTTAGAAGTCATTTTAGAGGCAAGGTACCACACAATATATGTTAACTGTCTTTTTGTTCCTGTCATAGTTAGCTTACAATTATCAATTTGATACACCTGGGGAGAGGGAACCTCAAAAGAAGAATTTTGTCCATAGGATTAACTGTAGGGATGTCTATGGGACATTTTCTTAATAGCTAACTGATGTATGAGGACCCAGTGAACTATACACTATCTATCCCTAGTGAAAGTCCTAGACTCTATGAGAAAGGTAGCTGAGAAAGTCAGGGAGAGCAAGCCAATAATAGTAATCATCCATTGATTGAAATGCATCAGTTCTTGTCCCCAAGTCCCTGTTTTGATTTCCTGCCTTGATTTTCCTAGATGATTGGCTCTCAAAATTAAATAAATAAATAAATAAATAAATAAATAAATAAATAACAAAACTGTTCCTACCCCGAAATTAGTTTTGATCAGTGTTTTATCAAAGCAACAAAAATCAAACCAGAACAATAACCATGGCAGAAATTTTGGAAAAACAAGTTAAAGGAGGAAATGATTTACTTGGCTTACTATGGCAAGACTTGGATTTGAGGTAATAACCTTTTTAAAATCTAAATAAATGATAAAATGAAGTCTAAGTGCAAACTGGGATGAGGCTGCCTCGTCTCCTGAAATACACTTACTTTAGAAAAAGGTAGCAAAAATCATAGTTTTCCCCTTGTAGCATGTGCACAGAGCTAGCCCACAACCTTTGTTCTGATGTCACAATAAAGGCTGTACTTTAGTCATCTCATTTCCACATTCAAGAACATGCATTCTTTGTTTTGTTTTGTTTCCTGTGGTAGGACCTCACAGGTTCACTCTGTAGCCCAGGCAGTTGTGGAATTCATAGCAATCCTCCTGCCTCAGACCCTCAAAGACTAGAATTATAAGTATGAGCAATAAAGCCTGAACCAAGTATAAGGGTTTTATCATTATTATTATTATCATTATTTCCAAACCCATGGCTTTGTTTACCCTCATTCTTCTTAAAATATTCTATCCTCCCTGCTCTGACATACTTTGGTGTTCCCAGAAATATAGATTATTATGTTGAGGCAAAATTCTAAAGGAAATTGGATTGTAATGTCCTTTCTACATACACTTACTTAATTAAGCATAAACATATTTTTAATGGTGTCGTTCTGACAATCCTAGCCTTTGTAGCCTGCAGTCTTCCCCAGGGTGGGGCACATAGAGAGCTTTAAACTGAGTAAGACTGAGACTCCCAAACCTCCCTGCAGCTTCTCGAATACTTGACCCTACTTTCTGAGTGTTGACACATTTTAACTTGCAGAACAGGATGCTGACCCTTAAGAAAGGCAAACCATGAATTCAAGCTATCTTATTCTTCCCTTTACTGATTAAACCACAGATCATTCTGTCTTCCCTGCCTTCTCTTACCATTGAGTAAACTGTAGGTGTGCTTAGTATGTGGACATCAGCATATCCACAGATGGTCAGCTAATCTGAGCAGGTACTCAATAGAACACTGCTTCCCTAATCACAGATCTTTGGAGTTCGGGTAAATGACCAGCTCTCAGCTTCCTCACTTGGACCTTCATTTTCTAACCTCTCTCATTTGACAGGAGTCCCTGAGTGACAACAAATGCTCAATAAATGTAAGCTATGATGACTGGAAAAGTAAAGACATTTTTTTTCCCAAAGAAGCTCAGTCTTCATCTATGTTCTTAGCAGCTTCATTTTGCTCCTGGTTTGTCAGAACAACTTCTGTTTAACCTGTTCTTAATCCTGGCCAAAGTAAAGACATCCAAAATGGCCCACCTCTAGGGTCAGTCTCTGCCTGGAGCCTGGAAATTATCACTGTTTTTCCCAACTGAGAGAAAGTTGTTAACCAGGGCTTATTTTCCAAATCATTAAATAAGAAACTGGCTGAAAGAGATCTGGCTCTGCAATTTTCTGGGCTTTGGTAGAAGGAAACAAAAAAGAATTTTAAAATGCTGGCGACTGAAGTAGCAACTGACATATATTCATCTTGAGACAAAGGTACTTTTAAAGCAAAGACTGTGGGGAACAGATAGGGAAAGGATGCTTTGGCTGCGAGTTCCTCTGTCTTCTCTGTGGATGGTTATGTCTCTGCCTGCTGTTCATCAGCCTTGATTTTGATGGGGAGATTTTTTAGTCAGCTGCCTCCATCATTCTGGCACAGACAGAAATCCTTTAAAAAAAAAATGTTACACTTCATCAAAGTGTATCGAGAGACTTCACGGTCATTATCTCAATGGCTGCTCTGATGTGCTACAATTGGCAGAGATACAAACAGTAGGGGGTGCGTGAGAAGAAAGCCAGCATTTCATGTGGAAAGCTGGCGAACCACGCCAAGCTTCTGTCAACAACTCCGTGGTCTGATCCGAAGCACTGGGCCTGCTGATGATGCGCTTGTTTCTGGAGGAAGTAAACAAGAAAATGAATTCCATCGCGCAACACAGCCTCTTTGTATCTTCAAAATGGTGTGACTGGCCCCAGGCCAGCCACGTTCAAAGTTTCGCTATTTGTGTCATCTGGGCCCCAGTACTGATGGAGGCTTTGATTACAGCTTGGACCTAGCTGTAAGACCCTTCAGGGGCAGCCACTCAGCAAATAAAGGCATTGATTGGTTGTTGGGTCAATTTAGCCATAAGGGTGCAGGGCATGGTTCTTTTGAAAAGCCTAATGGATTAGCAACACAACCAGCCCCAGTGAAGGCCTTATTTTTCAAGTAACTTCATGATGGTGTCCCAGCTTGGCACAGATCTCTTCCCCCAGAGCAGCTCTGGGGCCTTTCTTCTTGTCAATACTGGGGCTCAAAGGATTAGACACAGCAGGTTTTACAATTTAATGAAAACAGCTGTTGAAACAACAATTAAGGCAAACAATAGTCTGCATGGAAAACTATTAATTATGTAAAGTTATGCAGAAAGTGCAATAATCTTTTCTTCAGAGCCCTCTAAGCTGACTGAGAACAACCTGGAGCCACCTTCCCTTCCATGGGTCTTAAGTATCAGGAAGTGGGGTGCTTCTAAGAATGGGCGCCATTGCTGCGCGCGTGGGCGGATATGCAGTGTTCACAGAGTCTCAGGCTGAGCTGGAGATTAAATATTCAAAAGACTATCCTCTAAACTTAATTTACCTTGGGCACTGAGCCTTTTCAGATCAGCTTAGAGAGTTTTCATAAGTGTCTAAGATTGGATTTGAGCATTAACAGTTGGGATCCCCAACTTGTGCTTTAAAAAAAACAAAACAAAACAAAACAAAACAAAAGCAAAAAACAAACACTTCCATAAAATGCCCTCCTCTAGGCCTAATCGGAAGCAAACAGCTCTTGGGAAATGGAGTCTCTTGTTCTTGAGACAAAGTCAGTTTTAATTACATTATGACCGTCCAGTTTGGACTAGCAAGCCTTCCTTTTCCACCTTCATTCCCTCCTCCCAGCTAAATGCAGTATTCATTTCTCCTTCCTGTGCTTGCTGGGACTTTAAATTCATAGCTTCTCTCTTTGAAATTTCTACCCTTGACTAACAGTGCTGGGAATTGACTTATGGCCCTTTGCCCACCCTGTATTCCACACCCCACTTTCCTCCCTGTGCGGGAATCACCAAGCCAAGAAGTCCCATTAAGAGAGTTATTAACTGCATGCATAGACATTGCCTCCTGACACAGTCAGATTGATTTCTTCTCACTATAACTGCTTTTACACTCTTTCCAGCAACCCCAATACCTTTTATTTGGCTCTATTGTTTTAGAAAGGCCTTTGGGAATTTAGCTAATTTCATGCTGGAACTTATTGAGCGGGATTTGAGACTCTTTGATAATTCCAATAAACCAGTAGTCAGGTCTTACTCCCTTTAGGGGAGGAATGAAAACTTTATTAGTCGTAGGATCTCTATTTTAAACATGTCACCCAGATTTAGCAGTGCATCTGTGGTGATGTGCAGCTGGCACAGTGACTGAGCCGAACTTCCCTGAAACTTCCAGAAAGCTGTCTTTGGCTATCAACTGTGAGACAGTGCATGCTTTTTCCTGGAATTCGCCATTATGTTTCTATCTACCTTTTAGATAATACAACTAATTTCCTTTACTGATTTCCTAAAGTTAATACAATGAGTCACCTGTAAGAACCCTGCCACACATATTCTAGGAGAAACTGTCTCTGTCCTTTCTTCACCTAGAACATCAGAATGGAAGAAAGGCACAGCTTCTCCTTTTCTGAGAATCAAGTAATCAACTTGTGACTCTACAAGCCCCAGAACATGATCAAGTATGCAAATAAAATTGATTTCTATGGTCAGAAACAATAATCCAATTAGCGTGTATTTGTGTAATGCCTTTTACAATTACGCTGAACTTGAGCCCACATCCACCTTTGAAGTATAACCCCAGCCCAGCACCATATCCCAGCATGCACCAGTTCGCACTTTGCACGGGCGCTCACAAAGCTGCATCAGAATTGCAAAAGCAATTATTCCAGTTATACAGATGTGATTTTTCAATCATTCTAGGAATTTCCTTAGCAGGTCTTATTCCATAGCTACTCGCAGCTCTCACACTGGCATGTTGCTCACAGATCCTCGTTATTAATTCAGCTCATGGAGCTTAATTGGACAAGGCTAGAGCGAATTTGACAAACATCACAGCAGCAGAAAAAGCAATCACTCTTTCAAGATGAAAATTTGTTTGATGTCTTACTGTGTAACTCATTTACTCTCCTCTGGAGTCATGTGATCTGAATGTTAATCAGCTATTGATTGGTTTCTCTCCTTGGACAGTCAGGTGACTTGAATATTAATGGACCAGCCCTCGTAGCTGTACTGTTAGGCAACCTTGTGATTGGCTGCCAGGTTACGATACGGAGATAAGTGGGTGCTTGATGAGCACTTGACAGAACTTCACAGAAAATTAAGGCCCTAAAATAGCATGAGAAAGTCTTGTCAAATCAAGCATGATTATCGTTGAATGCTTAAGGAATTCATCATCTGCATGAAATTGATACACTCCAGCGGCGGCAGGCCCTGCCGTCAGCAGGGACTCATCAGATCTTTATTTATATGTGTTCACCAAATCACATTAATTCTGAGAGCTAAAACATGCTAAGGATGAAGGTTATTTTCTGTTCAATCTAATTTATCTATGACAATAATCATCACTAATAATGTGTCAAATTGGATTGCAGTCATTTTATGCATGCATGCTGATTTGGAAAATAGTGTTAAACCATCCCGCAATAATTAACAAATGGTAAAGGTACGCTGGGTCTGAGTCATCCGCACATCTAGATGGAAAATTAACTTTTATAGAATGGATTTATACATACATGTCCTTATTTAATTCAGAATATAAATTATTCCTGGTAAAAACGGACATCATTTTTATAGCTCCATTAAGACCAATAACCATCAAGGGACTTGCCGTCTTCATTGGTGCTGTTCTTCATTTTTCCTCATTTTCCACAACTACCTTGCTAATGGGTGCCACCGTCACGTTCCTAGCAAGCCCACGCTGTGGTAGGCCATAGTCTCACTGAGAGATGAATAAATACACCTCAGTTTGCCTGTTAGTCATGGGTGAAGGGACACCAAGGGTGGGGTTGAAAGGCAGGCGGTAGGGTTTATAAGTCTCATAGGGAATTGAGACCTTCCCAATATTTCTCTTCACAAAAGGACAACAGGAACTTTGCAGATTAACTCATACAGGATTAGTGTTTCTTGAGGAGTCATTTAAGCCTAAATTGTTTTGGAGGAAATACCTTTTGCAGAGCAGATTTTTCCCCCATTCTTTTTAAAAAATAACCTTCCTGTTTATTGGAGTAATAAAACCTTAAAGAAATATATATACCGTTTAGCGAACTACAATGTTTGAGAAAAGAATTACACTCTGTAAGAAGGAGCAACATATACAATTAAATTGGGGTTTCGTTCCCACAGCTTT
Source organism: Mus musculus (assembly GCF_000001635.26). Taxonomy (NCBI): domain Eukaryota; kingdom Metazoa; phylum Chordata; class Mammalia; order Rodentia; family Muridae; genus Mus; species Mus musculus. Next base: position 72,381,552 of record NC_000070.6, on the reverse strand, counting down.
CTGCACACTGGATCTTAATCCTTGGGCAGCCAACACAGCCCAGATCCCTCCTTCCTCTCAGAAGGTCTTTTTATTGATTAAATGAATCTGCTCCAAAGGCTGGCTCCCAGGCTTTCTGATCTAATCCGATCTGATTTTATCCTATCACTTCAGCAGGACATCAGGGAATTAACAATAAGCAGCTTTAGCACAAGTGTTTAATAACTCAACACAATCCCAGGATGGCTCAGAGCTAGCTGCTCTGGTTCCCAGCCAGTCCACTGCAGTGTGACAGACTGGCCCTGCTTTCCAACCTGAGGAATTTTCATGCACTACCAAACTAATCGCTTCAAGTTTCTTCATAAATCACACAAAGAAGATTTCGGCATCTTAACAAATTGAAAAAAAACCAAGCCAAACAACAATAGAAGGGGTTGGCAAGAAAGGGTAATGTAATATGCCTCAGGAAAGCAGCTAGAGAGCCTATCTACTCGGTGGAAGGGAACCAGCAAAAGGGAGAGAGAGAATGTGAGCAGTGGAGGGAAGGGGGGATATGAGCCTAGTATAATCATTTATATGTATAAAACATCACCCTGAAAACCATGTCTTTGCATGCTAACCAGAAACTTAATTTTAAAAAAATGAAAACAAACAAAATAAACAAAAACAATCTGAAGAGAGAAGCAGCAGCAATTGAGGAAGTGTGCAGGAGAGGCTTGACCCTCTGACTGGGAATTGTGGGAAAGAGGCAGGAGTTTAAATATTGCAGAGGACAAGGTGAGGTCAATGAACTTCTTCCCTTCCTTTCAATCTGATTCTCGCCTGCTTACATTTTAACAAGAATGAAATAATTTGACAGGCTCACATCTAAGGCCTCCAAACCCTCAAGAACCTTCTCTCTCTCTCTCATTCTCTCTCTCTCTCTCTCTCTCTCTCTCTCTCTCTCTCTCTCTCTCTCTCTCTTTCTCTCTTCCCACTGTGAAAGAAACAATGAGGTTTCAACAACAGATCTCTTCTTGTTCCTGGTTCATCCCTTGGAGCATGTGCCAAGCATGCAATTAAAGGAGGACTCTGTGTCCAACATGATGCAGAAGGCCAAAATGCAGAGCTAAGTCATCAGATTGCCTACCCCTGGATGTCAAGCTGGTCTCCATGGGTGCTTAAAGTGGTCCCTTGATAACAAAAGCTGACTGGAAAGTTTCTTGTTTTCCCCAGGCTGCTCCTGAGTTCATGTATTCCTGTCTCTCAGTGGCAGCAATTCCACTTCTTCAAAGATATATGAAAACTATGCAGATTATTACAACTCAAAACAGAAATGCCCCATGAAATAACATGTCATTGTGCTAGGATCCAGCTGGGAGTCTGTGAGACACTAGGAAGGGAAATGGGCCTTTGAAAGCTATGTAATAATTAGTTTGGTGGGGTAGGGTGGGATGGGGTGGGGTGGGGAGGGGATATCATTCTAGCACATATCTAAAACAAATCATCTTTTGGTTTTTCTCTTTAATACCCACAATATGCCGGATTTACCTATGAAAGTATGTTTCCTAACAAGAAAACAACTTCTCTCTCTCCCCCATGCCAGACAGTTCTCTCTACTGCCCTGATGCTTCTATAATTTCTCAACATATCAGCAAAAAACAAAGTCCCTGATAACTGAACATCCTGGGGAAAGGCAGTTTCACAAGACCTCCAGGGAGCTTAGAGCGCTCACAAATGTACTCAACATAGATAAGATGGATCTGTGGCATAGCTCCCAAAGACAAAGCTTTCCCCACCACAACCCATGTGAGTCCCTGCTGGAAACAGTCTCTGATCATATGATCTACTAGGCATGGCTGTGAAGCTCATATAAATCATGTTATTATTTCCTCTCTGGAAATGCCCTTTGCCTTCCTGTTTGCTTCTTTTGGTTCCCCAGATAGATGATGTCATAACAATAAAATCTCTGTGAACTTCTCCAAAGCACTTTACTGTTTCCAGACCAGAGGACTATAATTATACCTTGTGTAATTAGAGTAAAGAAGAGGTCCCTAGCCAACAAGAGTAGCTCTGTTTACATCACAAAGGGATAGCAAAATGTTCTCAGGAAAGTTCTAGCCAAAGTTACAGAAGACCTGTGCTCTCTAAAGTTTGTCCCTGGATTAGGAGCAGCAAGAGGCAGAAGAATGAAGGGCCACCCTGGACCCAGAGTCCTGTGAACATTTCTGCCCAAACATAATGCAGGGTGACCTGAGAGCTTGTTGTTGGCTCAAGTCCCTTCTTCTGAGAAGTGAAGCCAAGCTCTCCTGAGTGCTGAGCATGTGCTCTACTACAAAACCACATCCCCAGTTCTGCTAGGATGCATCAGATCTCCCACTGCCAATGCTGGTGACCTAATGGCCCTTAGAAGTCCCACAGTCCTATGCTTGCATGCAAACAGTCAGCATCAGGGCAGAGGGTAAACACATTCTTGACCTCAAGTACTACAAGGCCCATCCTTCTTTCTTGGGAAGTTCAGTTCCTCACATGCTTGTTTTTCTCTTGTGCTTTCTGTTTGGGCTGCTATAGCCAGAACACTGAAAACAAATTGCTGGAGACGTGAAAGAAAAAGGAAAGAGAAGATGCCACGAACAAACAAGAACAAGACATTAAACCACTGTTTAAAAAAAAATAATACCTGGATACAGAAAATGTGGTACATTTACACAGTGGAGTACTACTCAGCTATTAAGAACAGTGAATTTATGAAATTTCTAGGCAAATGGATGGATCTGGAGGGTATCATCCTGAGTGAGGTAATCCAATCACAAAAGAACTCACATGATATGCATTCACTGATAAGTGGATATTAGCCCAGAAACTTAGAATACCCAACATACAATTTGCAAAACACATGAAACTCAAGAAGAACGAAGACCAAAATGTGGACACTTCACCCCTTCTTAGAATTGGGAACAAAACACCCATGGAAGGAGTTACAGAGACAAAGTTTGGAGCTGAGACAAAAGGATGGACCATCCAGAGACTGCCCCACCCGGGGCCCCATTCCATAATCAGCCACCAAACGCAGACACTTTTGCATATGCCAGCAAGACTTTGCTGAAAGGACCCTGATATAACTGTCTCTTGTAAGGCTATGCCAGTACATGGCAAACACAGAAATGGATGCTCACAGTCAGCTATTGGATGGAACACAGGGCCCCCAATGGAGGAGCTAGAGAAAGTACCCAAAGAGCTGAAGGGGTCTGCAACCTTATAGGTGGAACAACAATATGAACTAACCAGTACCCCCTGGAGCTCGTGTCTCTAGCTGCATATGTAGCAGAAGATGGCCTAGTCGGCCATCATTGGGAAGAGAGGCCCCTTGGTCTTGCAAACTTTATATGCCTCAGTACAGGGGAAACACCAGAGCCAAGAAGTAGGAGTGGGTAGGTAGAGGAGCAGGGGTTGGGGAGAGAGTATAGGGGACTTTCGGGATAGCATTTAAAATGTAAATGAAATAAATACCTAATAAAAACTTGGAAAAAAATTACCCATAACGTAAAAAGACTTTGTGTATTTGTATATTGTCAACATGTAGCCAAATTCAGCTACTAAATAAGGATTTTGTTTCACAAAGTCTGCTAAACTATTCAACCACTAGCCCTCTGCAACTAGAAATCTGTGCCAAAGAAAATATGTCAAGATAGTAGTACTCAATAAAATTTCAAAAATCAAATGATGTGCATACTCTGTTTCATAATTAAAGCATTACTCTGTCAGAGAACATAACTATTAACTTACTTAAGCCCAGTGCTGGGCTGGTACTGTGCTTGTCAAAAGCAGAGGAAAAAGAACCTGCTGTTCAGTAGCTCATTCGGATGATAACAGCAGGTCTCTCCCCTCCTGGTAGGGCACCATCTGGTTAATCTTCAGACAAAACTGCTGGATGAGAAGAAAGGAGAAAGGCACAGGAAACAAACACACACACACACACACACACACACACACAAACTGAATTTGCAAACACCTTCCCTGAGGCCAGAAGGCATGTGAAAAGACAGGATGAGAATCAATAATTCTGACTTTCTGCTTCTCAGACATCAAATCCCAAGGATTATGAGGTACAGCATCCTGTCTCATTTTGGTAAGACGCATCTTTTTAAAACCTAAGACTGACCATTTGTGTAGTGCATAAATAGCTATAGAGGACTGTTTGTGTGACAGTAAAGAATGAGATCTAACTCTGGCTAGAGACCCACCATTGGCTATTGTCTTCTTCCTTAAGGCATAATCTTGCTGATAGGTTTCTAAGGCTAAAATGACCAGACCAAGAAAGACCACTATTAGAAAGCAAGCTTTACCTTAAGCCATATGCCAGAGACACCTGGAATAAGGATGCCTTCAATGTGATACTGTACTTTTACTTCCCAGAATTTCTCCCCTACTCTATCCCAGCTCAGTCCCTAGGAGACACCATGAAATTTGCCTGGGTTGCCCACCTTTCTGAGTAAGATACTACTCTTTTCTATAGATCAGGATGACCTTGAATTCATAGATTCTTGTACCTCTGCCTCCTGAATGCTAGGATTAAAGGCATGAGCCAACACTGCTTCACAAGTCATTACTTAATTTCTTTTATTAATGATATTAAGAATCCCAAGAGAAAAAAAATCCCAATTCCTTGTCATCATCTGGTGAACATGAAAGGACTCTCCAAAATTTCAGATAATACTCATTAGTACTAGGATATATCATTATTTTCAGACTTCTGGGTTTAGAGGGAATGTGGAGCTTGCTCAGGTGGGATACAGCAGCACACTGGTGATCACCTCCCCTCTTCCTGACAAGGCACCTGCAAATGCTAAAAGATAGATGTGTACCTATGGATGCCTATTCTTGTCAGCTTTCCCAAGCCCTCACATATGCACAACTCAGTTCTCAATAAACCCATTTTCTTGGTGGAGAATCACTGTCTCACTTTGGCTATCACTGAGACATTCTGGCAACAACAACAACAAAAAAGGTAATCCAACAACACTGTCTTATCAAGCATGCTACAGTATAGATTCTCCCAGATTTTATCCCACTGTTAGTGGAGCCAGCAGTCCATAGGTGGAACAATGCTCATCTGAAAGTCAGATGGCCCTAAAGTCATGTCTTCTAACATTGTGCATGTTGCTTGGCATTCTAGTTTTACCCCAGAATACCTATCTACATATATCGGACTCCAGTCAATTTTGATAAATACTTCTGTTATGTGTTATGTTAGATGTTCCCCAAATTCATAAACTGAACTCCTAAGCTCTTGCCCTGCAGAGTGTGTCTGTACTGAGAGACAGAATAGCAGGTAATCTGGGTAAAAGGAAGTTCTAATTATAAAATGAAGGCCCTAATTTCAGTGTGATGGGTGGCCTCATAAAGAGAGATTAGGACACAAGGAATGTGTACACAAAAACAGAACATGTGAGGACATATAAAAGAAGCCAATTATCACAATCTAATGAATGAGGACTCTATTTTTATTGGTTATTTTATTTATTTACATTTCAAATGTTACCCCCCCTTCCCAGTTTCCCCTCCACAAGCTCCCTATGTCCTCCTCCCTCCCCCCTGCCTCTATGAAGGTGCTCCCCTAACCCGCCAACCCACTTCTGCCTCAGTGACCAGTTGTTCCCCTATCTTGGGTCATCTATAAACCAAATCTGCTGGCCTTTAGGATCTCTTGAACCTAAAACCTGAGAAAATTGTTAAGAGCTCTCCCATCTGTGGTCTTATTTTATGGCAATTCAACATAACCTCACATGCCCTTCTTTCCATGCTACTGATCTTCCTGCTGGGTATGTCCATCCCTCTGTAATTGGGATGTCTCCAGTGTTCAAACCAACACTAGCTCTCCTATGAGCCCTTCCATAATAACTGTGAGAAACAAACAGTTCATCTACAATTAGGAAAGAGTACACTCATCAGATGCCTGTACAATGACAATCAGAGAGAAGACACTAAAGTGTGGAGAAAGAATGGAAGAGAGCACTGATAAGGGTAGTAATCACCATTTACACTACAGGTTTGCTACATCCCAGAACTCATCTTAAGCACAAGACAGTTTGCCCACTGATCCAGCAGGATTCTCAAGGGAAACAGACAAACAGAAAAAATATAGGTAAAAATGAGACTTAGTAGAGTGACTTGTAGGCTGTGATCCAGCTATCTCAACAATGCTGTCTCCCAAGGAAAAAGAAATTCAAGAACCCAGAAGCTGTTTGGTCCTCAGGGCAAGATGTCTCAGCTGATCTTTAGCAAACATTCCAAAGAAATCAGTTCTAATTCCAGTAAAGGAATGAACTTGTCAGTGAGACTGGGGGAAAGCAGACAAAGAGCAAAAGTTTCCTTCTCTCATGTCCTTTATATGGGCTGTGCTAAAGGTCTGGCCCAGTTTTAAGGTGGGTCTTTGTAACTCAAATGATCCAAATCAAGAAAATTTCCTCATAGGTATAGCCAGCAGTGTAGGTTTTAGTTAATTCCAGGTAGAATAAAGTTGACAACTAAGAATGTGTATCATACACCAACTATCCTCTCAATATATATGACAGAATTATCTTCACTTTATTATTAAATCACTGTCATGCCAAGATACACTGATGTGTGTGTTTGTGTACAGCTAGAGACTTAAAATCAACACATGGCTTCAGAGGTTACATTTTGAAGAAGAGATCTTTTGAGAAAAAAAGAAGAGAAGAGAATGGGGAGAACAATAGAAAGTGGGGAATCACTGATTGTATCAAACGGGGAAAGACACTAAAATTCTTTGAATTTTTAGTCTTTTCATCATATCTTAGGAAAGGTTTGAACGAGGCTATAAACACAAAGGAATGATAGTGCAGAGCACTCCAGTCCTGGACTCTAATCTAGAGGCTGAAAAGTAACCAAGTAATCACAGTTCAATGACAAGGAGGCTGCATCCACAGATAGACTCATGTTTACAATGAGGAACCCTAAAGAGAATATCTTCTAAGAGAGAGAAGACAGGGTCAGGCAAGGATAAGATTTGGAACTAAATGTTTCTGTGCCACCTGAGACAGACCGGAAGAGTGTTACTGTTCTTATATCCTACAAACCAGGTTGGGTGTCTAAGGATAGACAGAATGGAGTTGTCCTTAGTTAAGAATACACAAAGTAATAGCAGTCTTGATTGTTCCATAAATCGATGTCATACTGAAGTCTCATTAGTTTGTCAAACCTAACACATGAAGCTGAGATCCCTATTGTTTTTGGACTTTGAGTTTTGCTTTAAACTCCCACAATGAGAACCATAATCTTTCTTTTTTTTCCTTTGACTCAGAAATACAATGAGTATGAAACAGTTGATTAGCACAGCCTCATAATGACACATGTCTGTCCTGTTCCTGCAAAACTTTCTTCTGATGACTCTCAGATGACCTACTTACCTAGGCTGGGAGCAGTGTGCTTAAGGTACATGGAAAAAAAAAATCAACTGCAAACAGAAAGGCTGTGTTTTACACAGCCCTCTTCAGAAGACTCCCCTCGTCACTGTAATCAGTTCTATTATGTCAGGTACAGTTCTTAATTATCTCCCTGTGACATTCAGTCTCAGCACAGAGCTGATAATAAACTGATGGATTATCAAACAAGATTTCTGCATTAACAAATAACGTCATGTTTTGTGTTAAGGGAGAAAATGTTCACTATCCTTATCTAGCTGGCTAAATATTTACATATGACAAGCTTTCTAAGGGCCTGCTCTTTCAAATCTGATTTTAGAAGGGGTGAGCGTGGGGTTAAATGAACAACAGAAAAGCATCCTGTGCTGTTGATGCACTCAGCTAAGTGGCTCTGGGAGAGGACAGGTATTACTCAATCAAAACCAAATCAATTACAGGCCTCTGGTGTCCTGGATATCCTTGGGTATTAGTGACTGAAGAACCAGCAGATTATGGTAACAGAAAGTCAAATGAATGCCTTTAAAGAAAGCAAAAATGAAAGGTGATGGAAAGTCAAAGTTTAAACATAGTTGGTGGTGGTTTTTCAGAAAGGAGAGGAGCTGTGCAAAGCTTGTGTCAATATGTTGCCTTACCCTTTTCAAAGTCCCTAGCATTGCCCATTTTACAACTGACACCAAGTGATACTTTGGGGTTCTGTACAACTGTCCCAGAAGAGAAACCTCAAGCTTAAATCCTATGCCTCACGTAGTCATCTTTATATGTTATCTCTGCCCTTCCACTCAGGAATGCGTTCCTGAAATCCTGAAGAGAAAGAGGAACACAAGGTATTTTAATGCATTGCTTCATTTTGTTTTTTAAAAGCATTGCATACATGGAATTTAAATTGGCAACCTGTAGTTGAGTTATTATTGACGGAAAATGGGGCAGTGTTTGTACCAATGTTTGCTTTTTTTTTTTTTAATCCCCTTCAAGACAGAGTTTCTCTGTGTAGCCCTGGCTGTCCTGGAACTCACTTTGAAGACCAGGCTGGCCTCGAACTCAGAAATCTGCCTGCCTCTGCCTCCCAAGTGCTGGGATGAAAGGCATGTGCCACCATCTCCTGGCAAATGTTTGCTTTTAAGACAGAAAAAAACAGTTGTTGAAATTGTATACTAGTCAGCTCAAGCCTATTGCTATCTCAGGCAAGAGCACAAAGCATCATGTCAGATGACCTGATTCCTTTCTACTAAGGGAAGATCCTGTAAAATAGAATGGCAAAGGACACAGGGCACCTGTATGGAGTAAAGTCAGAAACGCTTTTGACCTAACTGGCCACATGCAAAAGAATTCTGGCCATACCTTTCCCACCAACAAAGACCACAGACGTGCTTGAGCCTGGTGTTATCAGTATGCATAAACTTGTCATCAAACCAACATGCTTAATGGTAAAATGAACATATACCCAGTCTACCCTGCTGTGCTTGAGGGCAGTAGTGTATGTCCATATTGAGCACCCAATAAATAGCAAGTGAAAAAATTAACATGATATAATACAGATAAAATGTTGCACCATTTCTCTTTTACAGTTTTATTCTATCTGTAAAATATATTAAATATGGACTAGTAGGTTCACATTTCCTTCTGTAATAATTGGGAGTATAAAATGAGATAGAAGCTTTGTAGAAACACATGTAATACAATAACCAATACCTTTCTAGTTTTCTTTGTGTTTCTAATGATATATATGATAAAAGTATTTTTTCTCCCTCTTTCTTCTGATATCAGAAGGATTACCTCTTTGCAGTCTGAAGTATAATGATGCTTTAGTTTTCTTTCATTTACTAATTAAATGAAATCTTATTTATCTGATTTTGCCACTTTGGATTTTCTTTTTTTATGTTGTCCCATATGCAATATTCTCAGGTGGGGAAACAAACCAGTACTTTATTCTATTTAACTGCCACTTAGCAGTTAAGAGAATGGATGTTTCATAGGATACTGCTATATCTCTTCCTATTAATGAATATGTAGCCTTTGTCCAGTTTATGATACTGTCACCAGTAGTGACACATGACACAACAATGTGAGAATTCTGTTATAGACATGGCACATGTTTCTTAAATGTCTTGTTTTAATTTAAGAGCTGCTGCTATAAAGACTGTTTATATTTCCACTATGGTTCAGGCTAAAACTTCATTTCCCTTTCGCCACACTGGCGATTCTCAAATATATAAATTTTTGTTAATTTGGTGCTGTTCCTTTTCTAGAAAAATGCATGTATTCTATGTTTCTGGGATTTGTTTTTTAATATTTTTAACATGAAATTTTTCATAAAATATATTTTAGTCATATTATTTCTTCCCACAACTCCTCCCAAATTCTTCATATATCCCTACTGGCCTCTACATGCACACATGCGCGCGCACACACACACACACACACAAAGGAAAAAAATATAAAATAGAAAAAAGAAAATCAATAAGACAAAAATTAACAAAACAAAAGCTCAAACACAGAGAGAAAGCATTGGCATATGGTATGTATTGGTCAATTGCCTCTGGATATGAGGATTGCCTTAGAGAATGGTTGACATACCCAGTAACATTTCAATGCTGTCCCTGTGACAGCAGGCATCTGTTGCAAATAATTTCTTGGTTAGGGGTGGGATTTTTGTGTCCTCCTGTTCTAGTGTCTAGATTTTGTCTGGTTTGAATATGTATAGATCTTGTCTGTGCTGCCACAGTCTCTGTGTGTTGATACATGCACAAGTCTTGTAATCTCTGGGGAACAGTTTTCATGGAGGCATCACCACTTCTGGCTCTTGTGATCTTTCTACCCAATAACACATATCCTCTAACAATGCCAATGATCCAAATCCTTTTCAAACAATTCCACAAGCTGGAGACCAAATATGTGAGCCTACAAGGCCATATCATTCAAACCACCACACAAAACCTAATAAAGAAAAAAAATTAAAATAAAATTTCTGCCATCTACATAGAAGTGTCCTGGACTGCTGTGGAGGAGATAAAGCTGTGGAAGGAAATTATTTTTTCCCTCACTTTGCCCTTCTCACCTCTATTTCCTTCTGTTCTATTTCCTAGTCATTGGAAAGGACTATTACTCAAACCAAGAAGAATAAGTTATCACACAGAATACAAGCCTCTGGGCTTGTACCTCTTAGATTTCCCACAGCATCCTTAACAGGACAACTTCCCAAGTGAATAGCAAGTGTCCAAAATAGCTTGAGAAATCAGAAGAAGCAAAGTTATTTGTTCAGGTTAATCAAGGGATAATAATTTAAGTAGTTATCACACCTACTGAAAGGAAGAATGTAAAAGCATAGTCAAGAGAACTTCAAGCTATGTGTGTGTGTGTGTGTGTGTGTGTGTGTGTGTGTGTGTGTGTATACTATTTAAAGATATAAAGATGAGAGCATAATCATATATTGATGGCATAATATTAAAGCATCTTGTTACCAATGCCCATTAGAGATTATGACTCAATCCTTAGTTCTATGCTTTAGATAGGATGCATCAGTGCATACTTCCTTGCCTAGTACAAACCTCATCCCAGTGTTATGGAAGGAAAATCTCTACTTGAGGTCAACCTGGGACATATAGTGAGTCCCTCGCCCCAAAAGAAAATAAAAGATGGCAAAGTGGATAAAGTGCTTGCTGTGTAGGAATGAAGGCTAAACTTGGATCCCAAGCACCCATGTAGGGGCCAGCCATGGCTGCTTATAGCTATGAGTTCATGTAATTTCAGTACTGGGAAATAGAAACAGGAGGATCCCAGGGTCTTGCTGGCCAGTCGATCTAGACAATGATGAGTTCTAGCTTTAGTAAGAGATCTATCTCAGAAGTTGGCTAGTGATTGGCAAAGATCCCCAATGTTGACACGCAGCATCCACAAGTACAAATGTGGTTTCACATATATAGCATATACCCTGCCCTAAAGATTAACGTGATGAATTAGAAAAGAAAGAAGAAACCTGTTGATGACCTCTGGCCTAAACACACTTGTGTGTGTGCTCGAGCACTCATGTACATACACACATATGCACGTGCAGACATAACACACATGTAGGAGCACTGTCACCCACACAAATTCATGCATACATATCTATATACACTAACTAAAACAAAAATAAAACTAAAGAGAGAGAAAGAAACAAAGGCAGAGTACAGAAGCTCTGTTCAAATAATGGAAGAAATGATGAACTATATCAGAACTGGTAGTAGTGCTAAGGGTCAAAACAATACAACCAGGGACAAGGGTAGAAGATGTAAGACTGGATTCCTTACTATCCTCCTGTGACAAAATCCCTTGACAAAAGAAAACAACTTTTATAAACAAGAGCTTGGCACAGAAAAATGTCTCGGTAGTTAAAAGAACTACTGACTGCTCCTCCAGAGAACCCAGAGTTGACTCCTAGCCCCCACACAGGAGCTCACAACTCTCTGTAACTCCAGTTCCTGGGGTATGATGTTCTTGTCTGGCTTCCAAGGACAGCAGCTAAGCACAAGCAGGCAGGTGTACATGCAGGAAAAACACCCATACACATGAAGTAAAAGAAAAAATAAATCTAGGACTTATTTTGTCTAACACTTTCAGGGACAGTGTCCATTATGATTGTTTGTGGCTTTAGAAGGTTATTCACATATGAATAGATCCAAAAGCAGAGAGATGAGTGTTCATGCTCACTTGTACCTTATTTTCTTTTTCTTATTCACTCCAGCATCCTATGCTGTGGGATATTATCACCCAGACTCAGGTGGGTCTTCTATCTTCAGTTAAACCTCTTTGGAACTGTCCTCAAAGACACCCAGATGTGTGGCTTATTAATCGAATATACAATTAAATTGACAACCACAAATCCACCCTCAGACAGCTTGACAGCCAAACCACAATACTCTAGAAATAGCTGCCACAGACTCAGTCATCTTATAATGCAAAATAGATTCATCCCAACTTCAAAAGTTGCTATTTGGTGATCTGTTCCAGCACTTCAGAAGTCCATCCTCTCCTCTGAGATGCAATAGGATCCAACTGTGAGCCCTGTAAAGATAAAAGTTACATACTTCTAACATACAATGGTACAGAAAGATTATTTCTCTTCTAAAGGTTGAGAATGGAAAAAACAAACACCAAGGGTAAATTATACAAAACAAAGAACAAGGGCTCATAGATCAAATACCTAATGGTACAGCTCCATGTCTGGCATCTGGATTTCTGGTGGAACCATCTGGACTCTAAGAGCCATGGGTATTCCTTCTCCTCCAGTTATGCTACTATAGCACACACAGCCTCTCTTCATACCCACAGTCTTCCTTAATAGATGTCCCAGCACCCTTGCCTTTCCAACATACTAGAGTTTTCATCGCCATTTAAGTTTTTTGTTCACAGATTCATGCAATAACTTCTTAGAATTTCCTTCCTTGCAGAGAATTTGACCCACATATGTGTTGCCTGGCATGAGCATCTTGAAGCAACTTTGCTGCAAGCATTCACGGCCCTGTTACTCTTACATCTTACACTGCTATAAAACCATTTAGATGATACTGCCAAGTTCTGCTAGCAGATAGAGATGTAGTGTGATTCCCTTCTATCCGGGCTTTAATGGCTTCTGTATACCTTAGTAGATAATCCTAATAAATGACTTCCTATGCAAGTGTTTTTTCAGTAGGCAACTATTTTACTCTTATTATCAGTGCAGACACTTTAATTTTAAATGAATTTTTTTTTGCAAGCTGGAGCCTTTGGATGGGTAGCATCTTGCTCTTTCTACCATCCCAGTGCAATGTATGAGGGTTCTCTTTTATGACACTACCTGCTTTAACCACTGTGGCCTCTTTGTTAGCACTCTGTCTTCTCTGGTGCCCTGTCTGTAACTTTCATCATGTTCATTTTCCATTTCTGGTGAAGTTCTCATTTTTCATATCCCCCTTCCTTAAATACTCATTATAAACCTCAGTAAATGCAGTGAGCAATGGCTACACCACAGTGTGAATGTTGTATATACTGTCTCGAAATTTCCTTCACCAAATAATTTAGTGTATTGCTCTGCGTTAGAGAAGGCTGGAAGACATGGGTGCACATGTGTGTATGTGAATGCGAATAGGTGCATATGCTTGAATTGCCAAAGGACAATCTAAGGTATCATTCCTCCTTGGGTGCGGGCCTTCTTTGGGGGGCTGAAGGTGGGGTGCTAGTGGTTTGACACAAAAAAAAATTTCTCTGGCCTTTAGGTTTCCAATTAGGTTAGGCTGCTTAGTAAGTCTAAGAAATTTGTTGACTTTGCCTTCTTAGCATCTCTGTGATTAGAAGCACACCTAGCTTTTTTAAGTAAGTTCTGTGGATTGAACTTGGATCCTTGTATGACAAGCATGTTAAATACTGAATTATGTCCTCAGCCCCATAATCAATTATGTTTTAATTCCGTCTCACTCAAATATACAAGATGAAAGCAAAACACAGTGATATACTTTTCCAGAATAAAATGTGAATGACCTCTATATAGCCTGATTCCTAATAGGGACCTTACTTGCTTCCAAAACTTTGTGAACACAATCTTTACTGTCTACATTTCCATTGGCATTGGGATGTACTCTATCTTGCCCTCTCTTTTACACACACACACACACACACACACAGCAAAAGAATATAAAAGAGAGAACCTTTAAAAAGGAAACATTTGGTTTGGGTTTTCGGTTTAAGGGAACACAGTTTCCTGTGGCAGATAAAGAACGGAAACAGGTAACACAGGAAATTTGAAAGAGAACTCAGTGCATGTTGAAACACTGTCCAAGAACTGGAATAGTGTGAAATTTCTGAATGCTTGTGAGAAAACTCGAGGAAACAAAGACAAAAGTCATATATCCTCTATTTCTTGAAAAGCATAAAATTGTCCTTGGATTATGCTTTTATACTCCTCCTACGTGTAGTGGATAAGAGTGAGTTTATTTCAGATTATTCATTAGAACTGGCTAGTGTTATTTATATGCCTCTGTGGAGAACATGTTCTGTCACGTGTGACTTGCCCTTGTTATTGTACACTTTACCCACCCCACGTGAATCCTTTTAATCCTCAGAGTATAAATTGTTAGACACTATGAATAAAGTTGGCTATTGCACCAGTCTTTAATCTGTGTGATTTATTGGCTCCGGTTTCCCAGCTTCCACTTTCTGTGGAGCAGTAAATAAATTGTCTTCCTCTTTTCCTCAGTTTTATTCAGTTTGGGACTCAAGCTCAAGATATAGTGCCACTAACGTTAAGGTGGGTCTTCTTTCCTCAGTTAGAACTCTGAGAAAACACCCTCACAGATATTCCCAGATGTGCATACCGTTAAGCACCATGGAAATGTCTTAATCCAATAAACCTACCATTTAAATTAACTATAACAAAGAGATAGAAATAGACAAAAATGTCAGCATCAAACTAAGTTCATGAGTAGTCTAATGATCTTTGCATACTGTACCATATTGCAAATATATGTAGTAAGACTTCCTTATGAATCTGGGAGATGTAAACAGACAAAAAGAGTGGCAAGTTAATGGGTAAGAAAAGTCGAAGTCTTCTGAGTGCAACTTGGAGGAATCACTAAGGCTATGTCTTTACATTCCTCTATCTTAACAGTTTATGTTCATGTGACTAAGGTTGAGTCTTCAGAAACTGCAGACTTGTACTCAACAGACTTCAAAAGACACAAAGGAAAGGTTTCAGCACAAAAGGTTTGAGCAAACGAAAATGACATCTAATCATGTATTGTAGTTCCAGGGAAGTGTTAGTGAGCCCCCCAAAAACCAGACGGGAGCTGATCTGATGCAACTCACAGCAGGGTCTTTATTCTATTCGAGCTAGCTCTGGCTGCTCCAATGCATCGCCATCACCCAGGATGGTCTTGGTGGTGTGGGGGAGCTCTGAATATTTACTGAGACAAGGCTTTATAGTAAACAGCAAGTGGGAACAGCCAGGAGCAAGTGTGTAAGCATCTAATTGAAAAGCTACTGTGGCCTTTAACCTAATTGGCTGGTGCTGGGAGTCATATCATAAACTTAATTTCTGCTTCCTTCTGCATAGGTGGTCGTTAGGCAGGGAATGGGCTTGTAACCTGGGGATGCAGGTTTGTTGGGGGGAATAACCTGGAGATGCTGGCCTTGTTGAGGGTGCAACCTGGAGATGCTGGTCTTGTTGGGAATTAACCTAGAGACTGGAATTAGGCTCAGGTTTTGTTGGGGGACAACTTGGAAACTAATGCCAGGTACCAGCCTGTTAGTTTACCTGAGTTCAAACTTATGTCAGGTTCACTAAAACAGAGTCTGAACTTAAAAGATTTAGCCGGGCATGGTGGCCAATGCCTTTAATCTCATCACTTGGGAGGCAGAGGCAGGCGGATCTCTAGGTTGGAGTCCAGCCTGGTCTACAGAGTGAGTTCCAGGACAGCCAGGGCTACACAGAGAAACCCTGTCTCGAAAGACCAGAAAGAAAGAAAGAAAAAAGGAAAGAAAAAAAGAAAGAAAGAAAGAAAGAAAGAAAGAAAGAAGGAAGAAAGAAAGAAAGAAAGAAAGAAAGAAAGAAAGAAAGAAAGAAAGAAAGAAAGAAAGAAAGAAAGAAAGAAAGAAAGAAAAATTTGGTCTCTCAGTATCTGTTATCTCCTGAGGTAGAAAAACAAAATGAGGTCTAATATTACAAAAATATCATGAATTTAAGAATACCAGAGCAAGCTAATCCAAGTTCAGTTTCATGTCTTCTAAAATTAATCCCCAAAAGATACAAATCAACCACAGGCATGCACACATAAATTATAATAAAGACTGTTGGTATGCAATTTGATTAAAGTGCTTTTTGGTAAGGTGCATAATGATGCATGCATGATGCAGGCACATCTAATTGGTTATAATTAAAATAATGATGTGTGTTTAAAATAATGATACATTTAAGAATGTTAAATGCAAGTGGCTGAAGAACCTGTAATAAAAAGTCAAAGCAGTAACTAGTTTTTGATTGCCTGATTATTCACAGAAGCAACACTCTTCATTTAACACTAGATTCAGGTAATGTCACCAGAGAGGAACCCTGGTGAAAGAACAGCCTCCACTTCCCCTCTAAAGATGTGCTTCATCTTTCTGTTCTCTCTCTCTCTCTCTCTCTCTCTCTCTCTCTCTCTCTCTCTCTCTCACTCACACACACACACACACACACACACACACGCACACGCACACGCACGCGCACGAGCGCGCACACACACATATTTCCCTCAAAGATAACATTACACAATTACTGAGTCTATGAGTAAGGGTCAATGACTTTTTTACATTCTATTTTGTGTGTTATATATTCTTCTCGTAACAGAGGAATAACTACACTGGAATATAGGTTGTATAATATTGATTATGTTGCTTACTCTATTCAAAGACCAGAATTTATTAATAGGTGTGTATGCCTCAGGCCTGGTCTATAAGGTCTTAGAAATTCCCTTCATATTAGTGGGCAAGAAGCAGGTAAAGAAATATTTCTAACATTTGTATCCCAGATTAGGCAAGGCCGGCTATAAAGACTGTTCTTTACCTCAGATGATTTCCACCATACTAGAGATATTGTTTTGGCCTCATCCTTGTCTTTCCTTGACATGCCTCTGCTTCAAGTTCAATCAATGTCTCCAGTCTGCCTCATTATTTTTAAGAGTAAGGTCTTCATCCATACACCAGGATTTCTCAAATGAGCAGCCAAGGAGCCAGTGCCCCACAGCCTAGATATCTCATTACATTCTGTCTTCTGCTGCCTAGCTGTGACCACCAACCGAGCTCAGTTCAACACCTGCATAACTATGAAAGCAATTAGTGTTCTTGAACCCCAAGCTCTATATTCATCATATGACCATAGGAGAGACAAATGAGATGGTTGTTATTATTGTTATCATCACCATCATCTTCTTCAACATCATCATTGCTGCTTATATGATTTTTTTATACTCAAGTTTATATATAAGTTTTATACTTAAGGTAAATAAATAAATAAATAAGAAAGTCTGTCACATTTTCTAGGACTAAAAATCATATTTTACATGCTATTTTTCCTCCCTTTTTATGTTTAGTAATTGTTATATTACAATCATGCTGTTATAGGTTGAGCCCAGATGATTTGGTGCTTGTGAGATGATGTTCATAAAATGTTTACTAAAAAACAAAAATACCTAACATATCCTCAGAACCCACTTAATGATCTGAGACTTCAGTAAATACATGTAAACCACAGTGCTAGGGGCTACAGACAGTGGTGTCTAAGAGACTCACTGACTAGATAGATATTATGGCAGAAATAGTGAATTTTCCATTCTGTGACAGACCCTGTCTCAATAAACTAGGAAACAGAACCAATGGAGCAAAAATCATCTTATGTCCTCTATCAAGTCTGGATTGTCACAGTACCTGGACAAGCACACACACACACACACACACACACACACACACACACACACACACAAAGAGAGACAGACAGACAGACAGACATACAGAGAGAGAGAGAGAGAGAGAGAGAGAGAGAGAGAGAGAGAGAGAGAAACTCACAACAAAGAAAAAGCTTTTGGGAACTTTCAAAACCTGATTTTCAAAAATCTCATTTTCTCTCAGAGTTAGAATACAAGGTTTTGCAGTTGTATCATAAATGACAATGAGGTAGAGTTGTCTTCTTGCATAAACATACACAGGAAGTCTGCAAAACAACATGCATAGGAAATAAAAGGAAGGAAGCATCCTCACATTATTTTGTTTTATGGAAATCCAATTTTATTTAGATGGATTAATGCCAAATATTTGATCATCCAATGTCAATGATCTAGTTTATATGTAATGGTATTTCTCCTGTTCCTGTTTTTTGTTAGGCTGATCTTTCCCTGATTTTACTCAATGTCAATGTTAGTAACAAACAGGCACAAAGAAATACTGGTAAAGGAAATATGTAAATTAATCTTGATGCTCATTTTAGCTTCTCTGAAATAAAATTTGAAGTAAGCTTTAATCTACTGACCACAGTAAATGCTCTCAGTTCAGAGACAATGCAATTACTGTTCTCCCAACCAGAAGTGAAAAGGATTCATTTTTATATCACAGTGTGAGCAAGATAATCCAATTTTTTTGATACTGAGGCAAAATTTTTATAAGATTTTCCAGCAAGCAGGAATACAGAAGTACTCTCTGCCTAATCCAGGATTCCACTTAGACCTCATTAAAATGACAGTATATATCTTATAAGGGTGTTTGCATCTGAACTCTTACATCTATATTTCAAAGGGCAGTTGAAGAAATTAAATTTGACAATTTAAATAAGTGGTGTTTTAAATGAATCAGTACAGCTAGGGTTTCTCTCATCAAGTTTTCACACATTTCTCTTTATGTCATATGATTTCAACTGCCACCAGCTCTGATCAGGATCTCCACTAACAGGGAATGAAAACTCACAGAAGCACAGAGTGAGAAGTGAGACAAATGTAAGATGTACTGGGAGGAAGATACGGAGACAGTGCTGTAAGTAAAGAAAAAGCAGCTGAGATGACTTTCTTTAGAATTTCTTAAGAATTTCAAGATTGTGTACACAGTCAAGGCCATCTTTGTTTTATGGCTTTGGAAGACTGTGACTATCTTCATTGTGACCCTTTATTTATTTATTTATTCTTCAACAATTTATTATAGGTATACAATGTACCTGAAGCATATCTAATTTAAATAGTACTTCACAGATAACTCCTCCAATTCTTCTCATTCATACCTTCTTCTGTTTAGTTATTATTTAATAAGCCACTGAGTCCAATTAGTACTATCAACATGCTCATGGGTGTGGGTCCACCCTCCAAGACATGGGTCACTTGCAGCAACAACTCCAAGGAAACGATTCTCTTAGGAGCCATTAACTACCAACATCCCAGCTAGGGGTGGAGCCCCAATGCCCATCTTCTGCACTTGCTAAAATGTTAACTGGCTTCTTCTTGTACAAACAGCCACACTTCTGAGTTTAAGCATCCAACAGCCAGGTCATATCCAAGACATGATATTTTGTAGCTCTCCTCCCAGTCCTTTGGCTCTTACACTCTTTCAGCCCCATCCTTTGATAAAACGTTCCCAGAGACCTGTTTGAGGAGAAGTGATATACATGTCCCATTTAGAGCTGAGTGCTCACTAAGTTGTTTGATTTACAGTCAGTGAGTGTTCTTCTTCAGGGTCAAGGGCCACAGTGAAGATAGTCACAGTCTTCCAAAACCATAAAACAAAGATGGCCTTGACTGTGTACACAATCTTGAAATTCTTAAGGGTTGAGCTGATATCTTTCTCTTGGCTATGTTTATGAGCCGAAATGCAAGCAAATCCAAGAGGAGTTCCTTCTCTAACTCCAACTATAGGCAAAGCAAATAAAAATTACACTTATTACTTCCATTTGGCAATGCATTCTCTACTACTCAACCCTTCTCTGCCTCTGAGATTCAAAGTAACTCCCAAAGTTTTTAAGATATTAATATCTAAGGGAAGGAGCCAAATTTCATATACTATACATCATACCAAGAAATAGGACATCTCCCTTAGAAAGAGACATCACAGCTGTTGATTTTGTTTATTTTTTTATAAAATAGAATATAAGTAGCCCAAGCTGGCTTCAAACCTGCTATGTTGCCAAGGATGATTTGAGTTTCTGATTCTTTTGTGTATGCTCCCTGAGTGCTGAGATGACAGCCTTCTAGCAACTGCCTGAAGCCTAAAGACCCTACTCAAGCCTTTGTGCACACTAGGAAGTCACCCATCAACTAAATTAAAGTGCAGCCCAGTTCGGGTATTTTGTTTCATTTTATGGTACTAGGAATACATTTACTTGCTAAATAATTGTTCTATAACTGAACTACTTTCCCCTGCCTAAAAATCACTAGATTTTTAAGTTGATTATGAATGAGGCTAAATTTATTTTAGAAAGATAGATCTATCTAATGTTGCTACTTTTTGAACTAAAGCATAAAATTAATATAATCAATATAAAACACAACAAACTGTTTTTTAAAGAATATTTGATGAAATGTATCTTAATTTTATTGGAAAACTAAAATGTAGAGGGGAATAATCTCAGAGTAAAAAGAGAAAAAGAAATCAAATTAGGATTTGTTTACTCATTTGAAAAAGCATCTATACTCTAGTCAATTAAATAGATTATAATTTTTTTCAATCTTCAAATTAACTTTAATTTATAGCATGATTTGAGATTTCTTTCAAATATTGAGTTTTTCTTACCAAGGGCATAGTACAACTTCCTCTTCTCTCTAGTGCTTGCTTTATGACCTTCAATAAACTTCTATAGTTTTCTTTTAATAGGTTTACAAGTTGCTTGTTGTACTTAATCATAAGTATTTTTTTTCCTTTTCCATTTTTATTAGGTATTTAGCTCATTTTCATTTCCAATGCTATACCAAAAGTCCCCCATACCCACCCACCCCCACTCCCCTACCCACCCACTCCCCCTTTTTGGCCCTGGCTTTCCCCTGTACTGGGGCATATAAAGTTTGCATGTCCAATGGGCCTCTCTTTCCAGTGATGGCCGACTAGGCCATCTTTTGATACATATGCAGCTAGAGTCAAGAGCTCCGGGGTACTGGTTAGTTCATAATGTTGTTCTACCTATAGGGTTGTAGATCCCTTTAGGTCCTTGGGTACTTTCTCTAGCTCCTCCATTGGGAGCCCTGTGATCCATCCATTAGCTGATTGTGAGCATCCACTTCTGTGTTTGCTCGGCCCCTGCATAGTCTCATAAGAGACAGCTACATCTGGGTCCTTTCGATAAAATCTTGCTAGTGTATGCAATGGTGTCAGTGTTTGGAAGCTGATTATGGGGTGGATGCCTGGATATGGCAGTCTCTACATGGTCCATCCTTTCATCTCAGCTCCAAACTTTGTCTCTGTAACTCATTCCATGGGTGTTTTGTTACCACTTCTAAGGAGGGGCATAGTGTCCACACTTCAGTCTTCATTCTTCTTGAGTTTCATGTGTTTAGCAAATTGTATCTTATATCTTGGGTATCCTAGGTTTTGGGCTAATATCCACTTATCAGTGAGTACATATTGTGTGAGTTCCTTTGTGAATGTGTTACCTCACTCAGGATGATGCCTTCCAGGTCCATCCATTTGGCTAGGAATTTCATAAATTCATTTTTTTAATAGCTGAGTAGTACTCCATTGTGTAGATGTACCACATTTTCTGTATCCATTCCTCTGTTGAGGGGCATCTGGGTTCTTTCCAGCTTCTGGCTATTATAAATAAGGCTGCTATGAACATAGTAGAGCATGTGTCCTTCTTACCAGTTGGGGCATCTTCTGAATATATGCCCAGGAGAGGTATTGCTGGATCCTCCTGTAGTACTATGTCCAATTTTCTGAGGAACCGCCAGACTGATTTCCAGAGTGGTTGTACAAGCCTGCAATCCCACCAACAATGGAAGAGTGTTCCTCTTTCTCCACATCCACGCCAGCATCAGCTGTCACCTGAATTTTTGATCTTAGCCATTCTGACTGGTGTGAGGTGGAATCTCAGGGTTGTTTTGATTTGCATTTCCCTGATGATTAAGGATGTTGAACATTTTTTCAGGTGCTTCTCTACCATTCGGTATTCCTCAGGTGAGAATTCTTTGTTCAGTTCTGAGCCCCATTTTTAATGGGGTTATTTGATTTTCTGAAGTCCACCTTCTTGAGTTCTTTATATATGTTGGATATTAGTCCCCTATCTGATTTAGGATAGGTAAAGATACTTTTCCAATCTGTTGGTGGTCTTTTTGTCTTATTGACGGTGTCTTTTGCCTTGCAGAAACTTTGTAGTTTCATTAGGTCCCATTTGTCAATTCTCGATCTTACAGCACAAGCCATTGCTGTTCTGTTCAGGAATTTTTCCCCTGTGCCCATATCTTCAAGGCTTTTCCCCACTTTCTCCTCTATAAGTTTCAGTGTCTCTGGTTTTATTTGAAGTTCCTTGATCCACTTAGATTTGACCTTAGTATAAGAATAGTATGGATCGATTCACATTCTTCTACATGATAACAACCAGTTGTGCCAGCACCAATTGTTGAAAATGCTGTCTTTCTTCCACTAGATGGTTTTAGCTCCCTTGTCGAAGATCAAGTGACCATAGGTGTGTGGGTTCATTTCTGGGTCTTCAATTCTATTCCATTGGTCTACTTGTTTGTCTCTATACCAGTACCATGCAGTTTTTAACACAATTGCTCTGTAGTAAAGCTTTAGGTCAGGCATGGTGATTCCACCAGAGGTTCTTTTATCCTTGAGAAGAGTTTTTGCTATCCTAGGTTTTTTGTTATTCCAGACAAATTTGCAAATTGCTCGTTCCAATTCGTTGAAGAATTGAGTTGGAATTTTGATGGGGATTGCATTGAATCTGTAGATTGCTTTTGGCAAGATAGCCATTTTTACAATATTGATCCTGCCAATCCATGAGCATGGGAGATCTTTCCATCTTCTGAGATCTTCTTTAATTTTTTTCTTCATCGACTTGAAGTTTTTATCATACAGATCTTTAACTTCCTTAGTTAGAGTCACGCCGAGATATGTTATATTATTTGTGACTATTGAGAAGGGTGTTGTTTCCCAAATTTCTTTCTCAGCCTGTTTGTTCTTTGTGTAGAGAAAGGCCATTGACTTGTTTCAGTTAATTTTATATCCAGCTACTTCACCGAAGCTGTTTATCAGGTTTAGGAGTTCTCTGGTGGAATTTTTAGGGTCACTTATATATACTATCATATCATCTGCCAAAAGTGATATTTTGACTTCCTCTTTTCCAATTTGTATCCCCTTGATCTCCTTTTGTTGTCGAATTGCTCTGGCTAATACTTCAAGTACTATGTTGAAAAGGTAGGGAGAAAGTGGGCAGCGTTGTCTAGTCCCTGATTTTAGTGGGATTGCTTCTAGCTTCTCTCCATTTACTTTGATGTTGGCTACTGGTTTGCTGTAGATTGCTTTTGTCATGTTTAGGTATGGGCCTTGAATTCCTGATCTTTCCAGAACTTTTATCATGAATGGGTGTTGGATCTTGTCAAATGCTTTTTCTGCATCTAACGAGATGATCATGTGGTTTTTGTCTTTGAGTTTGTTTATATAATGGATTACATTGATGGATTTTCGTATATTAAACCATCCCTGCATCCCTGGAATAAAACCTACTTGGTCAGGATGGATGATTGCTTTAATGTGTTCTTGGATTCGGTTAGCGAGAATTTTATTAAGAATTTTTGCATCGATATTCATAAGAGAAATTGGTCTGAAGTTCTCTATCTTTGTTGGATCTTTCTGTGGTTTAGGTATCAGAGTAATAGTGGCTTCAGAAAATGTGTTGGGTAGAGTACCTTCTATTTCTATCTTGTGAAAAAGTTTGTGCAGAACTGGAATTAGATCTTCTTTGAAGGTCTGATAGAACTCTGCACTAAACCCATCTGGTCCTGGGCTTTTTTTGGCTGGGAGACTATTAATAACTGCTTCTATTTCTTTAGGGGATATGGGACTGTTTAGAAGGTAAAGTCGATCCTGATTCAACTTTGGTACCTGGTATCTGTCCAGAAATTTGTCAATTTCGTCCAGGTTTTCCAGTTTTGTTGAGTATAGCCTTTTGTAGAAGGATCTGATGGTGTTTTGGATTTCTTCAGGATCTGTTGTTATGTCTCCCTTTTCAGTTCTGATTTTGTTAATTAGGATTTTGTCCTTGTGCCCTCTAGTGAGTCTAGCTAAGGGTTTATCTATCTTGTTGATTTTCTCAAAGAACCACCTCCTCATTTGGTTAATTCTTTGAATAGTTCTTCTTGTTTCCACTTGGTTGATTTCACCCGAGTTTGATTATTTCCTGCCGTCTACTCCTTTTGGGTGAATTTGCTTCCTTTTTTTCTAGAGCTTTTAGATGTGTTGTCAAGCTGCTAGTATGTGCTCTCTCCCGTTTCTTCTTGGAGGCACTCAGAGCTATGAGTTTCCCTCTTAGAAATGCTTTCATTGTGTCCCAAAGGTTTGGGTACGTTGTGGCTTCATTTTCATTAAACTCTAAAAAGTCTTTAATTTCTTTCTTTATTCCTTCCTTGACCAAGGTATCATTGAGAAGAGTGTTGTTCAGTTTCCACGTGAATGTTGACTTTCTGTTATTTATTTTGTTATTGAAGATCAGCCTTAGTGCATGGTGATCTGATAGGATACATGGGACAATTTTAATATTTTTTAATCTGTTGAGGCCTGTTTTGTGACCTATTATGTGGTCAATTTTGGAGAAGGTACCATGAGGTGCTGAGAAGAAGGTATATCCTTTTGTTTTAGGATAAAATGTTCTGTAGATATCTGTCAGATCCTTGTGTTTCATCACTTCTGTTAGTTTCAGTGTGTCCCTGTTTAGTTTCTGTTTCCATGATCTGTCCATTGGTGAAAGTAGTGTGTTGAAGTCTCCCAGTATTATTGTGTGAGGTGCAATGTGTGCTTTGAGCTTTACTAAAGTTTCTTTAATGAATGTGGCTGCCCTTGTATTTGGAGCATAGATATTCAGAATTGAGAGTTCCTCTTGAAGGATTTTAACTTTGATGAGAATGAAGTGTCCCTCCCTGTCTTTTTTGATGACTTTGGGTTGGAAGTCAATCTTATCAGATATTAGGATGGCTACTCCAGCTTGTTTCTTCATACCATTTGCTTGGAAAATTGTTTTCCAGCCTTTCATTCTGAGGTAGTGTCTATCTTTTTCTCTGAGATGAGTTTCCTGTAAGCAGCAAAATGTTGGGTCTTGTTTGTGTAGCCAGTTTGTTAGTCTATGTCTTTTTATTGGGGAGTTGAGACCATTGATGTTAGGAGATATTAAGGAAAAGTAATTGTTGCTTCCTGTTATTTTTGTTGTTAAAGTTGGCATTCTGTTCTTGTGGCTGTCTTCTTTTAGGTTTGTTGAGGGATTACCTTCTTGTTTTTTCTAGGGTGTTGTTCCCGTTCTTGTATTGGTTTTTTTCTGTTATTATCCTTTGAAGGGCTGGATTCGTGGAGAGATAATGTGTGAATTTGGTTTTGTCGTGGAATACTCTGGTTTCTCCATCTATGGTGATTGAGAGTTTGGCTGGGTATAGTAGCCTGGGCTGGAATTTGTGTTCTTTTAGTGTCTGTATAACATCTGTCCAGGCTCTTCTGGCTTTCATAGTCTCTGGTGAAAAATCTGGTGTAATTCTGATAGGCTTGCCTTTATATGTTACTTGACCTTTTTCCCTTACTGCTTTTAGTATTCTATCTTTATTTAGTGCATTTGTTGTTCTGATTATTATGTGTCGGGAGGAATTTCTTTTCTGGTCCAGTCTATTTGGAGTACTGTAGGCTTCTTGTATGTTCATAGGCATCTCTTTCTTTAGATTTGGGAAGTTTTCTTCAATAATTTTGTTGAAGATGTTTGCTGGACCTTTGAGTTGAAAATCTTCATTCTCATCCACTCCTATTATCCATAGGTTTGGTCTTCTTATTGTGTCCTGGATTTCCTGGATATTTTGAGTTAGGATCTTTTTGCATTTTCCATTTTCTTTGATTGTTGTGCCGATGTTCTCTATGGAATCTTCTGCACCTGAGATTCTCTCTTCCATCTCTTGTATTCTGTTGCTGATGCTCAAATCTATGGTTCCAGATTTCTTTCCTAGGGTTTCTATCTCCAGTGTTGCCTCACTTTGAGTTTTATTTATTGTGTCTACTTCCCTTTTTAGGTCTATTATGGTTTTGTTCATTTCCATCACCTGCTTGTATGTTTTTTCCTCTTTCTCTGTAAGGACTTCTACCTGTTTGATTGTGTTTTCCTGTTTTTCTTTAAGGACTTGTAACTCTTTAGCAGTGTTGTCCTGTATTTCTTTAAGTGATTTATTAAAGTCCTTCTTGATGTCCTCTACCATCATCATGAGATATGCTTTTAAATCTAGGTCTAGGTTTTCGGGTGTGTTGGGGTGCCCTGGACTGGGCGAAGTGGGAGTGCTGGGTTCTGATGATGGTGAGTGGTCTTGGTTCCTGTTAGTAAGATTCCTACGTTTACCTTTCGCCATCTGGTAATCTCTGGAGTTAGTAGTTATAGTTGACTCTGTTTAGAGATTGTTCTTCCGGTGATTCTGTTACCGTCTCTCAGCAGACCTGGGAGACAGATTCTCTCCTCTGAGTTTCAGTGCTCAGAGCACTCTCTGCTGGCAAGCTCTCTTACAGGGAAGGTGTGCAGATATCTTGTGTTTGGACCTCCTCCTGGCCGAAGAAGAAGGCCCAAAACAGGACCTTTCTCAGAAGCTGTGTTGCTTTGGCAGTTCCCAGAAGCTGTCAGCTTCTGTGGTACAGACTCTCACCTGTTCAGACTAAAATTCCTAAGTTCTGCGGAGTCCTTGAACCAAGATGGCGACCGTTGCTCCTGAGGCTGAGGTCGCCTCCCAAGCCAGGCGGACACCTGTCCTCTGGTCCGGACGGTGGCGGCTGTCTGCAGCCCGCCAAGGGTGCTGCCTCAGCGGCTCTGTGCTTCCGCCTGTCCCAGAAGCTGTCCGGTTCTCTGGCGAACCCTCTCACCTGTTCAGACTAATTTCCTAAGTTCCGCGGAGTCCCGGAACCTGATTATAATTTTCAAGAATAAAAATATAACAAGTTTTTTTTTATGTTGGTGCAATCATCAAAGGAAGTTCTAGAAGTATGTTCTTTGTCCTTTCTGTAGGTGATGAGATTTGGTTATTTAATAATAAGATAATAAAGAAGCACAAAGAAAAACTTTGAAAGAAAAAACATTAAACAATATAACTTTAAAGCACTTAATAAAAACATGGGTATTCAGCCTTTTGACATTGTGACAAAGCATTGTCTTTTAAGTTTTTCTTGAGAGCCACACATTCAAGTCACAAAACTGGATAGATAGACAGACAGACAGAGAGACCGACAGACAGACTGGAAAAATCTTATAATGGTTTAAATGAGCTCACGATTTTGAGTTGGATATGTTTATAGCTCTTCTTGGCTGCATGTGACCCACAAGTTTGGCATGTTTTCCAAGAGGATGCTGTAAAAGTCGTAGGGGTAGCTGAACAACTACTGAATTCTCAAGCCTTGCTGGACTATCTAGATCATATCATACATCAATGTAATAAGTCTATTACATATTGTCTTAGTAAGGAGTTCTGTTGATGCAAAGAAACATCATGACTTAGGCAACAACTATGAAGGAAAGCACTTAATTGAGGGCTTGCTTACAATTTCAGAAAGTCTATCCATTATTATCATGATGGGAAGTATGGCAGCATGCAGAAGCAGCTGCCTCTTCTTAGAGCTACAGCCTCAGAGCTATAGCCTTGGTGGGTGGGGAGGCTGGCTCTAGGCTTGTCCCGAGCTTTAGAAACATCAAAGCCCACCTCTCAGTGACACACTTCCTCCAACAAGGCCATGCCTCCTAATCCTTATAAATAATGCCACTCTCTAATGACCAAGATTTCAGAACTATGAGCCTATGGAGACCATTCTCATTTAAACCACTATATATTCTACTATATCTGTTCCTCTAGAGAACACTGACTGATATAGCATTCATGAATATGAAGGTATTAATGAAAATATTACTATGGTTTTAAAAGATGCCATAATTCTCTAGGTAAATTAATCACTGCATCACACTGCTTCTAGGACTTTGAACATTCTAGCTTCTATTTTCCTATTATGTGGGATTTATTTCCTGAAATCCTAATCATTAGGACTCTTACTCTGGCATAGTATGGCTTAAGTAGCTTCTATCTCTGCTTAAAGTCCTGGCTAAGACAAATCAATATTACCTAAAAACTACCAGCTACAGAATCCAGAACAGTATTAGCCTACTTTCCCATATTACTTAATGCCAGTACTCTGATTTAGCCTTGGATGCAGAGTTCTTTCCCATTTCAGGGCTCTGGCTACATGCTTCACATTGCCAGGAGGGTTTGTCCTTGGCTTGTCTGAAGGATGTTCAGGCCCCCATCCAAAATCCCACAATCCTGAGTGCTAAGAATCCAAAATGTCAAAATCTTGACAATATAATATTGAAACAAATACTAATGTTCTTTTAAAAACAGAAATATTTTAAAGGAATGTTTCATAAATTATAAAAGCCTGACGGAACACATCACAAGCCACTTCATATAATGAAATAAGCAATCATAACATGCATTTTCTGTAAGCTTTAACACGTATATGAATGATTGCCATATGGTGGTAGCAATTGTGGCTAGATGAATGAATCATATTAGTAAAAAATGAGAAAAAATCTAAATCTATAAATGTGTCTATAAATAATATATCTTTAAAATCTATAAACACAATCACTATTTTGTAACTATAGAATGACTATAAGATCCAGACAATCAAGGAGTTTACTGTGATACTGCATCTCCTTGTAATATCAGAAGCTACACCCATAAATTCTTAGTAACATGACTTCCCAAACATGAGCTGAGCAAAGATAACATTAATGATGCCTCTACCCAACATGAGAAACTATAGGCAACTGCAAAAAACTGAGAATGTGCAAAATAGCCTTCTCCAGGGAAGAGTACACCAATTGGCTATCAAGTCCCAAATGGTAATCCATGAAAACATACATACAAGTATCATTATATGGATTGAACAACTTATGTTTAGGAAAACATATGTATATAGAAATATTTGTGCATTAACAATTAATTAAAGAAATCATGAATTTGAAACCGGGTGAGAATTGGTACATGGGAAGGTTTGAATGAAGGGAAGTAAGGGGATAAATGTAATATTATCATAATCTCAAATATTAAAAATATTAAAGAATGTATATGAAAATTTATAGTAAAACTTGAATTGCAAAGTTCAATGTTCAATGTCTAGACTTTAGGGCCTGTGCAGCTCTACCTCTCTGGGTCTGGCATCCACAGCACATAAACCATCATATAGGCTCAGGCCACATCCATCTAAATTTGGTGCTGGTCTTGGCAGTCTTCCCATAGTACTGTACTCTCCAAAGTGCTGGGAGTCTCCATGGCAACTGTGGCTTCATCTTCACCAATGGCTTCTTGCTTCTCTTCAGAGAATCCAGCCCTACTACACCACATAGTTCAAAGTCTCAGATAGTCTGAATAGCCCTTTCATACCTTCAA
Source organism: Mus musculus (assembly GCF_000001635.26). Classification (NCBI taxonomy): domain Eukaryota; kingdom Metazoa; phylum Chordata; class Mammalia; order Rodentia; family Muridae; genus Mus; species Mus musculus. Next base: position 72,352,034 of record NC_000070.6, on the reverse strand, counting down.
CAATAGTTCTACTTAGATTATACACATGGTGTTTTATACACTTTACCGAGCTCAGCTGCCAGGATAAAATGCAGCCTTGGTCCCATCTGGACCCAGTTTCTGTATAGTGACCTGAAGAAATATTGGCCGAATTCACCTCAGTGATGTTGGTCTCTTCCTAATCACCACTAATCTCTTGACCCTAGATAACCAGAATCATTTATCCCCATAAAACAGGTTTCACTTCAGTGAAAATACTGGTCTCTTTTAAATCATTGCTGATTCTTGACCCCAATTAACAAGAACCATAGATTCTTAATTAAAATATCACTCAAGTGGCTCTAGTATTCTTCTCTCTGAAACCACACAAATGAGGCCTCCATCATCTGTGTTGATGGTCTGCATGCTTACCTCCTAAGCTTACAGAACAGCCACTGAATTCTGAGCATCCAATGACTTTTTCAGGACAAACTTAGCACACCACCACACTCATCTACAAAACACTTTGTCATGTCTGTCACAGAGATAGCTCATAAACTTGATATCAATTTTTGTCTTGCTTGAAACTTGTATTGCTGTGGTAAATCACAAAGACCAAGAACAATTTAGGGAGCAAAAGGTTTATTTTACCTTACAGATTATAGGTCATCATTGCAGAATGTCAAGGAAGAAACTCCAAGGAAACCCGGAGGCAGGAACTGAAACAGAGGCTGTAGAGGCTATAGCCTTCCTCTCATAGCTTACTCAGTCTGCTTTCTTATAAGACCCAGGACCACCTGAACAGGGATAGCAACACCCACAATTGGCAGGCCTGTTAGTGTCAATAATTAATTAAGAAAATATCCTACAGGCTTACCTACAGACCAACCTGATGGAGGCAATTTTATCAGTAACTTCATTTTCCCAGCCTGTGTCAAAAAAACAACCACGACTCAGGGTATGGCGATGTAGCTTCAAACTATGATTCTGGCTCCCTAACTTGTCAAGTCCTTAGATTATAAATAAGAACCTCCATTCACATGTATACATGGAACTCCATGTACACATTGACTCTATCTTATATCCATGTTATATTTGCTTTCATAGGATTTTCCTCTACTCAGTATTATCATTCCTTCTTTCTTACTTGTTTCCTTGCTCTTGTTTTCTCAGTGTATCACATGAAGTCCAGGCTGATCTTAAATTTACTATGTAGCTGAGGATGTCCTTGAACTTATTCTCTTGAGCTAGTGTATCATCTATATGCCATTATGCACAGTTTCCAGAACTTTGTGCATTCTATACTGGCAACCTAAAAATTGAGTCATGCTCTCAACCTGAAAGTTCATTTATTTTTTTTTTTTAGTTTGTTATTATCATCTTTTTCTTTCTAGACACTGAGCTTCATAATTGACCATATCAATCTAACACATAAAATAAAGGTCAATACTGAGTGTAGAAAGCAAATAAAGCCCCGAGTTATGTATTGTTGACACAAACACAGCCATGTCAAGGACCCTATTATCTCTGACCAATATAGAAGCAAGGCCTCTCCCTCCCAACTCCAGTCAGGCCCATGGGAATAACAAGACCTTCCATTAGTCTCAGAACAGATGTTGACACTACGTGTAGAAAGCAATAACAGATTCCTCCTCCTGAATGACTGTAGACTAAAAGTGCTGCTTAACAGAGACCCCCTACAAGATTAGCCAATTTTGCAGTATATAATAAACTTGATAAGTTTCTGACCTGCTTCTACATCTCCAGCAGAGTACATAGTCCAACCGATCCAAAATTTTGTACATGTGTCTTTCATTTCTTCATTCTGTGTCATTCCTGTAAGACCCAAAGACATGGAGATCCTGGCAAGCAAGCTTTCATAGACCTGTAGATTCAGAATGGAGGCATTGAGAAGCAGTATTAGATTTTCAAACAATCAAACCAAATGCCATGTAGCTTCATTAGATTTATATAAATTGCAATATCTTCAATGATACACTCACCAATCCCTGACACTATTAATGTTTCTCTGTTATGCTTGCAGACAGGAGCTTAGCATGGTTGTCCTCTGAGAGGCTCCAATGAGCAGCAGACTCAGACCAATGAAGACACCACAGTCAAACATTGGATGGAGCTTAGGAACTCTCATGGTAGACTTGTGGGTTCCAAAGGGGATAAGAACTACAAAGGAAGAACAACGGAGTCAACTAACATGGACCCTTGGGGGCTCTCAGAGACTGAACAACCAACAAAGTAGTATACACAGGCAGGACCTAAGTCCCCCTCACATGTGTAGCAAATGTGCAGCCTCATGTGGGTTATGAATAGCTAGAGCAAGGGCTATGGCCTTGGGGCTGTGGCCTTTCTATGGAATCTATTCCCCTTACTTGGCTATCTTGTCTGACCTCAGTGGGAGAGGAAGCACCTAGTCCTGCAGAGATATAGTCTGTCAGAGTGAGGACATATCCAGGGTGGGGAGAACTGGAGGAAGAATTGAGGGAGGGACTATGTATTGGAGGGGGTCAGGGAAGGGGGCAACAATAAGGATGTAAAGTGAATTTTTTTTTAAAAAAAAAAGAGTTATGTAGTAATTTTGATGGGAATTCCATTGAATCTGTAGATTGCTTTTAGTTAGATGACCATTTATACTGTTAATCCTACCAATCTATGAGCATGGAAGATCTTTCTATCTTCTAATATCTTCCTCAGTTTCTTTCTTAAGAAACTTGAAGTTCTTGTCATACAGGTCTTTCCCTTGCTTACTTAGAATTACTCTAAGATATTGTATAATATTTGTAGCTGTTGTGAAGGGCATTGTCTCCTGAATTTCTTTCTCAGCCCATTTATACTTTGTATAAAGAATGACTACTGGTTTCTTTGAGTTAATTTTTTATCTAGCCACTTTGCTTAAGGGGTTTATCAGCTGTAGGAGTTTTTTTCTGAATTTTGCAGGTCTATTGTGTATATTATCTTATCAACTGCAAAGAGTGATACTTTGACTTCTTTGATTCCAATTTGAATCCCCATGATCCCCTTTAGTTGTTTTATTGCTCTAGCTAGAACTTCAAGTACTACCTTAAAGAGATAGGGAAAGAGTGGACAGCCTTATCTTGTCCCTGACATTAGTGGAATTGCTTTAGGTTTCTTTCCATTTAATTTGATGTTGGCTATTAACTTATTATATATTGCCTTTATTGTGTTTAGTTATGAGCTTTGTATCCCTGATCTTGGCAAGGCTTTTAATCTGAAGGGTGTTGGCTTTGTCAAAGACATTTTCAACATTTAATGAAATGATCAAGTGCATTTTTTCCCCTTGAGTTGGGTGGATTGTGTTGATGAATTTTCATATATTGTACTATCCCTGCATCCCTAGGATGAAGCCTAGGGATGGTTCATGGTGGATGATGTCTTGGAAGTGTTCTTGGATTTGATTTGCTAGCATTTTATTGAGAATTTTTTTTTCATCAGTGTTCATAAGGAAAATTGGTCTGAATTTCTCTTTATTGAGTCTTTCTGTGATTTAGGTAACAGGGTGAATGTGGCCTCATAGAATGCACTTGGAAGTGTTCCTTCTGCTTCTAATTTGTGGGATATTTTGTGAAGTATTAGTATTAGCGTTTTTGGAAGTCTGGTGGAATTCTGTAGTAAAACCATCTGACCCTGGGCTTTTTTCATTGGGAGACTTTTAATGACTGCTTCTATTTCCTTAGATATTGTAGGACTACTTAGATAGTTTATTTGATCTTGATGAGTATGTAGGACTACTTAGATTATTTGATCTTGATTTGCCTTTGGTAGTTGATATCTATCTATAAAATCATCCATTTCATTTAGATTTTCTAATTTTGTGGAGTAAAGGCTTTTAAAGTAAGACCTAAGGATTCTTTTGATTTCCTCAGTGTCCCTTGTTATAACCCACTTTTCATTTCTGAATTTGTTAATTTAGATAGTGTCTCTCTGCCTTTTAATTATTTTTGCTAAGGGTTTGTCTATCTTGTTGGTTTTCTCAAAGAACCATCTCTTAGCTTCTTTGATCCTTTGAATTTTCTCTTTATATATAATTGATTGGTTTGGGCTCTGACCTTGATTATTTCCTGGTGTCTACTGCTCTTGGGTGTATCTGCTTTTTTATTAATTTTATTATTAATACAGATTTAAGGTGTGCTTTTAAACCACTAGTATGAGAACTTTCCAATATATTTATGAAAGTAATTAGTGCTATGAATGTTCCTCTTAACAAAATTTTATTGTGTCCCATAAGTTTGGTTATGTTTTGCCCTAATTTTCATTGAGTTCTAGAAACTCTTTAATTCCTTTATTTCTTCCCCGACCAAGTGATCATTGTAAAGAGAGTTTAAAGAGTTGTTTGGTTTGTGCGAGTATATAGGCTTTCCTTTGTTTTCATTGTTGTTGAAGTCCAGCTTTAATCTATGGTTACCTGATAAGATGCAATGGTTTATTTCAATCTTCCTGTATCCGTTGAGGCTTGCCTTGTGATAGATTATTTGGTCAATTTTAGAGAAGGTTCTATGAGCTGCTAAGAAGAAGGTATAGTATTTTGAGTTTGGGTAAAATGTTATATATATATATCTTAGGTCATTTTGAAGCATAACATGTTAGTTTCATTGTATATCTGTTTATATTCTGTCTCAGTGACCTGTCCATTGGTGAGAGGTGAGTTTTGAAGTCTCCCACTATCAATGTGTGGGCTTCAAAGTATGATAAAAGCTTTAGTAATGCTTCTGTTAAGAATGTGGTTACCACTGTGTTTGAGAGATAGATGTCCAGAATTGAAAAGTTCTCTTGGTGGATTTTTTTCTTTGATAAGTATGAAATCTCCTTTCCCATCTCTTTTGATTTATTTTGGTTGGAAGTCTATTTTATTAGATATTAGAACAGCTACTACCGCTTGTTTTCTGCATCCATTTGCTTGGAAAACTTTGTTTTTTCCAGCCCTTTACTGTGAAGAAATATCTCTCTTTGTTGCTGAGATATGTATCTTGTTGTTGTTGTTGTTGTTGTTGTTGTTGTTGTTGCTGCTGCTGCTGCTGCTGCTGATGATGATGATGATGTTTTGGAGAGGAAAGAGTTTATTTCATCTTATATCTTATAGTACATTATGAATGTAGTCAGAACAGGAAATCAAACATGGAGGCATGCACTGAAGAAGAGGTCATGAAGGAATAGAATTACTATCTTGTGCAGACTGACTTCTTATTCCAGTTCTTCGGGGGTGGTACTTGCAATAGTAAATCATTGGTCAAGAATATAGTCAAAGGTCTTTTGCCCACTAGACAATCTAACAGAGACATTTTCTCAACTGAAGTTTCCTCTTTCAGTTTGACCCTTGTGAGACTATATTTGATAAAAAAAAAGAAAGAACAAAAGAACCAGAAAAGAAGGAAGAAAGGAAGAGAGAGAGAGAGAGAGAGAGAGAGAAAGAAAGAAAGAAAGAAAGAAAGAAAGAAAGAAAGAAAGAAAGAAAGAAAGAAAGAAAGAAAGAAAGAAAGAAAGAAAGGATTTTCAAAGAATCAGCTCCTGGTTTTGTTGATTCTTTGTGTAGTTCTTTTTGTTTCTCCTTGGTTGATTTCAGTCCTGCGTTTGATTATTTCCTGCAGTCCACTCCTCTTGGGTGTATTTGCTTCTTTTTGTTGTAGAGGTTTCCAATGTGCTGTCAAACTGCTAATGTATGCTCTCTTCAGTTTCCTTTTGGAGGCACTCAGAGCTTTGAGTTTTCCTCTTAGCGCTGCTTTCATTGTGTTCCATAAGCTTGGGTATATTGTGTCTTCATTTTCATTAAATTCTAAGATGTCTTTAATATCTTTTCTTATTTCTTCCTTGACCAAGTTATCATTCAGTATCATTGTGTAGGGTGTTGTTCAGCTTCCATGTGTATGTTCTATTCATAGAACAACAGCTTCTATTGTTTATGTTGTTATTGAAGATCAGCTTTACTAGGTGGTAATCTGATAGGATTCATGGGATTGGTTCAATCTACTTGTATCAGTTGAGGACAGTTTTGTGGTGGATTATGTGGTGAATTTGAGGGAAGGTACTGTGAGGTGCTGAGAAGAAAGATGCATTCTTCTGTTTTAGAATAAAATGCTCTACAGATATCTTTTCAAATCATTTGGACCATCACTTCTGTTAGTTTTACTGTGTCTCTGTTTAGTTTCTGTTTCCATGATCTGTCCATTGATGAGAGTGGGATGTTGAAGTCTCCCACTATTATTGTGTCAGATGCAATATGTGCTTTGAGCTTTAGTAACATTTCTTTCATGAATGTGGGTGCTCTTGCATTTGGAGTATAGATGTTCAGAATTGAGAGTTCTTCTTGGTAGATTTTTCCTTTGATGAGTATAAAGTGTTCTTACTTATATTTTTTGATTACTTTTGGTTGAAAGTTGATTTTATTTGATATTAGAATGACTACTCCAGCTTGTTTCTTGGGACCATCTTCTTGGAAAATTGTTTTCTAGACCTTTACCCTGAGGTAGCATCTGTTTTTGACACTGAAATGTGTTTCCTGTATGCAGCAAAATTCTGGGCCCTTTTTATGTATCAGTCTGTTAGTCTATGTCTTTGTATTGGGGAATTGAGTTCATTGATGTTAAGAGATATTAAGGGTTAGTGATTGTTGCTTCCTGTTATTTTTGGTTTTAGAGGTAGAATTATGTTTGTGTGGCAATCTTCTTTTGGGTTTGTTGAAAGAAGATTACTTTCTTGCTTGTTCTAGACTTAGTTTCCCTCCTTGTGTTGTAGTTTTCTACCTATTATCCTTTGTAGGATGGGATTTGTGGAAAGATATTGTGTAAATTTGGTTTTGTCATGGCATATTTATGTTTCTCCATCTATGGTGATTGAGAGTTTTGCTGAGTATAATAGCCTGGGCTGGCATTTGTCTTCTCTTAGGATCTGTATTACATCTACCCAGGATCTTCTAGTTTTTATAGCCTCTGGTGAGAAGTCTGGTCTAATTCTGATATGTCTGCATTTATTTGTAACTTGATCTTTTTCCCTTACTGCTTTTAATATTATTTCTTTATTTTGTGGATTTGGTGTTTTGACTATTATGTGACAGGGCAAATTTCTTTTCTGGTCCAGTCTATTTGAAGTCCTGTAGGCTTCTTATATGTTTATGGACACCTAATTCTTTAGGTTAGGGAAGTTTTCTTCTATGATTTTGTTGAAGATATTTACTGGCCCTTTAAGTTGGGAAACTTCACTCTCTTCTATACCTATGATCCTTAGGCTTGGTCTTCTCATTTTGTACTGGATTTCCGGGATGTTTTGGGTTAGGAGCTTTTTTGCATTTTGCATTTTTTTTTACTGTTGTGTCATTGTTTTCTATGTTACCTTCTGCACCTTCATTTTCTCTCTCTCTCTCTCTCTCTCTCTCTCTCTCTCTCTCTCTCTCTCTCTCTCTCTCTCTCTCCCTCTCTCTCTCTCTCCAGAGTTATCTCCCTTTTTGATTTCTTGATTGTTTCTCTTTCCATTTTTGATCCTGGATGGTTTTGTTCAATTACTTCACTGTTTGGTTGTGTTTTCCTGTAAATCTTTAAGGGATTTTTGTGTTTCCTCTTTAAGGGCTTCAAGCTGTTTACCTGTGTTCTCCTGTATTATTTTAAGGAAGTTATTTATGTCCTTAATGCCCTCTATCATCATCATGAGATGTGATTTTAAATCAGAGTCTTGCTTTTCTGGTGTGTTTTTTTGCTTTTCAGGGCTCACTGTGGTGGAAGAACTTGGTTCTGATGATGCTAAGCAGCCTTGATTTCTGTTGCTTATGTTCTTGCCTCTTGCTTTCTGGACATCTCTGTTGTTAGCTGGTCTTGCTGTCTCTGACTGTGGCTTGATCCTCCTGCAAGTTTGTATGTCAGTATTTGGGAGACCAGTTATCTCTACGATGAATTTGTGTATGGAGAGCTGTGGCACAGGGTCAGCACTGAGGTGCAGATGGAAACCTGAAGAATTCTGTCCCTGGCTGTTCCTTGGTTCTTGTGTCCTGATGACACTGGGCTTGTCTCTCTTGGGCCAGGAATTTGAGCAAAAGTGCTGGTGTTACCTGTGATCACAGGTATACCAGCACTCCTGGGAAACCAGCTCTCTCCCAGCAGTATTTGTGTATGGAGAACTATGGCACAGGGTCAGCTCCTGGGGCAAATGGAAACCTGGAAACCTGAAGGATCCTTTTCCAGGCTGCTCCTTGGTTCCTGTGTCCTGAGGTCTCTGGGTGGATATCTCAGAGCAGAAGTGGTAGTCTTACCTGTGCTCACGGTATGCCAGCACTCCTCAGAGCCTAGGTCTCTCCTGGCAATATTTGTATATGGTGTGCTGTGGCATAGGATCATCTCTGGGCCAAGATACATATCTTGTATACAGTAAAATGATGGATAATGTTTCTGCATCCATTCTGTTAGTCTTTTATTGGGGAATTGGATCCATTGATGTTGAGAGATACTAATGACCAATGATTGTTAATTATTCATGTTATTTTGATACTGGTGGTAGTAGTGTGTGTGTGTGTGTGTGTGTGTGTGTGTGTGTGTGTGTGTTCTTTTAGCTTTAACAGTGTGAAAGTATTTACTTCTTTTGTTTTCTTGAGTGTAGTTAGCCTGATTTGGTTCAAGTTTTCCTTCTGGGGTCTTCTATAGAGCTGAGTTAGGAGAAAGTTATTGCTAAATTTGACTCTGTTATAGATCTCAATCTATGAAGATGGAAAGTTCTGCTGGGTATAGCAGTCTGGACTGAAATGTGGTCTCTTCACATCTGCAAGGTATCTGTCTAGGCCCTTCTAGCTTTTAGAGTCTCTGTTAAGAAGTCAGTTGTAATTCTGATAGGTCTGTCTTAATATGTTACTTGACATTTTCCCTTTGCAGCATTTCATATTCTTTCTCTGTTCTGTACATTAGTGTTTTGATTATTGTGTGGCAGAATGATTTTCTTTTCTAATCCATTTCATGTTTTGTATGTGTCTTTTATGTTTATAGGAATCTTTCTTTAGGTTAGAAATTTTTTTCTTCTATGGATTTTTAAAGATTTCAGGGCCTTTGATCTGGGAGTTTTTCCCTTCATCTATTCCTATTACTCTTAGGATTTGTCTTTATATAGTGTCCCAAATTTCCTGGATGTTTGTGCCATAACATTTTTGTATTTTTGCATTTTTTAACCAGTGTATGAATTTCTTCTATCATATCTTCTTGTATTCTGTTGGTGATGCTTATATTTGTAGTTCCTGTTCTTTCTTAGGTTTTCCATATCTAGGATTGCCTTAGTTTGTGTTTTTGTTATTGCTTCCATTTGCCTTTTCAGATCTTGGACAGTTTTATTCACATCCTTCACCAGTTTAATTGTATTTTCCTATATTTCTTTCTATCTATTCGCTTCCTCTTTTAATGCCTCTACCTGTTTGAATGTATTTTTCCATATTTCTTTAAGGGGCTCATTCATTTTCTATTTAAAGGCCTCTATCATCTTTATAAGATTGGTTTAAGATCATCCTCTTATGCTTCATTTTCATTAGAATATCAAGGGCTTGCTGTAAGACATAAGCTGGGCTCTGGTAGTGCCATATTGCCCTGGCTGTTGTTGATTGTGTTCATATGCTAGTGTTCTTATGCTATCCTTTAGGCATCTTAGTTTTCCCCATGATTGGTGGGTGATTCTGATGACAGCAGGACTCCTTGAGAAGATGGCAGAGAGAAAGAGCCAGTGGACAGACAGTGGAGATCAGGTGACTCAATTCTGCTGGCTGTGCCTCAGAGGCACCCAACTGGCAAGGGATTGGTGGGGCAATGTTTCAAGCTTGTCCCTCCCCTTCCACAATGGAGCAGCATGCTCTTGGGGTCCTGGAAAGCTCCTCAGGACTAGAAGGCAAGTCCAGAGACAGACAATGGAGGTCATGGGACAACAAGCAACTCACTTCTGCCTAGAATCTTCTTTTTACCGTATGCAGTGTTAATGTGGAAACTCATATCTGGCCAAATGCTGAGAACAAGTTGATATTTAGTGTTTAGCCCTGTATGGAAAAGTCTCTATCACCTCTTTCCAAAGCTCAGAGAAGAGTAGACAGATACAATGTTTGGGAAGAGTGACATGAAATGCTGTCTTCTAAACATGACATAGATATTATACTAGTGAACTCATAGCATATGCGGTTAACTGCACATGACCTGCACAAGATTGGACCTGCCAACAAAATTTTCATGAATGAGGGAGGGGCCTAACACTCCCTCACCACTAGCTCCTGGAGGCGTCATAATTTAATGGCTGCTAAGGGGGAATGAGTCATTTTCTTCAATGATATTGGCACTAATTAGTGACCCATTGTCCAGTAAATAAATTCCCTCTATGTCCATGCAAGCAAAACTAAACATAATAGGTCAATTAAGAGAGACAGAAATGGAGACTGAGACAGAGACAGAGAGAAGACATAGAAGGGAAACTTGTTGGAAGAAGAGGTTTAGCAGCAGTACAAGGGGAAAGAGAGAGGGCAGTGAGGAGTGATTATAATCAAGATACATTTCATTAATGTATGAAATTGTCTAAGAATCTTTTTTAAACTGCGGAAAAAATGTAAAAAATGAGGCAAAATTCTATAAGAACCTTTGGGAAAGAGATTAAACCATCCTTACAAAATGAGGAGTGGTGAGAAGTGGCAGAATTTGCCTTGGCAGCAAAGGGAAACATGATGCACACAGAAGAACAACATATGCAAAGGCCTAGAGACAAGCAAGGACAAGGGTTGTTTGGGAACCAATTTTATTAAACATGACTAAGACATGATGATAGAAAGACTGCAAAATTCAACACTGAAGCTCTACAGAGAACCCAGGCCATTGTGGACATTTGAAGCAATTTTAGAAGCGCTGAAGCTATACCAAGGAGGTTGTTGTTAATCAGATCATTTCATAAAGCAAAAATAGCCCACTCAAAGTCCCAATGGGCACATACTTGTCTGGTTCTCTCGTGAAACAAGTCAATTCAAATGAATATCTATTTCAGAGGAAATTTATTGGATTAGCTCATGTAATACATGTTGAATCATCCAATAATGTCCATATGCTTGTTGGAGAGTCTGAGAAGCTGGAGGCTTTTCAGTCCATGAGGCCAAATGCCTCAACAGGTCCAGTCTGGAGCTGAAGGACTGGGACATGCCTGAAGAGCCACTCACTAGCATTTAGTCAGTGCTTGAAGGCTAAAGAAGTTGGGCTTTCATGGTGGCAAAGAATGGTGGTGGTAGCACCAGGATAGAAATGCTTGCACAAGAGGGGAAGGTGGGTAGCCCTGCTGTTCCTCTCAAAAGCTTATATACTGGCTGCCACTGGAGATGCCAACCACTAAGGGGAAGAGTGTTGTCTGCTCACTCAGTCCTTCCTGGATATATTCTTCAGACATCCCAGGGCTTTGTCTCTTAGTTGATTCCAGATCCAGTAAAGGTCACTGTGGGAAGCCACATGTGCCGTTGCAGAGTGGCACTGACTACTGCTGGCCACCACGCATAAGATTGGACAAACAACCAATGTGTACATATGCAGTAAAGTTTTTTGCAAAGACACTGCCTGGCCCAGGCATGATAATGAGGTTCTGTAAGGTACTGAGAGTATAACCAATCAGATGTGAGACATGCAAATGAGGTATGATAATGAGGTTCTGTAAGGTACTGAGAGAGAGTAGCCAATCAGATGAGGAACATGCAAATGAGGCTTAGTGCATAACCAATCCGGGTGTGAGACACGCCCCTCCTAGGCCTATAAAAGCAGCACCAGTTCTGGGCTCTAGGTCTTTTCGCCTCTACAATCAAGCTCTCCCAATAAACGTGTGCAGAAGGATCCTGTTGCAGCGTCGTTCTTCCTGGCCAGTCGAGCGCGCGCAAGAAGTGGTGCCGAAAACCCGGGACAAGAAACATCTTCAGGCACAAGCGAAGACCCCTTGCTACAGGGAGGATTCAGAACTGCATCACGGGGAAGGAGCAGTTAATAAAGGTTCCCGCAAAACAGACTGCTGAGAAGGATCCAGCGTGGATTCAGAACTCTTCAGCTGGGGAACAGTGGTAATGAAGTGTTCCTGCAAAACAGACTGCTGAGAAGGATCCGGAGTGGATTCAGAACTCTTCAGCTGAGGAACGGCGGTACCGGTAAGTAGAAAGAAATTAATGTGAGAGGCATGCTCTCCTACGAAATAGATCTGATAATTGTTGCTGGGGTTGCTATCTTTCTTGCCTTGATCTTATATCATGGCTTTAATTGTCAACTCCCAAAATGTAAAGATACAAAAAATAGTATAAAAAATAGTAAAAAGCAGAAAATTAAGTCAATTTACCCTCCTCTCGAGGACTCTGAGTCGTTAGAATTGTCTAGCTCAGAGGATTCCGAATTATCAACAGGAGAGGAGGAAGATTTGAAGGAGGCTGCTGCGGAGTATGAGGCAGAAAGATCTGGTCCAATAGGGAGGAGTTTCAGTGCTCCCCCACCTACTCCGCCTTATGCAGATAAGAAAGCAATTGGCAATGGTCACTCTTTTTGCACTCCTAAAGGGTTGCAAAAAATATGTCAGGCTTTTCCTGTTTTTCAGGATCATGCTCAACAGCGATATTATGAGCCAATATCGCATAAACAAGTAAAAGAGCTAGCAGAGTCAGTAAGGACCTATGGAGTTAATGCCTCATTTACTCGGTCCCAAATTGATAGACTGGCTCACAATGCCATGACTCCTTTTGACTGGATGAGTGTGGTAAAGGCATGTCTTACGATGGGACAGTATCTAGATTGGAAGTCTATATGGCATGATCTGTGTTTGAGTCAGGCCCGTACTAATGCTACTGCAGGGCAACAAGCATGGAGCTTTGAAATGCTTACAGGTCAGGGTATATGGACAAACAATCAATTAGGATACCCAGTGCAGGTCTATGATCAAATTAATCAGGCAGCAGTGAAAGCTTGGAAAGCATTGCCTAATAGAGGAGAGGTATCTGGTAACTTGACAAAAATTATTCAGGGAACTAATGAGCCATTCTCTGAATTTGTGGCTCGCATGATGGAAGCGGCAGGACGTATATTTGGTGATGCTGAGGCCGCAATGCCATTAATTGAACAATTAGTTTATGAGCAATGTACCAAAGAATGTAGAAATGCTATCACACCATGGAAAGGGAAAGGGCTACAAGCATGGATGAAAGCCTGTAGAGAAATAGGAGGATCTCTTTCAAATGCAGGGCTGGCTGCCGCAGTTTTGATGGTGCAAGCAAAAGAAATAACCTGCTATAATTGTGGACAAACAGGTCATATGCAAAAGCAGTGTACAAAGGGTAGAAAGAATAGGTTTGAAAAGACAGAACCAGGTACTTGCCCAAAATGTGGGAAAGGAAGACATTGGGCAAATGAATGTAGATCAGTCAGAGATATAAAAGGAAGGCCAATACCTCAGTTTAAAGTGCAACAGCCAAAAAACGGGGTGAGGGGCCCCCGTCCCCAGGGCCCCCAAATGTATGGGGCATTTCAGACCACAGTGTCCATGAGGCCACCCAGAGACCGAGGAGAGCCACTCCGGGTTCAGCAGGATTGGACATCTGTGCCACCTCCAGAGTAATTCTTACACCTCAAATGGGGTGCCAACCTATTTCATCAGACTTTAGAGGTCCCTTACCAAAGGATACAGTGGGCCTACTGTTGGGTAGGTCCTCTTCTGCTTTGAAAGGATTGATGATACATCCCGGAGTTATAGACTCAGATTATGAGGGACAAGTTAAGATTATGTGTTCTGCACCCCGAGGTATTGTAGCCATTTCTCCTGGAGATCGCATTGCTCAATTACTGATTCTTCCTAGTTTGCATAACATGTTCCCTAGTAGCCAGGATTCCCGAGGGGATAAGGGACTCGGTTCTACAGGAACGAATGTGGCCTACATATCTTTAGATTTGGATAATCGTCCCACTTTACAATTACAAATAGAAGGAAAAACCTTTCAAGGTATAATGGATACAGGAGCAGATAAAAGCATTATATCCAGTAATTGGTGGCCCGCTTCTTGGCCTGTTAATCAATCGTCACATAGCTTACAAGGATTAGGATATGAGGCTACCCCAACTATAAGTGCAAAATCCTTACAATGGAAAGATAAAGAAGGAAGAACAGGGCTTTTTCAACCTTATGTACTCCCTTTACCTGTAAACTTATGGGGAAGAGATGTGTTGTCAGCCATGAACTTTATATTGACTAATGATTACTCTCAGAAAAGCAAGGAAATGATGAAAGGAATGGGATATATACCTGGACTAGGTCTTGGAAAAAACTTACAAGGTAGATTTTCACCAGTTAAAGCCACAGAAAAAGTAGATAAGAAAGGGCTGAGTTTTTTCTAGGGGCCACTGAGGAGCCTTTGCCCATTCCATGGCGTACGGAGGACACGGTGTGGGTGCCTCAGTGGCCTTTACCCTCTGAGAAGTTAAAAGCAGCTAAAGAATTAGTACAAAAACAATTAGACCTGGGACATGTGGAACCCACTCAATCACCCTGGAACACCCCTATTTTCGTTGTAAAGAAGAAGTCAGGTAAATGGAGATTGTTACATGACCTAAGAGCCATTAACGCACAAATGCAAGTTATGGGTCCTGTACAAAGAGGACTCCCCCTACTCTCAGCTCTACCTAAGGATTGGAGAATTATAGTAGTAGATATTAAGGATTGTTTCTTTTCCATTCCATTAAATAAGAAAGATAAACCTAGATTTGCATTCACCTTGCCTTCTATTAATCATATGGAGCCTGATAAAAGGTACCAATGGCGGGTATTACCCCAAGGAATGGCAAATAGCCCTACAATATGTCAGTTATATGTAGGAAAAGCTTTGCAACCGGTTTGGGATGGTTTCCCCTCCTTAAAAATTTGTCATTATATGGACGATATAGTGATTTGTGGACCTGAAGAAGAAAGTATACAGCAAGCTTATGGCTTGCTTAATGAAACTTTAAAAAATAATGGCTTGATTATTGCACCAGAAAAAGTACAGCAGTCTAATGTTAGTCATTTTTTAGGAGCCACTATTACTTTACGATGTGTCACCCCACAAAAGATTAGTATAAGAAAAGTTCATCTAAAGACATTAAATGATTTTCAAAAATTATTAGGAGATATAAATTGGATTAGACCTTATTTAAGGATCCCTACTTCGGAATTAAAACCTTTATTTCAAATTTTAGAAGGAGAATCACATATTACCTCATTGAGACAGTTAACACCTGAGGCTTCTGATGTTCTTAGGAAGGTGGAAAGAGCTATCCAAACAGCACAGTTAACTCGTATAAATGAGCAAGAACCTCAATTGGTAGAATGTTTGGTGGTTTTAGAAGTTTTTAAAAGATTTCCTATGCCCATAAATATTATCTCTGATTCTGTTTATGTAGTTAATGCGGTTCTAGCATTAGAGACTGCCAGAAATTTTAAGCAGTCTAGTCCAGTATCTGAAATTTTGAGGAAAATACAAAATTGTATTTTGATGTGTGAGCATCCCTTTTATATTCAACATATTAGAGCACATACATCATTACCTGGACCTATGGTTAAGGGAAATGCAATTGCTGACTCAGCCACCAGAGACATGGTTTTCCTATCACAAAGTTCTATAGAAAGTGCTAAGAATTTTCATCAGCTTTATCATGTCCCTGCTTCTACATTACGACAAAAATTTAAGCTCACACGAACAGAAGCCCGAGATATTGTCCTACAGTGTGGTAAATGTGTAGAATTTATTAATGCACCTTCCGTAGGTGTTAATCCTCGCGGATTGCGACCCGTAGATGTTTGGCAAATGGACGTCACGCATATCCCATCTTTTGGGAAATTACAATATGTACATGTATCTATTGATACCAGTTCTGGTGTCCTACATGCCTCTCCCTTGACAGGGGAAAAAGCAGTTCATGTCATATCTCACTGCTTAGAGGCTTGGGCTGCATGGGGCAAGCCCCTAGTGTTAAAGACAGATAATGGTCCTGCATATACTTCTTCTAAATTTAGCCAATTTTCCAAACAAATGCAAGTAAAACATATTGCTGGATTGCCCTATAATCCACAGGGCCAAGGCATCATTGAGAGAGCCCACCGCACTCTGAAACAATATTTGCAAAAACAGAAAGGGGAAATAGAGGCTATGACGCCAAAGATGGCTCTATCCCTTGCAATATTTACTCTTAATTTTCTAAAATTAGATGATGCTGGAAGATCACCAGCTGAAAGGCATGGACAATGGCCTCAATCGCCCAATGAAATGGTCAAATGGAAAAATGACCTTGATAATAAATGGTATGGCCCGGATCCTATCTTAATCAGGTCCCGGGGAGCTATTTGTGTTTTTCCACAGGGTGAAGAAAATCCTCTTTGGGTCCCGACGCGACTGACAAGGACCGTGAAAGAGCAAGATGAACCCCAAGATGATTCTCCTGCTCCTGATGATTGAAACCTGGATAAGTATACCTTTATGGGCCATAGTAAGATCATGGCCAGTACCTTTACCAGTACATTCCAATTCTTCTACCTAGCCTTTGTTTTTTGCAAAGGAATGTTTTTTGAATGTGCCTTATGCACGACAAACTCCTCAAGAGCCACGGGTGTATAAGAGTACTAGTTTTCATTTAAATTATACATTATGCTTTGTGCATAATGTGGATAAACCTTTTACACCCTGTATATTTTTTAAGAAAAAGATTATCTCTAATTGGGCAGATCAAATTAATACTGCTGACACTATAAGTCAGATAGCAGAAAAAACGTCTGAGGCATTGCTTACCCTGCAAGGGGTAGATTCTCATATCACCTCAAGGTTAATGTTAGTGAATCAGAGAGTGGATATTTTACAACATGACATGGAACAGATGATGGATGTCATACAAATGAGTTGTGTGGCATCCACTTTGCATGTGTGCATTACTCCCAATAGGTACATTAATAATTCTTTTATTAAAAGTACAGACCTATCGAATTACCTGAAGGGGAACTGGTCGCAGGAGCTGGGAAGGTTGCAGACGAGGCTGCAGATGCAGATCCTGAACCTTAATGGGACCAGAGTGGAACCAGTGACCCTTGGAGACTTTACCTCTTGGCTTACCTCTGCTTTTTCTTACTTTAAGGAATGGGTGGGAGTGATTTTGTTTGGTGCTGCCATATGCTGTGGACTGGTGTTCATGCTCTGATTGGTATGCAAATTCAGAACTCAACAAAAACGTGACAAGGTGATTATAACTCAGGCACTTTTAGCTATTGAAAACGGCTCCTCCCCTGAAATTTGGTTATCTATGCTCAAGAATTAGTCAGCATGAGATTAGATGAGAGAGACTCAACGATCATTGATCAGCCCTTGCTCATCAATAGGGTGATCATGATTTCCCCACTAATTCATTTTTTGGCTGGCCTCTTTTGCAGAGTTCGCCCTAGGTCATTTAGCAGTTATTGTCACACAGCACTGCGGTATCCAGAGACGGGCAACTTTCCTCGTGCACAGTCCAACCTAAGACATGGGGCCCGGTGGCGATAGGGTTACCCTATGACGGGTAAGGCTGTGACATTAGAGGAACGACCTAAAACAGGAGCCACGGCGGATGGGCATAATTGCACAGGCCTAGTCCAGCCTCATTTTATTAAAACAAACAGGGGGAGATGTGGGAAGCCACATGTGCCGTTGCAGAGTGGCACTGACTACTGCTGGCCACCACGCATAAGATTGGACAAACAACCAATGTGTACATATGCAGTAAAGTTTTTTGCAAAGACACTGCCTGGCCCAGGCATGATAATGAGGTTCTGTAAGGTACTGAGAGTATAACCAATCAGATGTGAGACATGCAAATGAGGTATGATAATGAGATTCTGTAAGGTACTGAGAGAGAGTAGCCAATCAGATGAGGAACATGCAAATGAGGCTTAGTGCATAACCAATCCGGGTGTGAGACACGCCCCTCCTAGGCCTATAAAACAGCACCAGTTTTGGGCTCGAGGTCTTTTCGCCTCTACAATCAAGCTCTCCCAATAAACGTGTGCGGAAGGATCCTGTTGCAGCGTCGTTCTTCCTGGCCAGTCGAGCGCACGCAAGAGGTCACAATAAAGAGCAACCATCACAGACCCCATGCTAAAAGGCTGCACTCCATACTCCATGTTTGGCAAGCTGGGCATTTTTAATTTTTTTTTTATTTTAATATTTTGTTGTTGTTGTTTTCAATATATCTTGACCACAGTCCCCATCCACTGCTACTCCTCCCAGTACCTGTCCCTCCACTCATCCTCAGATTCACTCCACCTCTGTTTCACTTCAGAAAAAGAGCAGGCCTCCTAAGGATATCAGCCAAACACAGCATAAGAAGTTACAATAGGACTAGGCACAAATCTGCATGTCAAGGCTTGGCAAGGCAACCCCATAGGAGGAAAGGAGTCCTAAGAGAAGGTAAAAGAGTCAGATCCATCCTTCCCACAGAAGTCCCACAAAAACACTAAGCTAACAACCACAACATAGGTGCAGAAGACCTAGTACAGACCTATGCAGGCTCTTTGATTGCTGTTTCAGTCTGTGTGAGCCCCTATGAGCCCTGCTTAGTTGGTTCTGTAGACCATGTTCTCCTAAAGACCTTGACCACTCTGGCTCATACAGTTCTTCCCCTTCTTCTGTGGGCTTCCACGAGTTCCAAGCCAGAGATGCGATGGAGATCTCCAATTTGAGCTCTCTCTGAAGCTTTGAGCTGAGGCCTTTCTGATGATGACTAAATTCCAATATAAGAGTAGAGCACAATATCACTAGGAATCATTTTATTGATTTTTTTCCCTTAGATAAGCAGTAGTGTGGGTAATTGTAGGCTGGTCTCCAGTCGGGCTGAGGTCTGAACCCTGATGGTCATAATTCACCTACATGACTCTGTAGGCATTCCCTCATGCTCCTGAAACTCCGGCCCCTGCCTAAGGTATCACCTCCTGCAGTCCCCACAAGAGAAGCATGGTCAGTAGTCATGTAAGCAATGGCCCAAGCTTCTGACCTTCAGGCTAAACTCCTCCCCAGTTACCTAACAACAGTGAAGGGTTGAGTGGATAGGGATGGGTGGATAGGATAGGTATCAGGCCTCCCACACCTGACTGACCAGAGAATAGGGAAACTCTGGTGGGTATCTTTTCCTATCCCACTTCTCCCTGGCCCCCCTCCGGGCCTCCCCTTTATTTGTTCCCAACACAGTAGGTACTCTGGCACATTGGCAAAAGTGAAGGGAGGAAATCAATCAATCAATTAATTTATTTTAAAATTAAGTAAAGGAAGGCAAGATAAGAGCAAGCAATGAGTTATTATTAAACCAATTTAAAAGTAAAAATTAAAAAACACATCACTTGAGGGATCCCAAAGAGGAGTTCAGGAAATACATAGAGGATAGATATTCTGTGTTTGGGTAATTCATCTAGAAAGGAATTGAGGAATGCAGGACATGTCCCAGGAGATGAGGTTAGGGAGGTCTGTAAGACAATTCTCAGGGGAGGAACCAAAGGAGGCCTGCAGGGCAGGTCTCAGGGTTCAGAGATGACCATGTGAGATAATACGGATGCCATTCACAGTCACAAGAAACCTGGCAAAATAGCAGATGACATGAGATTCTTCATGCATAGGATTCTGACTGTCAAACTCTGTTGCTAGGGGCATGAGTGTGTTTTGAACTCTTGACAAATCCTTGCTAATAGCAGTCATTTGCTACCTCAGTGAAAAGATAATAATTAGTGGATTGGATTTCTTTCACCTTGGACTCATTTTTTTTTCTTAAATGTTATGCCCTGATTCTGCTGTAGATATAGTTTTAAAGTCAAGATAAAATTCTCTGCTTAATGATTGTTGAGACTAATGTTTCAACAGGCTGGTCATGAAGTAAGTCAAGTTCAGCACTTGTGGAAAAGCACTGGATGCAGGACCACTATATGAGGTAGTGAGCAAGGACAGTATGTGGAAGGCTTGGATAATCACAGCTGTCTGATAGTTGCACTCCCAAGGGCTGGCTTAGCTGATCACTTATTCACTGAAAGGGAATCTGAGCAGTGACTAAAACTGTATACCACTGAATGGGTCATCTATTTTCTCATTATAAGGAGAACTTTAGGGGATGACCTGACAGCTTTAATAGGGGTGTAAGTTCAGTTCACAGCTTTCACGTGGAAGCTCGTAATTATTTATAATCCCGTCTCCAAGACATATGATACCATCTTCTGACCTCCACAGGCACCAGCCGTACATATGGTACAAAAAGATGCATGGATGCTAAATACTCAAAACCAAAATAAATAAATCTGTGTGTGTGTGTGTGTGTATGTGTGTGTGTGTGTGTATGTGTGTGTGTGTCTATAATTACACAAAGAATTATTCTCAGTGCTGTAAAGAAAGCAAACTTCTCGGTAAATTTCACTATACAGGGTGCCAAGAAATCCACCATATTCCCTGCCTTAAGCCCTCTTCCTTTGCTCTTCAAAGCCAGCATCTCATGGCACCTTCTTTCCTCTCTGACTTTTATCTCTGTCTTTAGGCATACCTTCTGACTCTGATCTGCAGGCTCCTTTGTCTAAAAACCCTGTCATATAAGCAAAATAAGACAACCCAGCATCTCAGAATCTGTCACTCAGTCATATTTGCCACCTGTCTCTTTTGCCATGTAAAGTAACATTTGACAGACTCTAGGGTCTAACTTGTGGACAGCCTTAGAGGTAGCAAGCTTTGGCCTCCCATTCCCACTTGTCTCAATTTTAAAATAGACAGAACATCTTTATACTGTTGCGAGAAATTTCGACTCACATCAAGCACTAAGACCACTGCTAGGCAAAAAGAAAACCCTCAATAATTTCAGCAGCTATTCTTTTTTTTCCATTTTTATTAGGTATTTAGCTCATTTACATTTACAATGCTATACCAAAAGTCCCCCATCCCCACCCATCCCCACTCCCCTACCCACCCACTCCCCCTTTTTGGCCCTGGCGTTCCCCTGTACTGGGGCATATAAAGTTTGCTTGTCCAATGGGCCTCTCTTTCCAGTGATAGCCGACTAGGCCATCTTTTGATACATATGCAGCTAGAGTCAAGAGCTCCGGGGTACTGGTTAGTTCATAATGTTGTTCCACCTATAGGGTTGCAGATCCCTTTAGTTCCTTGGGTACTTTCTCTAGCTCCTCCCTTGGGAGCCCTGTGATCCATCCATTAGCTGACTGTGAGCATCCACTTCTGTGTTTGCTAGGCCCCAGCATAGTCTCACAAGAGACAGCTACATCTGGGCCCTTTCGATAAAATCTTGCTAGTGTATGCAATGGTGTCAGCGTTTGGATGCTGATTATGGGGTGGATCCCTGGATATGGCAGACTCTACATGGTCCATCCTTTCGTCTCAGCTCCAAACTTTGTCTCTGTAACTCCTTCCATGGGTGTTTTGTTCCCACTTCTAAGGAGGGGCATAGTGTCCACACTTCAGTCTTCATTTTTCTTGAGTTTCATGTGTTTAGCAAATTGTATCTTATATCTTGGGTATCCTGGGTTTTGGGCTAATATCCACTTATCAGTGAGTACATATTGTGTGAGTTCCTTTGTGAATGTGTTACCTCACTCAGGATGATGCCCTCCAGGTCCATCCATTTGGCTAGGAATTTCATAATTTCATTCTTTTTAATAGCTGAGTAGTACTCCATTGTGTAGATGTACCACATTTTCTGTATCCATTCCTCTGTTGAGGGGCATCTGGGTTCTTTCCAGCTTCTGGCTATTATAAATAAGGCTGCTATGAACATAGTGGAGCATGTGTCCTTCTTACCAGTTGGGGCATCTTCTGGATATATGCCCAGGAGAGGTATTGCTGGATCCTCTGGTAGTACTATGTCCAATTTTCTGAGGAACCACCAGACTGATTTCCAGAGTGGTTGTACAAGCTTGCAATCCCACCAACAATGGAGGAGTGTTCCTCTTTCTCCACATCCACGCCAGCATCTGCTGTCACCTGAATTTTTGATCTATTCTTACGACAGGTTTCTTTGTCCCCCTTTCTTGTGTTTCTGCCTTAGTTAAGCCCCCAAACACTCCAATGGTTACAGTCACCTGTCTCTAGTTTTACCCCTCTCTACACACATCCTATCCCATACGTCCTGCCCTCCATATCAACAACAATATACAGCCAGGGAAATATCAATTCACAAAGACAGTAAACATACAGTATAGAAATGTCCCCATAGTCTGGCATTTGAACATTTCGTGGTGCTGTTTTGGCATGTATAGGTAGGATGGCCTTACAAGAGTTTTGGCGAGGTGGGGGGAGTGAGATTCAAAGCTTCCAGCCACTTCCGGTTTGTACTCTCTGCTTCATGCTTATGGTGGAAATATGTGCTCTCAGCTTCCTATTTCTGCTGCCATGCTTACCATCTGTTGCCGTGTTCCCCTGACAGGATGGATTCTTATCCTTCAGGAACAGTTAGCCTAAATAAACTCTTTCTTTTATATGTTGCTTTGATCATGGCATTTTATCACACAATAGAAAAGTCACTAATACACACAGTGTGTCTACTGTAATACAAGCAGCTGCAGTTATCTCTGTGTCTGATTCTTGTACTACCTACATATATGAAGCCAAAACGTCATTCTTAATCTCTGTACTCCAGAAACTCTGGAGCTGGATGACAGCAGGTATTCACTCACTAATGCTTGATGAGTGAGTCAATGAATGGACACATATAGAACAGTGCAAGGTTGGAAGATGGTGCACCAGTAAGAGCCTCATTCTCATCAGAAAAATGCATTCTGATTATCTATAAAAGAGTTGAGATGATGTTAACAGCCTAATGTGTTACTCAAGACATTTCCAGAAACATCTCAGCCTCCACCATCCCAGGGCTACACTGACAAAGTACAGGGAGGACTCCTTGGAGAATGAGAAGAGCACATGCCTTTCTCTGCAGCTTCTACAAAGAGGAAGCCAGTGGTCCTGTGACTTGGCTGCAATTTTTCTTTCTTTCAGTATGATTTCATTTACTTTTTGCCATCATGAACATTTTAAAAACTAAATAACAATTTAAATGGAAATAAAAGCTACTGTGGTTAAGGGCCCTTCTCTACACTCCCCACTCCAATGCCTGCCAAGCCAATTAATACCTCCCATATGAATGTTATCCCCCTACTATGTTAATGTTATGTTAATAAATGCAATTAAGATAGCATTTGGGAAGTGTTAATTGGTTTGGCAGATGTACTCAAGAACAAGAAGCATGCATACATTCACTATTTGTAGAGGCAGAAAGTGACACAAAGTTGGAGAAAAGGGTACTTAATCTTCCCCCCCCCCACAGCTCTGTGTGTGTGTGTGTGTGTCCCTCCCTCCTTCCCTCATTCCCTCCCTCCCTTCCTCTCTCTACTATTCAGTCATTTTCTGTTACATTATATGTGAAACATTTTAAATACTGACTTAGATGGGATTACAAATATCAAGAGATTGTCAAATGTTGCAAAAACAGTGAGATTATCTCTTTCATGGGAATTAACTACATCTACTCTTTAAAATGCTATGCACCACATATGTTATATACACACACTGCCTCTGTTTAAATGTATCTATAGCATCTATGCAAATAAGTTATTATGCTACCCTAGGAAGCAAATTGTTCCAGAAGCCTAACTCCTAGACTATTCTTAATGCAGTTAGGTTTAGGGGACTATTTTGGTGGGAGGATTTAGGGGTGGTGTGTGTGTGTGTGTGTGTGTGTGTGTGTGTGTGTGTGTGTAACATATCTGATGTGAGGTTTTTTTTTTTTCATTCGAACGTAACAGAAGATGGTGGCCTTTACAGTGTGTTAGAAATTAGACACACGCAACATGGTATGTTACTTTGCAAAACAGAAATGGGTCTAAATCTGCATCACCTTGGAATAAAGAGATTTTACACTGGTCTTTATCTGAACTTCACATGGCCTTTATCAGACACTAGAAAATGCCTGTGATAAAATGCTCTCTAAGATGTGGGAATTTAGTTCCTGTACACATATCACCAAGGTGTGTACTGACTTCATGTAGCACATAGCATCAAGCTGTACTACTCACCCCAAAGCTCAAGTGGGTAAGATTTAGGTTAAAAATAGGAAAGGAATTTCATGTGTGCCACACTGGGATGATGTGGAGAATCAGAAAGGAGTCCTTTGTCTTTTTCCTCTGGGGTACCAACAAAGTCTTTATGTGGGCAGAACCCAGGCATGGAGTAAGAGACACACACAGCAAAGCTGTTCTCTTTAAACTTGATCTGGTTCATAACTGTCTCCCTGTATGGTTCAATACAGTCCTTCTGGTTTCTGGTTTGAGGGAACTTGGGATCAATGAAGTGGGCAATTCAGCTCAGGCAGTGATGGTGGCTCCTATTGATGGGGTAGTTTTGTGCTGACATGATCTGGCTGCAAGCTCATGGTCCCCAAAATCTGAAAATACATTATTTCTACTTAACATGTGGAATCTACCAGCCTCAGCTCTGCACCCTTAAATGATTCACATCTTGGTATGCAGAGTTGATCCTACCTTTAAAGCAATATGAGAAAGTGGAGCAAATAAAAGTGAGAAAGTCATGCTTTTATTTGCTTTGAGGTACTCACTAGCTATCTGTGGCCCTAGAACCACGAAGCTTTTCAGCAAAGTATCCCTACATTCCTCATCCAAACACACCTGCCAAGGTTCCTTCCAGTGAGGCAAAATTATCAGTTTCTACCTCAATGCACTGAGAAGAACTAGCCTGAGAAATCATGTAAAATAATTCTCCACCATGTTTTCAAACATGGTAGGCAATATATGACTCTCCTCCAAGGCACGCACTGCAGTGGTTTAGATGTACTTTGAATGAACCCCAGAAAGGCACAGCTTTAATATTTAATGTCATTTGTGAGCTATGAAGAGGTGAGGAATAGAATTGACAATGGTATAGGGAAGTGGTAGAAGATGATTAGGATTAGAAAAGTCCATAAAGGGGAACCTTACTTCAGTCAATACTCACAACTCTGTAAGATGAGAGGGAGGTAAAAAGACACAGTTACAATTTTCTGTCTCCTGGTATGAGATATCTTTTTATTTCCAATTTTTATTAGGTATTTAGCTCATTTACATTTCCAATGCTATACCAAAAGTCCCCCATACCCACCCACCCCCACTCCCTTACCCGCCCACTCCCCCTTTTTGGCCCTGGCGTTCCCCTGTACTGGGGCATATAAAGTTTGCGTGTCCAATGGGCCTCTCTTTCCAGTGATGGCCGACTAGGCCATCTTTTGATACATATGCAGCTAGAGTCAAGAGCACCGGGGTACGAGATATCTTAAGCTGTCTTGACCCATTGGCAGATGTATACCCTTGAACTAAAGAATGTGAGTTAAATCATTCTCTTCGGCTTATAGGTACCAAGGTTTAGGCATTTTGTTACAGTAAGGAAAAATGAATATACCATCTGTGAGATGCATCCAGTTTTTAAAAGGGGCTTCCCAGGGGATGGGAAGAAGAAGGATAGAAGAGGTGAATATGAGCATGTTACACTCTATATTCATTTCAAAATAGAGTATGATTTCATGATTACATATGACTTAATAAGTACTAAAATGTACAGCTCAAATTAAAGCATATTATGATTATCTAGAGAATACACAGTCACCAGTTTGTTTCAAATGAGATGCTTAGATCCAGTACCTCCTTCTAAGTCAGGGAAGGCTTGATGGTCCTTAATAAATACATGTGCTACCTATGCTAACTGCACAGTTGTGCCCTTTCCCAAACACTGTAACTTTCCACTGTGGGCTTTAGTAATTTTTTTAAAGTAATACAGGGATATTGCTTTCCATTGGCAATCAACTGTTAAATGAAGACTGTTACAGAATACCCTTCTAACTTGAATGCATGTATATGCAAATGTTCCTCCCATTTTTTACAGTAAGAGATTTAATTCAAATTCTTTAGATTTCATAACCCTGATTTCTCTCTTCACACAGCTTAGGTCAAGGAGGTTTTCCCCAACAATCCCATATTTAGAACAAGTTCCACTCAGCTTTAAGGGTGTTTTGTTCTCTGAAGTGGCAATGATGTCTTCACCTAGATTCCACAGAGAGCCTATTGTGGACTATTCTATGCTCTTGAGGCATGTGTTGTTCATGCTGGGCACCTCTCTCCAAATAGCTTAATGCCTCCACAGAATGGAATTGTTCACAAGGGCTCATCCTCAAAGCAGTGAAATAAGTTATACTCAGATTCTTTTTCTGAGTGAAGTTATAGCACACTGCTTTTGTTGCAGGGATGGAAGATTTTATATCTGTATCTGGGGAACTGAACCTTATCACTCCAAAGTGCATACCATGAATCCCTAACCCCAGTACCAAAGAATATGACTTCTGTGGAAATTGTGTCTTTAAAGAGGAGATTAAGCTAGGAGGCAGGACCCCCAGTCTAGTGCCTCATAGCCTTACCAGACAGAGAACCCTGAGATCACCCCCACCCAGGGGGGCAGACCATTCTTGAGACAACCCTGCTCAGGGCAGGGTGTAGCACTTCTGAGATGACACTGTATACCATTAAGATGAGAATGTGATGGAAAAATGGAAAAGAAAAACAAATAGAAGGAAGGGGCCACATTGAAGAGAAGTGGAACTAGAGACTCTGGGATTGTGAGTAACAGCCTGATGTGAGTAGCTAATGATGCCACCTAAGGCCATGGTGAGGTCCTGGCCTGTGATGCTGAGGAGGGCCATATCTGGCTTCATGGTCCTGAAGCAGTGGGTATCTGTTACCACCAAAGGCCAAGTGGACATCTGTGGTCTGGGCTGAAGTCTGGGGTCATGTTGATGTGTGAGGACTGTGAACAGCTGGTCCCAACTCTCACCTGGGCCTCATAGGAGAGTTGGCTCCAAAGGTGTGGGAACAGAAGAGCCAGCCCTATCCCTTACCAGCTGTACCACAATGAAGAACAAACTCCACACCTCACTCAGCAAACACAGTTAAGCTGACCCTAGTTGCAGGGGTTGTGGGTGAGTCAGACTGAGAAAGTAAGAGCTGGAGAGCTGGCCTTGCCACTCATCCCCTGCAGAGGCATGGGCAAGGGAAAGATGACTTTCATTCTGCCTCCCAGCCTCATGACCTGCAGCAGTTAGGAAAGCTGTCCCTACCCTTCATGGACTACAGCACTTGGGGGATCAAGGCCTGTACCTTGCCTGGGCAGCAGAATAGAGCTGGGCCTGCTAGCATGAGCATGGATGAGCTGGCCCTGATAGCAATGGAATGGGAGTGGTGGCAGGGGTAGAGGGGGCTGTGGTATTATGTGAGCTACCCAGGGCAGTGCTGGAGAGCTCACTCTGGTGGTATGAGTGCAGTAGAACTGGTGGGCTAACTAAATCAGCTACCATGCAGTCCCAGATCAATGGCTTTGAGTTGGCCAATCCCCACAACTAGCCCATCTGTGAACTGCTGGAGTGTGTGAAGAGGCCTTTTCTATAGATCCAAAGCTTCAGGATCTCCATGACACAGGAGTAACAACAGGATATCCGAGAGGAGTCCTGATGAGGATTCAATATTGATAGTGTAGCAGAAGCCAGAGGCCTCAGACACACGCCAATCACTCATTGCAATGAGCATTTGCAAGAAAAGAAGTATGCACAAAGGGGTATACTGTGCAACACACTGTGAAACAATGCAACATCCACAAGGATATTTTCTTCCTTTGGAGGAAGAGATTGCAAGGGTGGAAGGCAGGTATTAAGGGAAAGGGATATGAGTGGTATTTAGGGCACATAATATAAAATTCACAAAGAATAAATAAAAAGTTAAAATTTCAAAAGTCAGGAGACAAATAGGCATGACTAGAGTTCTTAGAAAACATGCATGCACAATATGTGATCACAAAAAAAAAAAAAAAAAAAAAAAAAAGCTAAGTAGAGACTTAGGCAGATGATGGTGAGTGATCTTGTGATCTTGGTTTCTGTTAGTAAGATTCTTATGTTTGCCTTTCTGGTAATCTCTGGAGTTAGCATCCAGGGATCCATCCCATAATCAGCCCCCAAAACACTGACACTATTGCATATGACAGCAAGATCTTGCTGAAAGGACCCTGATATAGCTGTCTCTTGTGAGACTATGTCAGCCGGGGCCTAGCAAACACAGAAGTGGATGCTCACAGTCAGCTACTGGATGGATCACAGGGCCCCCAATGGAGGAGCTAGAGAAAGTACCCAAGGAGCTGAAGGGACCTGCAACCCTATAGGTGGAACAACACTATGAACTAACCAGTACCCCCAGAGCTCATGTCTCTAGCTGCATATGAATCAGAAAATGGCCTAGCCAGCCATCAGTGGAAAGAGAGGCCTATTGGTTGTGCCAACTTTATATGCCCCAGTACAGGGAAATTCCAGGGCCAAAAAGTGGGAGTGGGTGGGTAGGGGAGTAGGGGGGGACGGTATGGGGGACTTTGGGGATAGCATTGGAAATGTAAATGAGGAAAATTACTATTAAAAAATAATAGTTCAGGTGACAGCAGATACTGGTGAGGATGTGGAGAAAGAGGAACACTCCTCCATTGTTGGTGGGATTGCAAGCTTGTACAACCACTCTGGAAATCAGTCTGGCGGTTCCTCAGAAAATTGGACATAGTACTACTGGAGGATCCAGCAATACCTCTCCTGGGCATATATCCAGAAGATATCCCAACCGGTAAGAAGGACACATGCTCCACTATGTTCATAGCAGCCTTATCTATAATAGCCAGAAGTTGGAAAGAACCCAGATGCCCCTTAACAGAGGAATGGAAACAGAAAATGTGGTACATTTACACAATGGAGTAATACACAGCTATTAAAAAGAATGAATTTATAAAACTCCTAGGCAAATGGATGGACCTGGAGGGCATCATCCTGAGTGAGGTAACACAATCACAAAATAACTCAAATGATATGTACTCACTGATAAGTGGATATTAGCCCAGAAACTTAGTATACCCGAGATATAAGAGACAATTTGTAAAACACATGAAACTGAAGAAGAACGAAGACCAAAGTGTGGACACTTTGCCCCTTCTTAGAATTGGAAACAATCACCCATGGAAGGAGTTACAGAGACAAAGTTTGGAGCTGAGACAAAAGGATGGACCATCTAGAGACTGCCATATCCAGGGATCCATCCCATAATTAGCCTCCAAACGATGACACCATTGCATACACTAGCAAGTGTTGGCTAAAAGGACCCTGATATAGCTGTCTCTTGTGAGACTATGCCGGGGCCTAGCAAACACAGAAGTGGATGCTCATAGTCAGCTATTGGATGGAGCACAGGGCCCCCAATGGAGTAGCTATAGAAAGTATCCAAGGAGCTAAAGGGATCTGCAACCCTATAGGTGGAACAACAATATGAACTACCCAGTACCCCGGAGCTCTTGACTCTAGCTGCATATGTATCAAAAGATGGCCTTGTCGACCATCACTGGAAAGAGAGGCCCATTGGACATGCAAACTTTATATGCCCCAGTACAGGGGAACGACAGGGCCAAAAAATGGGAATGGGTGGGTAGGGAAGTGGGGGGGGAGTGTATGGGGGACTTTTGGGATAGCATTCTAAATGTAATTGAGGAAAATACATAATAATAAAAAATATTAAAATAATAATAATAATAATAATAATAATAATAATAAAAATAATAAAGACTTAGACAGAGAACACTCCTAGGGAAGCCAAGAAGAGAAGCTTCAGGAGCACCTCAAACTAGAACTCTGAGAACATACTAATAGAATAATACAACAAGGGAGTGTTACTTTTGGGATTGTGGAAAGAACATTTTGAATTAAAGAAATTTAAAGAAGCTGAGTTAAAAAGCTGCAACAAGGTCTTACTAATGTACCTCATCTCTCTCCAAAAGCAGGACAGTGTTCTCTCAATGATTCTAGAGAGCTACTTGCATAGAGGAAACTGGGAACATCCTCAGGAGACTGATTGATTCTGTCCCAGGCTTTTCACTTTCAGGTCAATTAAACTTTTATTAAAAAAAAATGTTTTGTCCCCTTCCCCAGGTGCCCCTGGCCCCACTTCCCTTCCTTTTGAAGTGTCAGCTATCTGGCTTTTTTTGAGTCACAACTCATGTGAAAGTCATGTAGCTGCTTGAATATTTGTATGTGTGTGTCTTTTTTCCAACTTTATCGATATCCATTTTATTTTCTCCGACTCAAGGATCAACTCCTACAGGAAGTTTGGCAAGTTCCTTCAGCCTCTGCAATTTTTGGATAAGGATTCTGGTCAAGGAAACCATGGCCACAAGAAGCAGAGTGGTAGAACCATCACTGATACTACATCCTTGCTCCCTCCCTGGAATGAGGTCTACAACCCTTGAATTCACCAGCACACAGAACAATCACAAGAGCAAAACAGAGCAAGACTGACTTTGCTGAAAGTTAGTGTTTCCCAAGGCTGAAGACACATAGGGCACCTGCTAAAGTCAGGCATCTCAGCACATACTGGGCATCCACCTGACTCCTACACTTAGTTCCATTCCACTGAAGTTGACTTAAATCAGCATCTCAGAACCATTGCTCAAATCATATGAGCAAAAACTTGAAACACACTAATATCAGTATTAATAGAGTTGAGACTATTAAAAAGTGAATCTCTTTTGTTTCAGTTGTTTCTGTTCTTCTACTTGGTCCTGATTATACCATTTTTGACACAGCAAGAAGTGTTATTTGTTTTAGTTTGGGGGGAAGATTAGCACTACGTAGCACAGAGTGTGAACTCATATTCTCACTGACACTTCATGCTGCTTTATGAACCTACAATTAATTCTGAGTTGATTTCTTTCAATTTTCTTCCCTTGGTCATGTAGTTCAATCCTATTTAAAATGTCTTCATCCCCTCCTTGCAGGTCTGGGACTAGAAGTCTAAGGATGTGAAGACACAGATGTGAGTTTGGGTAAGTTCCTCTTCCTGAATGACATCAGTTATCCCCACTGCACTCTGCAGGAGCTTCCCTATGTGTGGGGATAAAGGAGAGAAGGATCCATGGAAGTCACTCATGTGCATCTTCCTTCCACAAGGGCACAAGTTCTATAGAATTAGGCTGCCCACTTGTATGGTTTCATTCAACCATAATGGCTTCCATAAAGACTCGAACATAGTTGAACTGAGGCTTTTTGAGTTTCAACATATGAAGAGTGGGGTGCTGGAAGTCAGGTATAATTCAATCTGTCACTATGGAAATCCCCAAGAAAGATGAAGCACAGGCATACTGACAAATGACAGCAGTGACAAATGATGACTGAAATACACTATTTCAAGTAATGAAGACTAAAAAATTAATAATAAGCTAATAAATGTCTATGGCAAGCAGAGAAATACCCAAGTTTGTAAGGACCTAAATGACATGAATGTATCATGTCAATGAATGAGGCGTGACCATGTCAAGAACCATAGCCTTAGATACAGAGGAAATAGCAAAGACTTTCTTTTTGATTCATGTGTGAATGTTGATATGTATATAGAAAATGTTTACCATAGCTTCCGTCACAAACCGGGTATGTTTGTCCTGGAGACTGCTCCCCACACAGACTGTTCCTACTAAGATTGATGCAGCTCTATACTATAAGCAATGCTGCCTTGTTTATCTGTATATAATAACTTCACTCCATGTTCAGCTGTATGCAATGACATAATTCCCTGTTCAACAGTATATACTAAACATGCTGAGGTTCAGGGTGCTGTAGTTTCTTTAGCAGAGATCCCAGTTCCACCTATCTCAGCTTTTTTGTCCACGTGCCCATCTGTATGTATTTTCTCCGTTCCTTTGTAGCCCCATTCAGTTCCATCCCTAAAGTCATGCTAGACTCAGTAAATGCCACTGGTAATTTCATTTTTACTTAAAATTACAAAGAAAAAATGCCTCATGAAAAATTATATCTGAAATCCTTTTGATTGGTTAAGTTTACAGTAATGAAAATGAAAGATGCTGTCCCACACCTAATAGCAAGGCATTATATTTCTATGCTGCACTTCATTAAATATATTTTCTTTTATTCCATCTCTCAGAAGTTTTATCTTTGAGGCTTGCCAACAACTCATTCTCAGCAACACAGTCTTTTACTTGAAAGTCCTACCAGCCTTGAACTTTGCAGAAAATAATAATCTCACCCCCCAAGACAATGCCAATGAGGCTGTTCAGGAGACTTTCCTACTCTACTCTTTTGTTATTCTTCATCCTTGTTCAAGGTCCCATTCTCCACTTAAGTTCCAATTAATTTCAAACCTTTCAAACTATTGAACACCAAACATCAATAAACCAAGAACCTAAAATGATAGTTTCATTTTGAAGTTGTTACTGCCAACTTAGAAAGTTCCCAACTTCTTTCTTTCTGTACATTTTGCAGTTAGAAATTTTCCTCTGGCCTGAGAAATGCCTCAGTAGGCAAATTGCCTACTACACAAGCATTAAAAAATGTGAGATTATATCCCAAGTGGAGTAGCAGTTTCCTCTCATATTCAGAAATTCTCTCCTGTTAGGAAGCACTTTAAGATAGAAAGTAAATAACTCAAAATGACTTCCACAAGTCCCTGAAACTTAGCAAGCCCATCTCTCCAAAGAATAAACAATAAAGACTGCTGAGAATCACACTCAGATGAGCCAAGCTGCAAAGAAGACTCTAAGATCAGATCAGCTTCCTCATTGAAACAGAAATCAGCCAAGCTCTCCTGCAAGATGTTTAGATCAACATGAGTCAACTAAAAAGGACAATCTCGAAACTATTGATCTTCCTTTGGGCTGTGAAGTATGCTCCCAGTTCCCTGTTTTTATGAGCTGTCACCCAGCTGTGGTGGGCTTTTAGTGATGCAGCTTCCTTTAAGTCATTTCTGCTCTAGTAAGTAACCCCTCATCCATATTCCTATAAGTAACCCCAATAAAATTAATCAGATCAAGTTGGACTTTGACAAAATCCATACTTTTGCCTGTCATGGGCTCCATATTTTAGGTGAGTAGACATGTGTGTTTTATCTCCCCAAGGAAAGTCTTGTCACAGAACACCAGTACCCACAAAAGGCACGCATCTATAACCTCGCTACTGGGAATAAGAATTTGTGCTGAGACAGTCAGATCCACAGAATTCATTGCTCAGCCAGCTTAGCTAGATCAATAAATCGATTCATTGAAAAGTCCTGTATTTAAAAACTTGTTAGGTAGAAAGTAGACACCTGAGGTTGACCATTGGCCTACAAAATATACTTGTGCTTGTGCATCTTCTTGCACATACCCATGTAAATACAAACAAATATATGTATGTGTGAAACATTTTCTTCACATAATAGAATGGTAAAACTAAAAGGTCTGCTTAGTGATCTACTGCTGCTGGGAAGACCTTGGGGTTTAAAATCAGAATATTGAATGTAAAAGGAATCTAAACTGGTGCAGCCACTAAGGAAGTCAGTGTGAAAGCTCTTCAAAAAACAAAAACCAAAAAACCAAAAATTAGAACCACCTTGTGACTATACAACCACTCCAGGGCATATACCAAAAGCACTTTACATCAGCATACCAGAGAAACACTTGTACACCCATGTTTAGTGTTGTAATACTCACAATATTCATCATATGAAGCCACTCTAGATTTCTACCAACAAATGAATAGACAAAGAAAATGTGTGCATATACAATGTGAAATTTTGCATATTCACAAAGAATAATAAAGTCATAGCATTTTCATGACCATCCTGTAGACCACCTTCAGGTTTGATACATCTCACCTGTGCATCCTCATCCTGCTCCCATCAGGGATACTGTGAATAGAGAAACACAACCTCCCCAGGAAACCTTCATCCAGGTTCATGTCCATTCCCACTTTCTATCACTTGTCTAATGAGTTGTGAACAGCACTTGCTGCATGAGCACCTAACACTTGACCTTGTCATAGAAATAGCCTAAGAGAAAAAACAGAACAGGGAATCTGTTTCTGGCTGTCTCCACATATATTTCACTTGTAACTCCTTAAATGAGGAAAGTAAACCTGTTGAAATAAATCGAATTTATGTCTCCCCATGTCTGATTTCTAGTTAGCTACAAATTATGTTTCTAATGATCCACAATATGCCTTTTTCTCCTTCTCTGCAGGCAAAATAAAAGCCCCCAAAGATGCCCATGCTCTAATCTTAGACCTGTAAATTTGTTATTTTATATAGCAAAAAAAAATTATAGATATTGTTAAGGGAAAGAACTTTGAAAGGAAACTGTCCATGATTGTCCAGATGGACCTCATCCAATCACTCAAGCCCTTAAAATCCAAGAACCTTTTTAACCCATAGCCAGAGAATAGTCAAGGTTTCTGAGAGAGCCAGAGTAGTGGTGTCTTAAAGATTGGAGAAGGATCCATAAGCCCAGGAAAATGAGCAGTCTTTAGAAGCTAGAAAAGGCAAGAAACAGATTTTCCCCTATGCACTCCCAGGAAAGGACCTAGGTAGGTGGCATATACCCAGACATTCTCAGCAACCAAAAGGATGAGCCAGAATGAATTCTAGGCCAGACTGGCTTACCACATGAGTTTCAGACTAACACGGGCTAAGAAGCAGAGAGCTTATGGGAGAGGGGACTGAGACTACAGTTGTGCTGAGTCCTGTACTTTAGCTGAGTAAGATCTGTTTTGGAGTTTTAACTAAAAGATTCAGGAATAAAACCCATGCTGTTTAGAACCATGGTGTCTTAATTTCTTCTAATAGTGATGGGAAACCAGTAAATTTGTTGTTAAATTTATACTTAGAATTATCATAGAAGTTTTTTTTTCAAATTCATGTTAATCAATGGGGATTTAATTCGGCCAAGACACAGAAGACAGATGTACGTCTGGTGAACCGTGGGAATAATGAGCGTGGTGAGAGTGAGCATGCTCCGTGCAGGTTCAACTGAAATCTCTTTGCAGTGGATCTCTTAGCGCAACTGCTACTGCATACCACTCACACAAGTCTGTAAGATCGCTTCTCTCCTATGCTGTGTGTGACACTCAACAAAGCCAATGAGACGAGCCATTTAACAACGCGCACAATAATGGTATCACAGAAGCAACCTTTGTGAACTGCATCACAGCTTGGTTACTTACTATCTTTGTGACTTTAACTAGTCATTCTTCAGTACTCATTTCCATTTGTCAGTAGCTCATATTGTGTACTTAGAAATATCAGGACAGTTGCTGAAACCATCTCTCAGCTCTTGGAATTTCTCCAAATTACTCCTACTCTGTCAGAATATACACTCTAAGGGAAAATAAAATAAAATAAAACCTGCTGCTTCTTAGCTGATAGATAAACTGAAATACAAAAGTGTCAGCCCCTTGTTCGTGCTGCCCCTCCACAGGAAATAGATTCCACTTAGCTTCTTTTAGCATGTATGTCCCTTGTCTAGTAAAATCTTGCTCTACTTTCAAGTCCCAAATCAAATGTCACTTTTCACAAAATTGCTGTGACCACACCATCAGGAGTTAATCTTGCTTCTGTCTGAAATACTGTAGCACCCACTGGCTATTGCTAACCATGGGCAATTATTAATCTCTTTTTAAAAATCTCCTGCATGCCAAGCAGACTACAACTCCCTGCAGACAGGGGCATGCTCCTTGCTGCTTGCCAGTAGTACCTACTTAGTAAGCACTCTCTTTTCATCCTGCTACGAAAGTGCCATTCTGCCCCTACCTCAAACCCATTGCCTCTGACCTCTGACCTTCCCTCCTCTGCCTCTCAGTTTACTCTGTGGTATCTTTTTTCCTCCACCTCTCCTTTCCATTTCCATCCTCTCTCTTAATTTAAAAAAAAAAATCCTTCATAAAGCCCACATCAAATGCTAGCTGCATTCTTTGATTTTCCAGGGATATTTTTCTTTTGCCAAGTTGAGTTGTTAACGTGCATAGACTTCACGATCTCCTCTTCATGCTTCCACACTCTGCCCACTTTAGTTGGGTTTCTACCTTACCACTTGTTAAATGATCTTTCTCAAAGGCTGCTAGATGCTGCCCAGTCAGCATAGCCAATAGTTCCTCTGAAAATTCTCTTCTAGGCAGTAGGTTCTATCACTGACAGTAGCTTTTTTGTGAGATACTCCCTTACATGTTTACATTGGCCCTTTACTTCTCCTAGCTCCCTCAGCTAAACTCCTCCCAAACATTGGGAACTCTAATACAGACCCTGGCCTGTGCTTATTCAACAATAATCTTTTAGATTCTTTCCCTCTTCAAAGCAACAATTATCATGGGAACAAAAATAAAAAGCAAATTAGGTTAAAGTAATGGCTTATGTACATTAAACATATGTATGCTATTGTTATTTGGGAGGAGAGGGTCTTAACTGAGAAAATGCCTCCGTAAGATCAGGCTTTAGGCTTCCAAGCCTATAAGCATCAAAATAGTGGTTCTGTGCTCTCTAAGCAGGCTGAGCCTGCCAGTAGGCAGCATTCCTCCAAGTATGCATCAGCTCCTGCCTCCTGCCCTGTTTGAAATCCTGTCCTCACATCTTCAAGGATAAACAGTGATGCGGAAGTATAAACAAAATAAACCCTTCCCTCCTAACTTTCATTTGGTCATGGTGCTTCACCATAGCCATAATCACCCTACTCAATACAGTTGTGGTGGTTGTTGTTGTTTTGCTTTGCTTTGTTTTTATTGTTTGTAATTCCAAGTTTTGAGTTCTTGCCTTGGCTTCCTTCAATGGGCTACGACTCAGAATTTGTACACTAAACAAGCATATTTCCTCCCAAGTTTCTTTTGGTAATAGTGTTTCGCCACAGCAATATTTCCCCTAAGATATCTAATAAAGCTTTAACTCTCAAGAAGTTCATACCCTGCTACGAAATGCACATGACAGACAAACAGGAGAATACCAAGATTATTTCAAAAAGGAAAATGACAAACTCAGAGAAGGAAATAATTAACTGTAGGAGGACATTTTAGAGACAGACCTGACTTCCTGAAGAGGTGACACACACTGGGAGGAAGCTTTGAAAGGCCAGGAAGATAGCCAGTGGGCAAAATGCTTGCCAGGAATGCATAAGGACCGTAGTTCAGATCCTCAACATCCATATAAGTTTCTCTAGACATCAGAAGTCCTCTTTTGAGTTGTTGGTCAATGGTCATGAGACCTTCCAAACATAGAGGCTATTGTTATTACCCTTGGTTGCCTCCCAGAGGTTAAAGGTAAATCCCTATTGCTAAATTCACAATGCATTTCAAATTCAGGACACAGATAGCCCTAAATGACCTAGAAATGACTCTAGACATTAAGACATGACCTGAAAGCCTGCTCCATGAGGACTAGCTTTCATGGCACTAGAAGGTGGCAAGAAAAATTCCAAAGAAGGGAACCTACCCAGCTCAGACACCTACAAACCTTAATAATTACTAGCATGGCATGATAACCCTAAAGTACGATAGTCTCTCACATACCTTGGTGTTAACCAGCAGTCCTCTAAAGGGGCTTAAGATTCATTTAACAAGGGAGAAAGCATACCTGGTCCTGAAAACCTAGTCAACCACCCAAGGATAATGAAGTTATAAATCTTCGAGGAGAACCTACTACTACTACTTTACTAAACCTGCCTAATCCCTAATTACACTAAATATTTGTTTCAACACCCATAGATAACTATAGTCCTTACCACTCATCAAGGAAACTCCTCTTGGCAATAGAGAGATCATTACAGAAAACCACAACCCTTTAAAATTCAGAATTGTGGAACCCAATCCCAATGGATACATCTTCAACATACACACACACACAGTGTAACTATATTCAGGGTAAAAAGAAAGCATGAGTTTGAATTAGAGAAATGAGGGAAATATGGGAAGGTTTGAAGGGAGCAAAGAGAAAGGGATATGGTATAATTATATCCTAAATTTAAAAAAGAAAAGAAAAGAAAAAGAAAAAACAACTTTGCCCAGCAAGGTGGTTTGACAAGTAATAGCAGTTGTTATGAAAGGTGGATGACCTGATTTTGATCCTCTGAACTCATTGTGGAAGGAGTAAACATCCAATATTATCTTTTGACCTCCATGTCTGTGCTGTAATACAGGCATGCCAGCTTACAAACACACACAAACACACACACACACACACACACACACACTAATTTTAATAATATATTTTATTGTTTAACTCAATAATAACCGTTTGTACTAGCTTTCCATTGTTATGGAAATAGATTACATAATCAACTTAGTAGATGGAAGGTTTATTTCCACTGACAAGTTCAGATATTTCCATCTCCTTCCGTGTTCTTGCTATTTTGAGTCTATGGTAGCAGGGTACATCACCTGAAAAGTGTTAGAGAACAGAAAAAGGAGGCAGGGCATGAAGATCAAGAGTAGTGTAACTGCCCCAGTACAGGGAAACGCTGGGCCAAAAAGGGGGAGTGGGTGGGTAGGGGAGTGGGGGTGGGTGGGTATGGGGGACTCTTGGTATAGCATTGGAAATGTAAATGAGCTAAATACCTAATAAAAAATGGAAAAAAAAAGAGTAGTGTAACTGGTTAGCATGGGCAAGGCCCTATGCTTAAGAAAAAAAAGGGGGGGAGCAGAAGCAGGACTAGGAATTCCAATCTCCTCTTTAAGGGAGCTTCCCCAAATTACTTAACTTCTTCCACTAGGTCTAGACACTGAGAAGTTCTGCCACTTTCCTCAAGTTACCCTAGGCCACTGATTAAACCAACATAGACCATTGAATGACATTCCAGAGCCAAGCCTCACTCCACTTTTAATATATAATTTAACATATAATTTAATATATAATCTGCAACATTGCTGCATCCTTGAAATCCTGTATCTGTTTGACATTGAATATATAGTGACTGCAGAGAAGTTCTTCTCAAAGAGCCAGAGCTTAGCTTAGCACATGCTCCTCTCTCATGGTGCCTCCTCTTACCATCAACTCCATGTCCTAGTTACCAGACCCCAGAGAACAATACTTACTTCCTTAGTCACTCTTTTATTGTTGTGAAGAGACACCATGACCAAGGCAACTATTTTAAGAGAAAGAATTTAATTGGAGGCTTGTTTATGGTTTCAATGATTTAGTCCATTACCATCATGGCAGGGACCATGATGGGATGCAGGTAGACACTGGAACAGGAGGGTGGTGGGTATATCCTGATCCATAGGTGGGGAGAGGGACTCTAAGCTTGGCCTGGGCTATTGAGACCCCAAAATTCACCCCAGTGATACACTTAGCCCAACAAGTCCACACTTCCTAATCCAGCTAAACACTTCAAATACTGCTATTTATGCTGACTACATATTCTAATATATTAATCCATGTGGGGATGACATTTTTATTCAAACCACCAAACCTACTATTTTTATCTTAAGGTCTTTGGGCAGCCCTATGCTATGAACTATGGGGAGCCCTGTGCTCTTGTCTGCAACCCATCCTGCACTTCTACCTCTTAACTCTACACACTCAGAAATAGTTTTTCACCTGCTGCAAACTCCACACAGAGCAGGCATGTCTCATCCAGAGCAACAGCTCACCCAGCACCTGGCACAAAAAAAAAAGTTATTCAAGATGGATTTAATGTAATCAATTGAAAGCAGCTTGCAAGGTAATTGAAAACAGTTCTTCACATTGCTATTTCCATCATAAAATTTGTTGAACAGTTGTAAACTAATTAATGTGATTTCAATGTAGTGCTTAGGGCTAAAGGTTATCCAGTTGCATAGCAAAAACTAGAGAGACAGGAATCCAGGGCAGCTGTGAAAAGCGACAGCAAACACCTGTGGTTTTTACTAGTGTATTGTTGGACCAGTAACATAATCGTCTGTTATACAACTCAAAAGGCACATAACTGAAGAGATAGTGTTTCTTACTCTCTTCTTTTGGGCTATCTCCTGAAGACTACTGTCTGGTTACTTCTATTACACTCTCCTAACCTTGGATTTATACATATTTATAGACATATTTTTCCCAAAGCTCTGGGATCAAATCTACCCTGAACTTTTACTTCCTAACTCCACATACTCATAAATAGTTTTTTTTTTCACCTGCTACAAACTCCACCCACAGCAGATCTGTCTCATCCAGAAAAATACCTCACACACACACACACACACACACACACACACACAATATATATATATATATATATATATATTGTGCACTTAAGAGGCACAATCTGGACTATTTTCTTCTATTGGCCATGATCTAGATAATTCATATATTTATGTACTTTAATTAGAACTTAGAATTGGAATGCTCTAATCCAAATCATTATCTTTGCCTGAGTCTTTTCCATTTGAATCTTACCAATCACTGAACAGAGCAAGATATTT
This sequence comes from Mus musculus, assembly GCF_000001635.26. Lineage (NCBI taxonomy): Eukaryota > Metazoa > Chordata > Mammalia > Rodentia > Muridae > Mus > Mus musculus. Next base: position 72,311,781 of record NC_000070.6, on the reverse strand, counting down.
AGTTATACAATTTATCTTTGTCCATATACAGAACATTAAATATCCAGCAAACCTCTCCTTTTATATATGGTTGAAATCCTGACAGCTCTTTATTTAATTAATTATTTTATTTATTTATTTGTATCCCAAATGTTGCCTCTCATCCTGGTCCCCCCTTCCAAAGTTCTTTGCCCACCCCTCACCCCTTCTCCTCTGAGAGGGTGCTCCTCCACCCTCCCCTCTGGGCATCCCTCTCTATTGGGCATCAAGTCTCTACAGAATTAAGCACATCCTCTCCCACTGAGGCCAGTTAAGGAAGTCCTCTGCCAGGGTTCTCAGACCTCCCAACACATGCTCTTTGCTTGGTGGCTTTGTCTCTGTGAGCTCTGAAGGGTCCAAGTTAGTTGAGACTATTGTTCTTCTTATGGGATTGCAATCCCCTTCCATTCCTTCAATCTTTCCCCTAACTCTTCCATAGGGGTCCGCAACCTCAGTCCAGTGCTTGGCTTAAGTATCTGCATCTGTATCAGTCAGCTGCTGTTAGAACCTCTCAGAGGACAGACATGTTTGGCTACTGTTTGCAAACACAACATAGCATCAGTAATAGTGTCAGTGTCCAGGGGATGGCTTACAAGTTGTTCTGGTCACTGGTCTGTCATTTCTTCAGTCTCTGTTGCATTTTGGTCCTGGCATTTCTTTTGGACAAGAACAATTCTGAGTCAAAATTTGTGAAGATGGGTTTGTGTTCCCATCCCTCCCCTGGGGGCCCTGTCTAAATACTAGAGGTGGTCTCTTCAGGTTCTATCTCCCCACTGTTTAGAATCTCTGCTAAGGTCACCCACATCCTCTCACATCTCAGGCCTCTGGGATTTAATAAAGGTTTCTCGCCACCCCCCCCCACCCTCCACCTCCATCAGCTGCGTATTTCCATTCATTCTCCTGGCCCTCTGGGCTTCTCTCCTGTCTCTCCCTCCCCCCCATTCCTGCTCCTGCCCCCATTTCCCCTTCTGCTCATCCACTCAGGTCCCTCCCTCCCTCTGTGTCCCATGATTATTTTCTTCCCTCTTCTAAGTGGGATTGAAACATCCTCACTTGGGCCTTCTTTCCTATTTAACTTCTTTGGGTCAGTGGAGTGTATCATAGGTATTCTGTATTTTTTGGCTAATATTCACTTATCAGCGAGTACATACTACCATGCATGTTCTTGGGTCTGGGTTACCTCCCTTAGGATGGTATTTTCTAGTTGGATCCATTTGCCCGCAAAATTCAGGATGTCCTCATTTTTTCATAGCTAAATTATATTCCATTGAACCACATTTTCTTTATTCATTCCTCAGTTGAGGGATATCTTGGTTGCTTCCAGTTTCTGGCTATTATGAATAAGGCTGCTAAGAATATAGTGGAATATGTGTCCTTGTGATATGGTGGAATATCTTTTGAGTTTATGTCCAAGAGTGGGATAGCTAGGTCTTCAGGTAGAACTATTTCCAATTTTCTGAAGAATGGCCAGATTGATTTCTAGAGTGGTTGTACCAGTTAGTATTCCCAACAGCAATGGTGGAGTGTTCTCTGTTCTACTCATGCTCATCAGCATGTGCTGTACCTTCAGTTTTTGATCTTAGACATTCTGATTTGTGTAAGGTAGACTCTCAGGATCATTCTGATTTGCATTTCCCTGATGACTGTTTCTAAGCCACTCAATATTGCTCTATTAGGAATTCTCTGTTTAGCTCTGTGCCCCATTTTTAAATTGGGTTATCTGGTTTTTTGGAATCTACCTTCTTGAGTTCTTTATATATTTCAGCTATGAGCTCCCTTTCAGATGTAGGGTTAGTGAAGATATTTCCCCAGTCTTTCAGTTGCAGATTTGTTCTATTGACAATGTCCTTTGCCTTACAGAAACTTTTCAGTTTCAAGAGATCCCATTTGTCAATTGTTGATCTTAGAGCCTGAGCTATTGGTGTTCTGTTCAGAAAAATTTCCCCTGTTACAATGTGTTTGAGGGTCTGTCCCATTTTCTCTTCCAGTAGATTCAGTGTATCTGGTTTTATGTTGAGGTCATTGATCTACTTGGACTTGAGCTTTGTGCAGGGTAATAGATATGGATCAATTTGCATTATCTACATACATATTACCAGTTAGACCAACACCATTTGTTGAAGATGTTTTCTTTTCTTTTTTTTTTTTTCCCCACTGTAAGGTTTTGGCTTCTTTGTCAAAGATCAATTGTCCAGAGATGTGTGGGTTATTTCTGGGACTTCCATTCTATTTCATTGATCGCCTTGTCTTTCTCTGTACCAATACCATTTGGATTTTAACACTATTACTCTGGGGTACACCATGAGGCTAGGGATGATGATTCTCCCAGAAGTTATTTTATTGTTGAGAACTGGTTTTGCTATGCTGAGTTTTTTGTTATTCCAGATGAAGTTGAGAACTGCCCTTTCTATCTTTGTGAAGAATTGAGTTGGAATTTTGATGGGGATTGCATTGAATATATAGATTGCTTTTGATAAGATGGCCAATTTTACTATGCTAATTCTACCAATCCATGAGCATGAGAGATCTTTCTATCTTCTGAGGTCTTCTTCAATTTCTTTCCTGAGAGACTTGAAGTTCTTATTATACAGATCTTTTATTTGCTTGGTAAGAGTTTCACCAAGATATTTTATACTATTTATGGCTATTGTGAAGGGTGTTGTTTCCCTAATTTCTTTCTCAGCCCATTTATGATTTGTATAAAGGAAGGCTACTCACTTGTTTGAGTTAATTTTACATTCACCCGTTTTGCTAAAGTCATTTAGCAGCCATAGGAATTCTTTCATAGAATTTTGGCAATTGTTTATGTATGCTATCATATCATACACATCAAAGGAAAAATCCATCATGATGAAGTCTCAATTATTAACATCTATGCTCCAATTGCAAGGGCGTCCACATTCATAAAAGGAACTTTACTAAAACTTAAAACACTAGCATTGGAAATGTAAATGAGGAAAATACCTAATATAAATATATATATAAAAACTTAAAACACACACTGAATCTCACACATTAATAGTGGGGGAACTTCAATGCTCCGCTCTCATCAATGGACAGGTCATTGAAACAGAAACTAAACAGAGAAATCATGAAACTAACAAAAGTTATGAACCAAATAGATTTAATAGATATTACAGAATGTTTCTCCCCCCCCCCCCAAAAAAAAGAATACCTTCTTCTCAGCACCTCATGAAACCTTCTCCAACACTGACCATATAATTGGACACAAAACAAGTCTAACCGATACAAGAAGATTGGATAATTCCATACATTCTATCAGATTACCACCAACCAATGCTGGGTATCAATAACAACAAAAACAATAGAAAGTCCACACACTCATGGAAATGAAACAGTTGAAATAAATTCATAAATAAATCCATATATCTATGTACTTTAACTAGAATTTAGAATTGGAATTTTTTTCATCCAAATCATTATCTTTACCCAGGGTCTTTTCCATTTGGATAGTATCAGTCACTGAATGGAGGGATAAATTAATTAGTTTATACAATTTATCTTTGTCTGTGTACTGAGCATAAAATATCCAGCAAATCTTTCCTTCTACATGTAGTTGAGATTGTAGTTATTACTATGACCACTCTTTTTTAAAATTTACATTTCAAATGTTATCCCCTTTCCCTGTTTTCCCTCTGCAAACTGCCTATTCTATCCCCCCTTACCCTGCTTGTATGGGGGTGCTCCCCCACCCACCTGTCCACTCTCACCACATGACATTGGGGCATCAAGCCTTCACAGAACCATGGGCCTCCACTCCCATTTATGTCAGATAAGGCCCCCTTCAGCTCCTTCAGTCCTAACTCCTCCATTGGGGTGCCTGTGCTCATTCATATAGTTGGTTGTGAGCCTCCATGTCTGTACTGGACTATGACCACTCTTAAGACAAAAAGTGTTAGTGTAACATTCCTGAGGAAGAATTCCAGGACACAAAGCAAATATTTTCAGAGACATAGTCATGAATTTTTAGTTGTATTCTACACCACTGTCCGTGATATCAACTCTTTGTGTCTCTGTATAGCCACCAATGACTCAGTATATACTACTAAAATAAAATCAGAAGTTAAAAGATTTATAGTATCTTATTACTTTGTCTCTACCTCTGACCCCTCTGAGTTATGATAACAGGGCTTTAAGATGAGCTAGAGTTAATTTTGCTTTCTTTTATCATCACAAGAGTGAAAATGTAGTGTCTGTCCAAATGCCAATAAAAAGAATTCCAAAACTTTTAAATTTTGCTGTTTGAATGACACATTTCTTAAAGTAACTTATCAATGTAAATTAACATCAATACATCCATTTAACCTTGTAATGTATCCCAAAATTCTACTACAGAGATACTTGTTCATCCATACTAATTACTGCTTTATTCATAATAGCCAGAAATTGGAAACAGTCTGGAGGTCCATAAACTGATGAATGGATAAGAAAATGTAGAACATTTACACAATGGGATATTATTTAGTTATTAAGCTGAAGGAAATAATGAAACTTTCAGATAAATGAATGAAGCTAAAAAGAATTATTTTAAGTGAATTAACACAGGAAGACCTAAAAAAAGACAAATATTGTACATTTTGTATTATATGTACATATTGGATTTTTAGCTGTAGATATCTATGTTTTGAAGCAAATAACCATAGAAGTTAAGTAGCTAATAAGGGATTATGGACAAAGAGGAGATCCTCCAAGGAATGTTAATAGAAAGCAGTGTTATAGAGAGATAAAGAGTAAACTAGAATAGGAGATTTAAATGGGAAGAGTGATGAGAGAGTGAGATAAAGGAGAGATTATAAACACTAAATGACTTTTGAATACACACATGAATAGAAGCTTCCTGTGGTGTATGTATGTGTAAAAGGCATTTGGATAGAGCCATCAGGGCTAGAGAGATGGCTCAGTGGTTAAGGGCACTTAGTGTCTGCCCTTCCAGAGATCTTGAGTTCAATTCCCAGCAACCACATAGTGGCTCAGAACCATTTATAATGGGATCCGATGCCCTCTTCTGGTGTGTCTGAAGATAGAGCCATCATATAACAGAAAAGATAATGACCCAACCAGACACCCTGTAAGACCATGCAAAACTCGCAGTGCCAAGAAGAATGTACACTTTGCTTAGTCATTGGGCAAAGAGGATCCATAGTATCCCCTCCCCACCACCCAAACATCATAGGTTAGTGCCAAGCCTTGCTCTCCACAATCTGAGGCAAATACCTTTGGCTGAAGACCCAACTTATCTATGTTACTCATCATGAATAAATCAAACTGATGCCCAACTAATTTTTCACTCCTATTGACTAGTATTCAAGTCCTGTAAGGTATTTTGCATGCAAAGGAGAAAAGCAATCATCATCTTCACTCAGCAACAAACCCTGTGACCTACAGCAGAGAGTTGCCTAGAAGATACACCCACACAGTATTCACACAAATGTAATGGAGGTAACATGTAGTGGGTTGGCCTGATGCTCTTAGTATTCTATTGCTAATATTGGTTCCTCAAGACTTATTGGCCACACAAGAGAAGAGTCCACACATGACCTTGCCCCAACTTATTTCTGATTGGTAAATAAAGATGCTGACAGCCAATAGCTGGACAGAAGAGACATAGGCAGGGTTTAGAGTCCTTGAGTTTAGAGGTCAGAGAAGAACCATGAGGAGAGAAGGAGGTAGGGGAGAGAGAAGAGACCATGGGTTAGGTGAGTCATGAAAACATGGCCCTGAGGCCCAGCCAATTGGAGATAAGAGAAGCCCAGATAAAACATAGTAAGTAACAACTTGGGGTTATCTATAGGCTAGTAGATTCTGATAGCATAGAGGACAGATATATGCCCAACTTTGTGCTGTTTTAAACTTATTATAAATATAAAGGTTGTGTGTGTGTTTTATCTGGGAACTAAATGGTCAAGGTGGGGTAGAAACCCTGGTTCAATATTAAATAATTTTTACAACTAAACAAACAACTTCTTGAATGGGTTTATGTGCCACACCACAAAATGGAATCCATACCTGACACCACCAATGTGGATATGAATCTGAGACTAGATAGGCCATAAGTCTACTGGAAAACCTAGTACTACGATTCTGCTGGAAGGAACAAAGCAATACAGTAACTCATAATGACATATTGTTATACCTATAAATCAGTGACTCACTCAACACTCATCAGATAAGCTTCTTTCATGGTACATAGTGTGAGAGACTTTGGAACAATCAGTTCCAAATGGAAGTCTTCATCAAAACCCTCTACTCAAGTCCCAGAAACCTTTGTGGAAAAGAAGACAGAAAGATTATAAGGGTCAATATGATAGGTGACTTCAAGAAAATACAGTCTTCCAGAAACATTAATTTATATGTGTTTGTAATAGAAATATTTTTTTTTAAAAAAGACCATGAATTTGAGAAAAAATTTGGGGACCAGGGGTTGAGAGGGAGGAGGAATTATTTAAATGCAATACACATATATGGAAAAATAAGAATAATTTAAAAACAACAAAAACTTGAAATAAAAAGAATGGCATAGAACTGAAGACCCAAACATAAATTCATATATTTATGGGCACCTCATTTTTGTTAAAGAAGCTAGAAATATACACATGGAAAAATAAAACCATCTTTAACAAATGATGCTGATCAAACTGGATAGCTCCATGTAGAAAAATACAAATTAATCCATATTTATCACTGCAAAACCTTTCTGAACAGAACATTAATAGTGTAGGCATTAAGATCAACAACTAATAACTAGAACCTCATGAAACTGAAAAGCTTTTTTAAGCCAAAGAACAACATCAATCAGACACAGAGGCAGCTTACAGAATGGAAACACCTTTTACCAACTCCATATATGATAGGGATTTAAGGTCTAAAATATATAAATAACTCAAGAAATTAGATATCAACAACACACACACACACAAAATCTAGTTTAAAAAATGGGTACCAGACCTCTGCACACGATACTGTGATGCTGCACTTGGGAGAGCTGGACCCATATGACACCAGCAATTGGACAAGTAGACTATATACCTTGCCTAGACAGCACAGTAGAGATGGCTGGTCACTAGGATATGGGCCAGATCTGAGGGTGTGATAATCCAAGAGCTGGCCTATGTCTTGCCATCCCTGTGGTTATGTGGAAGAAGGAGAACTGTTCCTGTACCTTGCCAGGGCAGTGTGGTAGATCTGGCCCTAGGCTTTTACCTGGGCAGCACAGTATAACTTACACTGATTGGGGGGATGGGTGGCATGTCTAACTCAGTTCTGAGGGTATGAGTATAGTACTGCTGGCCTCACTTCTTTCCTGGGTAGTGTGGGAGAACTAGCTCCAAGGATGTAAGCTTGGGAGAGCTAGTGGGCTGATCAACTCAGCTACCCCCTAGATCCAGATCAAGACCTTTGAGTTTGCCCACCCCAACATCTACCCCAACTATGAACTGCTGGACTGCTGGAGCACATGAAAGGACCCATCTTGTAGAGCCAAAGCTACATTATCTCCATGACACAGGGCAATAACAGGATGTCTGAGAGGAGTCCTTGTAAAAATCTAGTATTGCTAGTATAGCAGAAGCCAGAGACCTCAAAGCAGACCAATGACTTACTGCAATAAATATTTGCAAGTAATGCTGTTTAGGCAAAAGTATATACTGTGGGACACACCATGGCATACAGCAGCTTCCACAGTTAGGGTTTTTATTTATTTATTTATTTATTTATTTATTTATTATCATCTATCATCATCATTATCATCATTATTATTTATTTTTGTTTTCTTTGTACGAAGATTGCAAGGACAAAGGGTAGATATGGAGGGATGGGAGAATGAGTGGACTTGGGTTGCATGAGGTGAATGAAGACTAATAAAACAAAGCTTAAAATTTTTTAAAAAATGTTTAAAAAGATGGGGTTCAGATCTAAACAGAGAATTCTCAACAGAGGAATCTCAAATGACTAAGAAACACTTAAAGAAATGTTCAATATCCTTAGCCATCAGGGAAATGTAAATCAAAGTTACTTGGAGATTCCATCTTACCCTATCAGAATGGCTAAGATCAATAGCAATCAAGTGTCAACACACCCTGGTGAGGATGTCAAGCAAGGGGACCACTCCTCCATTGCTGGTGGCTATATAAACTTGTACAACCACTATAGAAAGCATATGGTGCTTCCTTAAAAAACTTGAAATCAATCTATCTCAAGATTCAGCTATACAACTCTTGAGCATGTACACAAGGATTTTCATCCAGCCACAGGGACATTTGTTCATCTATGTAGGTTGTGATTTCATTCATAATAGGCAGATACTAGAAACAATCTCCATGTCCCTCAACTGAAGAAAGGATAAAAACATGTGGTACAATTATACAAAGGAGTGTTATTAAACTGTTTTAGAAAAGATATGAAATCTGCAGAGAGATGGATACAACTAGAAGAAAAAAATCCTGAGAGGTAACAAAACCCAGAAAGACAAATATGATATATAGTCACTTATAAGTGGATGCAAAGTAAATGATAACCAACCTACAATCCATAGGCCCAGAGAAGTTATGTAAAAAGAAGGAGTTTATGGGGTGCTCATGGACCTCCCTGAGAAGGTAAAAGAGAATAAATCTTTTAAGTGGACTGGAAAGAGTTGGGAAGGGAGGGGGCCATGAAATAATGAAGGTAGAGAGTGAGGAAAAAGACAACTGGAATTGGGGGAGTTTGTGGCAACCTTGCTATAGAAGCTGCCAGGAATATAAGAGGGTAACCCTAGTGAGAACTTCTAGTAATGGAGGATGTAGTGTCTGAACCAGCCACCTCTGTAGCCAGATAAAGTTTCCAGTGGTGAGACTGAGCTGCATTCTGCTGGGTTATTGGCCAGTAGGGTCTTGTGGAGATCCCTAAACAACCCAGGCTGAAGCTAGGATATAAGGTTATCTCTGAAAACCAGCAGTGGTGCCCCATTGCCAAGGACAATGCTCACTGAATGGAGAGAAGTGTCGGTGGTGCCTGCATAGAGCTTTCACTTCACATTCTAGTCTATTTTGCACTAGCAGATGTGTGCCTAGTCCAGTCACCATCAGAGAGGCTATCTCTTGCAGCAGATGGGAGCAGGTGTAGAGACCCACAATCAGACATTATGTGGAGAGAGAGTTTAAGTTGGAGGTCTTAATTGGGTCTCTCCTCTTGAAGAATGGGGACCCCCACAGAAGAGGCAGGAAAGAATTTAGAAGTCAGAGAGAATAGGGGACACCAGGGAAACATGGCCCACTAAATCAAGGAAGCATGGCTCCTATGGGCTTATAGAGACTGAAGTGTCAAACACCGCATGAGTCTGTACCAGCCCTACTGCATATGTTATGGCTGTTAGCCTGGTAGTTTTGTGGGACTCCTAATATTGGGATTGGGTGTGTTTCTGATTATTTTTGCCTGCTCTTTGAACTCTTTTTTCCCCATAGTGCTGCCTTATGTTAACTTGATATGACAGCTTTCACCTTGCCTTATTGTATCTTATTTTGGCCTGCATATCTGGGGGAAAAGGGAATTTGGGCAAGGTTGGAGGCAGTTGAAAGTGGGGAAAGTAGAGGGAGTTGAAACTGTTCCAGGATGTATGGTATGAAACAACAACAACAACAACAACAAAAACTAGAAAGAACAATGAAGTTCATACCCAAGACCTCATGTACACTTACTTCCACAAAAGTCCTGCAATTATCTTCTTTCTTTAGATTAACCTGAAAGCCCCAACTAATCTGCTAAGATGTAAAGGTCTCCTTTGCAATTAATTTGTTTTTTAAAACAGTGTGCTTAAAGTCTAAAACATTTCTGACCACCATTGACCCCCGTGAAGAATGCCAATTGTTCCCCAGTGATCTATGCTAATGTCTGCTGACCCCACAACCAGTTTCTGCTTCCCTAAGCATCTTTTCTACCATGTAGTTGAAGGTTGCTGCTGGGCCTGACTTGTAATACCTGCTTTCTGGACAAGAAAAGTTGTCTCTACACTTGTTTGTTACCAAGTCATCGCCTGAATCACAAACTTCCAGAAAAATCCTACACATCTGAATGGTTTGTGAGATTTTCTCAGGCATAGGTGTCAGTCAAATGAATGGGAAGGGTCAGAAATATTTAAGCAGAGAGAGAACAGCGATCTCACAGGTCCTTACAATCCATACATTTGGCTGAAAAAGCTTGTCAATGGAAACACGGCTTTCTTTCCATCATTCAGACGCTCACCAACATTTCCTGAACCTCTTTTGCCATCTTTTGTCCCAGGTAATTAATTGGGACCTACTCCCTACAAAAGGCATCTGAACTTTGTATGTTTGTTGCCTGTGTGCTCTCCTATGTTATTTTTAAATTGTCTCTCACGTATCAGTCATGACACAGAAACTGACCTCCTACAATGTGTTTTCTCCTTCTCCTCCTCCTCCTCCCTCTTCCTCCTCCTCTTCTCCCTCTTCCCCTTCATCTTTATCTTTCTTCTTCTTTCTTCTCCTCTTCCTTTTTCTTGTCCTCTTCTTCTCCCCTCGATCCACCCCTCTTACCTGACTGTGTTTGCATGCATCCCTTTCTACTACTCCCTCTGTCTTTATGTCTCTCTTACTCTCTCTGTCCATGGCTCCAAGAAAAATCTTAAACAGTGATAAGTATACAATCGCTGAAAGGTTGCAACAGGTGTCTGTTGCTGTGACTATCTATTGAACCAAAACATGTTGCTATTAATTATTATGATAAAATAAAAACATGTAATTAAATTCTTCAAGAGAATTCAAAACCCTCAAGAATATCTGCCAATTTTCAAGTATCTTTAGACTCTAATTCAGAAAATATGAATGAAGAGAAAACCGGTTGCTGATTTAAAGCAGAAAAAGAAGAAAAGCCAAGTAAACTCCAAGCCCTTAAAGTGGGGCAGGTGTGTAAATCCAGCATTCAGAAGGGAGACATGAGGATCCGAAGTTCAAAGTCATCCTGAGTTTCGTGGGAAGCTGGAGAACAGCCTGGGATGTATGTGATCCTGTCTCAAAGAGAGAAAGAAAAGAGGCAGGGGGTGAAGAGGGGACAGAGAGGAGGGAGGGAGAGGGAGAGGGAGAGAGAGAGGGAGAGGGAGAGGGAGAGGGAGAGGGCAGAGGGAGAGGGAGAGGGAGGAGGCAGAGGGAGAGGGAGGAGGGAGAGGGAGAGGGCAGAGGGAGAGAGTTATAATATTTATTGTAAGTGGGCCAACAATGATTATCTAAAAACCCTACTAGTGAGAGTAGATAAAATCACAGGGCTTTTGCCTATGAGAGCATTCTTTTATTTTTTTATTTTTTTTATTTATTTATTTTTTAATTAGGTATTTTCCACATTTACATTTTCAATGCTATCCCAAAGGTCCCCCATACCCATCCCCCCAATCCCCTACCCACCCACTCCCCCTTTTTGGCCCTGGCGTTCCCCTGTACTGGGGCATATAAAGTTTGCAAGTCCAATGGGCCTCTCTTTGCAGTGATGGCCATTCTTACAGCAAGCCGGAAAACTTTGCTGAGCATCCTGAAAATGAGGAGAGAAGTTGCCTCCTGACACCACAACAAGTGCAGAATGCAGGGTTCTACTAAAGCCAGCAGGAACAAACAGGCAAGCACGGGCAAGCAGAAACCACCAAGGTGTACTTTAATACAATTTGAAAAAACTACTGTGCACTTCTGAATTTAAAATATATAATTGCTCTATTTTTAAAACAAGGCCAGACTATGCCCTCATTTGTATAAACAAGAAATGTATAAGCAGACTAAGTTGGGGGTTGTTTGAATATAGCCTCATTTCCTGATTGTGGTCATGTATGAATGAAAGTATCTCTAGTGCCACCAGTCACCTAATTTGAAATGCAAAACTTTAGAACCTCAAATATGCATTACAAATAGAGAAAGCTGAGTGTCTAACCCAGACAAACCTAAGCCAGAACAAGCCAATTGAAAATAGTGCAGCTGAGAAATCTAGAAATGGACTAGGGAGAACCATGTGTATTCTAGGAAAAGTTGCTGTATTCAGGAAGATCAAAAAATTCCAGGCCAACTTGGGATACATAGAGATTCAGAAAATAAAACAAAAAAGGAACAGTAATGTCACTAATTGTTCTTGGTTTGCTATCAAGGCTAGTCTTAATTTGTCCATGAAATGGTTATAAAGATAACTTTGGGGGAAATATAAAAAGGCTGGCCTCTGTGTCCTGTAATTTTTTTTCCTACCCAGCCATTTTGTAATTTTCACTTCTCACTTCTAGTCTCATAGTCTATACTTAAGCACTTGGCTCCACCAACTACAAGCCACAAATTTTTAGCCATGCATTAACAGCAATTTTTCTTCTGCCCAAACAGCTAGGGTCAGGAGCTCTTACATAAGACAATGCCACTGTACTTAGTGAATGAACAGTGTTGTTTTGGTCCCCAGCAAGTTCCTTGTGCCTAGAGGATTTTGAACACTCCACACACTAACACTCCATCATCTAATGTGCAAGGCAGAATGTGAATGGCCTGTCCCTGAGGATAAAGGCCAAAAGGAGCACAGCGGTCCCAGCAAATCAGCAGAGGCGATACTTGGAGGGGAGGAAGTAGCCATGTCTGCTCACATCTATCTGGAGGGAGGGCAGGAGATGGAGGGAGAAGAAGAAGAAGGAGGAAGGGAAGGGAAAGGAGCAGGAAGAAAGAAGGAGGAAGATGCAGTGAACCCTGCGCAAACAGCGCAGAAAAGCCCTCAGTATACCACTTCCCAGTGGTCTCCATTCCCTTACAGAGGAGAGACTAGTACTGAACATAACACAAGTCTCCCTAACATATATAGTATAGTAGTTTATAAAGACATGAATATTAACTACTATGTTTTTTATTTGATTTGGAGTATGGTCAGTGTTTGTCCTCTTTGGAGTTCCAATTTGTAAATTTATAAACCTTATCATTGTTGCCATATGGAGAGTCTGGATTTGTCTGTTTATATTTTTATCAACGTAGTGCTTGCCAAGATGACTAAAATCAGATCAGAAAAATAAATAAATAAATAAATAAATAAATAGATAGATAGATAGATAGATAGATAGATAGATAAATAAATAGTGTGTGTGTGTGTGTGTGTGTGTGTGTGTGTGTTAGTATGAATGAGAATAGTCTCCATAGGCTCATTTATTCCAATGCTTGGTCCCTAGTTGATGGAACTGTTTAGAGAAGGACTAGGAGACTTGACCTTTTGGAGTGGGTATAGACTTGTTGGAGGAGGTATAACACTATGGGTAGGCTTTGAGGATTCAAATGCTCATACCAGCCCAGGCTCAATTACTTTGCCTCCAGTTTTTGAATCAAGATGCAAGCTTCAGCTACTACTTCAAGTTTCCAAACCTGCCTGCCCACTACCCTGCTCCCCATCATGGTAGTCATGGACTCATCCTCTTCAATTGTATGCAAGCCTCCAGTTAAATGTGTTCTGTCGTGGTAACTTTCCACAGCAGTTGAAAGTTAAAATGATACATAGATGATAGATAGATAGATAGATAGATAGATAGATAGATAGATAGATAGATAGATAGATAGGGTGTGTTTATGTAGATATATTTATATGTATGTATGTATGTGTGTGTGTGTGTGTGTGTGTATGTATGTGTGTATGTGTGTATGTATATGCATTATCCTTTTGGCTGGAGTTGTCATATATGTGGAATATCAGAAATATAAATAGACACATTTTTGTCTTTCCAGATGTCTTAATTCTAAGAATACTAAAATGTTCTTCAGATTAAACAAATCAATAGCAAAAAATTGTGGATTTCTGCTTTCTCATATAATCTTGTCTGAGGCAAACCTAGGCTGTGTTTTTTTAATTTCAATTTTAATTAAGAACAAACTTGATCTCATCACATTTTACACATCATGTATGTGTGTGTATGTGTGTGTGTGTGTATGTGTGTATATGTATTCTGACATAAGACATGCATGACAACTTCATCTTACAGATTGATGCCATCCACATTCTGGGTGGGTCTTGCTTCTGCTATCAAACCACTCTGGAAAACATATATATATATATGTGTGTGTGTGTGTGTGTGTGTGTGTGTGTGTGTGTGTGTGTGTGTGTGTGTGTTTGTCAGTGATAACTACTGTTTTGTTTGACCACAACCTGTCCTTCCTATCAAGAAAGAAACTGTCTTCTTGAAAAGAGTCTTTGTGACTCAAGGTGTGTGACAGTGAATCTCATTGTCAATTTAAAAAATTTATAATCGCTATGGAAACACATTTCTGGTGTGTCTTTGAAGTTGTTTCCAGAGTGGTTTGATAGCAGAAGCAAGACCCACCCAGAATGTGGATGGCATCAATCTGTAAGATGAAGTTGTCATGCATGTCTTATGTCAGAAACACAGACAGACACATTTGTGTCTTTCCAGATAGCTGAATTCCCAGAATACCAATGTGTTCTCTATATGCAGCAATTTCAGTGGAAAACTTTCTCATCTTTTTCTGCTTTCTTTGATAATCCTGCCTGAGGAAAACCAAGATTGTTGGGTTTGTTTTTATTCTAATTTTAATTAAGAATAAACTTCAGATAACACATTAAACATCACACAGTAACTCTGTGGGGCGGGGGGTGTGTTACAAAATTACTACAAAGGGTTCAAGAAACAAGAAGTTTCTTAGAGGACTGACAACGAAAGCTGGAAAACTGAGGACATAAGAGTGTCTGTATTGATGATATAAGGAATTGAAACTGAACCTCAGGCAAGAATAATGAAGCAGGTCTGAGAGCAAAGTTCTAGAGCTGAGTCCAGCTGCAGAGGTGAAAGGGCATGACCAGGTCCAGACACAGGAAAAATGATGAATTAAAAAAACAGTCCATATGAGTCAAGAAGAGCAGGTAGCAGCTGAGGGGGCTACCTCAACAGCCAGGACAAAGCCAGGGTGAAGCCCTAGGCAAAGTTGACTTTTCTCTGGCTGTTGGTCTTTGATGTACACAACAGTAAGATGGTAGGTTAGCAGGGGCCCTGACCATTGTGGTGTTAAGTAGTTACTTCTTTATAGGGTCTGGGTGAGGCTAGTATATACTTTCTTTGATCTCATGTGTCCAATTACTTCTTGGGCCTGGTTTCCAAGTAAAATTTTAACATGGGAGCTGAATACATGATTCAAAGTTTAAGAACATTAATTCCTCTTTCAGAGAACATAAATTTGATTCCCTACACTCACATGATGGCTCCCAATCACCTGTAATTCCAGTTCCAGTATATTGAATACCCTCTTCTCGCCACTGCAGGCATCAGGCACACAAATGCTATGCAGACATACATTTAGGGAAAAACACCCATACACATAAAACATATTAGTGTACCACGTACCTAGAGAGTCTCAATCTACCACAATACATTTAGAGAGTGGCATTTTTTTTACTCTCAGTAACAAATCACTTATCATCTGTGTTTTAGGGATAATACCGAACAGAAGGCACCATTCACATGTTCAACCTGGAGGTACATCATCCTCCATCATCTATCCTCAGACAAAAACTCTTTTTAAAATAGAGAATGAAATTTCTTGGGGCAGGGGGCAAAAGGAAATCTGACAAAACACTCTTGAACACAACAGAAAGTAACTTAGAGTAGGGACCTTGAGTTTAGTCTCTTCCCCATGACTAAGTGAAATCTGAAAACAGAATGATAGTACTTAAAATACATTTCTTTTGCTTGCCCTCAACATGTAGGATTCTGGCCTACCAGAGACCCTGACTGTGTTCTGCAGACCTTCCTAAATTGGAGCAGTGCCAAACAGGCCTCTAATTCCAAAATTCCAGGGGCAAATGTAGGAAGGTCACCATTTCAAAGTTATCCTCTGCTTTACCCAGTTCCTGGACTACATGCAATAATGCCTCAAGAGAATAATATAACAACTACCTCTAAGACAGGTTTCCTTGTGTGAAAGCAACACATGCATCATAGACTTTTTCAAGATTTTTCTATCTATAATTAAGAAATAAATCTAGTGTCAAAAGCTAGAAAGGTCAGAAGGCCCAAAACAAAAGGAGGGCCATGCTGACAACCCTCCCCCCAAAAGAAGCCACTGAATGAAACATCCAACGTTGAATACCTGATCATCTCTCTCTCTCAATGATGGCTTTAACCCTGTCTGGCTTAAATCTACAAAGGTTCTATGCATGTTGGCACAGTGTCTGTAAGTTGATCTTTGCATCAGCCCTGTAGTGTTTGCATCCTTGGAGTCATTCTAGTCCTCTGGCCTTTTTCGCTCTCTCCATCTCCTTCTGCATAGTCGCTAGTCCCTGAGGGGAGAAGTTTGGTGAAGACATTCAATTTAGGACTGAGTATTCCAAGGCTTTTCACTCTATGCACATTATCTAGCTCCCATCTACTGTAAGAGGAGCTTTTCTAACAATGCCTATGGGAGGCATTGACTATGGATTTAGCAGGATGTTTCTAGAAGTTATTTAATGGCTTCATTTCTTTAATAGGGCAATAATAGTTTGTATAATAATTTCTATCTCATGCAGTAGTTCTTAAATCGAATCGGAGAGTGGTTGATTACTCTCAGAATGTTTGCTTTACTATTACGAGATGCTATGTTTCACCAGCATCTCGTACAGGCAGGTCACTGTTGTAGATCATAGGGTTTGAAACTGGATTGGTAATCACTTTTTCTTCTGGTAGCATACTGAGTAACTTCCTATACCAGTAGGGGTGAAGGCTTTAGTTAGGGACCAGCTTGATTTCTTTGTATTCAACGAGGTGTGTGAGTGTCGCCCTCAGTAATAGGATTGAGCATCAGTTGGAGGAAAGTATCCAATAACCTTTGCAATTGCCTAAGATATTTGGGGGTTTTCACTGGGGCATCTTCAGCCAACAATTCAACTAGATATAACCCATGCCTGCATCTAGAGGATTTGTTGGGTGCCAAACAATGTTTAGTTGGCACATTGTCTCCCTTGATATTTGATGAGTCCCTTTAGATTTTGATCACACATGTATATGTTTTAGGAAATTCTACAGCAGATTCCCATAGACCCCTAAAATGGATCTTTTTTTTTCCATTTTTTATAGTTGTTGCTCCCTGCACTCCCTCCCTTACCCCTCTCTTCCATTACCCTCACAGTTTAATACTTGTGATCCACTCTCTCCTTTCTCTCTATTATTATATATTTTATTTCCCCTTCCTTAGGAGATCCTCTTCACGTTCATTGTCCCTTACTCTATAATTATTGTGTGTGGTCATACTGATTACAGAAGGCCTGTTGAAGGATTAAAAGCTAGCATCCATAAAAGAAAACATGCAATATTTGCCTTTTGAGGTACGGGTTCCTCACTCAGGATGATTTTTCTAACTCTATCAATTTGCCTGCAAATCTAATAATTTCATCTTGTTTAAAAGCTAGATAATACCCCATTGTGCAAATATACCACATTTTCATTGTCTCTTCATCAGTTGATTGGCATCTAGGCTGTTTTCATCATATTGCTATTGTAAATAAAGCAACAATAAACATGGAGGAACAAGCCTCTTGGTAGTAAGATGCAGAGTCCTTTGGGTATATATATACCCAAGTCTGATAGCTAGATTATGAGGTAGATAGATTTCTATCTACTACAGTGACGAACTGCTTTCCAAAGTGGTTGTATAAGTTTGCATTTCCACCAGCAATGTAGAAATGTTGCCCTTTCCTTATATCCTCACTAACATGAACTGTCGCTTATTTTATTGACCTTGGCAATTGTAACTGGTATAAAATGAAATCTTACAGTAGTTTTTACTTGAACTTTCCTAATGGTTAAGGATAGATAACATTTCTTTATTAGTGTTTCTCAGTCATTTTTGTTACATCTTTTGAGAGCAATTTTTAATTCTTTTTTTTAAATTAATCATTCCATTCATTTACATCTCAAATGATAGCCCTCTTCCTGGTTACCACTCCACAAGCTACCCCCTCCCACATCCACCCTCTTCCCCCTCCCCTTTGCCTCTATTAGGGTGCTCACCCACCTACCCACACCCACCCTACTGCTCCAACATCCCACTATACTGGTGCATCAAACCTCCACAGAACCAAGGGCCTCCACTCCCATTGATGTTAGACCAATTTTTCATTCAGTATTGAGTTGTTCAGTGTCCATGAGTTTATATTCTTTCTGTTGATTCTGTTGTTGCTATCTATCATTAATCCTAATAGTCAAATAGGAATCATTGATTATTTCAGTGTGGTTATACTATTGAAACTTGTGGCTATTTTTGCAGAAAGTTTCATGATCTGCTAAGAAAATAGTCTATTCCATTGAATGAAATCTTCTAGAAATATCTATTGGGTTCATTTGACTTATGATGTTATTTAACTCTGGCATGTCTCTGTTTATTTTTTGTCCGGATGACCATTCTATTGGTGAGAGTTGGGTATGAAAGTCACTAACTCAAGTTATGTTAGGATTAATGTGTGATTTTAGCTAATAGTTTGTTTTAAAAGCTTGAGAATGCTTGTGTTTGGTGTATGAATGTTCAGAATTTCAGTATCCTTTGTTGCAGATTCCTTTTCGTGAGTATGTAGTGTCCTGTCCTATCACTACTGATTAGTTTTGGTTTGAAGTCTCTTTGGTCAGATATTAAAATAGCTTACAGATGCTTGATTTTGGGAGGCATTTTCTTGTAATAACTTTTCCCATCCTTTTACTTTTAGGTGAAATCTGTCCCTGATGGTGATATGTTTTTCTTGGATGCAACAGAAAAAAAAAAATGATGATCTTTTTTATTCAGATTCATGTCTCCATTTTTACTGAGTAATTAAAGCCATTAATATCGATAGTTATCATTTAGCAAAGTTTATTAATTCCTGTTATTTTGTTGTTGAAAGGGGGTACTCCCCATCTTTTGAATTGCTGATCTAGAGTGCTTTTTTATTTGTGTCTTCTTGAATGTAGTTAACCCATTTAGCCAGAAATTTTTCTTCTAGTGCCTTCTGTAGAGCTGGATTGGTATATAGATATATTAAATTTGGTTTTATTGTGGAATTTCTTTTCTCCATTCATTGTGATTGATGGTTTTGATGAGTATGACAGCCTAGGCTGGCATCTGTGATCTCTGGCTTTCAGAATCTCCTATGAGAAGTTGGGTGTCATTTTTAATGGGGCTTTTATTATATACTATTTCATGGTTTTCCCTTGCTGCCTTTAATACCCCTTCTTTATTCTGTATATTTAGTGCTTTGTTTATTATGTATCATGGAAAGTTTTTTTTTCTGGTCCTGTCTCCTTGGTGTTCTGTATCCTCCTCCTCCTCCTCCTCCTCCTCCTCCTCCTCCTCCTCCTCCTCCTCCTCCTCCTCCTTCTTCTTCTTCTTTTTTCCAAGAGTAAAAGCTTTATTTTCCTTAGATATAAAGTTGTAAATGATGATACACTATAAGAAAATTATTACAGAATTCTCTTTTTTATTAGATATTTTCTTTATATATATTTCAAATGCTATCCCAAAAGCTCCTGCCACCCTGCTTCCATACCCACCCACTCCCACTTCTTGGCCATAGCATTCCCGTTTACTGGGGCATATAAAGTTGGCAATACCAAGGGGCCTCTCTTCCCAGTGATGGCCAACTAAGCCATCTTCTGCTACATATGCAGCTAGAGACACGAGCTCTGGGGGTACTGGTTAGTCCATATTGTTGTTCCACCTATAAGGTTGCAGACCCCTTCAGCTCCTTGGGTGCTTTCTCTTGCTTCTCCATTGGGGACCCTGTGTTCCATCTTATAGATAACTGTGAGCATCCACGTCTGTATTTGCCAGGTACTGGCATAGCCTCATATGAGACAGTTATACCAGGGTCCCTTCAGCAAAATTTTGCTGGCATATGCAATAATGTCTGGGTTTGGTGGCTGATTATGTGATGGATCCCAGGTGGGGTAGTCTCTGGATAGTCCATCCTTTTGTCTTAGCTCCAAACTTTGTCTCTGTAACTCCTTTAATGGGTATTTTGTTCCCTTTTCTAAGCAGGAGTGAAGAATCCACCCATTGGTCTTCCTTCTTCTTGATTTTCTTGTGTTTTG
The DNA here is from genome assembly GCF_000001635.26 of Mus musculus. Lineage (NCBI taxonomy): Eukaryota > Metazoa > Chordata > Mammalia > Rodentia > Muridae > Mus > Mus musculus. The sequence continues at coordinate 72,291,719 of NC_000070.6, read as the reverse complement.
CGAATTGTATCTTGGGTGTTCTAGGTTTTTGGGCTAATATCCACTTATCAGTGAGTGCATATCTAATGACTTCTTTTGTGATTGGGTTAACCCACTAATGATGATATCCTCCAGATGCATCCAAGAATTCCATAAATTCATTGTTTTTAATAGCTGAGTATCACTCCATTGTGTAAATATACCACATTTTCTGTATCCAATCTTCTGCTGAGGGACATCTGTGTTCAATTCAGCTTCTGGCTACTATAAATGATGACACTGCTATGAACATAGTGGAGCATGTGTTCTTATTACCAGCTGAAACATCTTCTTCGTACATGCTCAGGAGAGGTATTGCTGGATCTTCCGGTAGTATTATGTCCAATTTCCTGAGGAACCTCCAGACTGACTTCCAGAGTGGTTGTACAAGCTGCAATCCTATCAGCAATGGAGGAGTATTCCTCTTTCTCCACATTCTTGCCAGCATCTGATGTCACCAGAATTTTTGACCTTAGCCATTCTGACTGGTGTAAGGTGGAATATCAAGTTGTTTTGATTTGCATTTCCCTGATGATTAAGGATGTTGAACATTTTTTCAGGTGCTTCTCAGCCATTCAGTATTTCTCAGTTGAGAATTCTTTGTTTAGCTCTGTATTACATTTTTTAAATGGGGTTATTTGAATTACTGGAGTCCAGCTTCTTGAGCTCTTTGTATATATTGGATATTAGTCCCCTGTCAGATTTAGGATTGGTAAAAATCCTTTCCCAATCTGTTGGTAGCTTTTTTGTCTTATTGACAGTGTCTTTTGCCTTACAAAAGCTTTGCAATTTTATGAGGTCCCATTTGTCAATTCTTTATCTTACAGCACAAGCTATTGCTGTTCTGTTTAGGAATTTTTCCACTGTGCCCATATCTTCAGAGCTTGTCCTCACTTTCTCCTCTATTAATTTCAGTGTCTCTGGTTTTATGTGGAGGTCTTTGATCCACTTAGACTTAAGCTTTGTACAAGGAGATAAGAATGGATCAATTCACATTCTTCTACGTGATAACCACCAGTTGTGCTAGCACCATTTGTTGAAAATGCTGTCTTTTTTTCCACTGGATGTTTTAGCTCCCTTGTCAAAGATCAAGTGACCATAGGTGTGTGGATTCATTTCTGGGTCGTCAATTCTTTCTATTCCATTGATCTGCCTGTCTATCACTGTACCAGTACCATGAAGCTTTTATCACAATTGCTCTGTAGTACAGCTTAATGTCAGGCATGGTGATTTCACCAGAGGTTTTTTTATTGTTGAGAATATTTTTTGCTATCCTGGGTTTTTTCATTATTCCAGATAAATTTGCAAATTGCCCTTTCTATCTCAGTGAAGAATTGAGTTGTAATTTTGATGAGGATTGCACTGAATCTGTAGATTGCTTTCAGCAGGATAGCCAGTTTTACTATATTAATCATACCAATCCATAAGCATGGGAGATCTTTCCAACTTCTGAGATCTTCTTTAACTTCTTTTTTCAAACTCTTGAAGTTCTTATCATACAGATCTTTCACTTCCTTAGTTAGAGTCACACCAAGGTATTTTATATTATTTGTGACTATTGTGAAGGGTGTTGTTTTCTCAATTTCTTTCTCAGTCCATATATCCTTTGTGTAGAGAAAGACCATTGATTTGAGTTAATTTTATATCCAGCTACTTCACTGAAGCTATTTATCAGGTTTAGGAGATCTCTGGTGGAATTTTTGGGTTCACTTACATATACTATCATATCATCTTCAAATAGTGATATTTTGACTTCTTCCTTTCCAATTTGTATCTTCTTGATCTCCTTTTTGTGGTCTAATTGCTCTGGGAGGACTTCAAGTACTATATTGAATAGGTAGGGAGAAAGTGGGCAGCCTTGTCTAGTCCTTCATTTTAGTGGGATTGCTTTGAGTTTCTCTCCATTTAGTTTGATGTTGGTTGCTGGTTTTCTGTATATTGTTTTATTATATCTAGGTTAGGGCCTTGAATTCCTGATCTTTCCAAGACTTTTATCATGAATAGGTTTTGGATTTTGTCAAATGCTTTCTCAGCATCTATTGAGATGATCATGTAGTTTTTGTCTTTGAGTTTGTTCATATAGTGGATTACCTTGATGGATTTCTGTATATTAAACCATCCCTGCATCCCTGGGATGAAGCCTACTTGGTAATGATGGAAGATTGTTTTGATGTGTTCTTGGATTCGGTATGCAAGGATTTTATTGAGTATTTTTGCTTCGATATTCTTAAGGGAAATTGGTATGAAGTTCTCTTTCTTTGTTGGATCTTTGTGTGGTTTAGGTATCACAGTAATTGTGGCTTCATAGAATGGATTGGGTAGAATACCTTCTGTTTCTGTTTTGTGGAATAGTTTGAGAAAAGTTGGAATTTGGTCTTCTTTGAAGGTCTGATAGAACTCTGCTCTAAACCCAGCTGGTCCTGTTGCTGTTTCCTGTTATTTTTTTTATTAAAGTTGGGATTCTGTTCTTCTGACTGTCTTCTTTTAGGTTTGTTTAAGGAATAATTTCTTGCTTTTTCTAGGGTGTAGTTTCTGTCCTTGTCTTTATGTTTTCCCTTTATTATCCTTTGAAGGGCTAGATTCGTGGAAAGATATTGTGTGAATGTGGTTCTATCATGGAATACTTTGGTTTCTCCATCTATAGTAATTGAGAGTTTTGCTGGGTATAGTAGCCTGGGCTGGCATTTGTGTTCTCTTTGGGTCTGCATAACATCTGTCCAGGATCTTCTGTCTTTCATAGTCTCTGGTGAAAAGTCTGGTGTAATTCTAATAGGCCTGCCTTTATATGTTACTTGAACTTTTTCCCTTACTGCTTATAATATTCTATCTTTATTTAGTGTATTTGTTGTTCTGATTATTATGTGTCAGGAGGAATTTCTTTTCTGGTCCAGTCTATTTGGAGTACTGTAGGCTTCTTGTATGTTCATGGGCATCTCTTTCTCTTTTTAAGTATGGGAAGTTTTCTTCTATAATTTTGTTGAAGATATTTGCTGGCCCTTTAAGTTGAAAAATCTTCATTCTCATCTACTGCTACTATCTGTAGGTTTGGTCTTCTCATTGCGTCCTGGATTTTCTGAATGTTTTGAGTTAGGATCTTTTTACATTTTGCATTTTCTTTGATTATTGTGTCCATGTTCTCTATGGAATCTTCTGCACCTGAGATTCTCTGTTCCATCTCTTGTATTCTGTTGTTGATGCTCCCATCTATGGTTCCAGATTTATTTCCTAGGGTTTCTACCTCCAGTATTTTCTCACTGGGTTTTCTTTATTGTTTCTACTTCCCTTTTTAGGTCTTGGATGGTTTTGTTCAATTCTATCACCTGTTTGGTTGTATTATCCTGTAATTCTTTATGGACTTCTACCTCTTTAGCAGTGTTCTCCTGTATTTCTTTAAGTGAGTTATTAAAACCCTTCTTGATGTTCTCTACCAGCATCATGAGATATGATTTTAAATCCGAGTCTTGCTTTTCGGGTGTGTTGGGATATCCAGGAATGGCTGAGGTGGGAGTGCTGGGTTCTGATAATGGTGAGTGGTCTTGGTTTCTGTTAGTAAGATCCTTATATTTGCCTTTTGCCATCTGGTAATCTCTGGAGTTAGTTGCTATAGTTGTCTCTGGTTGGAGCTTGTTCCTCCTGTGATTCTGTTAGCCTCTGTCAGCAGACCTGGAAGTCTAGCTCTCTCCTGAGTCTCAGTGGTCAGAGTACTCTCTGCAGGCAAGCTCTCCTCTTGCAGGGAAGGTGCACAGATATCTGGCATTCAGACCTGCCTCCTAGCTGAAGATGAAGGCCTGAAACAGGGCCTGTCCCAGAAGATGTGTTGCCTCTGCAGTGTGCACCCTCATCTGCACAGACTGGCCTTCGAGGGACAGGGGACACAAGATGTCTCTTTTACCTGCTCTGGTGGTCAGAGCCCTCCTGGGCAGACACCTCTCCTCTGGCAGGGAAGGTGCCTGGATGTCTAGAGCCTTAAACAGGGTCTGTCCCAGTAGCTGTGTCCCTTCTGCCTGTCCCAGAAGCTGTGTGGCTTCTGTAGACCACACTCTCACCTGGGCTGACTAGACTCTGAGGGATCCGGGACCCAAGATGGCTCCCTCACCTGCTCCACAAGAGCCCTCCTGGGCGGACACATCTCCTCTGCTGGGTAAGGTGGCCAGATGTCTGGAGCCCAAAATGGGGTCTGTCTCAGAAGCTGTGTCTCTTCTGTAGTCTGCACTCTCATCTATGCAGACTAGTCTCTGAAGGACCAGGGTCCCAAAATTGCTCCCACACCTCTGTGTATACTTCTTGATAGGAAAATACTTCTTTAGGTTAAGGAAATTGTCCTCTATAATATTGTTGAAAATATTTTCTGTGACTTTTACATGGTTGTATTTCCCCTTCATCCATAGCTGTTATTTATATATTTGGTCTTCTCATAATGTTTCAAATTCCTTGGATGTTTTTGCCTGGAGTGTTTTAGATTAAATATTTTCTTTGATTTATGTGTCCATTTCTTCTACTTTGTCTTCAATGTGTACAAGTCTCTCTTTCATGTCTTGTACTTTATTGATGAGGTTTTTTTTTTGCTGGACATCTTAATTTTTTTATTTCCAGTTTTACCTTAGTTTGAGTTTTCTTTAGTGATTCTATTTCTACTTTCAGCTCTTGAACAATTTTCATTATTTGTTTTTACATTGTGTGTTTGTGCTCTTATAGACTACATAAAGTGCTTTATTCATATCATCATTAAGGTCCTTGAACATAATCATAATTGATATTTTGAAGTCCTTGTCTTGTGCTTCAACTAAATTACATTTCTCAAGACCTACTATAGTAGCATTACTGGGTTCTGGTGGAGGCATATTGTCTTCACTATTAATAGCTGTGTTTTTGCCCTGGTGTCTAGGCACCTGGAGTAACAGTGATTGTTGTGATTCTAGGTGTTGATATTTGGTATTGTTTATATGGATGGGTATTCCATTCTTTGTTTTTTTTTTTTTGTTCTGTTTTTTTGTTTGTTAGTTTGTTTGTTTTTTCTTTGTTGCCCCACTAGATGTTAGAAAGTGTCGTGACTAACAATTCCCTTGTAGAGAGTGCTTTTACAGTTCCATCCATGAGTGGCACAGAAGAATATAGACAGGTTGAAAAAAAAAGGCTGAGAGGAACTTCCAGAAAGTACTGAGAGAAATTTATCCACATCAAAAGGCTGGATTCACAGAGACTTGGGGATGTTGTGGTAAAAGCACGTCCTATGTTGAAGTAAGACAGAGAATATGTCTGGAAAGACAGGGATGAAAGGGTTAGGGGAAGTCTGAAGCTGCATGAAGAAGGTGAGCTTCCAGTGAATGGAAGTGGGAAGATGCATCTACAAACAGGTTACTAAAGGCTGAGGGTGAGAATGGAGAGATTCTAATAGAGAGCCAGGAGGGTAATGTAACTCACATACCTGAAAGTGACTAAATCCAAGCTTGGTGCGGCTACTGTGGTCCCACATTTGAAGTGTCTCAGGCAGCTGACACAAAAGAATGGGGATGTGTTAGAAAGGAACACTGAGAGGATATATGGGAAGTAGACAAGCTGAACACCAAGGGCCAGTAGAGTCCCTGGGGAATGAATGTAGTCCGGTTCTGGTTTTGTTTCATTTCATTATTAAATTTCTGTGTGTGGCTGTTAAGGGTAATTCAGTGGTAATGTGGATGCTTAAATAGATAAATTTCTGGCTATTCAAATTTCACACAGGTTGACTTTCAACCTTATGCCAACTAAAATATCCTAATATCCTCCTTTAAAATTCTCCTTTTATTTGAAAATATGTGGAATTTGTGAAACGTAATGATCCTAAATAATGAAGTACTAGAATGGCTATTGTCTCATTTCTCAAAGAATATCATGAAAATGAAGTACAAAACTGATGTGAGGTGGTAATTCCCAATTAAATCTATTTTCACTAACGATGATTAGTGGCTTACCCGAGTTTAGCTTTAAGCACTAGTCTGGTATCAAAGCAGAAAAAAAATATTTCTTGATATCCACATTGTTGGGATTTTACAGTGATGAAAGGAATTGCTGCAGGAGATAGTTAAAAAGAAAGAGTGAGGATTTTCAAAGGCACTTTCTTTCTTTTATTCCTGTTTTATTCTGTCTTTGTCAACCCTTAGCTTCTGAACTTTTTTGCTCCACAGGCAATGCAGCTGGGAAGACCACAGGTGGTCTCTTCCTCACTCCATAGAGATGACTCACTCCTGGTGACTGCCCCTAACTAAACAGCCCAAGGCTTCAAGAAATCAAAGGAGTTATTTTTATAAGAGGGCCTTTCTTTTCTTTACTGTGCAGGGACATTATGGGACTAGCTAGCTAGAAACTGGGATGACTGAAAGCACTGTGGCAAGAAGAGATGGTGACCCAAGACCCTGTTGCTTATGTGGTCTCTGTTTCAGTCTGCCCCCCTCCCCCAGCTGAGCCTTCCTCTACATGGCAACAGAAACATCAACACCTACCTGCCAGACAGAATTTCCTGGAATCTGTTTAAGGGTGACAAAGTTAGGAAATACAAAAGGTTTGTTAGTTGACTGAATGTTGATATTTTTTCTTGAAGGAAAAAACGACATTTCCTGCCATGTTAGTGATGGGAAAATGAGGGAACAGCATTTTTTTAATAAATAAAGACTTGATCAGCTAAGCAGCACCCTGTCTGGGCCCTCTTTCTAAACAACACAGCATAGATCTGGGTTGTATAGAGCTAGTTGGCTTTGGAAGGACACAACTGCTACCACTTGTTCTATTTTATGTGCAGAAAATAATTAAAGGAGAAACTCTGCAGGCTCTGTGGTTAAGAGCACATACTGGCCTTACAAAGTCCTGAAAGGCCTACAGTCACCCGCTCCATAGGATGCGATGCCCTCTTCTGGTCTCTGAAAGCACCTGTTTCTCCCCAGACAAAGAGAGATACCCATATGCACACCCCTATGCATAAGTACAAATACAAATAAATCTCCTTTTCCTAAGTCTTAAATCTTCAAAACTTTACATACTTATAGCTTCTACACGTAGATTTCTCAGTGTTTGATTCTGGACAAAGTATACAATCATGACAATTAAATCATCATTACCTACCAGCACTCCTAGGAAGATGAGCATGTTGTTAGCTAGATGTTATCTGTAGGTTTGATTTCGCCTTTTGAAACTCTGTGGTCTTTAACTAGTATTCATTGACAGTATCAGAAGGAAAGGACCAGAAATGAGTCCTTCCATATGTGTGCTTGACCTTCCATGCTTTGGGCAGAAGGATTACAAAAGAGAGAACCTTTATTTAAGGTCACATATGCTAGGTTACTTTTCATTATATTATTGAGTTAGTCAAGAGAGGGTTTTTATAGATATATTTACTTGCTTTTGTTGAGTAAGAAATCCTGTGAAAGGATTTTATTTCTAGAGCTCTGTGCAGTTATACTGTCTGTTACTTGCCTTTTTTCCCCTTTGATGAGCAGCCTCACAGCACTTGCGTGCAGGATCTTATGGACTTGTTTTGCAGATGGGCGTTCATATATGTTAACAGCAATTTCCATTAGAGACAACAATATCTGGCTACTTAATGTGAGTAGTCAAATCAGATTATATTCAGGAGCTCTTGCAATAGAAACAAGAGACTTCTTTAATTCAAGCATGTTCTCACACACACTTGTAATCCTAGTTTTGGGCAAAGCTAAAGCAGGCAAATCAAGAGTTCAAGATCAGGGTCTGGGGAAATGAATCTGTGGGAAATGTATGTGCAATACAAGCATGAAGATGTATGTCCAAATACCCTGAATTCATATTTTTAAAAAGCCATGTATGTGATAGTCACCTATGTAATTCCTGTGTTGAGGGATGTGGAGACAGAAAAATTGCCGAAGCTGGCTGGCAGATAGCATAGCTCTAAGGTCAGGTGAGAGATCCTATCTTAAGAGAATTGAGCAGACAATTATGGAGCAGAACACCTGATCACTTCCTAAGAGCTCTTTGCATATAGATATATATGTATACACACACACACGTAACTACAAATAAAAATATTTTTAATTAATCTTTAACAAAAATACAGTTAAATCCAGCCTAGACTACAGAGTAAGAACCTATCTCAAGAATGAAAAAGGAAGAGAAAAGACCCAATGGGAAGAAGAAAGGACTTAATTTTGAATGTCAGTGTGATAGGATTTGGTATCACCTAGGAAACAACTCTAATGTTCTAGGAGGACATTTCCAGAGGAGATTGATGAAGGGAGAAAGATTTATCTAAGAAGTGTCTCGAACAAGACAAAGACAGTAAAATAAAATAAAAAAAGATTGACATGAAAGCTTTACAGGGATGGAGAGACCTGTGGAATGTTGGCCTTTGGTGGGCTAGTCACCTCTCATCAAACACCAAATAAAACTATACCACCATCTCTCTAGTGAACCTATAGGTTGGGATGAAGCAGCTTTGTGGGCTGAGAAGCTCCATGATATAGATAGCTTCTGTTGGACTGTCCAACCCTTATCATGTAAGCCAATCTAATAAAACCCTTTAAGATATATACAAAATTCTCTATAGAGGCATAACTAACAGGTTTTGTAAAACGAAGTATGGTGTGGAAGGTGGAGGTACTTTAGTGCACCCATGCTGAGACCACCCCCACTTGATGTACCAGTCATATAATGGGTCTAGTATAAAATGAAGTTTAATTTGGGGCATGAATAGGGGTCACATATGAGAATATGAGTAAAGGCAAGAGAAAGAGAGGGACAGAGAAGGACAAACACGTGAGGGAGAAAGAAGAGAAGAGGCAGGCTGGGAACATGTGGAAAGACAGAGAGGGGTAGGAGGGAGAGAACAGAAAGGGAGAAAGAGGCCAGAGAGAGAGAAAGGCCAGAGAAAGAAAGGTCAGAGAGAGAGTGTATAAGCAAACAGCCCTTTTTTAGCAAGCCAGGCTCACACCTGACTGTTAACAGGTAACTGTTAGGGGAAGCCTAGGAGAAATGCTAACAATAACTAATACATATTTTGGTATCAAGAGTCATTCTAGAATTTCAGGACAAGTGAAGATTTGATCAGTTGAAAGAATTGCTTTAATGAGCTTGGTAATGTATAGAGCTGGGCTAACTTAACTAAATCTGCCCTTGCTGAGGACTCATGTGTTTTCAGGGAAAGTACTCATTGCATATAATGTTTGTGAACATTTCCATAAAACTGAAGAATACAACGATTCTGACTGGCTGCTTCTAGTGTTCCTGGGTAAAGTAGTGAAGAAAATGGATGTCTCAGAGATGCAGGTTCCAGATCCACATGTATGTAATCACACTAAAGTATAAGTGTGCCCTGGGAGATAATTTTCTCCATAAGACTGAAGTTGCCGAAAACCAAGTACAAGCTACCACCATGTGTATAACATAAGCCTATGTTCCAGATATGAAGTGTGTCTGCAGTTAAAGGGAGGGCATGGACTGGAGAATAGTGTAACTCTGGATTTCGATATATAGGTATGTGAAAAGACTGATAATTGTGAACTCTCAAGGTTCCATTGGACTTGTTCTCTCTGATGAAGCACCCTTCCCTATTGGTAGTTAAGTCTAGATACAAATATGTGGCGGACTTGGAGGCTATTTAAGAGGGACCCTTTCCCTCATGATGCATATTGGAATCTGATTCAACTTTCTCTGGAAAAACATCAAATTTAGAAAAGAAACCATAATAATTTCCTCTTTTTAAGATTGAAAATATCAAGTGAGGAAGAGGAGAGTGGAGGTACCAGAACTTCATTGAAGCCCAGCAAGGGAAAGCTTTCTTCTGGTCAAAAGAAAGGAATTTGAATTCTACCTGTGACCTTAGGTAGAGACCTAACATTCTAAACTACTTAAAAACATCATGTGTCCCTTCTCTTTAGAGAATCCCACTGGGCCTATCAATCTCCTTACCAGGAAACCACTGTTTTGGAAACACTGACAAAGCAGAGGGAAATTGGAGGAATAATTATACCCTTAATGGGATAATTTACTTACATTACCCAAGAGCCCCTCTCTCGATGAAGCCATGTATAGATCTTCACTAGAAAGTGTGTACTCATTTAGGAGTTCTGGTTTTTAAAGACATACTTTGTTCCTTCCCCATTTCTATCTCATTTTTTGATATGGGTCAAAATCCTAAGCAAGCTTGCTCTGGTACTGTTAGGCCTTCTTACCCTCTGAAGACTTCCTGCTCCATCAAGCATTTAGAAACCTCTATTACTGAATCTGCCTGCTTTCTTTTTTCTTTTTTTCTTTTTAACTAAAAAAACAGTTTTCCTCTCTTCCTCTTTTCCACCTCTCTCCTCCTAGCAGCTGATGAGATTTATAGCTTGCCTACCCTATTGTTTTTTTTAATCAAACTCTAATAAGTTGATCATTGAATGACAAGAAGAAAGAAAATAGAAAGGAAAGGAATTTAACACGACTGCTCCTAGGTATGGTGAAGAAGAAAGTTTATTATAGATATGTGGGAGAGCATAGCTACAGGCCCACACATCTGGGAGAGTACAGTATAGTTGTAACCTTGAACCATGTGGGGACATGGGGAGGGAAAAGAAGAGAGGGATACAAGTACAGCAGCCAAGAGGTCAAAGGTACAAAAGAGAAGAGAGATGGGTAACCAAAATGTCTGGATTATATAGGAAAGAGTCTGTAGGGGAAGAGTAGCCCAGCCCCGGAGTTGGAAAGTTTGGGGTAGAGAGTAAGGTAATAGGTAGGGACCAAGGTGTACTAGGAGAACCTGGAGGCCAGCTCCACTTTAATCATTAAGTGTTTATAATTATTTTTAAATTCTTTTATTATTGAGGCTAAAAACACACAAAAGAAACATCCAGTATTATTAGTTTTTGTGGCAGGTGCAACACCAATGCTGTTTCCTGATATAAAGTTCTTTCATCTCTCACCTGAAGTAACTAATTCTATATCACCTGTAGTGAAGTGCATTTCATAAAAGAGGTACCACACAGGACAATGCTGATGCCTATGAGGACCCAAGTATTTTTGTCTCTAGACCTATAATGAGACTCAAAGTCTCACTAAGCCCCCAAATACAAGAACTACACAGTATGGTCAGTCAAGCACACCACAAGAAGACGTACAGAGCAAACTAATCTGAGATCATGGGAGCTCACAGAGACAGAACCACAGTCCAAAGAATGTACAGGGGCTGGACTTAGGCTGCATATGCATTTGTAGCAGATGTGCAGTTTGGTCTTCATGTGTGTCCCCTAACAATTGTACTAGGGCTGTCTCTGTCTCTGTTGCCTGACATTAGATCCCCTTCTCCTAGCTGGACTGCCTTGTCAGGCTTCAGTGGGAGAGAATGTGCTTAGTCCTGCTTTTACTTGATTTCTCTGGGCCAGTGTGTACTCAAGAGAAGCTTCCCCTTCTCCTCAGAGGAAGAGAAGGTAACAGTCTGCTACAGGTATGTAAAGTGAATAAATAAATTAAGTACTGAAAAAACTACAGTGTAACCTATGAGGGATTTTCTACTTTATACAAACAGCATATTGAGATCACTCTGTACCCCGTCCTTAGTTACTTCATATTATGTAAAACAATGTTCTTTCAGGCTGTCCTTTATCCTAGGAGATTCCATCTTATAAGCATCCTTTGTCACTAGTTTGAGTACAAATGGAGGGTGACTCTGAATGTTGGAGGACACATAAACAACACTGTTCATCACCACGCCTGAGATACAAACTGGTCAGTAACATTCCTAAAAGTGAAAAAGTGTCTCCTATAAATTTATTAAATGAAATAGGACCACATGAATACCTGGACATGTTAAAGTCAGACTAGAAAAAACTAAGATCAAGAACTTATTGGGCACTGCAGAAAGAATGCAAAGCCATCAACTGGACTACCTGAGGAGGAGGAAGTTGCCTAACAATATGGTGGGAATAGAATCTACCAATCTGTCATTAAACTAGAAAGTGTGTGCATAAATGACTCAATGGTCAGAGAATTTCCACTGGCCTCAGGAGATTAAGCTTGACTCATATTCCACTATTGATGTAGCCTACTCAAATTGTGGTCTACCAATCTACATCTAGACCTGGCCCTGTGCTTTAATACAATAGCCTCCATGGTCATGTGCCTCATTTCTGTAGCTTGAACTCAATTCTTGACTCTCATCCTTCAGCTTGTAACCTGAGTTGTCACACCAATGTTTATAATACTCCTCAACAGGATTAGTAAATCTGACTTCCAGGAAGACCCATCTGAAATTTCATCAGCTTCTTAGTCTGCCTCTTAGTTAAGCTGTGTGGTGGTACAAATGAGAGTGCCTCCTATAGGCTCATATTGCTGAGTATTTAGTTCCTACTTAGTGAAACTGTGAAAAAATAAGAAATAAGAAATGTTTAAGAAGTGTCACTGGTGATACTTTAAGGTTTTAAGGCTTTAAGGTTTCAAAAGACTTATGCCATTTCTAGTGCTTGTACCTCATAGTTGTGGATCAAGATATAAGCTCTCAGCTATTCATTTCTCTACCATCATGTACTCTAGCCTGCTAAAAATATAAGCCCAGTAAAATGCTTTCTTTTGTAAGATTCCTTGACAATAATGTTTATCACAGAAATGGAGAAGTGGCTAGGACAAATGTTGGCACCAGGGAGTAGATTATTGCTGTGACAGACTTAATCATGGTTTGTTTGTTTGTTTGTTTGTTTGTTTGTTTGTTTGTTTTGCTGTTTGTTGTTTTTTGTGGAAAGTAGAAGACTTTGGAACTTTAGCCTATTATAGCACCTGAATACCCTAGAAGAGTCTAATCGGCCTATCTAATAGGATATTGGCACCATTCTCTGTCCTTTCTCTCTCCGGCTGTGGTTGTGGATTCAGGTGTGAGCCCCCAGCTGTTCCTTTACTCCACAGTCATGGACTCTTCTGTTCTGAAACCATGAGCCTAGTTAAGCACTTTCTTTTTAAAGATGCTATTAATCTTAGTGGTTTTGGTCAAGAATAAGACCACTACCACAATTTAAAGCCAAATTAGAAGCAAGCTTTAATTAAACATTGCCCAGGTAGAAGGACTCTGGCCAGGTCCATCTCTAAGTTCCAAGAAAATAGCTACTAGTCACATGTCAGGGGCTTAAAAACACAAAGCTCATAATTCACCACTTTCCCCATCAGGTCCAACCAGGGGCAAGCATACATCATGATGTGTTTTCTGTCTATGTACTTCCCACCTCCTACCAATTAAGGGAATGTGTACATCAGGACAAATTTTCTGCTGACATATTTCTCACCCATATATGATCAAGCACGTCAGGGGCAGAAGGGTCAAACAGACATAGGACAAACAGGAACTTATTCTTAACCTTTTTCACTGAAAAGAGAACCCTTAACCTGAAAGATATATATTTTCCTGTTTTATATTTCCTCACAATGCCTTGGTCATAATGTTTTATCATAGCAATAGATATGTAACTAAGATAGGATTCTTAGAAATTTCTGGAATTCTGCTATGGCGTTTTTTTCATTCCTTGTAGTAATTCTCTAATATATATATATATATATATATATATATATATATATATATATATATATTAGAGAACCTGTATCTTCTGGCTTAGCATTTTTTCCCTAGATCAGGGACAATTGAAAATGGAAATAAGTACATAAAGAGAAAACTAGGTTAAAAGGTATTGGAAGAAAGGTTAAAAGAGCTAAAACTTAAGTTCCAATGATGCAGTAATGTTTTGGGTTCACTACTTTCCCAGATGGAGACAGACCCAATAGCTTCCATTCACATTTCTAAGTGTAATAGACCTTGCTCCTTAGATCAGGGCAGCAGTATAGGGATTCTGTCAACTTTGCAGTATAATGTTCTAATTATGCATTCTATAACTCCACAAACAGCCATAGAATAAGCTTGGGGTCAAAATGTACTCATTATGAGTTGGATTTTGGCTAAATCTCCATCACTTGACCAGTATAAACCAAGCCAGTTATCAGTTCAGAGCTAGGATATAGTAAGTCCTGAAAGGTCAGGTTAATTCTTTGCCTGTAATGTCAACCTGAGCAAAGAGCATACATCTTCTGGGGAATGAGAGAGAAAGATTCACAGTGAAACTTTTCAGTAGTGTTTCAAGATCCTTCCTAAAGGGGACCTGGCTCTCTTTTATTCAAAAGATCTGAGGCTATACCTCTTTTAAGTCAAGAAAAGGGTTGAGGGGGTCACGATCCTCTGTTGCTATAATTCAAGGTAATATTCTTTCCATTTGCTCAAAAACTATTTTGCTTATTCAGAATGACCATGAGTTTAGTAGAATTTATATCTCATTAAGTTCTGGATATACCATGTTTAATTAGCTAGCACCACAGGTCTACACATTAGTCTATTAGGATCATTTCTTTGTTTTTGCACACCATTCTAGCAAACGCACTCACCTTGCTTGTGGTGATTCAATAAAGTCACTTGGTCTCACAACTCATGGCTCAAGTTAGACCTGGTGAATTTCAGTTATTCAATTAATGAACTGTAGCTCCCTTGTTAAAGTCTAGTGGATGAAGAAAATAAAAACCAGAACTCTTCAGGTATGTTGTTCCTGCTCCTCTCACAAGTCTGTTTCTTCTGGACTTTCCCATAGTGGAAGAATAGGTTTTGCATGGAAGATTGATTTCAGCACTGTATTTTCCTGATAGTCCTTTCATCAGTATCAATCAAAGGCTACCACACATTTCCAACTTCTTCACAGGAGACCTATCTTTTTACCTATATTCAGCCAACAAATTGAATAAACTGTTATCACACTTTTAAATTGTGTGAGCTGAAACATTAAGTTCAGAAACTCTGTTCAATGGAAACATATTGACAAATTTAGCCTAACCTAATTTTATGCTCTGTCTATTATACCCTTAAATTTTCTCATACCCTTAAATTTTCTTTTTTAAATATTCCCCATGCCTGTATCATGAGCATGCTTTGTCAGAAATATAGATCTTTTCACATTGTCAGAATTAATTTGTTGAATAATAGTAGATTTAAAAAATACAGCAATTTTATTGGGAGTAATTTTTCAAGTGCTCCAGATTTTTGTAATAACAAGTTAAGGCAAACTTATAACATCTGATATTAACTCTTAGACTACATATTACACTACATAGTATATTTATCCATCAATCGATTTATCAGTCTATCTGTTATCTATCATATATATATATATATATATATATATATATATGTGTGTGTGTGTGTGTGTGTGTGTGTGTGTGTGTGTGTGTGTGTATACACACACACACACACACACACATGAATGACTACAAGAAAATTTGAAACTGACGAAGACTTGGAATGAAGTAGTTAAAATTCAGAAAGATAATGCCTGCAAATCCAGACAGCTATATTTAGAAGAGGAAAAGATGGAGGAAGAGAAAGAAGAAAGGAAGACAATGGAAAACAAAATAAACACATTGTCACAAATAGAGAAAAAGAAAAGTCTATCAGGCTTTCAGGTCAGGGCTGGTGCTCTGAGCAGACCTTGGGCGCAAACTCTGTAGCCAGTCCCAAAAGATCCAAAGGAAGCTTCATTTGCAGGTGCTCTGACACTCCCAGGATCAAAGGATCAGAGGATTCCAGGAGCTAGGTCACAACAGGATCTCAGGGTTCCAGAAGCATCTTGACTTCAAGGAGTTCTGACACACCCAGGATCTCAGAATCCCAGGATCCCAGAATCACAGGATCACAGAAACAGCTGGACTCTAAGGAGTTCTGACACAACCAGTATCAAAGGAAGGACAGGCTCCAGTATGATATAGCAAGAGCAGGTAGCGATAGAGATAACCAGACGATGAGAGACAAGCTTAAGAACATAAGCAACAGAAACCAAGGTTATTGGCATCATCAGAACCCAATTCTTCCACCATAGCAAGTCCTGGATATACCATCACACCGGAAAAGCAAGATTCAGATCTAAAAATCACCTCTCATGATGATCATAGAGGACATTAAGAAGGACATTTATAACTCCCTTAAAGAAATACAGGAGAACACAGGTAAACATGTAGAAGCCCTTAAAGAGGAAATACAAAAATCCCTTAAAGATTACAGGGAAACACAACCAAACAGGTGAAGGAATTGAACAAAACTATCCAGGATCTAAAAAGGGAAATAAAACAATAAAGAAATCACAAAGGGAGACAACTCTGGAGATAGAAATCCTAGAAAAGAAATCAAGATCCATAGATGCAAGCATCATCAAAAGAATACAAGATGGAAGAGAGAATATCAGGTGCAGAAAATTCCATAGAAAACATTGGCACAACAGACAAAGAAAATGCAAAATGCAAAAAGATCTTAACTCTAAACATCCAGAAAATCCAGAACACAATGAAAGAACCAAACCTAAGGATAATAGGTATAGAAGAGAGTGAAGATTCCCAACTTAAAAGGTCAATAAATATCTTCAAAAAAATTGTAGAAGAAACTTCCCTAACCTAAAGAAAGAGATGCCCATGAACATACAAGAAGCTGCAGCACTCCAAACAGACTGGATCAGAAAAGAAATTTGCCCTGTCACATAACAATCAAAACACCAAATGCACTAAACAAAGAATATTAAAAGCAGTAAGGGGAAAAAGGTCAAATAACATATAAAGGCAGACCAAACTGAATTAACTAAAAACTAACTAGTGTTACTATTCTGACATCTGACAAAGTAGATTTTAAACCCAAATTATCCAGAACCATTAAAGTTGTGGACTAAAGTCCTAAGTAAAGGAAAAATCACATCAAGAGGATATTCCAACTCTAAACATGTATGCACTAACTGTAAAAGGGCATGCATACATATTGTCACTTGGACTTGCAGGTATTATCTTTCAATAGTTCATTCCACGTCCTCCTCAGTTTCTAATTTTTCAGTTAGAAATTTGCTGTTATTCTAACAGTTGCCTTTATAAGGAACTTGGCATTTCTTTATTGTACATTTCACTCTATATATGTTCTTTGTCCTGTATGTACATTTAGTGTTTGATTTAGTTACTGTTCTATCCCACTCATTGGCCGGCAGGTCATCTCAACACTTTATAGCAATGACAACAAATACAAATAGAGAAATATTGCAGTTACAATACCACACCATAAATGGACCTAACATATATCTATAAAATATTTCATCCAAAAATTCCAGAATATACATTCTCCTCAGTAACTCATTGAACTTTCTTTAAATAGACTATATGACTTAAATAGATCATCAAAGCACGTGTTAAGTGTAGAATAAGTGAAATGATTTTTCTCAAACTCTGACAAAATGGAGTGAAATTAGAAATCAACAGCAAAATAAAAAAATAGCTACACAACACAGACAAACTCATTGAGTAAACAAAATTCTATTAAATGATGAACAAATTTTTGATGAAGCAAAGGGACTTTTTAAAAATTAACTTACAATAAAATAAAAATGAAGGAAAAACATACCACTACTTAGGAAATACAATGAAATCAGTCTTAAGAGGAAAGTATATAGTCTACAGTACTACCCGAGGACCCAGCAATACCACTCCTGAGCATATACCTAGAAGATGCTCCAACAGATAATAAGGACACGTGCTCCACTATGTTCATAACAGCCTTATTTATAATAGCCAAAAGCTGGAAAGAACCCAGATGTCCTTCAACAGAGGAACGGATACAGAAAATGTGGTACATTTACACAATGTAGTACTTACTACTCAGTATTAAAAACAATGAATTTATGAAATTCTTAGGTAAATGGATGGATCTGGAGGATATCAACCTGAATGAGGTAACTCAATCACAAAAGAGCCCACATGATATGCACTCATTGATAAGTGGATATTATCCCAGAAGCTCAGAATACCCAAGACACAATTCACAAACCACATGAAACTCAAAAAGAAGGAAGACCAAAGTGTAGATACTTCAATCCTTTCTAGAAGTGGGAACAAAATACCCATGGAAAGAGTTACAGAGACAAAGTGTGAAGCAGAGACTGAAGGAATGACCATCCAGAGACTGCCTTGCCTGGGGATCCATCCCATAGACAATCACCAAACCCAGACACTATTGTGGATGCTAACAAGTGCTTGCTGGCAGGAGCCTGATATAGCTGTTCCCTGAGAGGCTCTGCCAGTTCCTGACAAATACAGAAGTGGATGCTCACAGCCATCCATTGGACAGAACACAGGGTCCCCAATGAAGGAACTAGAGAAAGGACCCAAGAGCTGAATGGGTTTGCCGCCCTGTAAGAGGAACAACAATATGAACTAACCAGTCCCCCCAGAGCTCCCAGAGATTAAACCACCAACCAAAGAATACACATGGTGGGACTCATGGCTCTAGTTACATATGCAGCAAAGGATGGCCTAGTCGGTCATCAATGGGAGGAGAGGCCCTTGGTCCTGTGAAGGCTCTGTGTGCCACTATAGGGGACTACCAGGGCCAAGAAGTGAGAGTAGATGGGTTGGTGAACAGGGGGAGCAGGGAGGGGAGAAAGGGAGGGGGTCTCAGGGGGAGACCAGGAAAGAGGATAACATTTGAAATGTAAATAAAGAGAATATCTAATAAAAAAGAAAAAAAATAATAATAGAAAAGTCTCATAAACAAAGAACATAAAGAGGCACCTTATTTAATGCCTTGATAAAAACAAGAAAAAAATAAAATTAAAAAAATCAGTATATGGAAAGAAGATTCTGCAATGAAAATATCAAAACAAACAAAGAAATACAAGGGGTTAGTGAGATAGTTTAGTGGGCAAAGCCGCTTGCCACCAAGCCTGATCACCTAAGTTCAATCCCCATGAAGCCAGTGGGGAAAGGAGAAAACTAACTGCTGTAAGAGTTCATTGCAATTCATATGCCCCACATAGGATGTTCACATATGAATAGACACAACATACAAATATGCACACATACGCACATACACATAAACAGTGTTCTTTTTTTTTTTTTTTTTTTTTTTTTTTGCTTTGATAAAATACCATGACTACTTACAGAAGAGTCTGGATTTACGCACCTGGCATTACCAAGAAGCAGAGAGATCATATCTCAAGTTGCTAGCTTTTTTTTTTCAACTTGGCAAAAACCTATGTAGACCCACTGTCATAGTTTGCTTTCTATTGTTGTGATAAAACAACGTGTTCAAAAGCAGCATATGGAGGAAAGGGTTTACTTAGTTCCAGTATACTGATCACAGTCCATTATTGAAGGAAACAAAGGCAGTAACTCAAGGAGGGCAAGAACATGGAAACAGGAGACTATGGAGGAACACTGGCTACTGGCTTGCTCGCTATGGCTTATTCAACCTGCTTTCTTGTATCTCCTAGGATGCCATGCTCATGGGTGGTATCTATAGGGAAAAGACTAAATTCTTAAGTTTCTGAGACTTTAGTACCAAAGTGCTTGGATTGCTTCTTTGCTAGTCTAGGAGTTCTGTTTTCTGCCTGTGACACTCTCTCTCTCTCTCTCTCTCTCTCTCTCTCTCTCTCTCTCTCTCTCTCTCTCTCTCTCTCTCTCCCTGTTTCTGTCTCTCTCTCTTTTCAAGACAGAGTTTCTCTGTATAGCCCTGGATGTCCTGGAACTCACTCTGTAGACCAGGCTAGCCTTAAACTCAAAAGTCTACCTGCCTCTGCCTCCCAAGTGCTGTGATTAAAGATGTGTTCCACCACTGCCTGGCCAGTTTGTATTTTTTTTCTGCCTTCTTTTTTCTTTTTCACAGTAAACTTACATAAGATTTAATAGTGGTAACTATGGTAAAGACAAAATTTTATGCTGTTTTGAAATTTTTTCCACCAAATAAATTAGTCCATTGCATTTAAATTTTACAACATATAAGTTCTTAGGACAGTGGCAGAAGGCAACAAGATTTTTTTTTTGTCAAACTATCACATGAATGACTTCTTCCCCAGCTACTAATAGAGAACTACCTCTGAAGCCTCATGAATGGTCCTCCACTGTTTGCCCTGGTCTAAACACCGCTTTCTTCCAAGCTCCTATTAGAACTACCCATTAAGGATAGAGCATTTTCCCCCAAGAAATCCTGCATTTTCAATATGTCTCAAAAAATAGTGCAGTCCAGTTCTTCACAGTTTCAGTGACTATATGATAACAGCTTTTATATTGGTTACTTTTTGTTGCTGTGATAAAACACCATGACCAAAGCAACTTATAAAGAAAAGAGCTTATTTGTGATTCCTATGGTCGAGTCCATAATGACAGAACTGCTCTTTATTATTTCCATTATTACTTGTAATATTAAGAAACTGAAAACAACTCAACTTGGACATCCACAACAATAATTTGACTGAGTACATTTGGGGAGACATAATATGTCATACTTTGAAAAGTCTTATAAATAAATGTTCTGGATATAGCTTTCAAAATGTGGAGCCAATAGAAGAAATGAGTTGGGAAGAGTGTTGAAAAGTGGAGAGCCGTGAGAATTAGCTATTTTCTTCTTAATTCTACATTTTAAACTGCAATGTAAGTGAGATTATCTATGGCCACTAATACAATCTCACAGAGAACAGTCAACACTTGTGGGAACTGAAGCAGAGACAAGATTATTCCTGAAGCCCCTATTCCTCATATCTATAAAAGTGAACATAGTATGAACTACTGAGCCTATTAGCACCAATGCAAAGCTTTTACTTTAAACAACACATGATGACTCAGGCCTGTAATCCTACAACCTAGGAAGCCAGCTTAGATCACACAGTAAAACCTATCTTGCAATTAAATAAACAGAAAAGTTTTCACTTAAAATTTTTCATTTTCATAGTCATATCTGCAATTGAATAGCCTTATTTCTATCACTGCAAGACTGGGGCAGGAGTCTTTTGAGTTTAAGTTTGGACAGGGATTACACAGTTTGATAATGTCATAAACACATTAAAAAATTAAAGGACTAACAATGTGTTTCATTGGGGAAAAAGCCTGTCACACAAGCCTGGCTGCCTAAGTTTGATTTCCTCACAGTATAAAGGAAGATAGAGAAAAGCAGCTCCACAAAATTGTCCTTTGACCTGTACTTGCCTGCCATGGCACATGCCAGTGTGGACACACTCAATACAATTACCCACAATCAGGTCCCTGCTCTGGGAAAATTACTGAAATATAATTGGGTCAAATATAAAAAAAATTGAATAAATTTGGACTCTGGATTATTAAATCAGGACACAGAAGGAAAGATACAGACAATGAAATATGAATAACGAAAGAAAGTAGAAAGTAATTGCATAATTTTTTACATGAAAGGGAATACTTGCCCATGAAGCACTATATTGAACTGGAAAAAACACAGTCCTACTTCTATTTAGTTTTTGAATTGAGTGTGTATTATAACAGCATCTTCAAATGGCCATAACCATTATGATTACAGGAGACTAAAGCATATTTAGGATATAGTTCACACAGGTGCTGACTTACAAATGCAAACACTGAAGGAGAAGATAAAGCCCCCAGGAGGATAGACCTGTGTGTCTTGGTTATTGCTATCATATTTCATTAATGGTCAGAGTAATGCTGATGTCAATACTCTTGCAGTCACAAGAATGAAAAAATGAATCACTGGGCAATATAAGATACAAAGACAGTCTGAAATGTTTCCCCAACATGGCTGAGATGTTAGACACTGTCATGAATTTTAAAACGAGATTTCCTTTGCTATTAAACATTGAAGAGGTGACAAAGTTTAACTGGCCCTTAAAAAAAAAGTTTCTCTCTTAGATATGAAAGAAAGAGGGGGCATATTCTTATCTTGTTAACTTTTTCGTAATTCAAGAAAAAGAATTAGCTGAGTTTGTTTGTTAATGGCCAACTACTCCTAGGCATGGGGCTTACCCTGAAATAGGCTAATATACTCAATGACACTCTATTGGAGAAAATTAGTTCTTCCTTTCACATCAGGTGACAGTTGCAGATAATTTCCTCTTCCTCATGCTTGGATTCCATTTGACTTGAACATGTGCAGGCCATATGTATGCAACAGTAGTCTTTATGACTTCCTCTGCTTCTATCCTGTTAAATATTGAAGATGCTGTGACTTTGGAGTCATCCATCCCCTCTGGGACTTACAATCTTTCTGCCTCCTCTTTCACATAGACTGCCAATCCCTGAGGATAGGGACTTGATGAAGACATCTCATCTAGGACTAAGTTTCCCAAGGTCTTTCACAATCTGCACATTTTCTAGTTATGAGTCTTTGGGTTAATAGCAAGAGGAAGCTTCTCTGATCATGTGACATTGATCTATGAGTATAGTAGAATGTTTCTAGAAGTCATTTTATTACTGTATGTCATTTAGCAGGACATGAGTATGAAATAGAAACTTAAGGGTTATTTGGAAAGTCTGTTGGATGGTGTTTTGCTGGGTCAAACATGTGAAGGAACTTTTCATTAAAGTGGACACTAGTGTAAAAGACTAAGGCAGACTCCTGAAGGAACGTTTTGATGAAGCAGACAACGGAAAGAGGATATTCTGCTAAAGCAAGCATGTAAAAGACACACGATGAAGGATTCATTGATAACAACACACGTGTATTGGGCTGTCTTACATTACGTAGTTGAACTGCATTTGTTGGGCCTCCAAAGAGAGAAACACACCAAAAACGTTCTGGTGGTGTGCTGCAGTTTCTTGCCACATCCTTGGACTTGGGCTGATTGGATATGTGCTGAGGCAAGAGCCATGATGAGGCAAGGCACATGAAGTACATGTGATATTTGGAGGGTATAAATAGGACTCCACAGAGTGATGGAGAGAGAGCTTAGCTTGCTCATACAGCTAGCTGTGCAACACTGTAAGTCTCCTGTCTTTGTTGATCTTCATTTACCTGAAAGAGGCACAACTTAGAACTTTTCCTGGTGTTCCAGCTGGCCCCTCCTGCTGACTTGTACCAAGGCTAAGGTCTGGCTGTCTATTCTTGGTTGTGTCACTGCTGCTGATTCCTATTTGCTATCTGACTCTACTGAACTGGACTGCTGATGCATCTGTGAACTGTTTGGAAGTAGATTGAACTGCCACTGCTAACCTATGAACTGGACTGTTGATTTCCAGACAACACAGACAGGAGAAACTTGTCCAAAGAAACTTTCTAAACAGGTCCACTTCCCCTGTATCTTTTCTTTTCAACTACCTCTGGTGAACAGTATGATAGATAAAGGTTAAAGTGTTTAAAAAACATCATTAAAAATAAGGTTAGAAAAATTGAAGTTACAAGAGTATTTGAGTTTCTCCTAGAACCATGATCTATCTAGTCTTAGGACTATGGCCAATGGAACAGTGTCAGTTATGGGTTCTATTTCAAGGAGTGGAACTTAAATCCTAACAGAGAATGGTTACTTCTACAGGGCTTGTATCACTATTTCACCAGCATAAATTTCAAGACAGAGTTGTAATTGGGTTAATAATTTTCTCTTCTGGTGGTGTGCAGAGTGACTTTCAATGCTCTGCATTTATTCTTTTTGTTTTTGAGGTTCAGATTGTTTTAGAGACTAACCCTTTATTAGATGTATAGTAAACATCTTTTACCTTTCTGTAGGCTGTGGATTTGCAGGAAAGGTGGTGATTTTGCTCTATAGAAGATTTTCAGCCTTGTGAGACTCCACTTACTAATTTGTTGGTCTTAGTGCCTGTGCCTTTGGTGTCCTATTCAGAGATTCCATTACTGTGCCAAGAACTGCAGTGAGGGGAAGCCTTTGTCATAGAGTGCCTTGCTGCCTAAGTTTTCTACAGAAGGCCCCTCTGCAGTCTGAACAAGACACGCACCCCTGAGGTAAGAAGCCATATTTCCTCTCCCATGGCCCTGGGCTCTGGTCCCCTCATTCTCAACTCCTCCCAGTTCCCAGTGTCCTCTGGGTGTCCAGGAATTTGGGAAACCCCATGCCCTGGACTCATTGCCAGCTTATTATAACTTCAAGCTTATTCCCTAATTTTGCTTATCAGAATCAGAGTATTTGTTCTTATGTTGAGGTCTGTGACCCATTATGAGTTGAATTTCATGCAGAGTGAAACATATGGATAAATTTGAATTCTCCTAAATGCAGCCATGTAGTTTAAATAGTGCCATTTGTTGAAGAAGCTGTCTTTTTTCCAGCATGTATTTTTAGCTTCTTTGTTAAAGATCAAGTGTCCATAATATTTGTGTCTAGGCCTTCAATTCAATTATATTGTTCAATGTGCCTGTTTTTATGCTAGCATCCTGATGATTTTATTACTATAGCTCTGTAATAAAACTTGAAAGCTGTGGCTCCACGTTCTGCCTTGCCACTGGGGTATGTGAACACCACTTGGGCAGACTAAACACATAAGCACTAGGCTATGAAAGTAGCCTAAGATGTTGGCCCCAGCCTGCTGGGAACTGGAAGGAGTTCGGAACAAGGGAGCCCACAGGCTGGCAATGAGCCCAGGGCACGGGGTTTCCCAAATTCCTGGACACCCAGAGGCCACTGGGAACTGGGAGGAGTTGAGAATGAGGGGACCAGAGCCCAGGGCCATGGGAGAGGGAATATGGCTTCTTACCTCAGGGGTGCGTGTCTTGTTCAGACTGCAGAGGGGCCTTCTGAAGAAAACTTAGGCAGCAAGGTACTCTATGACAAAGGCTTCCCCTCACTGCAGTTCTTGGATTCTTGATGAGAGAGAAGTCCTTGCTTGTCCAAATTGTCTATTCTTAGTAAAGAGTAGATACATACAACTTTCTCAGGGTAGACCAGAGGTTAAATACCCTTTGCAGGAAGAAATGTCTGGGAAGGGAAGCTTATTTGCTAAACCCTCAGAGCCAGCCCATATAGAAACCTCATTAGCATGGAGAACTTTGGGCTCTGTACATGACTAGTAGTCATTATCCACATATGAGGTGTCATGTTCAGGGACCAGGTAGGGAGTAGGTGAAACACCTAGGATTCTCAGATACAAGAATTACCAGGGTTTCTGAATCCACTCAACCTTCCCAGTTTTTATCTGGTGACATAGTTCTACTTGCCCCACAGAAATATGGGATGGGGCAGGATCAACATTGTAAAAATGGCTATCTTGCCAAAAGCAATCTACAGATTCAATGCAATCCCCATCAAAATTCCAACTCAATTCTTCAGCGAATTAGAAAGGGCAATCGGCAGATTCATCTGGAATAACAAAAAACCGAGGATAGCAAAAACTCTTCTCAAGGATAAAAGAACCTCTGGTGGAATCACCATGCCGGACCTAAAACTGTACTACAGAGCAATTGTGATCAAAACTGCATGCTACTGGTATACTGACAGACAAATAGACCAATGGAACACAATTGAAGACCCAGAGATGAATCCACACACCTATGGTCACTTGATCTTTGACAAGGGAGCTAAAACCATCCAGTGGAAAAAAGACAGCATTTTCAACAAATGGTGCTGGCACAACTGGCGGTTATCATGTAGAAGAATGCGAATTGATCCATTTCTATCTCCTTGTACTAAGGTCAAATCTAAGTGGATTAAGGAACTCCACATAAAACCAGTGACACTGAAAGTTATAGAGGAGAAAGTAGGGAAAAGCCTCAAAGATATGGGTATAGGGGAAAAATTCCTGAATAGAACAGCAATGGCTTGTGCTGTAAGATCAAGAATTGATAAATGGGACCTCATAAAATTGCAAAGCTTCTGCAAAGCAAAAGACACCGTCAATAAGACAAAAAGGCCACCAACAGATTGGGAAAGGATCTTTACCTATCCCAAATCAGATAGGGGACTAATATCCAATATATATAAAGAACTCAAGAAGGTGGACTCCAGAAAATCAAATAACCCCATTAAAAAATGAGGCTCAGAGCTGAACAAAGAATTCTCACCTGAGGAATACCGAATGGCAGAGAAACACGTGAAAAAATGTTCAACATCCTTAATCATCAGGGAAATGCAAATCAAAACAACCCTGAGATTCCACTTCACTCCAGTCAGAATGGCTAAGATCAAAAACTCAGGTGACAGCAGATGCTGGCAAGGATGTGGAGAAAGGGGAACACTCCTCCATTGTTGGTGGGATTGCAAGCTTGTACAACCACTCTGGAAATCAGTCTGGCGGTTCCTCAGAAAATTGGACATAGTACTACCGGAGGATCCAGCAATACCTCTCCTGGGCATATATCCAGAAGATGTCCCAACCGGTAAGAAGGACACATGCTCCACTATGTTCATAGCAGCCTTGTTTATAATAGCCAGAAGCTGGAAAGAACCCAGATGCCCCTCAACAGATGAATGGATACAGAAAATGTGGTACGTACATTTACACAATGGAATACTACTCAGCTATTAAAAAAATGAATTTATGAAATTCCTAGGCAAATGGATGGACCTGGAGGGTATCATCCTGAGTGAGGTAACCCAAACAAAGGAACTTGCACAATATGTACTCACTGATAAGTGGATATTAGCCCAGAAACTTAGGATACCGAAGATATAAGATACAACTTGCCAAACGCATGAAATTCAAGAAGAATGAAGACCAAAGTGTGGACACTTTACCCTTTCTTAGAAATGGGAACAAAACACCCATGGAAGGAGTTACAGAGAAAAAAATTGGAGCTGTGACGAAAGGATGGACCATCTAGTGATTGCCATATGCAGGGATCCATCCCATAATCAGCTTCCAAATGCTGACACCATTGCATACACTAGCAAGAGTTTGCTGAAAGGACCCAGATATAGCCCTCTCTTGTGAGACTATGCCGGGGCCTAGCAAACACAGAAGTGGATGATCAGAGTCAGCTATTGGATGGGTCACACGGCCCCCAATGGAGGAGCTAGAGAAATTACCCAAGGAGCTAAAGGGAACTGCAACCGTATATGTGGAACAACAATATGAACTAACCAGTACCCCGGAGCTCTTGTCTCTAGCTGCATATGTATCAAAAGATGGCCTAGTCGGCCATCACTGCAAAGAGCGGCCCATTGGACTTGCAAACTTTATATGCCCCAGTACAGGGGAACGCCAGGGCCAAAAAGGGGGAGTGGGTGGGTAGGGGATTGGGGGGTTGGGTATGGGGGACCTTTGGGATAGCATTGAAAATGTAAACGAGGAAAATACCTAATAAAAAAAAAATAAATATGGGATGGGGATACCTTCAGCCAGTGTTTTAAATTCAGGATTGTTCTAGCTATCCTCATTTTTTGTTGTTGTTGTTTTGTTTTGTTACTGTTGTTCAGTTAAGGTCAGCCTGGACAACTTAATAAGAATTTGTCTTAAAATAAACTCTAAGGGAGGCCGGGGATATTTTTAGTGGGAAAGTACTTGTGTCATATACTCAAGACTCTTGGTTCAGTTGGTGCTGCTACAGGAAATGCCACTTTGGTAGGTAATCGCATGAGCCTGCCTTGGCTTTGAGAGTTTGGTAACTGGCTTTCTTCAGTTCTCGGACAGTAAGATCACCTTGGTAATTTAATTAACTTTGTGCTGTCAGATCTACATTTTATGGAGTTAAGTTTGGAGATTCACTTCGAGAGTTATAGCAGGGTTTTACTTGCACCTGCCATTATTATTAGTGGCTTGTGAATCATGAAGTTGTTTAATTTAAACCTAGAAATGACTCAAATGAATTTTACATTGTGATTTTAATTTTTAAAATTATTGTTGTTAAGTGAATAAGCATTCTGAATAATTATAATTAAAGTTCTATGCTGCCAGGCCCAGTTGAAATTGTACAATTATAGGAAGCAGAGAAACCATTTATAACTTTTGAAAGACAGAAATCTTGTTTATAACAAAATAATAAACTAAAAATACTTAATTCTTCATAAAACATGGGACTAAGGCAGTAAGGAAACAAACTTCTCCACATCATTTAATTTTTATATGTACTAATGCAATCCTATATGTATTATTTATTTTATCATAAATTCTATATTTCAATTAATTTTTAATATGATTCCTATCTCACTGAATAGATGACCTCATAACAAGGTCATCTAAGCTGCCATTCAACACAAGCAAAAGTAACCATGAGAATATTTTGAAAAAAGATGTTGGAGATACGAAATCTATCCATAAAATACCACATATCTATGTTCTCTAGCATTAATTTTAGATATTATTTTCTGAGATGTTATAAACAACCCAGAAAATTTAAGAGTATATTAAATGGAGTGAAACTTTATGTGCTTATGTTTGAACAAGTAAAGCAGAATAGAAAATTTCAGAGGCTGCACAATTGTCAGCCCCATAATGGATCCCTAAGCTGCAGCTATTGTCCACACCTGTGTTCAGAGTTTATACCATACAGCTGAAAGAGCTATGAATTATGCATGCTTTGAATATGTGACCTGTTTAGAGAAAACAGTGCTCTTTCTAATTCCTTGGTTATGTAAAGTTCTCTAGTCATGCAAGGAAAGAACTTGGCTGATTTAAGATATCTTCTCTTTTCTCCTCATTCCTTCTTACGTTAGGTACTTACGTCCTTATCTCTACTTGTGTAGAGCGTGCCTCTATAACTTTTATAGTATGTCACATCTCAATTTCTCCTTCAAAGGTGGATGAGTATCTTAAGTTGCAGAAATACTTCTCTGTTATTTTTTCTTGCTTCATTCAACTATCCTTTTCTATTCTAAAGATTAGCTTTCACCCTTTTATAGGGCCAAAACCAAGATACTCCTTCTCATCTTAGGCTCTATTGCTTTGATAAGTACCATGAGCAAAAGAAACCTTGTGAAGAATTGGTTCATGCCAGCTTAGAGCTTGTGGTCCATCAAGAAGGGGAGTCAGGGCAAAACTCAGGCAGGAACCTAGAGGCAGGAATTGAACCAGAAGCCATGGAGGAATGCTATTTACTGACTTGCAATCTAGGCTTGTGTTCCACTACTTTTCTTATACTTCTCAGGATCATCAGACAAAAGTTAGTACCATCTTCCAGTGGGCTGGGCTCTCTCACATCAAAGAATGCCCCAACAGACTTACCTAGAAGCAATTGATATAAGAATTTATCAACTGAGGCACCCCTTTCCAGAGCAGTCTAACTTATGTCAAATTACCCAAAAGTTAACCAAGGAACCCCATTTTGTACTTTTGTTGACTGCAAAAGTTGTTGACCAAAGAAACTTTCCATTACAGATAACAAGTTATAGAGGTTTAATATGGAGCATGTAGACTAAGGAACTATGCAAAGATTGGATAAATGGTTCATAATTAAAATCACTTGCTATGTATCATGACGACCTGGATTTGCATTTTAGCACAAACTAGATGTAGTCTCCCAAGCATCTGCAACCCCGGCTCTGTGACAAGTAGAAGCAAGATTACTGGAGCATTCTGGCTGTCAGAATATCCAGAAAAACATGAGCTGCACATTCAAGAGAGAATATGCCTCAAAGACATGAGATAGAAAGTAATAGAAGAAGACACCCAATACCTTTCTCTGCCACCAAAAATGCACAGTGCTCATACACCAGGCATGTCTACACACATACACAAAAGACAAAGAGATATCTCAGTAGGTAGCATGTTAACCATGCAAAGGTGAGAACCTTAGTTTACATCTCCAGTGTCAACATTTAAAAAGACAGATAATATCAGCACTTGCCTGTAATTCCAGTAATGGAGAGAGGTCATGGAAACAAGATTGCTCAGTAGCTGTCTAGACAGCTAGTATAGCCAAAATGGCAAGCCTCAGGTTCACTAAGAGACTGTTATCAAAAATGTAAGGTAGAAAGAGATTTAAAAAAAACTGATATAAAATGCTAGCCACTGCACACACACAAATGGATCAACTTATAAATGCAACACACACACACACTTAAATTTAAGGGAAAAAAAGACAAAACACTTCCATTACAAAAAAAAAATTTACAGATAACCAAAATTCAGAGTTGTGGATCCCAGTCTAGATATCCCAACACAGTTCCCAAACCTGAGGCTCAAGGATCATTGTGGAAGACAGACCAGAAAGATACACAGAAACAGAAAGTTTACTGTGATATTGTGTCTCTTCGAATGTAAGGGAAGCTAAACCCACAAAGCCTCACCAACATGTTTTCCTAAACACAACCTAGAGGAAGACAATACCAATGGACATGCTAATGTTGAAGCAGCAAACTCTAGAGGCCCCAATTCTAGAACAAGATGGACAAGTATCTGAGGAAAGCTGAGAGCAGGAGAAATAGTCTTCTTCAGACAAATTTTCACCAAATGGCCATCCTGAAAAACATACAAATAACGTCTTACAGACAATTTAGAAATATAGATCTGTAGATAGATAGATAGATAGATAGATAGATAGATAGATAGATAGATAGATAGATGATAGATAGATAGATAGATAGATAGATAGATAGATAGATAGACTAACAATTAAAAAAGAGCCATGAATTTTAAAAAGCATAGAATAGGGTACATGGAAGGGTGTGGGGGAAGGAAAAACTTGTCTAAGGTCATACAACTAGCAGGGAGAAAATTCAAACCCATATGTAAATGCTTTGATTGTTGAACTTGTATTTATTGAACACTGTATGTTTGACTGTTATATATAGATATATGTAGTTTTAAGGACTTATTAACAGTGATTGGTTGTTAAGAACAGGTTTTTGGGTTTTTATTTGGTTTGTTTTGGTTTGTTTTTAGGTTTCAGTTGGAGTTAAGGAAATGTGGTAACATATTTAAGCACATTAACCTTGAAAAATCTTATTGTTTTACCTGAAACAACATAGAAATCAATTATAAAAAGTGATTCCCACATTTTAAAAAATGAACAAATATGCATCATTTACCATAAAAAGGAGTAGATTACATGACAAGATAGACTAATTAGTACATACTGTAAAGACATGATTTGTTTTATAGGCACCTAGTTTCCTGAGTTAATTTATTTTGGATATTAGCCCTCTATCAGAGGTAGTTAGTAAAAATCTTTTCCCATTCTCTAGACTGTTGTTTTATCCAAAATGGCAGTGTCCTTTGCCATAAAGAAGCTTTTCCGTTTTAGAAGGTTCCATTTATTGGTTGTTAATCTGAGTGACTGTGCTCATGGTCTTCTCTTCCAAAAGTCGATCTTCTGGCAGAACATTTAAAGCTATTCACCATTCTCGCTCCTCTTAGATTCATGTATCTGGCTTTATGTTGAGGTCTTTTATATATTTGCAGTTGAGTTTTGTGCAAGGTGATCAGGATGAGTCTATTCAGATCCTTATTCTTCTACATGCAGTTTTCCAGTTTGGGCAGCATCATTTGTTAGAGATGTTGTGGGTTTTTTTTTCCAGTATGTGTTTCTAATACTTTATCAAATATCAGGTGTCTATAGGTGTGTGGATGTAGTTCAGGGGTTTCAATTTGATTCTAATGATAAACATGACTCTCTTTCTGCCTATATCACACATTTTTTTATTACTACAGCTCTGTAGTACAATTTGAAATTGGAATTGGTGAGACCTCCAGATATTCTTTTATTATTCAGGGTTAGTTTAGCTATCCTGGTGTGTGTGTGTGTGTGTGTGTGTGTGTGTGTGTGTGTGTGTGTTCATATAAAGATGAAAATCGTACTTTCAAGATCTACAAAGCACTCTCTTGAAATTTTGGTAGGGGAATACATTGAATCTATATATTGCTTCTGGTAGGGTGGCCATTTTTAGTTTATTAATCCTACCCATCCATGAACATGGACTATCCTTCCATCTTCTGATATCTTCTTCAATTTATTTCTTCAAAGTCCTAAAGGTCTTATTATACAAGTACTTCACTCACTTGGTTAGAATTACCCCAAGATATTTTATATTTTTGAGACTATCATGAAAGGACTTCTTTCCCTGATTGCTTTCTCAATCGATTTGTCATTTATATATAGGAAGGTTACAGATTTTTGTATATTAATTTTACAACTTGCTACTTTACTGAAAATGTTGATTAACTATAAGATTCTTGATGGAATTTTTTTTCGGTCACACTTATGTACAGAATCATATTATCTGCCAATAAATTTTGACTACTTCCCTTCAAACTTGTAGCCTCTTGATCTTCATTTCTCTGAGTATGTGACCAATACTTTCTTCAAAATTTTGAAGAAAGATTCATGAGGGAGGTTCTAAGAAGAAACTATATTCTGGTTTTGGATGAAATGCTCTATAAATAACTGTTAAGGGATCATTTGCATTATGTCAGTTAGCTTTAGCATTTCTCAGTTAGTTTTTTTTCTAAATAACCTCTCTATTGTTAAGAATGGGGTACTGACACCCTTCCGGTCGACCCCAGCACCAGGTCACCTTGGGTGCAGAGTCGGTGGTCACCCCCAAGGTCCACAGAGCACTCTCTACGGGATCTTAGGACCTCTGGTGAGTGGAACACAACTTCTGTTCCACTCCAATCGCACGGGACCAGAGACATAATTAATTGGGGAAGCAGAAAACCCGGACCAGGGTCACAAGTCCGTTCCGGGCAGCCCCAGCACCGGTTCACCTTGGGCAAGGAGTCTGCAGAAACCCCCAAGGTCCCCAGAGCACTCTCCATGGGATCTTAGGACCTCTGGTGAGTGGAACACAACTTCTGCCCAGAGGCAGGTGCAAACGCCAGATATCTGGGCACCTTCCCTGCAAGAGGAGAGCTTGCCTGCCAGAGACAACTATAACAACTGACTCCAGAGATTACCAGATGGCAAGAGGCAAACATAAGAATCTTACTAACAGAAGCCAAGGCCACTCACCATCATTAGAACGCAGAACTACCACCTCACCCACTCCTGGGCACCCCAACACACCCAAAAAGCTAGACCCAGATTTAAAAGCATATCTCATGATGATGGTAGAGGACATCAAGAAGGACTTTAATAACTCACTTAAAGAAATACAGGAGAACACTGCTAAAGAGTTACAAGTCCTTAAAGAAAAACACAAAAATACAACCAAACAGGTAGAAGTCCTTAAAGAAAAACAGGAAAGCACATCCAAACAGGTGATGGAAATGAACAGAAACGTACTAGACCTAAAAAGCAAAGGAGACACAATAAAAAAAAATGAGGCAAAACTAGAGATAAAAACCCTAGGAAAAAAATCTGGAACCATAGATTCAAGCAACAGCAACAGAATACAAGAGATGGAAGAGAGAATCTCAGGGGCAGAAAATTCCATAGAGAACATCAGCACAACAATCAAAGAAAATGAAAAATAAAAAAAGACCCTAACTCAAAACATCCAGGAAATCCAGGACACAATGAGAAGACCAAACCTATGGATAATAGGAGTAGATGAGAATGAAGATTTTCAACTTAAAGGGCCAGCAAATATCTTCAACAAAATAATAGAAGAAAACTTTCCAAACTTGAAGAAAGAGATGCCCATGAACATACAAGAAGCCTACAGAACTCCAAATAGACTGGACCAGAAAAGAAATTCCTTGCAACACATAATAATCAGAACAACAAATGCCCTAAATAAAGATAGAATATTAAAATCAGTAAGGGGAAAAGGTCAAGTAACATATAAAGGCAGGCCTATCAGAATTATATCAGACTTTTCACCAGAGACTATGAAAGCCAGAAGATCCTGGACAGATGTTATACAGACACTAAGAGAACACAAATGCCAGCCCAGGCTACTATACCCAGCCAAACTCTCAATTACCATAGATGGAGAAAACAAAGTATTCTACGACAAAACCAAATTCACACATTATCTTTCCATGATTCCAGCCCTTCAAAGCATAATAACAGGAAAAAAAAAACAATACAAGGATGGAAACCAAGCCCTAGAAAAAACAAGAAAGTAATCCATCAACAAACCAAAAAGAAGACAGCCACAAGAACAGAATGCCAACTCTAATAACAAAAATAATAGGAAGCAACAATTACTTTTCCTTAATATCTCTTAATATCAATGGACTCAATTCCCCAATAGAAAGACATAGACTAACAGACTGGCTACACACACAGGACCCAAAATTTTGCTGCTTACAGGAAACCCATCTCAGGGAAAAAAGACACTACCTCAGAGTGAAAGGCTGGAAAACAATTTTCCAAGCAAATGGTATGAAGAAACAAGCTGGAGTAGCCATTCTAATATCTAATAAAATTGACTTCCAACCCAAAGTTATCAAAAAAGACAAGGAGGGGCACTTCATACTCATCCTAGGTAAAATCCTCCAAGAGGAACTCTCAATTCTGAATATCTATGCTCCAAATGCAAGGGCAGCCACATTCATTGAAGAAACTTTAGTAAAGCTCAAAGTACACATTGCACCTCACACAATAATAGTGGGAGACTTCAACACACCACTTTCATCAATGGACAGATCGTGGAAACAGAAACTAAACAGGGACACAGTGAAACTAACAGAATTTATGAAACAAATGGATTTAACAGATATCTATAGAACATTTTATCCTAAAACAAAAGGATATAACTTCTTTTTGGCACCTCATAGTACCTTCTACAAAACTGACCATATAATTGGTCACAAAACAGGCCTCATCAGATACAAAAATATTGAAATTTTCCCATGCATCCTATCAGATCACCATGGACTAAGGCTGATCTTCAAAAACAACATAAATAATAGAAAGCCAACATTCACCTGGAAACTGAACACCACTCTTCTCAGTGATACCTTGTTCAAGGAAGGAATAAAGAAAGAAATTAAAGACTTTTTAGAGTTTAATCAAAATGAAGCCACAACATACCCAAACTTATGGGACACAATGAAACATTTCTAAGAGGGAAACCTACAGCTCTGAGTGCCTCTAAAAAGAAACTAGAGAGAGCACACACTAGCAGCTTGACAACACACCTAAAAGCTCTAGAAAAAATGCAAGCAAATTCACCCAAGAGGAGTAGACAGCAGGAAATAATCAAACTCAGGGGTGAAATCAACCAAGTGGAAACAAGAAGAACTATTCAAAGAATCAACCAAATGAGGAGCTGGTTCTTTGAGAAAATCAACAAGATAGATAAACCCTTAGCCAGACTCACTAGAGGGCACAGGGACAGCATCCTAATTAACAAAATCAGAAATGAAAAGGGAGACATAACAACAGATACTGAAGAAATCCAAAACACCATCAGATCCTTCTACAAAAGGCTATACTCAACAAAAACTGGATGAAGTAGACAAATTTCTAGACAGATACCAGGTACCAAAGTTAAATCAGGATCAAGTTAATCTGAACAGCTCCATATCCCCTAAAGAAATAGAAGCAGTCATTAATCATCTCCCAACCAAAAAAAAAAAAAAAAAGTCCAGGACCAGATGGGTTTAGTGCAGAGTTCTATCAGACCTTCAAAGAAGATCTAATTCCAGTTCTACACAAACTATTCCACAAAATAGAAGCAGAAGCTACTATACCCAATTCATTGTATGAAGCCACAATTACTCTGATACCTAAACCACAGAAAGATCCAACAAAGATAGAGAACTTCAGACCAATTTCCCTTATGATTATCGATGCAAAAATACTCAATAAAATTCTCGCTAACCGAATCCAAGAACACATTAAAACAATCATCCATCCTGACCAAGTAGGTTTTATTCCAGGGATGCAGGGATGGTTTAATATACGGAAATCCATCATGTAATCCATTATATAAACAAACTCAAAGACAAATACCACACAATCATCTCTTTAGACTCTTAAAATCAGTCTGGCAGTTCCTCAGAAAATTGGACATAGTACTACCGGAGGATCCTGCAATACCTCTTCTGGGTATATATCCAGAAGATGTTCCAACTGGTAAGAAAGACACATGCTCCACTATGTTCATAGCAGCCTTATTTATAATAGCCAGAAGCTGGAAAGAACCCAGATGCCCCTCAACAGAGGAATGGATACAGAAAATGTGGTACATTTACATAATGGAGTACTACTCAGCTATTAAAAGAATGAATTTATGAAATTCCTAGGCAAATGGATGGACCTGGAAGGCATCATCCTTAGTGAGGTAACCCAATCACAAAAGAACTCACATGATATGTACTCACTGATAAGTGGATATTAGCCCAGAAACTTAGAATACCCAAGATACAAGATACAAAGCACATGAAACTCAAGAAGAATGAAGATCAAAGTGTAGACACTTTGCCCCTTCTTAGAATTGGGAACAAAACACCAATGGAAGGAGTTACAGAGACAAAGTTTGGATCTGAGACAAAAGGATGGACCATCTAGAGACCACCATATCCGGGGATCCATCCCATAATCAGCCACCAAACACAAACACCATTGCATACACTAGCAAGATTTTGCTGAAAGGACCCTAATATAGCTGTCTCTTGTGAGACTATGCCAGGGCCTAGCAAACACAGAAGTGGATGCTCACAGACAGCTATTGAATGGATCACAGGGCCCCCAATGGAGGAGCTAGAGAAAGTATCCAAGGAGCTAAAGGGATCTGCAACCGTATATGTGGAACAACAATATGAACTAACCAGTACCCCTGGAGCTCGTGTCTCTAGCTGCATATGTATCAGAAGATGGCCCAGATTGCCATCAGTGGAAAGAGAGGCCCATTGGTCGTGCAAACTTTATATGCCCCAGTACAGGGGAATGCCAGGGCCAAGAAGTGGGAGTGGGTGGGTAGGGGAGTGGGGGGGAGGGTATGGGGGACTTTTGGGATAGCATTGGAAATGTAAATGAGGAAAATACCCAATAAAAAGTTTTTAAAAAAAGAATGGGGTACTGACATCTCCTACTATCAATGTCAATATGTGATTCAAGCTGTACTAGTATTTTTTTTCATAATCTTGGGTGCCTTTTCCTGGAGCATGTATGTGAAGAATGGAAATGTCCTCTTAGTAGATTTTTCTTTTGATGAGTATGTAGTTTCATTCCCTATATACATAATTCTTCTTTTTAGTTTTAGTTTGAAGTTGATTTTGACAAATATTAAAGTGACTAGAGCAGCTTGTTTCTTGGGTCCATTTGCTTGGAATACTTTTCATCCTTATACCTTGATGTTAAGGCATGTTTCAGCAAAATATGCAGCAAAAGAATGCATCCTGTTTTCACATATATTCTGTTAGTTTACATCTTTTTACTTGAAAATCAAGACTATTGATGTTGAGAGATTTCAGTGAGCAGAGTATTTTGATTCATGCTACTTTGTTGTGGTAGTGTTAGTATACTATTTTGGTGGTAGTATTGGGTGTGTGTGTGTCCCTTGTTTTGATTTTCTGGTCTGAGATTATTTATTCCTTTTGTTTTCTTGGGTAGGTTAACCTCTTTAAATTGAAGCTTTCTTTCTAGTGCCTTCTATAGGCCTAGATTTCTAGACAGGTGGTACTTAATTTTGATTTTATCATAGAATATCATTTTTTTTTTATCTACAATGATTCAACATTTTGCTCAGTATAGTAGTCTGGGCTGGCATCTATATATAGTCTTCCGAGTTGTAGAACATCTGCCCAAAACCTTATTAAGAAATATTTTATTCTGATATGTCTGTTGCAGGAAATATTTTTAAAAGGATGGGCAGGCTTCCTGTGCTACTGCCAGTAACTCTGCTGTGGTGCAGTCCTGCCTGGCTACTCTCTGCTAGCCAACTCTTCAGCAGGGCCAGAGCTCCCAAGTTCCCTTGGTGGATTGTTGCTACACCAGCCCCACACAATGACTGTCCACACCACGGTCAGCTGCCACAACTCTCTGCTTCAGCGCTGTCCCGCTAACCCCTGAAGATAGATAGATAGATGATAGATAGATAGATAGATAGATAGATAGATAGATAGATAGATGATAGATAGATAGATAGATAGATAGATAGATAGATAGATAGATAGATAGATAGATAGATTACACAGACAGACAGACAGACATATAGATAGAATTTTCCTTGACCAAGTTACTTATTTATTCTATAATGTCTGAGGTTCTTTCTCCCATCTCTTATATTTGTTGTTGAGGTTTACCTCTGATGTTCTCATCTGAGTTCCTTTTTTTTTTTTTTTTTTTTTTTTCTTTTCCAGATTTACTTCGCTTTGGGTGTTCTTTACTGATTCTATTTCCACTTTCATGATTTACTCATTTCCTGTTTTACTAATTTACAAGCATCCACTGTTTGTGTTTTCATTGATTTTTTTTAATGTGATTTATTCATTTCCTCTTTAAAGACCTCTATAATGTTCTTGAAGGCTATTTTAAGGTCTATGACTTATTCTTCAGCTATGTTCCAATATTCAGAGTTTATTGTTGTAAGGTTGCTGAACTCTAGTGGAGACATATTGTTTTAGCTATTATTGATTATATTTTTATGCTGGTATCAAGTCATTTGGGATCATGATTATTCTAATTCTCAGTGCTGATCTCTGTTCTTCCCTGTTTTGGGTGGGTGGTTTTTTTCCTTGGTTTCTGATGCCCTCTCTGGTTCTTAGGAAAGTATGGCTGCTCTGTGTTGCTTGGTAGGACATTTTTCTAGGATCCTGCTAAGTATAGCCACTGGGGTTTCTATGTTAACTGTGTTTCTAAGTATTGGGAGCAGAGACTTAGGAATTGGACTGGTCTCAGAAAGTTGAGGGTTTTAGGGGGAATCATAGAATGAAGAAAAGCAGGACATTCTACCAGCATCTGATTAGTCTCCATGGAAGGAGGAAAGAGAATACAGAGAGGCCACAGTAGGTAGTCTTGTATGGGGCTGGGTATGAAACTAAAGATTGGAGGATAGGAGGGAGAATAAAGATCTGAGGCTCATCTACCTTCTTAGCTTGCTTGCCTGCTTCTCTGTCAGGCTGATGGGTTCTTTGAGTATGCCTGCTAAAGATGGGTAGAATGAGTAGGGAGAAAGATTGGAGGAGATCTAACTGATGCTCTTGACATGGGGGCAGAGAGGAAGGTGGATGTTAAGGTGCAATAGAGACTCCAGGATGGTCAACATTGTACTGTTGTGAGAAAATATCTGGTAAAGCCAATTGAAAAGAAGAAGCAATGTATTTTGTCTCACAATTTCAGATGTGTTAGTTCATGGTCATTCATCTCTGTATTTTTTGCCTGTGGTGAGGTAGCATGAGAGTTCTTGGAAGTACAAAGATGCTCAACTCACAGCCTTTGGCAAGGGTAGGGGTAGGATCCCAATATCCTCTTTAAGGGCATGTCCTCAGTAATATAATTTCCTGGCATTAGGCCCTACTTTATAGATTCTCTACCACATATCAGCAAGACTGATATCTGGGGAACAAACTTCTAATACACATGTCCTGAGAAGACCTGTCAGATCCAAATCATAGTGGCAGTCAAGAATTGCACATAACTTTAGAGAAATATTTACTGATCACTGGATAGCCATATGGTCCTCAAACTTTCCCAGTTTGCTTAGATCTATAACTGGAGACTATGATTAGCCCTGGATAAAGTGCAGCTAAGAGCTATGAATTCTCTGTTCTCTCTCCTTTGGCATCACCTGCAAGCAAGAAGTCACAATTCTAAGATGGTTTTCCAACGACAAACAGCCTGTATCTTTGAGGCTTCTTTGGAAAGTAGCATGTCTGGAGAGCCACCAGACTCTCCACGAGACTATGTGGTTTTGTTGATTCATTGTTTCTTTTCTTTAGAAATATGTGGTTTATCTAGATGACTAAATACATTTCTGGATCAGTCAGATTACACTAGGGTTTTTCCCTGAGAACACATTAACTCTTTAATCCAAAGAAAATACTATGGACCTCCTGATACATAAGTACTTCTAACTCTGCCTCTGCATTAACCCTGTGGCTTATTTTCACTATCATGGCCAAAGTGACAATGTGGCTTTTTCCAGTCTGAGACTTAAAGAATTCTGATAATTTCTGATATTGTATTGTAAACCATGTATGTATAAAAGGTCTGACCAGCCTGCTGCAAAGAGAAGCCATATGAAGATGGCTAGAAAATAAAATTCCATGTGGAAAAGCCTCTATAGAGACACTGGATATGAATAATAAGCCATGTTTTGTTCAATCTCAGTCAAGCTTTTTCAGGTCAAAAGCAGACGCATAGTCTGATTACAATAATGTGGAAGACCCTGAGAGCAGCCGAGCATTTCAGAAGAACCCAGACCATCAGGGATTCGTGAAGATAACAATAAATTGCGTTAAGCTTCTCTTTTTGATCAGTTATGGCTTGGATGTGATATGAGCACATCTTCCCAAAGGCTTGTATGTTGGAGGCTTGGTCCCAGATGTGTGATATTGAGAGAGAGGAGCCTTACCCTTTAGGCTGGGAGGCGCTGAACAAGGAAATTAAGCAATTTGAATTGCTGCTTCAGAAGAGGTTTATATAGTTCACAAAGATCTCCAGCTAGTTTCCTGGCGACTGTTACCAAAGTGCCTGGCACCTCCCTGAATTGCCTCTCCCATACGAATATGTTCCCCACTTCAAGTCATCAACCATATCCTGCCATCTATCATGAGATCCTCACGAGAACTGTGCACATGTTGACATCTTGCCTTGAGCCTCAGAATTACAATCTCCTATACAAAGTGCCCATCTCCTAATATTTTGTTATAGCAACAGAAAATAGATTAAAATGGTTTATTAACAAAAGCTGCATGAACCATGATATGCCTACAGTATGAATAAATCAGTATTAGTATCTACATAGGTGTTTATGGAACCGCATGGATACAGGTGCCACCATCTTGTATTTCCATTTTAATCTCCATTTAGTCAATGGAGTGAAACAGAGTTGGAAATATTTAATACCTAGTATGCAGTTCCAGACATCCATTCCCTTGTCATGAGTTCACAGCAGAGCAGATATGCTATGGTGGATTTGTATCATCATGATACCATGAATTTATGCCTTAGCAATGAAATGCCTTGCTTCCTCTAGTATTATATAAAGATTTATACAAGTATCATCCAACTTTTCTAAAATTTCTAAATAGTGATGTGCAGCACTGATTCACATATTCCACAAGCCAGCTATACAAATCTCCCAATTCTTCATTCTTTGACACCATATTTGAAATTGGCCATGGCAGAAATATTTATGCTACAGCAAATTGGGATTTTCTTCCACTGGAGATCAAACTGCTAAACATTTACGACAATACCACTAACTGAACACAATCCAAGCTATATGTGCTATTTTAAAGCTATTCCTGTTACTGGTGTTCTTGGGCTGGGCTGCTATCCAGCTTCTTGGTGTCTTACTCAAGAATAAAATAAAAATATATACTGGAGACAAAATAGCAAGAAGACCTTATTTAAAGCAAAGCAATAGAACAGGGCAGATTTACTGTTAAGAGTGACAGCACTCAATGGCCCCAGGTTATAGCCTGGGGTTTATTTTTAGATCTATAGGGGAAAATATTTATTTATTTATTTACTTATTTATTTACCTACTTATTTGGGTGTGTGTGTGTGTGTGTGTGTGTGTGTGTGTGTGTGTGTGTGTGTGTTTGTGTGTGTTGCATGCATCCATACCCCAACATGTTTGTTGTCATCGGAGGACAATTTTCAAGAGTCAAGAGGTTCCTTCCATGTAGGTTCCAGGTATTTAACTCAAGATTTTGGACTTGCCCTTGCTCCCCTAAGCCATCTTGCCCTAATCCCATATTCTGCTTGTCAGACTGTAACCTGACAACCTCATTTCTACTGCACGTGACCTTTCCCATAATGAATTTGATTTCATTCATATGCCAACCAGTTATACATGGGCATAATACGGTAAATAAAGGATTCTTTCTAAAAGTTTATGGTAAGGACATAACATGCCTTATTGATCATGCAATCCAAACCAACTCTTCCTACTTCTGACTGTGGACATCACTAGCTTCTTTGAGTTGCTGCTATTTGAATCCCATAATAATGGGCCAATGCAGAACTCTTAGTGAAAATAAGATCTTGCTCTTCTAACTTGATTTTGATAACATATATTATGAAAGCAAACAAAAACTAAGGCAAAGAATGCCTTGTTTTCATTGTTAATGCAGGTATATTTGCAGGATAATGCAGGGTAGAAGTTATTCCTGATGTATTGCTAAGTCTTTGTGTCTTATTACTAGTAATTTGTACATCTTATACAAACTACAGGCAAATTTGAAAATCTTCCTCTGAGTATGATATTGTTTTACCCTGAACTTAGTAGCAAAGACTAAACACAAGAATTAGAGTCATGAGCAAAACTAGTATTAATAATTTAATGATGGGAATTTGAACTAGACAGGGTAACATATTTCAACACATGGGAGACTGAGAAAGGAGGGTCGTTCTAAGTGTGGGTCCAGCCTGGATACATAGTTCTAGGTCAGTCTGCTAAAAGTGAGACTATGACTCAACAATAAATAAGAATACAATTTGGCAAAGTGTGGTACTGTACACCTACAGTCTCAATACTCGGGAGACTTGAGTCAGAAAGATTTACACAAGCTCAAAACCAACCTGAGCTACAGAGTGAGACTGTCTCAAACAATTTCAAAAATGGAAACTTGTAGTTATCAACATAATTAAAATGGAAGTATTTCAATAGTCAGATGTGAGATTCACATTACTATTAATAGTCATAAAAACACTGCTGTATAGTACAGAAAGAATCTGTCTTCTGTCAGTACTAACAAGAATTCCATAGCTCCAGTAATTACTGTAAGTTATAATGTTAACTTAGCTGCTGATTTACTCTAGAATTTAATCACCATTTTTAAGTGCTTAAGAGGTTTTGTTTGTTTGTGATTGGGTTTTTTGTTTTGGGTTTTTGTGGTGATTGGAAATGAACCTAGGTCCTCGAAAATGCTAGGCAAGGTGCTCTACCACTGAGCTATATCCTTATGTGTCCTGAGTTTATAAAATTATGCCATAAGTTTACAATTTGGAAAAGAATAAGGCCATATATGCTAAGGACTTAAACATCATTCATTGCTATTTTAACATTTTTTGAAATATCTATATTTTCTTGCTAGGCATAGTGCACATGCTTTTAATCCTAGCATTCATGAGAGGCAGGTAGATGTTTATGAGTTCACAGCCATCCTGATCTACAGATTAACTTCCAGACTAGCAA
Organism: Mus musculus; assembly: GCF_000001635.26. Lineage (NCBI taxonomy): Eukaryota > Metazoa > Chordata > Mammalia > Rodentia > Muridae > Mus > Mus musculus. Next base: position 72,248,841 of record NC_000070.6, on the reverse strand, counting down.
GGACTACATAGTGAGACATGTCTCAAAACAAAAAAAATCAAACAAACAACATCAACAAAATATTGCCTCTATATTATCAACCTTCATAGGAAATTGTGTTAATTGTGCTATAATAACTCCCTCTTGTCTGGGAAGCAGACAGGTCAGTGTGCAGCATTGCATTCCCTTCACGTGTCCTCATGAGTTCCCATGATGATCTAACCTGCTTAAAAAAAAAAAGAAAGAAAGGAAAGGAAAGGAAAGGAAAGGAAAGGAAAGGAAAGGAAAGGAAAGGAAAGGAAAGGAAAGGAAAGGAAAGGAAAGGAAAGGGGAAAGAAGGAGAGGAGGGTGGAAGAGGGAAAGAAAAAGGGAGGGAAGACAGGAGAGAGAGAGAATCTAGAAATTTTAAGAATGTTAGGAGAGGCTCTGGGAACATACTTAGATTTAGCTTGAAGCAATGAGAGAAAGGCTACTGCAGCTGCTGACAATGGTTTCTAGGTTTAATTGTAGTAAGTTAAGAAATCACTATCCCGTTGAAGAAAAAAAAAAAGCTAATGCCCTTTCTTTTTAAGTCTGCAGAAATAATCGCTCCACCTTCTGCCTGTTCTAGGTCATCATCTCTTCCTCTCCTTCTTTCCACTGTCTCCAAACAAGCAAGAGAAAAGTCATCAATAAGGTTAAACTTCTATTATTGACTCTGAAGCAACAACAGTTTAAATAGCACCTTGGGGTAAAAGGAGTTGATCAATTTCTCAGCTGTGCCTGCTTCATAGCTCTGGAATATTTGAGGCCCTGAAAAAAATCTAGATTATTTATTAAGAGAATGAGAACAATCTAGTAGAAAGAAAAATCTCATTTACCAGGCAAGAAAGGGCATGCTTACATATGGCATTTGAACATAAGTTGTCTGGAAAGCTTTAGTAGTAACAGTATGGAATTGAATTTGGTTCACACCAAATTGTTGGGTAAAATAAAGAGAGTACTATTTCTCAGACAAGGTGACCGACCAGACATCTTAAAAATATTGCTTTCTAGGCTGCTGGACACCTGGCTAAGCAGTTAAGATCACTGCTCTTCCAGAGGAATAGGATTTGATCCTCAGCACCTACATAGTGGTTCACAACTGTCTATCACTCCAGTTCCAGGGGACCAATGATCACTTCCAGCCTCAAAGGGTAGCAGGCATGCATATAGCACATAGACATACATAAAGGCAAAATGCCCATACAGATATAATAAATAAATAAATATATAAATAAATAAATAGGCTGCTTGTTAATTTGAACTCAATGAGATTAGTTACAAATAAGTGTAGTGGTCTGTTGTTCTGTTCGGAACAAGAAGAGAGAATAACTTGTAGCAGGTTCCGAGACCTTAGCACTACTACTCTATGATGGAAGTACTATTCAGCCTGTAAAACTCAGCATGGAGACAACATGGTAAAATAAAGACAACGACCTAGTCTATCAAAATATGTGGTTCTGGGAACATCTCTAAGTGGACTAACCTTGTTGATTGTTGTTGTTGTTGTTGGCTTCTGTAGTTCTGCTTCTGAATAATTGTTCTTGTTAACTGGAGTATGTCAACTCAAAACCTGCTTTTTGTACTTTAAAGCTAACCCTAAGAAGGGCTCTGGGCGACATTGGGATGCTGAGTGTCCAGTATAGTGGCTGGCCAGCTAATAAAGACTTTCTATTGTCTTAAAGCTATTAGTGAGCAGTTTTCTCTAGTGAATACTCCATAACATAAATATCAGAGCAGTGATGTATTTTGTATGACATCATTAATAATTTGTTGGGAAAATAATCACATGGTGATTAAGGTTCTTTTGTTAATAAGTATGAGCAATTATAGCTTCTGAATATAATCACCTAATATCTATTCTAGCCACATAGCCTTATAATGTGATGTTGACACTTTTCACAGAGAAATGGGGTCTCCTTGAACCTAGGTCAATTCCATAATTCATAAAATTCCATTAATAGGATAAAATGCAAATGACAGTTAGACACATCCCAAGACTAGTACCCTAAGGGCAATAAGACTTCTGCCTTGCCCATCTCCATGGGACCTGAGCCTTTGGAGCTCTCTGACTCTCTTTGATGGTTCCTTTACCCTGGAGCCACCATAAAGCAGAGAACAAAGAACGCTCAAGAAATTCTCATGTAGCTATTCCCCTGCATTCCAGAGTTCTAGTGTATTGGTTGGCCTTTTCAACTTTACATAGATCTAGACATAACTGAGAAATGGTATTCTTAAATGAGAAAAATGCCACCATTGGACTACAGTCTACTCAATAGAGTATTTTTGTGATTAATAATTGATGTGAGAGGGTCCAGCTCACTGAAAGCAGTGCCACCTTTGGACAGGTGGTCCTGTTGTATATAAGAAATAAAGTGAGATACCTACAAGGAATAAGTTAATAAGAAGTACTGCTTCATAGTCTCATCTTCAGTTTCTGACTCCAAGTTCCTGCCTTGACTTTCTGCCTTGAATTCTTTGGATAATGGACTGTGGTGTGGAAGTAAAAGCCAAATTAACCTCTTTCTTCCCAATTTGCTTTTGGTCATTCTTTTTTATCACAGTAATAGAAACTCTAACTAATACACCTAAGAAGCAGACATTCATGAGTACGATTTCAGGTGGTTTCTTTAATCCATACCCCATCTTCAAGCTGTTGTATAAGAAACCAAATCGAAGTAGACACCAGCTGTTCGTGGTGGTTACAGATCTGCACTTTGGTAACTGCCATTCTTGTTTTAAGCCACTCAATTTTGGTTGATTTGTTACATAGCATATAGAGAATAAGAGAAGCTCATTAAACTAACATTATCAAAATGGAAACAAAAGTTAGACTGCCAAGGTTTAAGGGTAGCCGATGGAGCCCAAGAACCAGAGGAAATCCTAACAGGTTGAACAGGCATAAGTCAGGAAACTAGCAGAATTGCAGTCATTACTCAACTTCAAAGTCTTCTTTTCCTTGCCATCTTTTACTCTGACTTCCTCATTGACCTCTTCGCTCTGTTAACATATTTTCTTCCTTCCCTCCTTTTCTCAGTCCCTTCCTCTTGTCTCCCTTCCTCTTGTCTCCCTTCCTTCTTCCTTCCTTCCTTCTTACCTTCACAGTCTCATATGACCCACATAATACACAGCTCCTGCATTACATGCCCTTAGTTTAATAAGGATGATTGTTCTAACAAACAGATTTCAAGGCAAAGCTAATCAGAAAGAATAAGACCTTTCATTACTGACTCAGGGAATAATCCATGTTCTACTTTGTTTTGTATTACTGTGCAAAAACCACTATAATCAAACACAACTTGGGGGGGTGGTTATTTCGCTGAGATGTCCCAATCACAGTTCATCACTGAGGGGAGTTAGATAGAAAGTTAGGATAGTAACTAAAGGCAGAAACCTGAGGTAGGAACTGAAACAGAGACTATGGAGGAAAGCTGTGTTCTGACTTGTTGTGCATGGCTCGCTCAGTTTGCTTTCTTATATAGCCTGCACAGGAGTCGCACAAAATATAGTCAGCTAGCTGTGCCTTCCTTAATCATTAATCCAGGAAGTGCCCTATAGACTTGCATCTGGTGGAGGCCATTTTCTCAGTTCATTCTCCTCTTCTAAAATAATCCTGGTTTGTATCAAGTTGAAAAATCAACCATGACAACTGACCCCTTGTCAACTTGAAATATCAATACTAATATTCAATGGTAAGTTGTACTTTCATTTTTATCTTCTGTATCTCATAATAATATCAATATCACAATCAAAACATAGTAAAACTTTAAAAGTCCCACAATCTTTAGAAGTTCAGTCTCTTTAAAATATCCAACTTCTTTCTAAAAATCCAAATGGACTTTAAAAATCCAAAGTCTATTAACTGTGGATTCCTGAAAAATAAAAAAAATAAGTTACATACTTTTTATTTGAAGAAAGAAGAGCCAGGGCACAGTCACATTTAAATCAAAGTCCAACACTATAAAGCTCAGAGTCAGATCTCTGGGACTTATGATCTTCTAGGCTTCAAAGGGCCTAGGCAGCTCCCAATCTCCATATCTGTCACCCGTAGCACAGGCATTCCTCTGGTAGGTTTAGGCCAGCTCCAGTACATACCTGTTCTGTTCTACTTGTCATCCAACAGTCCTAGAATCTCCAATACACTGGCATCTCTACAGGCTGCACCTTCACCAAAACTATCCTAGGCTTTCTTCAGGAATTTCCACATGGTGTCAAACCTCAGCTTTTCCCCTTGACCTCTTCAATACAGAGGTCTCCACTGCAATTAAGGCTGTACTTTTATGAACAGTGTCTCTTCCCTTCTCACTATGCCAAACTTTAGCTGTTGTCCATGACCCTTTTATGCCTTCAAAACCAATACCTCATTGGAGACTCTTACACATTACCGAGTTCAGGAGCCAGCACAAAATTTAGTCTTGGCTCCTTGAGGACAAGTTTCTGCGTTCTGAACCTGAAGAAACATCCCCAGAAGTTTTTAATCTCAGTGATTCTGGACTCTTGATCACCATTCATTTCTCAAGTTTATCTGTCCAGCATCAATTGTCCCAATAATGATTTTGCTTTAGGGGTGCTGCAGTTGATTCTTTAGATCCAGATTTCCAGACACCACAGATTGCTGATTTAAAATATCACCTGAGCTTCATTGATAAAGTCTTTAAGTATCTTTCAAACATCCCTTTTGAACTTTACAAGCCAGGCCTCTATCTTCTGCATGGCTCTTTGCATTGCATTCCAAGGTATCTCATTAAGCTTATACTCAACAACTTTTGAGATAAGGGCTCAAGAGATGGCTCAGTAGTTAAATACACTAGTTTCTATTTCAGAGGACCCAATTTCAGTTCCCAGCATCCACGTCATATGGTCCAAAGCCTCCTGTAATTCCAACTAAAGGAGATTTGTTGCCTTTCTCTTACATCATTAGGTACTTTCAGACATCTGACATGCATTCGCATAAACCCACAGATACACACACACACATAAATAAATAAATAAATAAATAAATAAATAAATAAATACCTTAAAACAAGAAAGAAAGAAATCAGAGCAGGGGACCAGGATAGAATGGCTCAGTAGTTAAGTGCATACTGCTCTTGTGGAGGAACCATGTTTGGTCCTAAGCACCTACACACCTTTGATCAGACAGTGATAACTACAGCTCTAGGGAATCTGATGCTGTCATGAGCACCTGTACTCATTTACACACACCAATGCAGAGATAATATCTGTATACAAAATTCATAATAATGCAAATAAATCTTTAAAAAAAAGAAGTCAGGAACTGGAAAGATGACTTAGTGGTCAAGAATACCTGCTGCTCTTGCATAGAACCATAGCCACATAGCAGTTCACAATCACTTATAACTCCACTTCCAGCATATCTAATGCCTTTTTCTGGCCATAATGAGCCTGAGGCACATTCATGGTGCATGTACATACATGCAGGCAACACACTCAGTAAAAATAAAATAAATAAATACAAAATATAGTTAATGTCATTATTGTTATTGTTATTAGACTATTTCAAAATAAAAGAGTATCACACAGCTTCTGCCTTTCACTTTCTGGACCATTTCAATGTGGCAAGCTAACTGCCATCTTGACACTTCAGGAACAAAGCTTAAATCTAAGCAAAGGAAAAGTAGATGCTTAATGCTTATTTTTGGCTGTCCCAGAGATGCCAGAGTGGAAGCTAACCACCAGATGTACTCACCTATAGATGATGGTGACATTCTCTGGCAAATCCAGTGGTCTGGTCCTTCCTATGGAGTGAGACCTTTCCAGATTGATCTTGAGCCAAAGAGAGAATAGAAGCAACTCCTCTACATAAATTCTTATCAGAATCTGGCCAGGTAAAAGATGAAGGAGGAAGGGCTTGCTGCTGTGTCAGCTTCTCTATTGCACTGGTGTTATGTCTTGCAATGGCACTGGTAGGCTAGAACTAAATATCCTGTGTAGTCTCTTGTTACACCAATACCTATTAAGCAAATATAAGGAGGCACATCAAAATAATATCATAATTTAGGCTGCATGTGGTACAGTGGGCATGAGGAGGACCCTCTCTAATCATCAAGTTGAACAGTTGTTAGAAGGTTATTTGTAACCAAGACAATCTACAGTGGAAAGCATCAGAATGTAGTTGTAATCTCCAGAATTCACAGCCGTAGTCATGTCTAGGAACTCTTATTTACACACCATGTCTAGCATTGTGCCAACAGGTGAGCACAGAACCTCTTGAAATAGAATCTGTGGGAACTGCAAGGGAGAGATCTACTCTAATAAAACAAACCTAGTATTCTAAGAATTGTCAAAAACAGCATCCAGTGCTCTGAAACATTTGTTTCTATTCATTTCTGTCCACCCTCCCTTCCTCAATAAAACGCTTTCTGAGAACACAGTGATTCATATTTTCCTTTCACACACAGAATCAATCAGTTGTTTTGAATCTCATGTTCTGTCCCATTCTTTCCATGGAAGGTAAGCAACTAGTGAAGAAGAAAGAACGGTAGCAAAATGAGGGCAGAAATACATAGTGAGCAGAAGAGGTACCATCTCTGCTCGTCCTAAGTATCAACATGCAATGAACCTGCTATGTATGGGGAGGAGGACTTTTACTCATTAGGGGATTTCCAGGCAGAAACAGGCTCTTTCTAGTTAAAGGTAGATGCTGGAAGCCAAAGAACTTGAGTTTGAATAATATACCTCTAACACTTACTTTGGATAAGTAATTTAAATTCTCTGTACCTCAAATTTCCTTTCTGCAAGATGGAGAGAATAACAATAATGAACTAACAATTATTAAACACTTGAAACAATAATCACTCACTCATTGTTAGCTATTGTTACTATATTGTTGCCACTGTCCCCCTGGAGTATCTCCAGATCGTAATTATAATCCAAACTCATTATATTTTCCCCCATGTAAATGCTATCAAGCCACCATAAAGACAAGGTATAATGACCTCTAGTTACTGAACTCTTTGTTATAAAAATCCACATGAAACACTTAAAGCTGACTTAACCGTAAAGATAATATGAGCTACTAAAAGGACTCAATTTTTCCAGGAATCCTACTTCAACACTTCCCTTCTGAGGCAGTTATCAGATGTACATAGAAAAGACACCCCTGTGTTATTTGCATGTGGAAAACAGCATATAGAACCAAATAAGCATGGAAGACTTTGAGAATGGTGAAATAAATTTGTTTGGAGTCCTGTAAATAAGCCATTAAAGGAAGCATTTCTGAAGAAATATTAATGCCCAACCATGCTCTCAAAACAAAGTGAAAGCCACTTTCAAAGCCAGATGTGGTACATGTCTTTAATCTCAGAACTCAGGAGGCAGAGGCAGGTGGATTTCAAGAGTAGGGAGTTGCAAGCCAGCAAGGGCAACATAGAGAAACCTTATCTCTCTCACATAGAGATGTTATAAACCTAGACTATTTAAACACAAAGACAATCCTTTAGAAAATTCACAATTGAATAATGGAAACCAAGGCTCACATCAATACCTCCTAACCTTTTACTTTGGCATGAGCCTAAAATGAATCCCCATAACAAAGATAAAAATTGTTATTCTTCAATTTCTTTAGTATGGAAAGAAAAACTAAGAGAAATATCCCAGTTGAAAGCAAATATACATAGGTAGTTGTGGAGGTGGATTAGCAGGTAAGAATACTTGCTGCCAAGGCTGACTTTAGTCTCTAGGACCTACATGATAGGAAAGAACTGACTCCAAAAACTTATCTTCTGACCTCCACACACATGCCAGAGAACACATGCACCCAAATACACACACACAAATATACACACAGTAAAAACAATAACATAATAAAACAATTTAATATACATAAATGTAGACCAAAGCAACTACATGGATAAACACCTAATGGGTTTCAGAATACAAGCCAACGACTTGTTTTAGCAGCACTGGAAAGACATCTTTGGCCCACAGCTAAGAAGAAGGGAGTTCAGGCTACCAGTTTTGCTGGAAGAACTTTGGTTTGTAAGGAAAAGAAGATAATTAATACACATAGTCTACAAGATACATTGAGTGAAGTAATAGAATTAGCAAGTTTCTACACTTCTTCAACACAATAAATAGAATACAAGTCACAAAGGTTAGAATGCAGTGCCATGCAGCTGTGTATAAGAAACATTTTTCATAACCTTTTGACTTTTAGTTATTTTTGGAAAGGTTGCATAAGGAACTCCATTTCACTGGTTTGAGACTGGGTCTCCCTGGGAAGCCTATCCTGGCCTCAAACTTATAATCCTCCTGTTTCCGTTCTCAAACACTGGGTTAGAGGCAAGGAGTATCTCATGCAGAAAAACTTTATTACAATGTCTTCTGCCCCCTTGTCACTGAACAATTTTATCTGAAGAGATTGTTGGTTGACTACCCAGTAGTTTATTTTCCATTGTTCTATGATGCCAGGGAAAGATTCATCCTAGTTGATGTGATTTAATTGCACATGGAGGGTGAATAGTAAATGACATATGCGAAGGAATTAGTCAAAATAAACCCTTTAGGCCTAATCAACTGATGTACATAGATGTAGCTCTTAGGTAGTATAATAGTTAGAGGTTCCATTGCTGTGAAGAGACACTATGACAAAGGCAACTCTTAAAAAGGACAATATTTAATTGGGGCTGGATTACAGGTTCTGAGATTCAGTGCATTATCATCATGATGGGAAGCATGGAAGCATCCAGGCAGACATAGCAGCATCCAGGTAGGCATGGGTCTGAGAACCTGAGAGTTCAACATCTTGATCCAAAGGCAAACAGAAGACTGACTTCCAGGCAGCTAGATGGAGGGTCTCAAAGCCCACCACCACAGAGACACAGTTCCTCCAACAAGGCCACACCTACTTCAACAAGGCCATACCTCCCAATAGTGCCAATGTCTGAACTAAACATAATCAATCATCCAAGGTAGGTACACCTGAGGTCCATTCTGCTTGTCCTGTGGATAATGCCCTAGCATCTAATATTGTTGTTTATCTTTCATTGTCAGAAAACTGCTTGTCTGTATGATACTAGCAGTTTAGATATAAGATTTGTCAAAAACACACTGTCAAGTAGAACACAACGATTAGCTACAAGGTTTTCCAGAAACACAGCCAAAAAGAGTAAAACTATTTTAAAATTAAGTAATCACGTACAGATTTTAAAATAACTAACACTTGCAAATCTTATAAAGGCTTACATAGTTATCGCTACATAAAGCTAGCAACAAGTAGAATAATGACAGAGAACTACATAGAAGTCACTTTTAAAACAAAATTAAACATTTTTGGTTTAGTAGTATAGAAAGCAGAATAATAACTTTTTAAATGCCTTTTGAAAGTCATTAAGATATGAGAAGGTTGCTTTATATCTCATGCATAGTGAAACTTTCTGACAGAGGGTAAGAGGGTATCTGAAGGCCACTCACTATCCATTTTAAACCGGTGCCCATTGGTTGGAGGAGCCAGTAGCTAAAGAAAAAGAGTAGCAAGGTCAAACAAATAGAGACTCCATCATTTGCAACAGAGCAGCTGTGCCAAAGGGAAGATTTTTATTGTTATTTCCCCTTAATCCACAACCTCAGCAAATTGTCTTGCTCACCCAGTGAGTTATCTCAGGCTATTCAAAGGGAATCAAGCCTTGTTCTGGCCTGCTGTGCTTGTTGCTCAGGCTGGCTTTGGCTAGAAGCAGCCTTGTAATTGTCTCTTCTTCAGTCACATCTAGCTGCTACAAAGACATTGTACTGAGCAACAGCACTTGTTGGTTATTTCACATAATGTGTAAAGTTTCAATAGTCATCTCTACATATTTTTAATCAGGTACATAAGGTTATCACAGGGGACTAACATCAATTCAAAATAGTTGCTACCATTTAGGGATTGTGACAAACTGATCCTTAAATGAACCTTGACCTTTTACGACAATTTCGTAAGTAACCAAATGCTGAAACACAAACAGCAGAATACACGAAACACAAAATAAACTAAAGTCTTCTCTTAAGTTTATCACATAGAACAAATCCGTTTCTTTTGGAAGACGGCAGACAGCCGTTTATGGAACATGCATATGTATAGACAGATTGGAAAATAAAAACTTACAAAATTGATTGAAAAGTGGGTCCCCTAAACCATTGACACACACTGAGATGAGAGCAAGATGCAGAACGGTCACAGTTTAAAACTAATGAGCAGCTCAAAATACTGAGATATTAGCTAGTCTCAGAAAAGAGTCATCAAAACTAGATAGTATGAGACACAGAGAAAGCACTCACAGAAACTGGAACGTATGACAAAGCTTTTTCAACTTAAAAAACATTATTCTAGCTACATAAATTTGAGATAAATTATGAGGTACTGTGTGCCTTGTATCTCGGAATGACAAGACTTTTATATAAAGTTTGTAATATCTGATTCCATAGTTACCATTTTGTCAGATTTGAACTCTTCCCCCTCCCTTTCTCTCTTCTCCTTCCCTCCCTATCTTCCTCATAATAAAGAAAATAGCACTGAGTGCCTGCCTGTGAGTTTTTGATTTCTATTGTTTTTTTACATGTAGCTTTCTGAAACCTTAAGTAGTGGGGCCACATTTTATATGATGACTACAATTAACTAACTAAACTTTTGTTAGTAATAGTTTACTTGTAGCTTGGAACATAACAAGTACAGAGTCACTGCAGAAGGAAGACAATAGCATTAAAATTTCAAACACAAAAAAAATACTTAGCATTAAGCATAGTCTAATATCAAGTTTTTCAAAAGACAGCTCTCAATAGTCCAAAAAAATAAATTTACTCTTTGAACAAATCAGAAAAAACTGATGCACTGCTCAGGCAAAGGAGAAGAAATCTCACGGTCTTTTTTTAAAAAGGCAAGAAATAATAAGCAAGCTTTCAATAATCCAGTGATCACAGACTCTAAATCTAGCATTAGCCTCCTATATAGTATTGTTTTTATTGGAACAGAGCTGACTAAAATTTATAAAGAAGTCTTAGCCAGCAGCAAGTATCTTTCCTTAGCCAGACACTGCTATGTCAAGTAGACAAGCCCCTGCCAGGCTGGCGCATTGACTCCTTCACCCTTCGCTGTCCACTATTGGCTTGTAGTCTAAAATTTCTTCACCTGATGCTCTAACTTTTTCATACATCCTTTCTTTAGTGTGTTCATAGGAATGCAAGACTTTGCTACTTCTGGGGAAAACGAGGAGAAAAGCAGAAAAGTCAGAGGAAATCTCTACTTTTCAACAAAATATTCACCGGAGAACAAAGATCGTGTCTGCTCATGGGATCGTTTTTCCCATCTATTTTTCCAATAAAAATGCCTGAGATCACTTCCCCCTTGGAAAATGCATCTGGCGTCTGCTTCATTTTTCCACACTGAGGTTCAAATAAAATTATCTCCTCTACCAATTATTCTCTTCCAATTTGTTTTGTTGTAATAGAGGCTACCTGTAGTAGCCTACAGGCACCAGTAACAGATTGGTTTTAATTAAGCAACACACATACCCCTTTTCATATTAGATGGTCCTTAAGAATCCTTCTGACACCTGTTTCAAATTCCCCCATCAAGGAGACTAAGAACAAGGGGGAAAAACATTAATGAAATATTTTATATTTTAATTTGATACTAATATATATGTCTTATCAAAATATAATGTCTCTTATTAACTACTTCAAACAAAGTCTAGCCTGTCTCAACATCCTCAACACATGTATGTGTTAGGTGAAACACCTCAAAAATATCTGTTTATACAGGTAAATCCTAAAACTAATATCATTTGACATTTTGTCATCTAAATCAGTTCAGTTTTTTTTTTTTCACTTAATAAAATGGTGGGCTTAGCTATCTTTAGGTTATCTGGACTAAATTCTGTAATCAGATTTTCCTTCAAGTCAGAATTTCCTTAATAATTAGCATTTGAAAGCATCACACTCAAATCATTTTAAGAGGTATGTTTAAAATTTACATTGTAATTATGTTTGGATAAGCCAGAAGGCAGTAAAACCTGGAAACTAGGGGTTTTTTTGTTACTAAATTTAAATTTCCGAAACCCTTGGATTTTATCTTTAGAAAAGCAAACACAGAAGCAACTATTCTTATGTAGTCGAAAATGACCCTGAAGCCCTGAAGACCCTCATACACAAACACTCAAACATTTTAAAATGCACGCCAATCATGTTTATTGTTGCACAATGAGTTCCAAGATAAATACAAAACAGAAGTGATCAGTATTTTCTCTTCAGGAGTTCCTGGAGCAGAGCTTGATTTTGGTCCCATTACTGTCTTACAAATCTTACAAATCATACTAAGTGTATAAAAGACTGGTCAACTGCCATAGGAGAGCAGACTAGTAAAGATTTTCATCGTTATATAAAGCACAACAGATCTCAATGTTGTCATCTAAAGATTTGATCAGGTTCATTTTCTCTGCCAGTGAAGAATTAAAGGGCAGGAAAGTCTGGAGCACTACAAGTAGCAGAAGAGAAATTCTCAGCCCAGAAGATAGAATCAGCTGGTAAAGAAAGGCTTTGAAGAAATAAGAGATGCATGATGCATGCTTACAGGCACACACACACACACACACACACACACACACACACACATCACTACAAAGCAGAGTGGGGATTCTACACACACACACACACACACACACACACACACACACACACACACATCACTACAAAGCAGAGTGGGGATTCTAGAGCCTGAAAATTCAATTTGTCATCCAGAGTTTCTCCAGAGTTTGTTTTTCAAGTCTTTGAAAGTCTTCCTATCCTAATTTAAGGTTAGTGGCTCATTAGCCCACAACCCTTCTGTAAACATGTCCTTATGAACACTGAACTTCTCAGGTCAGATCTTCAGCAGGACATCTTACTGTGGGCAGAATGGCCCTCCAGGCCTCTGGTTTCTTTTTTCTTTGTCTCTCCCCACCCCAACTTCTCCCAGATCCTACCCAACTCCTTTCCCACCCAATTTCATCTCTGTCTCTCTATTTGTGTGTAAATAAACAAAATGAAAAGCAAAGCAAACAACAAAATGACAAAATAAAAAGTAATCAGTCAACACAGAGCAGACTCTGTTTTGTGTTGTCCTTTGTGGACTTTGCTTTAAGATGCCATGCTATTGCCTTAGATCAGGAGGGTGAGGAAGATGTCAATACTCTTGGAAGTTTGCCCATTTTATTACCTAGTCATGGCCCCTTCTCCCTATCTGTCTGTCTACTAGGGAAGTTTTTTAACTCTAGGTAACTTTACCACTCTTGTTTCTCTATTCCAAAGAGTTCCATAGAACCCAAAGGCATAGGAGAATCCCCTAAACGTTCCTGACACATAGTCAGTGCTTCATAATCATGCAACACAGCAAATTTGCTCAAAAGAGCCTCCAAATTGATAAGGCCTGTCTTACAAATTTGCTAGATTATGGGTGTGTTGAGTTAAAACACACATTACTGTACAAAGTCAAGCCATGTTCCATCCTAGAGCTGACAGGTCTCTTCTGCAAAAGTTGTAGCAGGAAAAATAGCAAGCCCGAGACAAAAGATATTTAAACATTCCCTGAAACCCCTGGCAAGTCAGATTCCCAATGCCTTTAAGATTTCTCTGCTCTACTTCCAAACTTACTATGTTTCTTTATTTTACAATAATACTCTAATTTTGTTCGACAGAAGAACACCAAAACACAAAGTCAGTTGCCATATGGCAAGCGTTCTCCCTAGAAGATTCAAAAGGACCTCAAAATGGTGTTAATTAATTTAACAACTTAGTTCTGTCCCTTAAAAATCCTAATATTTCTGGCATTTAAAGTTGCTAATGCTAAGGTTTTACATCAGCATTTCTCACACTGGTTCTCCCTTGTCTACTATCTCCATCATCTGGGAACTTTCAACTGAATCAATTTTTCTAACACTTCTTTTTAGCTTGACATCAAGAACTTGAAACTCTCAAAGAAGAGTCTAGCATGTTTCTATTTCACTAAGCTTACCAGGAGTATCTGATGCATATTAACAATGTTTGAGTAATATTGCCTTATAGAAAGGTATTTTTCATTTAATGGTTCTTGATAGTTTTATATGATGGTACATTCTTATAATGCCACCACTGAGGAAACTGAGGAAGAAAGATGGTGTGTTAGAGGCCAACCTGGGCACCAAGTGAGGGTGTATCTCTACAAACAAACAGGAAACACTTGAGGATGGGAGCAGATTAATTTCCAAAGTAGCTGTTCAGTAGTCCAGTTCTTGCCTAGTATGTGCCAGCACTGAAAATAAGAAAAGAAAGGAAAAGAAAAGAAAAGAAAAGAAAAGAAAAGAAAAGAAAAGAAAAGGTTGAAAGGGAAAGGGAAGGAAATGGTAATAGAATGAAGAGTAAATCATGTATTATGTTGTATTTTTAGAAAGGGACTTTTCTGAAAGAATAAGGTAAATTAGGTGAGATTTGAGTTTGGTCATGTAGGAGGTCAAAATTTGGAAGCTGACCTTCCAGTACTCAGAGTCTCTGCATCTAAAATATGTCCTGTGCTTTGAAAGAAGTATAATTTAGGTACCAGGCACACAGTCCAGCTTTCAGCCTACAAGGAAGCAGATACTGGGTTTTTTTTGTTTTTGTTTTTTTTTTTCCTTTCTGAGATGAGTCTTTGCCAGTCACCTCTAACAAAGGCGTAGCCAAGACCTTTTCCAGAGAGGCAACTGTTTGGTTTTAGGCCATAGAAATCAATCCTTTTGTTGTTTTCAAAGAAACCTGCTCTTCATGCAGCCTACACAAACTGAATGACAAGTGGGTGAGTCCAGGATTGGAAAGATAAAGCTTTATTTGTTGATTTTTGACCTATTGCTGAAACAATGGAACAAAGGAAAGGCTTGTTTGTATAAGCGCAATAAAAACACAATAACGTTAGTCATGTAAGCAGAAGAAAATAGGAGAGGCTTAATGTGATAAATTACATCTAGTCACCACATTAGAGATTAAAATATTCTGATTAAGCAAACACTAAAAGGCCTGGAAGAAAGAATAAAGGGAAGAGTGTTAACTTCAGATGCAGAAAACAATGGGCCTTTCTATCTGGAGTGCTATACAGAAAGGCTGGCTGTCAGCTGCTGCCTGAGCCAACTGTGAGCTCTCATTAGATACTACTTTTCTGTTCAACCACCTTCACCATCAGGGAAATGCAAGTTAAAACGACTTTGAGATCCTGTCTTACCTCAGTTAGAATGGCTCTCAAGAAAAGAAAACTTTAAAAAAAAAAAAAGGCCACTGAGATGTTTCAGCAAGTAAAGGCATTTGTAATTAAACCTAAACATATTTCAATTCCCATGATGCACAGAGAGAAGGAAAAATCTGAGTCCTTCAAGTTTTTCTCTGACTACCAAGTGCAGGCTATGATAAAGAGTTCTAGCTATGGCGAATTTTAGTCGTATTTTCTCTCATATGTGGAACTCAGATTCTAATTTATATATATAAATGAAAAAACTATGTGCACATAGAAGCCAGGAAACGAGAAGTGGGCCTATGAGAGAAGAAAGAGTCCATCAGGGAAGAGAAATAGAATATGGTATGTCAATGGAAGAGAAATTCTGTGGGAGGAAGGTTACAGTGGAGACAGGGTACAATAAAATGGGGAGGGAGGTCAAGAAAATATATGAATATATATGAAAGTGCCACAAGGAAATCTGATACTTGTATACATATTTTATTTTATTGTTTTCAAGTTACAGTTTCTCTGTGTAGCCTTGGAATTTACTTGATCTTTAGACCAGTCTAGCCTCAAACTCACAGAGATCCACCTGTCTCTACCTCTTGTGTGCTGAGTTTCAAGGTATGTGTCACCATCACCACTGGGCTGTATACATATTTTTGAAAAAAATTTATTCTTATCCTCCCCACCCCTACTCCCATCAGAATATGATGGGCACTTGCCTTTAAAGACTAGAATTCAGGAGATAGAAGTAAACTAATCTTTTGAGCTCAAGGGCAGATTGATCTACATTGTAAATTCCAGGCCAGCCAGAGCTATACAGTTAGACCCTGTCTGATAATAATAGGGATAAAGATAATAATAACAATAACCCCCACACTTCATTACAAAAAACACCCTATGCTTAACTCTCTGATGTACAATCCTATACATTGTTTTCTCACCCATTCACTCTTATAAGCATGTGAACTCAGGTTTCAGTCTGCTTTCTGCCCGTGAGTCTGTGAATTTAAGTTTCTAATTGTGTTTGCATCCTAAGATTTGTTGCCCTAACTTTCAAAGTGGTATTCAGCAATTGGTGGTTATTACGCTATGGAGAAATGGTAGACTCAACAGTTACGACTGCTGGTAGGCCTGTGTGAACAGTAACTTTCTCATACGATCTTTACAAGGAACTTCCAGCAACTGAGATGAAGCTGATAAGACTGGAACTATTTCAACAATACCACTGCTGGAGCTGGAATTGATGTCATGTGCTGACACAGTTGTCTGTGGTTTAGATACATTTATAGTGATGAAACAATTTTATTCTAAAGTTAAAAATGAGGAAACTCACTGACTCAACACTTCCAGAGCTCCATGGCAGTAGAGATAAGCAAAAGTTGCTGCCAAGTGTTTTAAGAGTGTAGAGAAACCATGGTGTTCTGGAGTGCATGTCTAAGCACATGCAAAGCCCAGGGGTTGGTATTCTCAGCACCAAAGGTAAAAAAGAAATCAAGGTCCATGGAGCAGAATGGCTTTGAAAAAGTAAGAGTGCTCAAAGAATTCATACCAAAGATATTTCTGCCAGAGATGATGTCCTCATTCCTCTAGCTCTATGTAGCAATATACATTTTGGTAGAAAAACATTGGCTCATTTGAAAGTTAAATCTGGCCACGTCTAAACAAATATTTCTTACTTGTTCAGCATATACTTTGGAGATTATACTTCTTTTTTTTTTTTAAGATTCATTTATTTCATTTATATGAGTACACGTAGCTGTCTTCAGACACACCAGAAGAGGGCACTGGATCCCGTTACAGATGGTTGTGAGCCACCATGTAGTTGCTGAGAATCCAACTCAGGACCTCTGGAAGAACAGAACAGTCAGTGCTCTTAACAACTGAGCCATCTCTCCAGCCCCGAGATTATACTTCTTTAGAATACATGTATGTCATACACACACACACACACACACACACACACACACACACACACACATACATATATGAACTTACATGTACCATATGTAATTTTAGGTAGATAGATAACAATGTGATTCCTCATCATCTTTTTCAGATATCCGTACTGTTACTTTACCCTCCTCCTTCATTCTGTATTTATTTCTCTGTTCCTATTTAGAGTCCCCTGTTTTCCCTACTTGCCTCTTAAGATCACATGTACCCTGCTCTCCCCTCTTTATTTCTCCTATCCCCATTTTCCTCCCCCAAGCAACAGTCTCTGTTTACTTTCCTGGTTTCTGCAGTTATTCCAGATTACATACTCAAATCTGAAAATTTGGAGTTCAGAACCTCAGATGAGAAAAAAAAAAAAAACAAAAAAAACAAAACAAAACAAAAAATAAAAAAAAAACCAGGCAATTTTTCTTTTATTTCTGTTTCTGAATTACTTCATTTAATATGATCATTTCTAGTTGCATCCATTCACCTGCAAAGTTCATGTTTTTATTTTCTTTGTGGCTAAACAGTATTGCATAGTGTTTATGTAGCACATTTTCATTATCTATTCATCAGTTGAAGGACTTGTAGGTTGTTTCCATTTCCTAGCTATTGTGAATTGAGCAACAGCCATCATGGTTGAGCAAGTATCTGTAGACCAAGTTGATGAGTCCTTCAGGAAGTAGTGGTAAGAGCTAGGTCCTTTGGTGCACTTATGTTTAGCCTTTTGAGGTATCTCCACACTGCTTTCCAAAGTGTCTAGACTAGTTTGTAATCTCATCAAGAGTGAATAAGAGTTCCACTTCCCTCACATCTTCTCCAGCATTTGTTGTCAGTTGTTTTGTTGGGTTTGGTCATGCTGATTGGGGAAAGATGAAATTTCAAAGTTCTTTTGGTTTGCATTTTTCTAATTCCTGGAGATAATGAACTTTTTTTTTTTTTTACAATATTTCTTAGTCATGTTTACTTATTCTTTTAAAAACCCTCTGTTCAGGTCCCAGGTCTACTTTTTTGGATCAGTCATTGGTTTTTATGATTCTTTGTTTTTGAGTTCTCTATATTTTCTGGGCATTAATCCTCTTTCAGATGTATAACTGACAGATTCTCTCTTCTGTAGACTTCCTTAGCACTGAATTCATTGTTTCTTCAGCTATGCAGAAGCTTTATAGTTTGATAAGATCCAACTTGTCACTTTCAGGTCTCAATTCCTGAGCAAATGGATTTCTATTCAGAAAGTCCTTTCAGGTACAGCACTAGCTATTTTCTTCCAGCACTTTCAGTCTTTTTTTTTTTTTTAAGATTTATTTATTATATGTAAGTACATATAGCTGTCTTCAGACACTCCAGAAGAGGGCATCAGATCCCATTACAGATGTTTGTGAGCCACCATGTGGTGCTGGGATTTGAACTCAGGACCTTCAGAAGAGCAGTCAGTTCTCTTAACCGCTGAGCCATCTCTCCAGCCCACTTTCAGTCTTTAAGCTTCCATGTTTGTGTCACGGATCCTTTTGTAGTTAGTTCTTATGTAAGGTGATAAATAGGTGTCTACGTTCATGCTTCTATATATGGACATCCAGTTTCCTAACACCATTTGTTGAAGAAACTTTCCCTTCTCTAGCTTATGTTTTTAAGCATCTTTTTCAAATACTAGATGGAAAAAATTACATGTACCAACACTCTCGTATTTGATTTTGTTCCATTGGGCTATATTTCTGTTTTGTGCCAATACTATTTTGTTTTTACTACTATGGCTCTATATCTTGAGATCTGGGACGGCATCCCTCCTATGTTACTCTTTTTGCTCAGGATTCTTTTGGCTATGCAGTCTTTTCTGGTTTCATATGCAGTTAGGATAGTTTAAGATAGTTTGTTGTTGTTCTTGTTGTTGTTGTTTTATAATTTTGTGAAGGATGAGATGGGAACTTCATTAGGATTGCATTGAATCTGTTCAGTAATGGTCTTTGGTAGAATGGTGACTGAGAAATATTAACACTACAAATTCATGAGTATGCAATGCCTTTCAAATTTCTAGTGTCTTTCTTTCTACAGCAATTTAAAGTTTTCAATGTACAAGTCTTTCATCTCTTCAGTTAGGTTTATTTCTAAATATTTGCTTTTCTTTCATGTTATTGTGAATGGGGGTGTTTCCATGATCTCTTTCTCTGTAAGTTTTTTGTCAGTACATAGAAAAGCTATGGATTTTTTTCAAGTTGAGTTTCTAGCAGAATTACTAGAATTATTGACCACTTATATTGGTTTCTGGTTGATATTTTGGGATCTCTTATGTATAATATCATGCCATCTAAAAATAGGAACAGTTTGATTTGTACTTTTCCTATTTATTCCTCTCTGATTTCTCTTTTTGTCTCATTTATCCAGCTAGTGCTTTGAATATGATATAAAAGGGGTTGAGAGTGTTACCTCTACCCCCATACCTGGGCTGTAGATCTTCCAGGGAAGTCTGGTAGAATTCTGTTGTGAGTCCATCTGGGCTTGGACGATTGCTGTTTGTTTGTTTGTTTGTTTGTTTGTTTGTTTTAAGATTTATTTATTTATTTATTTATTTATTTATTTATTTATTATGAGTAAACTGTAGCTCTCTTCAGACACACCAGAAGAGGGCATTGGATCCCATTACAGATGGTTGTGAGCCACCATGTGGTTGCTGGGAATTGAACTCAGGATTTCTGGAATAACATTTAGTGCTCTTAACCACTAGGCCATCTCTCCAGCCCTGGGCTATTGTTAGTTGGAAGGTTTACTAGTGTTTCAATCTCATTTGTTATGAATTTGTTTGGCTTGTTGATCTCTTCATGGTTTAAAGTTGGTGATTTGGCTGAAAAAATGGTATACTGTTTGTTTTTTTAAAGTATGCTCTTTAAATATTATGAATTTCTTTGGTGTGTTTTGTAATGTTTCCATGTTTATTCTTGACTAAATGGAATACTGTTTGGTTTGGTTTTTTAAGTAGTTCCTTTGAATATTCTAAACTTCGGTGTCTATTCTAATGTTTCCGTGTTTCTTTCTGATTCTGTTAATTTGGGTCCTCCCTTTCTTTCTTTGGTTAGTTGAACCTCATGTGTTTATCTTCCCATAGAAGCAGCCCTGAGATTCATTGATTCTCGGTAGTTTTCCCCTTTGTTTCATTTCATGGATTTCTGCTCTGAGTTTTAGTATTTCTTGATGCAAATTAGGTTTGGGTTTAGATTGTTCCTGTTTTTCCAAATATTTGAGTGTGTCATTAAGGTATTTATTTACTTATGCTCTTTCTGGTTGTTGAATGTAGGGGCTTAGTGTATAAATTTCCCTCAATAAGGCTACTTACTATGTACTACATAGGGTTTGTTTGGTTGTATTTTCATTTTAATTTCATTCCAGAAATTTTTTTAAAAAATTTTTCTTGGTTTCTTCTTTGACCCATTTATCATTCAGTAATGAGTTTATGTACTTACTACAGATTCATTTGCTGTTAGCTTTAGGTTTTATTGTATTGATGTCATATAGAATATATAGAGTTATCCAATCTTCCTTAACTTGTTAAGATTTGCTTTGTTTCTCAGGTTGTGGCTTATTTTAGTGATGCTTCCATGTGCTGCTGAGTAGATCATGTGTTCTTTGGTGTTTGGTAAAATATTCTGTAGATATCTGCAAAGTGTTTTTTGTTATATGATAATTTTTAATTCTGATATTTCTCTCTGTTTGGTTTTTTGTAATGGGCTGAAGTTAACCTGTGTCTTTAATTCTAGTTGTACACTTTTTATGAAATTGGATGAACTGCAGTTTGAGGTACATCTCTGGGTATGTATGTAGGGTCTTAGAAGAATCCTAGAGATTGTGGTTGGTGCAGAGAAGGGTATTAAGTCTAAGCCTGGGCACTGGAGGTGGGACCCAGGCCAGTTTCAGGGATTGGTACAAGGAGGGAGATATCAGATAGGTTAACCTAGCTAGGCCTTAGTAACTAATGGTTTTGTTAATATGGCTGTGCAGAGAAATTGAATGTTAAGAATATCTTTGAAAAATGTATCTGTTGTGTTTTTAGGGTAGGATCTAGAAAGTACCTGAAAATATTTGGCAAAATTGAGTTAACCCTATTATCCATGTTGTATCAGCATCTAATCTGCGTAGATCCATAGCTGCATCAGTATTTTACTCATTGGCAAACTCCAAACCACTCCAATCACCACTTACTCAAGGGCAGACTTTCCATCTGTCTACTGAACTATTCATCATTCAATTAGCATAAGCCAAATAAGCCTTTTCTTTCCCAATTTGCTCTTGGTCCCAAAGCATCATCATAACCATAGTAACACAAGCTAAGACACAAGGGCTGCATCCAGTAAAACCCCTCCTCCCCAATGCTCTGCTTGATAAATACCCCTAAAGCACACCCAACAGCAATAAACTCCACCCACCTCCTTCCTCTGTGCTCCATTTTCTGGTCCATAACCCAGACTCTATTCCAGTGGCTTGTGGGTACTTGAGACAACCAGATAGCTAAAGGCCAGCATAACAACACCATCAACAAGGGCCAGAGCAATATAGCACCACCAGAAAACCCAGCTATCCTACTACAAAAAGCCCTGAAGAGCCTAAGGAGGCTGAAGCACAAGAAAATGACCTTAAATCCAATCTTATAAAGTCTTAAATAAGAAATGAATAAATCAATTAAAGAAATACAAGAAAATACAATCAAGCAGATGAAGAAAATGAATAAAACTGTTCAAGACCTGAAGATGGAAATAGAAGCAATAAAGTAACATAATCTGAAGGAATCCTGGAGATGGAAAACCTAGGGAAGAGAACAGGAACTACAGACACAGGCAACACCAACAGACTACAAGAGGTGGAAGAGAGAATCTCAGACATAGAAGATACAGTAGAAGGAATCAATATGTTGGTCAAAGAACATATTAAATCTAAAAAGTTCTTAACATAAAACATCCAGGAAATCTGGGACACCATGGATAGACCAAACGTTAGAATAATACAATAGAAGGAAAAGATACCCAGATCCAAGGCCAAGAATATATTCTCAACAAAATCATAGAAGAAACTTTCTGCAACTTAAAGAAAGAGATGTCTATAAATGTACAGGAACTTACAAAACACCAAATAGATTGGACCAGAAAAAAAAAATTCGCATACCACATGAAATGTATGTACAGAGGTTTTGACTCAAATGAAGCTAACTGATATCTACAGAACATTTCACCCAAACACAAAAGAATATCCCTTCTTCTTAGTTCCTCATTGAACCTTCTCCAAAGTAACAAAGCAAGCCACAACAATTGGAAATTAAAATAATCTCTTATAGCTTATCTGACCAACATGGACATCATCAACAGCAGAAACCACAAGAAGCCTATGAATTCATGGAAAATGAACATCTCACTACTCAATGGCCACTGGGTCATGGAAAAAAAGAAATTAAGGACTTTCTAGAATTCATTTAAAATGAAGGCATAATATACCCAAACTTATGAGACACAATTAAATCAGTACTAAGAGAAAACTTCATAGCAGGAAGTGCCTTCATAAGGAAATTGGAGAGCTCTTGTATGAGCAACCTCACAGAATAACTGAAAGCTCTAAAACAAAAAGATGAAAACACACCCAAAAGGAATAGATGGCAGGAAATAATCAAACTCAGGAGTAAAATCAATAAGTAAGAAATGAGAAGGATAATGCAAAGAATAACAAAATCAAGAGCTGATTCTTTCAGAAAATCAACAAGATAGACAAGCCCTTAGTCAAACTAACTGAAAGTCAGAAAGAATATCCAAATTAAAATCAGAAATGAAAAAGGAGACATAACAACAGACACTGAGGAAATCCAAAGAATCATTAGGTCATACTTCAAAAACTTGTACTCCATAAAATTGGAAAATATAAAAAAAATTGGATGATTTTCTTGATAGATACTACTTACCAAAGTTAAATCAAAATGAAGTAAACAGTTTAAAGTGACCTATAATCCCTAAAGAAATAGAAGCAGTCAGTAAACTCTCTTAACCAAAAACAAACAAACAAACAAACAAAAACAAAAACAAAACAAAAAAAAAACAACCAGGTCCAGATGATTTTAGTGCAGAATTCTACCTGATGTTCAAAGAAAAGCTAACACCAATACTACTCAAATGATTCCACAAAATAGACACAGAAGAAACATTGCCAAACTCACTCTATGAGGCCACAGTCACCCTGATACATAAACCACAGAAAGGCTCAACAAAGAAAAACAATGTCAGAGCAATTTTATGAACATTGATGCAAAAATACTTGCAAACTGAATCCAAGAACACACCAAAGACATCATCCACTATGATCAAGCTGCCTTCGTCCCAGGGATGGTTCAACATGAAACAATCTGTCAATGCAATCTACTACAAAAATAAACTGAAAGAAAAAAACCCACATGATCATTTCAATAGATGCTGAAAAAGCCTTTGACAAAATCCAACAGCCCTTCATAATGAGAGTCTTGGTGAGATCAGGGGTACAAGGCCTATACCTAAACATAATAAAAGCAATATAGAACAAGCCAATAGCCAACATCAAATTAAATGGAGAGAAACTTAAAGCAATTCCACTAATGTCAGGGACAAGATAAGGCTGTCCACTCTTTCCCTATCTCTTTAATATAGTACTTGAAGTTCTAACTGAAGCGATAAAACAACTAAAGAAGATCATGGGGATTCAAGTTGGAAACAAAGACGTCAAAGTATCACTCTTTGAAGATGATAAGATAATATATGCACTAGACCCCCAAAAACTCTACTGGAAAACTCATACAGCTGATAAACCCCTTAAGCAAAGTAGCTAGATAAAAAATCAACTCAAAGAAATCCATAATCATTCTTTATACAAATGATAAATGGGCTGAGAAAGAAATAAGGAAAGTAACACCCTTCACAATAGGCACTAGAAATATAAAATATCTTTCTGTAACTCTAACCAAGCAAGGAAAAGACCTATATGACAAGAGTTTCAAGTCTTTGAAGAAAGAAATTGAAGAAGACATCAAAAGGTAGAAAAATCTCTCAAGCTCATGAATGATAAGATTATCATGTTAAAATGACCTTTTTACCAAAAGCAATCAGATTCAATGCAATTCCCATTAATATTCCTAAACAATTTTTTACAGATCTTGAAACAACAATACTTAACTTTATGTGGAAAAACAATAACAACAACAAAAACAAAAAACAAAAATAACAACAACAAAAATAATAATAAACACCACAGGGTAGCTAAAGCTATCTTGTATAATAAGAGAACTTCTGGAGGCATTACCATCCATGATCTCAAACTGTACTATGTAGCTGTAGTAAAAAAAGAACCATATGGTATTGGCATGAAACAGACAGGTTGATCAAAGACCCAGAATTGAATCAAAGACCCAGAAATAAACCCATACATATACACGCAGTTAATTTTTGATGAAGAAGCAAAAACAATACAATAGGAAAAAGAATGAGTATTCAACAAATAGTGCTGGTCTAACTCAATGTCTGCATGTCAAAGAATCCAAATAGATCCATACTTATCACCATGCATAAAACTCAAACCCAAGACGATCAAAGACCTTAACATAAAACCAGATACCCTAAATCTTATACAAAAGAAAGTGGGGGAATAGCCTTTAACACATTGGCACAGGAGACAACTCACAAACAGAACACCAGTAGCTCAAGCACTATGATCAATAATTAATAAATGTGATACAATGAAACAGGAAAGTTTCTATAAGGCAAGGGACACCATCAATAGGACAAACCAGCAACCTACAGAATAGGAAAAGATCTTCACCAACCCTATAACTGACAGGGGGCTGATAAACAAAATACATATAAAAACTCAATAAATTATACACCCAAATAACCAAAATTTTAAAATGGGGTACAGAGATAACAGAGAATTCTCAACAGATGAATCTCTAATGGCCAAGAAGCACTTAAAGAAATGTTTGACATCTTTAGTCATCAGGGAAGTGCAAATCAAAACAAATCTGAGATTATATCTTACATCAGTCAGAATGAAGGAAAAAAAATCAATGTATAGCTCATGCTGGCACTGGGGAGAGGAACACTACTCCGTTTCTGGTGGGAGTGCAAACTTGTACAAGTACTTTGGAAATCAATTTGGTAGTTTCTAAGAAAACTTGGAATAGTGCTGCCTCAACACCTAGCTATAGTGCTTCTGGATATATACTCAAAGATGTTCCACCATACCACAAGGACATTTGCTCAGCTACATTTATAATAGCTTTATTTACAATAGCCAGAAACTAGGCACATCCTAGATGTACTTCAACTGAGGAATGGAAACAGAAAATGTGCTACAGTTTTACAGTGGAATATTGGGCAGCTATTAAAAACAAGGACATCATGAAATTTGCAGGCAAGTGAATAGAACTAGAAAATATCCTGAGTGAGGTAACCCAGACCCAGAAAGACACTTATAAGTGGATATTAGTCATAAAGTGCAGGATAACTATCTTACAATGCACAGACCAGAGAAGCTAAGTAACAAGGATGATCTAGAGGAGGATGCTTGAATCTCACTGAGAAGGAGAAATAAACTAGACCTAGGGGTTGGATGTATTTAGGGAACTGAGTAGGATAGGGAGTGTGGAGGGTAACAGGAGGGACCAAGTGCAGGGAAGACAAACGATGAGAAAACTGGGAGAAAGAACTGAGATTTGTATGAAGAACATCTTTGGGACAAACTAGAAACCTAAGACA
Source organism: Mus musculus (assembly GCF_000001635.26). Taxonomy (NCBI): domain Eukaryota; kingdom Metazoa; phylum Chordata; class Mammalia; order Rodentia; family Muridae; genus Mus; species Mus musculus. Next base: position 72,222,966 of record NC_000070.6, on the reverse strand, counting down.
AGGGAAACTCCCAGAACCCTATAAGGGTGACCCTAGCCAAAACTACTAGCAATATGGGATATGGAACCTGAACCTACCACCTCCAGTAACCATGGAAAACTTCCAATGGAGAGAGATGGGCATACCAACCTAGCCACAAAACCTTCACCCCACAATTTGTATAGCAAATGTGCAAGAATGAAAATGGAGCAGAAATTGTAGGAATCAATGTAGGAACCAATGACTGACCCAACTTGAGACCCAACCAATGAGAGAGAAAAACCCACCTCTGCATAACTGTCCTCTGAGAGACTTTACCCAGCAGCTGATGGAAACAGATACAGATGACAGAGTCCAGGGAATCTAAAGATTGCAAGAACCATGGGGGGTGGGGGTAAAGACATCACAAGAAAACCTATAGAATCAACTAACCTGGACCCACAGTGGCTCAGAGGGTCTGAACCACCAACCAAAAGCATGCATGGGACAGACCTAGATCCCCTTGACATATGTAACAGATGTGCAGCCTTGTTTTTGCGTAGGACCCCTGGAGCACAGGCTGTCTCTGGCTCCGTTTCCTACCTTTAAACCCCTAGGCACGATAGGAGAAGTATCTAGCTCTACTGCAACTTGATATACCAGGGTAGGTTGATGTCTATAGGAGGACTTCCCTTTTCTGAGGAAAAAGGGAGACAGGGTTAGTGGAAGAAAAGGGGGAGGAAGGGATTGGGAGGAGAGGAGGGAAAGGAAGCTGTAATTGGGATGTAAAATAAATAAAATTTAAAAAGGAGTAGTAGGAGTTCATGATGTACTGCAAAGCAATCTCTCATTCAACTGAAAAGACAACCTGCAGAATGAGAAAGAAAAAAAAAACTTTAGTAGTTATGCACTTGACAGAGGACGGGTGCGTTTAATATACAAAGAACTAAAGATAGTAAAGACAACGAAAGCAACCCAATTAAAAAGCTAGCTGTGAACAGAATAGAGAGTTCTCAACAGAAGAAATAAAAATGGATAAGAAGTATATTTCAAGTGTTCACCATCCTTAGCCAGCAGGGAAATGTAAGTTTAAAACTACTTTGAGTTTTATGTTACCTCAGTCAGAATGACTAAGATTAAGAAAGGAAAACAACAAATGTGGGTGAGGGTGAGGGGAATAGGAGCCCTCATACACATTTGGCAGGAATGTAAACTGGTACAGGCACTATGGAAATCAGTGTAGTGGTTCCTTACAAAACTAGAAATAGACCTACCATATGTTTCAGCTATATATTTCCTGAACATACATCCAAAGAACTGTTTTTCCAGCTACAGAGACACACGCTCACCCATGTTTATCCACGGTTTATCCGTGTTTATAGCTCCTCCATTCACAATATGGAGGGCATGGAAACATTCTAGATGCACTTTAACTGATGACTGGTTAATGATTTATATACTATGACATCTATACCCAATGTAAATGTATTCTCATTGTAGATAGATAAAGAAAAATAAAATTTCTGGGCCAATGAATAGAATTGGCAAACATACCAAGTGAGGCAGCCCAGACCCTGAAATAAAATGTTACATGTTTTCACTAATACATGGGTTTTAGTGTTGACTCTTCAATCTTGTGAGTTTAACTTGGAAGTACATTCAAACTCCAGTAACTAGAAAGGAGCCATTGTTGGGAAGGAGGAAGAAAGTTTTTAGGTGATAGGACATAATAAAATACAGTTGTTATGAAGAAGGACAGGAGAATAATGAGGAGAGAGGTTAAACAGAGAGCAGGATGGGAAGGTATTGTGGAAAATGAGCTCCAAAGAGGAACAACACACAGGTTTTTTTAAAAATTAATATGGAAGTATACTATTTCATAAGCTTTACATATACCTATGAATGTATATGTTCATATACATATATTTATTTAAAGGAGTTTAACTGGAATTAACCCACACAGAAAGTAGTTCTATATGTTGCCAAGTAAAAAATACAGCACCAGATATGTGCAGGCTCTCCTTCAGTTGATGGTCAGAGGTATCAATATATGCTATTGCCATTGCTATCGATGGCTCACCACAATGAGATAGTGAGACCTTATTGCTAAAGGCACCACACACTCTAGCCACAAGACATTGAGAAGTCAAGTTAGTATGCCTGGGAGGCTTTCTCCCAGCTACCCATCATTCATACCAGCCATTCAGGAGGCAGGCAGACTGCTGGGGCGTGGGCTTACTCAGGGGCAAATCCTTTGAGCTAGAATAATTACTTATCAAGGTACGCCCTAGCCGGGCGTGGTGGCGCTCGCCTTTAATCCCAGCACTCGGGAGGCAGAGGCAGGCAGATTTCTGAGTTCGAGGCCAACCTGGTCTACAAAGTGAGTTCCAGGACAGCCAGGGCTATACAGAGAAACCCTGTCTCGAAAAACAAACAAAACAACAACAACAAACAAGATATGCCCATAGATGCAATTGTGGCACAAATGTTATAAAGTTAACTAATTGCCTTCTGGTTGAACTTAACAACCAGTCCACAGGAAGAAATACATCCTTGGTATTATAAGTCTGGTCAAGAATCCATGGCTGGGGAACTCATAGGTTCCAGGGTTGAATGCACTAGGATTATTTTTGTTAAGGGGCTCCTGAATCCTCATCCCTAACTGAGAAACTATTAAACCAGTTGGGATTTGACAGAAAGTCCTGCAGGGAGCTCCTGGGAACAGCACTCATGCCACAATGAGTTATTGCTGTTGCGGGTCTCTTAGAGTCATCTATGTTCCAGTAAGTAACCCCTTATCCATACTCCATTGAGTGCTCAGTATGCTCACTAAGCCAGACTTGGATAGAATTATTTCTTAATTCAATTTGCACTTTCAACTTTACATATGTTTTAGTACGAAATAGAGTTTATTTAGTGGATGGGGAGGGAGTAGAGACAGAGAAAGGCAGAGGTGGGGAGGGGAATGGGGGGAGAAGGGACAGAGAGGATATGAGAGTTAGAGGGTAAGAGAGGAAGAAAGTCTCAACTTTATAAGTTTTAATACATTTATCTAAGTCTATATGCCTATGTGTAAGCATGAATGTGGAGATAAGAGAACAACATGCAGAAATTGGATCTGTCGTCACCCTACCTTGTTGGCGTGGGAAATAAACCTATCAGGCTTGATGGCAAGTGCCTTTACCCACGGAACAATCTTGCTATCCCCTGATTTCATTTGTTTAGTTTATCATCGGTGATCTAATCTGACTGGAGATGTTTTTTCATGTATCCTCAGGAATTCACACAATTACACAAGTAACAATGACTTTGAACTTTTGATCTGTCTATCTTAGTCTCCTGTCCAGTTCACTTTCCTGATGATGTGATAAAACACTTACCAAAAACAATCTAGGGAGAGAAGAGTACAGCTCATCTTACAATTTAGTCCATTGTGAAGAGAAGTCTAGGTGGGAATTGAAGTAGAGACCATAAAAGTCCCCAGGCTTGCTCAGCTACTTTTCTTATTCTAATCCCAAGCCTATCTGCTCAGAAGTGGCATCACCTACAGAGGACTTAGCTCTCCCACATCAGTCATTTATTAAGACAATACTCCTGAGAATACCCATATCAGGTCAATCTGATGGTGGCATTCCTTAATTTGTATTTCTTATTCCCAGGAATGTCTCGGTTTGTGCCATGTTGACAAAAACTACTCAAGTAATGGGATTATAAAGATGTGCTGCCAACACCTAGCTATTTTAAGTTTTTTAAGTGTAAATATAGTAATTGTACATACCATTGTGGTATAATGTAATAATTCAATACATGTAAAACCTACACTTTCCTGTTTTCTGATTTTACAACAGAATGTCCAACACAGAGTATAATTCCAAGCGGGATACGTAGAACTCAATGGTAGACTATGGGCACAGCATGCACAATTCCCTGGGTATTGGATGAACAACTGATGTGTTCCCAGCATTCCTTGGTTGTCTGTTATTGTTTTTGTAGAGTTGAGACCTCATGGACTTTGATGTTGTTGTATCTGTTGTTGAGACCTAACTTTGATTGGTATAAGAGTTATTATCTCCTGAGACATGGCAGAAAAGCAACTGGCAGATACAGGAGAATATGCTATGCAGAGTCTGAGAACAGTTTTTATTGTGGAGAGTAGGGAAAGGGAAAATGGCTTCACCAGACCCATCGACTACTTTTCTGGACAAGCAGATTTATGAAACTGTAAGCTCCAGGACATATCCCTTGTCTTTGTCAGCATGTCTATACTGTCCTTTCAAGCTTGTGTTTAGGTAGTCATGGTTATGAGTCTTACAATTCTTTTTACACTGGGTCTCACTATGTAGCTGTCTAACCTGGGACTTACTGCGTAGACCAGGCTGGCCTTGAACTCAGAGATATCCACCTACTTCTGCCTCTTAAGTGTTGGGATTAAAAGTGTGTGCTATACACCTAGCTTCAAAGTAATGTTTAATGTAGTTTTTCATATTTTATGGTAATAATTTTTAAATGTGTTCTATGTTCCCAGACAATTTTGTCTACATTCCTTTTAACTGAAGTATTCATAAAGTTGTAAATCTCAGGATAGTTGCTTCACTGTTTTGTTGTTGTTGCTGTTGTAAATATTCTATCTTGAAGTCTCTTGAATTCATCATCTCCATGTGGTTTCTAATACTGACTGAACTACAGCTTAAGATATGAACTGAATGCTGTCAGAAAGCATGCAACTCATGGTGGAGATATTTTTCCATTGACAGACATAACTTCAGAGCCCAAAGATATCTGCTTGTTCTGTTTTCAAATTTTTCAAGTGTTACTTTCACCTTGAAAATATCAAGTGAAATTTTGCCAAGCTTGTGGGCAAAATTCCATGTGAATACATGTACCTGTTCATGTATTGTATACCCACATTTTTCTATCAGTAGATCTATGGAGAAAGTCAATAGAAGAGCAATTATTGTACTAGCCATGGCCAGTGAGCTCTGTGGAGTACTATGATTAGAGGCACAGCTCTTCCACTGGGGACTCTGAGCTTCAAACTCCTTGCCAGTGAAATAAGGACAATAGAAATAAAAGAGGAGATAGAAATCAGTCAGGCAGTTTGATGGACAAGGATCAAAATTCTTATCTATAGCCCAGAACTAGAATTGTTCTTGGTTTTGTCCTAGAAGTGTTTAGAGGATTTCCTGCCTGATTTTGCTTCTCCTTTTACATGACTGCCTGGAAGCCTTTTGTGAGGGTGTGAATGGAACTCTAGTACACACTTGAGGAGAGGCACAAATATCTTCTCCTATATGTTCTATAAAACATCCCTAAATTAGCAGCTGAATGGCACTCCATCTCTGCTTGCTTTCTTTTTAGCTTCCAACTATGAGCCTATAATAAACTTCTTCCTAAAACCTGACCATGTTTGTGGCCTGCAAAATCTACTCTTCCAATTCATGAGACAAGAATGTAAAACAGCTGAGTCATTAGAAATTTCACATAACCATGAGCTTCTATCACCCTAACTCCTGAGTTAAAATCACAAGAAGTTAGACAGCCTCTGTAGCACTCAAGGAGCCTGCTTATCATAACCACCATTTCAATAATATTTAATGTAATCCTATGTAAGGAGGAAAAGATGATACAGACATGGAAAATACTTAGACTATCAGTGGTGAGCTAGGAGTGTAACTCAGTAGTAGGATGCCTTATGTTCAATCCCCAGCAGCTAAAAAAATAAAATTCACATAACCTACATCTCAATCACTCTCCCTCCACCCTTTCTTTCTTTCCTCTCCCTGATCCCCATCTTCTCCCTGCCTCTTCTTTTGAGATAGGATGTCCTGTAGTCTAGACTAGACTCAAACTTCATATGTAGCCAAAACTGTTCTTGAATACCTGACCATCATGGCTAGGAGCATGGCAGGCCTCAGGCAGGCATGGTGCTGGAGCAGTTTGCTGAGAGCTCACATACTGAGACAAAAGCCACAGACAGAGAGATAGGTATTGGGATCACATGGGCTTTTGAAACCTCAAAGCTTGTGTCCCAGGGATACACCTTGTCAAACAAGGCCATACCTCCCTATCCTTTTCAAACACTTCTACAAACTGGGGATCAACTATTCAACTATATTAGCCTATGGGGGGCATTTTATTCTAACATCACAGACACCATTCAAACCCTATCTAACCCTGCAACTTACCTTAGAAACATAAAGCTAGTTCTTATTTTTGTTGATGTTTTGTTTTGTACACCTTTCCTCACATGGTTCTCAGGCATGGAGGCCCAGCTCATTTTACTAACCGCATCCAGTCTCAGTGATCTCTCTTACTTGCTATCCCTATACACAAAGTCTCGAGTTCAGCTACCAACTCCACTCATTCTGCCCACTCCACCCATCTCTGCTGTGCATACTTAGGCCCCTCTCTAAACAGACACTTGACTTTTGTTGCCAACCCCAAACATCCTGAGGACTTCTCTCTAGGGAGGTACACTAGACCCATTCTTGCTACTCTTCCTACCTTTGTGGCCTGCCTAAGGATCAGTCACGTGTTTAACACTTATATTCTGACCCTTCTCCCTCGTGTAGGGATCCCAGACTCTCATTGCCAATTCTACTAGTACCTGTTACCTGAATAAAACTTCCCTAGACTTCTGATGATTGATTGTAAGAACCCACTAACTCTATAAAAAGTTCTGTTTTGGGGCTTAGAAACTCATTTAGCTCAAGCTGAGCCAAGACAACTTCTGAAATACCATTTGAACATCAACACTGAATTGCCCAAAGACTGAATCTTAAATTCTGTATACTTGTGCAACAACTGGATAAGTAACAGTAATAGGAAACAGAACTTCAAACAGCCATTGAAGGAATCAGAGACAAAATTTCCTTAACAGGAAACAACTCCAATGACCTACCTCCAGGTACCTAGAGGCTCCATCACAAATATACAAACACGAATAGCCAAAACAAGAAGTCTCCACCAAAAGTTAGTACTCCCATAGTAATGTCCTCCAATAAAAGGATGACATAAAATGTCATAAAAGGATGACTTAGATAAAGACAAAGATTTCAAATGATGAAAACAGAATTTCATAAAGAGGTAGAATCTTTGAAAAAAGCAAAAAAATGGAATTCAGAGGAAAGCCATACTCACAGATTGAATGAAACAAGTGGTAGACAGAACATTGGGTCTTGAAACCAAGGTAGGAGAATTGTATCACTCAATCAAAGAAAATATCAAATCCAAAAGATTACAAGAATAGAATATACAGGAACACTTGAGATACTGTAAAAGATCAAACTTATGAATAATAGAGATTGAAGAAGGAATAGAGTTCCAGGTTAAAGATACAGAAAATATTCTCAACAAAATCATAAAAGTAAACTTTAATACAAGGAAAGAGATGCTTATCAAAATCCAAGATTTGTAAAGAAACTCATACCATATAATAGTCAAAACTCTAAATGTATACAACAAAGAAAGGATATTGAAAGCCACAAGAGAAAACTATCAACTCATATAAAGGGAGGCCCATGAGAACAAAAGCAGCAAAGAAGACCATGAGAACCACAAGAGATTGGACTAATGTTCTATAAGTTACGTAAGATCACAGATGCCAGACTATCATATACCCAGAAAAACTATCATTCATAATTGAAGGAGAAATGATGTTGTACATCTTTAATCACAGCACTCTGGAGGTGGTAACATATAGATTTCTGATAGTAAAGGCCAGCCAAGTCTACACAGTGAGTTCAGGGTTGGAGGAGTACAGACAGCTAGGATTACATAGAGAGACCATGTCTTAAACAGTAAGTAAGTCAGTCAGTCAGTCAGTCAGTAAGAATAAATATATAAATGAATAAAAGAGGTCTGAAAAAATGCTGCAAAACAGCCTGACAGAAATATACATTGTTCAATAATTCTTAATAATCATGGTCTTAACTTCTCAATAAAATGATTAATAGGATGGATCAGAAAAATAGCATCCATCTCTTTGCTGCCTCTAAGAAACATAGTAGTGCAATAGTGGCACAAACATCAGGGGATCAAACAAACATTTTCTTATTAGTTTTAAAGGCCACTGCACAAGATAAAACCCTTATCTGAAGCCATTATGTAGCAAAGAACCTCTGGCTAGTCAGGACACAGGCTCTTGAAAGAACCTACTACTATTATTCTGCCAAATAGATGTAGTATTAATCTGACTCCTAATGACTGGTCAGCATTACACACATAGATTAATGTACCTCTCAACTCCCATCACAAGAAGTTTCTATTCTCAAGGGAAGAGGTATAGGCTGAGGAACAGTCAGAGGGCAGAGCAGGAGGGGGATAACTACTGGGCTGTAAAAAATGATTAAAGAATAGTAATAAAAACATAAAAAGAAGTTTCTATTTGTAGTAGATGATTAACACAGAGGCCCATACTGGTAAATTAAGAGACTGCAGAATGCTCAGCCTTTTCTATATAACAGAACATATATACCAGTATACTCCCCCAGTTTCAAAGGTTTGGGGATCATATGGAAGGAGGGGTTGAGAGAGTGTAAGAGCCAGAGATGGTGAGTCACTACATGGAAACATTGTGGACATGGTAGGGAAGCTTCCCATATACACTTGCCACTATTAAGGCAGTATCTATAAGACCTGGGTGTGGGAAGCCACATACGCCATGACAAGATGGCGCCGGCTACCGCTGGCCACCACCTGTAAATTTGGGTAAATAACCAATGTGCACATGTGCATAAGGGTTTCACACTAAGTCACAGCCCATCCTGGGGAATGTAAATGAGGCACTGAAAGCACAACCAATCAGGTACGGACACGCCACTCCTAGGCCTATATAAGTAATGCCAGTTTTGGGGCTCAGGTTCTTTGCGCCTTCTCTATCAAGCTCTCCCAATAAACGTGTGCAGAAGAATCCTGTTGTGGCATCTTCCTTGCTGGCGAGTCAGACGTCTACACCTGGGCAAGCATAACCTAGTCCTCTCTGGGGAGGAGAGTTGAGCATACAGTCTCACCACTAGCCATGCAGCTACTGGCAGTTGTTAGCTGGTAGGAAAGAAAGAGACAGTTTTCATTAAGAATATAGTCTTGGTAAAGAGATCATGCGTCAGTAGAAGATCACACATCTAATTCATGAATATTTGAGCAGCACAAATTGGTTTTGGAGGGGTTTTTTTTGTTTGTTTGTTTGTTTGTTTTCTTATATTGGATGGGTAGGGGGAACAGGAAATGATGAATCTGAGAAGAGTTGGAGGAGGGTGAATATAATCAAAATATATTGTATAAAATTCTGAAAGAATTTTGAAAGAAGGGTTTTTCTAATTGGGCAGATCAATCACACTCAGTCAAGAGACCACCACTCAGAAATGCAGGTCTACCCTAAGCTAGGCTAAGAGATTTAAGGAATAATTATCCCTTTAATACGACAGTGTATCTTTTCTTCCCAGACTTCCTGCTCTGCCTAGTGCAATTGCTTACAGAGCTTCAGTCAGACAGCTATATAAGTCTGCTTGCTTTTCTAAATTATTCAGAAGCTATCATTTATCTTTTCTTCTTTTTCTCTCTTCTAAGCATACTTTCTCTAACATTTGGGGCTTCACTCTTCTCTAAAGCTTTCCTATCATGTGGGTTTTTCTCTGCCATATGGCTCTCCCCCATTCTGGCCTAACTCAAATGGTATGAATTCTCTTCTTCTCCATCTTACTCTTCTGGGCAGCTGCCAGGATTTAAAAATTGCTTGCCCCGGGGTCTTCAGTTAGTTAATCAATTAACCCAAGGATTAGACATGAGTCTTTCTTAGCTATAGCTACTTGGGGGTAGGGGGAATGAAGTGAGAGAATTGAGCAAGCCATTCATTCATCATGGACTTGTAGGTGATAGAGAACTTGCCTAGGTAGTGGTTTATTACCTCTGGCTTGATTTCCATCTTGTTGAAGGCCTTGCTGTTACACATGTCCACCATGTTGTGCACTATATCAAGCAGGACAATCATATCTCACAGTTGGGTCTTCATCACTGCTGGCTTCTTCATGAAAGGTGCCTCCTCCTTTGCCTTGGACAGGACAATCATATGTCACAGTTGGATCTTCATCACTGCTGGCTTCTTCAGGAAAGGTGCCCCCTTCTTTGCTTCACACAGGCACTTGTGTAGTGAGTGTTTCTTCTGTCACAACTGTATGTCTGTGCACAAGATTCATGAGTTGCCCTCAGAAGCCAAAATTTCATGGAAATGAAATTATATTTGATTGTTAGCTGCCTGCTATGTTAGTATTGGGCACTGACCTGGGTCTTCTGGAATATTAGCAAGTGCTTAATTTCTGAGTCATTTCTCTAGCACCATTGTTCCATTCTTAAATTCTTTTATGATTCTGAAATGGGTAGCCTGATTTCCATGGTAACATGTGACAACTATAGTGTGACTCCTCCTAATTTCTATTAATAAAACAACAATCTCATAGTTGAACCACATGGTATACCTGTCATAATTTCTTTCCTTTTCTTTGTTTCTCTCTTTTTTTTATCTGAATTTTTCTTTTTTTCCTTTTCTCTTTCTCTCTTTCTTTCTTTCTTTCTTTCTTTCTTTTAGCAAATTTATTTCTAAAAATTTTCAGGAATTCAAAATGTAAATAAGAGGACACTCCCCTTTTATCCATCAGAGGGAAATAACTTTTACTGAAACACTCCCTGACATTTGAAGATAGTATCTTTCTAGAACTGCTAATTGGAAGGCACTTTTCTTAAGACAGGCATTATTCTTGGAGACAGCCTGTTTACATTAACCAACATTTCTCTAATACTTGTCAGTGTTTTATAACACACTCTCAAGTGCCAATTGTAGCTTGCCAGTTCTCCTCAAGTGCGGAGGCTGCAAAAGGAGGAAATCAGAATGGAAAAGCAGTCCCTTGGGGTTGGTACTGCTATAGTAAAACAGCTTTGATCCTCTGTTTCATTTTATGTAGTCATTAGTATACAGATGGTAGTTAGAAATACTGGATGAACTGATCAGTTATTGTGTGTAGAAAGTGGTGGTTTCCCTGTATTTTCATATTTATTGTCCTTTAAGGCAAGTGAGATTTATTATAAACTGTAGACTGATAGGGTGAGTAAGTGACTGAATGGTTTAGGGCACGTGCTGTTCTTCCAGAAGACCTTGGTAGGATTTTTAGCACCCATGTGTTGTGTCACAGTCGTTTGTAAATTGTGTTCCAGGAGATCCCTCCTCTGACCTCTGTGGATACAGACAAACCTGGGCAAAACACTCAAATACTCACAAACAAACAAACACAAAGTAGACAATGAATCTATTTACACACAAACCATAATCCGTTAATGTTTAACAAAATTTTCCCTCTAATAAATATAATGCAGATAGAAAAAAAACAAAACTGAAGAAAAAGTATTTTCTTTTGAGGCAGAATCTTATGTAGCCCAGGGTAGCCTCATATCCCTATGTAACTAAGGATGAATTCAGCTCTACCTTGAACTCCCCAACCTCTACCTTCAGTGCTGGGATTCTAAGTGTGTACACAGCTTGGTTTGTTCACTGCTGGAAGCCAGACTCTGGGCTTTGTACATGCCAAGTATGATGCTTCCAACTGAGTCATATTCCTACCATAAAGAAAGCAACAGATACATGGGGTATACTAGCTGTCTCCTCTCAGGTACACCTTATCACTTTTCAAGGCACTTCTGGAAAACTTCATTAATATGTTATAAACACAGTGGGATCTTCATTCCTATTTGGAATCCTATCTGCTCTCGCAGATTCAAACATTGCTAAGTGAAGATAGTGAAGGGGAAAACTGTATATGTACAGAACATTCCAGACTCTACCATGCCATTATCTATTTAATGACACAGAATGATTTCACAACATTCACATCTCATTATATGGTGTGAATAATCAAGAGATGACTTAAGTATACAGGAGGATGTGGCCATATCTAGAGAACCTGAGCATTAACAGATATTCATGGAGGCCTAAAACCAATCCTCTCAGGTGCTAAAAGGAGACAGTGGGACTCTGTGGTTCTTCGTGAGGACAATGGCAACTGTTAGATTTAGTGTTCCTTTTCATTTCATATTAATATCGAGTGGTGGGAATATAGTATAATAATGGACATCAGCATGAGACTTCAAAACATAGAAAAAATTGAGCTCATATGATGTAGCACACTTGTATGCTCACACACACACTAAATAAGTAAATAAATAAATAAATGCAAATTAAAATATTTAATAGACTCATTTTGTAAACTAAGCTGGCCTCAAACTCATTTTGTATACCTGTCTGCCTCTGCCTTAAGTGATGGAATAAACTTGTGTCTTTATTCCCAACACTGGGGAGAGGCAGAGGGAGATGGATCTCTGAGTTCAAGGACAGCCTAGTCTACAGAATGAATTCCAGGGCAGCCAGAGCTACACAGAGAGACCATGTCTAGAAAAACAAACTAAAATTCAAAATAAATAAATGAAATATTAAATAAAAGTAAAGATGGAGAGGACTAGAGAAATGGCTGAGAGGTTGAGAGTTGTTCTTCCAAAACGACCCCAGTTCAATTCCCAACACCCACAAGGAAGCTCACAACTGTGTATAATTCCAGTTTCAGGGGATCTGACATCCTCACAAAGACCTATGTGCAGGCAGAACACCAAATGCACATAAAATAAAATTAATTAATTAAAACAATAAAGATGGAGAGAAATGGAGAGAAATACCTGGTACATCAACCTTTGTACACACATACTGGCATACTCACAGGAACATGTACAGACATACAAATCAAAATGCACGATGAAGGAAAGAAAAAAGAAAGGAAGGAAAAGAAAAAGAAAACTGAGGGGCTGGAGAGATGGTCCAGCAATTAAGAGAGCTTGCTGCTACTACAGGGGTTTTGTTTGTTTGTTTGCTTGTTTTAACAGTTTCCAGAACCTATGTCAGGAGGCTCACAACCACCTGCGACTCTAGCTCCTGTACAACTGACTCCTTCCGGCTTCGAGGGCAACAGACATGTGCCCCCCCCACACACACACCTCACATACGCGCACACACACACACACACACACACACACACACACTCAGAGAGAGAGAGAGAGAGAGAGAGAGAGAGAGAGAGAGAGAGAGAGAGAGAGAGAGAGAGAGAGTTGTAAAGGAATATTTAAAATTCTACCTAAAAATAGTTAAGTTTCATGGTTCATGGCTGTGCTCAAGTGATAAAAGGCTAACAGATCAACTATTCATGAAAGCAGCTGATAGCAGGATAGTTTTTCTAGGATGATTTAAAGAATAAAATGCAGGAAAAGCAAGTATCATCAATCAGCCATGATTTATTAAAAGCAAAAGCACTCCCGTGAATGCCTACACACACACACACACACACACACACACACACACACACACCTCCAACAGTGTAGGCTTTTTGTTTGAAGTTGGGATGAATTCCCCTTTGCCCTCAAGAGTTGGCTAGTATAGGGAGCTATTTCAGGGGACTAAATATTCCAGATAATAGAGAGACCCTTCCCACCACAGAACCCTACAAGGTAAGAGATTTGAACATTCTGTGGTAGGGTGTGTGGGAAGAGTCTTAGTCTTAGAGAGAGACAGGACTCTTCCTAGGGCCTCTTTTCATTGTCTGTTTGTCTGCCGAGAATCTGTCTGAGTCTTTATTCCTCAAAGTTAAAATGCAATTGGGTAGTTAACGGAAATAGTTTTGTTCTTCATGTTATCAATTTTTCTAAGTGGTTATACATGTTAAAGCTCACAAAAGATACTTTAGAATATTATGAAGGCAATGATACTAAAAATATCCATTTTACACTAGTTGATAACTAGTAGAGATTTCAGAAAAGGTAAACAATTTTTGTTTTGTTTGTTGTTTTTCGAGACAGGGTTTCTCTGTATAGCCCTGGCTGTCCTGGAACTCACTTTGTAGAACAGGCTGGCCTTGAACTCAGAAATCTGCCTGCCTCTGCCTCCCGATTGCTGGGATTAAAGGCGTGCGCCATCACACCAGACAAAAGCAAACAAATTTAAACGGAGTAACAAAGTTAACTTAAAACCTCCGAGGATCCAGAACAAAACCATTGGGCAATAATTTATTACTTATGGCAGGTTTTCCATGACTAGAACAACAACAAAAAAAAATCTTATACTCTTTTCCCAGAGACACTATATAAATTTTTTAACTGAAGCAAATGGCACTCCCCATAAGAAAAATAGGTGAAGGGGCTGGAGACTCTACTCAGCAGTTTTTCCTGAGGATCTGGGCTCAATTCACATCACCTACAGGGTGGCTCACAACCACCTGTAACTTCAGAGGATCTGAAACCCTTTCTGTCCCCTTCGGACACTGGGCATGCTTGTTTCACATAAATACTTGCAGGGGAAACACCTATTATACACATAGAATAAAAATAAATAAAAACTTTTTTAAAAGAAAGAAAAATAGGTCTGAGTGATGATGAACTTGTTTTCTTAGACTTATAAAAATAATTTTTAAAAAGGTATTGAAATTGTTTTGTGTTTTTTGTATTTGTGTGTGTGTGTGACTTGTTCTCCTTTAGAGGTCAGAAAACATGCTGCAGGAGGTGTGACCTCTCCTCAAGAGAATGCCTGAGGTTACACCCAGGCGGTAGGCTTGGCTCCAAGTGCCTTTACTTTCTGGATCATCTAAAAAGCCTCTTTATAGGCTTTTCATCATGAAAAAATTTAGACATATAAAGGATAAATTGGTAATGACATGAATAGCTATAGACTCATCCCATAAATTCTATAACAGTAAGACTGTTGCCAAATTTGTTTTCTTTTCTCTCTGGACACACTATTTGTAGCTGGAGACATTGCCTTTGTATTCTTTAATTTTATACAATAACAACCTATTGATATAATCACATCATTTTCATTAACAAAAGAATTCAAATTCTATATTACCCAGTATCTAGCCCATATTAAAACTACCCATAACCTGTTCCAGGTTTTCAATCCAGGAGCTAATAGGATTTGCATATAGCATCCCTGACCCACCCACCCTCCACCAGCCCAAAGATCTTGCTAGCTTCTTCCTTTTGTCATTCTCTTGTTTCAGCCTCCTGAGTACTGGCATCAGTGGCCTGTGGGCCACACTGGGCAAAATCTTACATAGCATCAGCCACCTGGCAGACATCTAGATTTTTGGTTTTTTTTTTTTCAAAGATTTATTTATTTATTATATGTAAGTACACTGTAGTTGTCTTCAGACACACCAGAAAAGGGCATCAGATCTCATCACGGATGGTTGTGAGCCACCATGTGGTTGCTGGGATTTGAACTCAGGACCTTCGGAAGAGCAGTCAGTTCTCTTACCCACTGAGCCATCTCTCCAGCCCTAGATTTTTGTTTTGTTTTACCTTTAGGTGCTGGAGATCGAATCAAGGGCCTTGAACATGCTGGGCAAGATTACATAACAAGTCTGTATTTTGTTTCCTTTTCTTTCTTTGACTTTTAATTGACTTTAAGAACAAATTTATTTGGGAGCCAAAGAAACAGCTCAGCCCACTTACTGTTCTTTCAGAGAAGCTAGGATCTGTTCCTAAAACCCACATGGTGGCTCATAAGCAAGCACATCTGTAACTCCATTTGCAGGTCATCCTACGCCCTCTTCCGTCTACCTTGGGCACCCAGAACTCTCTGTACTCACAAGTAGGACAAGCATATACATGCAGACCAAAGAGCCATACACATACACATAACATAAAATTAAATACTAAATTAAAAAATAAAACCCCTTGTTTCTGTATCTTTATTACTGTGTATATGCATATGAAGTGTGTGGGGGGCACAGACACCAAGGCAGAGAATAATTTTCTGTAGCCATTTTACACCTTCCATTTTTATGCGGGTTCTAGCAAACAAATTCAGGCTGCCAGGTTTGCTCACCAAGTGCAATTACCATTGAACCCTCCTGCCTGCCCATTTTCCGGAGATGGCTGTTTTTAGGAAATAATCCTCCTTTTACTTTGTTTCCATCTGTCTCTTAACATTGACTTTTACATTTTTATATTGAGAAGCAAATGAAGCACTTAGTATACATCCCATAGCAGAATCTGACTTATTTAAATCTTGTAATAACCCTGGCTGGCCTTGGACTCAGTAAGTAGCCTAGACTGGTGTTGAATGCCTTGATTGTCCTGTCTCTACTTCCTAACAGGTGGCATGATAACAGGTGTGGCCCACGGTGCCCACTTGGTTCAGTCGGTTTTCAAAACAGCCCAAGGGTAGTTGTTTTGTGGAATATCGCAACATACAGTTTATGGCATTTGACTTCTAGACTTGACGTTACATTATAGAAACATGGTGGCACCTTGAATATGCTCTGGCCTGTTTGTGGGTTGTGGTCCACTGAAGTTGTCTATCCTTAAGAAGACCAGAGTGTAAGTGTTACTAAAGGCAGTGGTGGTGCATATCTTTAATTCCAGCCAGCACTCTGGAGGTAGAGGCACGCTGATGTCTGTGAGTCTGAGGTCAGCCCAGTATAAGTTCCAGGATAGCCAAGGCTACACAGAGAAACCCTGTTTCAAAAAACCAAAACCAAAACAACAAAACAAAACAAACAACACACACACATACACACACAAGACGACCAGAGATATCCTATTAGTTGAGTTAAGCCTTAAGCTCTTCAAAGACCTGGTTCATTTCAGAAAGATATTTTATTTAAATAATATTGTCAGAACAAAAGCTTTCAAGATCTGGAACATGTCTGTTTCAATCTGTTGATTTCCTGGCAATTCCTTGGTTTATAGTCATTAAAGGGGTCACATTGCCTATTATGCAAATTTTTAGGAAGCAGCATCAAAGAGTTCTGTCTTTTTACCATCAAATGTCCTTCAGCTACAGTCCAACTTTGATCAACTTTACTGTGGATTAAAATAACGGTAAAGTTGAGTTCACTGAGATCCTTTGACAGGACTTCCAGGCAAAATTTGATCAGGTTCCCAAATACTACCTCTCCTTTCCCCAAAGCACCTTGCTGGGTGTACAGGGAAAAGCTCTAACAGGAACCTCTTCTTCAACTCCTTCAAACGCTCCAACCTTGAATCTGTTTTACTGGTGTGAAAAACCCTTCACTTTTTTTTTTTTTTTCTCTCCCAGACAGGAATCTTAGACTAGCCTGGACTAGAGGGTGACCTTGAACTTTCTGATCCTCTTGTCTCCAAGGGCGAGGATTATAGGCATCTGTCACCATGCCAGTTGATGTATTACTGGGCATTTAACACAATGCCTCTTGCAAACTAGCCAAGTGTCTTATCAACTAAGCTATGTGTTCCCCCTTGCCCAAATGAATCGGGCTACATGAACTAGAAGGAATGGGCCATCCCAGCACATTAGAAGTAAACAGGATTAGAAGGAATCCTACATGTGAAAGATCACGTAGTATAAGGGTATTTCTACCACAGCTCTGTAATGACTGCTTATAAACACATGTCGTTTGGGGTTGATACTTCTCTTGGAATACAGGCTTAAATAAACAAGTTTGTCTCTGGCTGACTGTGATGTTCTAGGGGCACAGACACAAGACTCTAATGGCCTGATTGACTGGCTTCCAGCTTCATAGTGGAGCACCTCGAGTTCTCAAACAGTTTACTTGAGTGCTGAGTGAATAGCTAGTCTCTTATAAGTTTGGGGACTTTACTAAGGTAAACAAATGGCTGGACTGCAAAAGTAATCACTGCATTTCCTCCCACCCTCATCCTGGTTTCCAGAATTCCTTTGCTCTCCTTTCACTCGCCTGCTTTCCCAAGTTTGATTTCCTATCCTGCGAAAGTATTGAAATTGCAAAAGAGACCTTTTTAATTATAAGTACTACAGTAATGAATTCAAGTACACTCATTTATCATAAAGGGCTTTCCCATCTGTCTCTAAAGCATACTTAGAAATGCTGTGTATTTGATAACATTAGCACCAAGCATCTTCCACATGTTAATGTTTAGCGTTTTTAGATGTTGTTGCCATTTCCCTCCTCCTTACAACTTGGTGGTGGTTTCAGAAACAGCACATTCATCTGTGTATTAAGGATCGCCTGTGTGGTCTCTTCCTAATTTATTTGTTCTCCTGTCCTAGGGGATCCATCACAATCCCCCTAGGCAGGGAGATTAGGGAATGGGGCTGTCTGCCTTTGCCCACCCTGCCAGATGAGGAAAAACAACTTCCCTAAGTCCCTCAAGTTCTTCTGGCCACTGTACAAATTGTTCTTGAGCATGGAGAGTTTCCAAAAGCCCTAATTAGCAACTCACAGCAAACATTTCTTTGCATTAGCTAATGATCCGGCCACACTTGTAAGCAAACAAAACCAACGTATCTAATCAATGCTGAAAACCAACCAAATGACTATTAAACATCTGGATGTAATTTTCTAGTTAGAACAAAATGAAAACATATGCAGGTCCCTTTGATCTTCATCTTAACAAAGAAATTGTTGATAAAAAGCATACTGGTCAGTCAATGTGTAATTTTCATAACGTCTGCTGGTTTCTCTTCAAATGCTCCCAGTTTAATTTGGTTGGTTTCCTGCAATCTCTAATTTTACCATATTGTGTGAAACCACGAGAGATTCTTTGGATGTGTTTTTATTTGCGGTTTTACTGCTGCATGGGTCTGCTACTGATTTTTTTTTTTTCTTCTCTGCCTACTCCCCCCAACTTCCTCTCTTTGGGAATGGGATTTGAACGAAATGTTACAAGCACCACTGAGAAAAATTTCTTGTGTACTCTACTCCTAGGTTTAAGAAAACACTTCAAACCAAACCAAACCAAACCAAACCAAACCCAAATCAACCCAGCCAGAGCATGTTGATTCTTGCTTATAATCCTATTAGTTTAGAGGCAGAGACAGGGGGACTGGGCTAGCTGGGTTTTACATAGTCAGCTCCAGGCTAGCTAAGTTTATAAGCAATACCCGTCTCAAATAAAAACATTACAAAACAAAGGCTGGGGATGTAGCTAAGCTGGTGGAATCCTTTCCTTGCCTGCACAAACCCTGTGTGGTGGCACTCTCATAATCCTAGAAGCAGGAGAATCAGTTTGAGGCCAGCTGGGACTACATGAAACCCTGTCTCAAAACAAAAGATGACAAAATAGCCATGTTTATTTATTTTAAATGATTATTTATACTGTGTTGAAAAACTGTAATTAGAAAGAAATGAATGAAAATACATCTATATGTGCATCAAGATAAAATGAACCAATAACAAGCTCCTCCAGAGGATGAAATGGGTATTATTTTTTCCAAGACACCTTTGGAGGTGGTATATTTAACATTATTGACAGATTTTAAAACAAAAGACTAAAGCCAGACTTGATGGTACATGTCTGCACCAAATCTCAGCACTTGAGAAGCAGTGGGACGAGGACAGCTACATATTCAAGTTTGAGGCCAGTGTAGACTATATACACAGTGAGTTCTAAGTTAGCTGCAATGCAGATTGAGACTGCTGTCTCAAAAAACAAAGGAATATACAAAAGTGTGAAATATCAAAATTATAGATCTATGAGCAAGACTATATTATTTTAAACAAGCAGGAAGTAACTGCACATATATTATTCATTTCAAGCACAGGATTAAAGCAACTTGATTGTCCTAAACACCATCATCCGTAACAGTTTGATGAGTTTTGCAATATAATTATTATAGCACGCCAATCAGAACAAATATGATCTTGAGAATGAAAAAAGACACAGATGCCTCCTATTCTCAAGGAAGATAACCTAAAGGGAAAGATGCCTTCAAAATCTAGACATCTTTTATATGCAATCAGAAGGCTTCCAATTTTAAAATACTGCATTAAAAAAAATCCAAAGAGTTGGTTCTCAAAGGCTGTTCCTAAGAAAGCATTAGTTAATAGAGTCATTTTAGTTTTTATTCACAACAAATTGGGAACTCTATTGAGTTCTGTGAACAGGTAGTGGAGAGTAAAGACAGCAAGTTAGAACTGATTTGGGGAGTGGGCAAGTTATAACACTTTGCTTCTGACCCTAAACTTAGTACTTTTAAACTTAATTATCAGTGTGTTCCAGTAAGTGAAGTAACACTTGATAGATAAAACTTTTGGATAGGACCCCGGGGAGAAAACTTCACGGTAGGCACAAGCATAGACTTGCAGCATCCCAAGTGTTTCCAACCTAGCCTGGGAGCTGATCAAATGGACTGGCCATGGACTGGAGAAAGTGATCAAATCCCTAGAGAGAGGATGCTTTCTCAAGAACATCAGGATCACAGGAGTTCAAAAAGCGCTGAATTGTTCCTTTGGCCAACCCACACACCACCAAATCTAACCAAGGAAAGAGAGCCCTGGTTTTCTTCTTTTTCATTTTGCATTCTATGAAAACTAGTAACATAAACCTCTTCCCAATTCCAAGAAAGAGCAACAACCTCAAATTACACTGAATCAGTTTAAGCATTCATTGAGGTCTACAGATTGGTTGATGCTTTTCTTCTGTTTTTCATTTATAATTGATGCACTTTCAGACACGTAAGTAGTATACATGTTTAAAAAGATCATTTCAAACACCGTAATGTAATACCCATTTTTTCGAGTATTTCAAAGAAAAAAAAAACCTGTTAGGAGCAAATTTATATCTATTTCAGAAAGCTCCTTTCAGAAAGTCTCTATAAAGTAAAACAATGGGGACGGATGTATTGACGCCCCAAACTTGTTAACTAAGTTTCAACAAAAGATAAATGCTTGCCAAAGCAGTGCCTTTCTTACCAGAGAAGTTACCACCAAGAAGCTAAAACTGCATCATTCACTCGTGGTTCAAATAAAAAAACAGCTCCATGAACTGCTCTTTAAAGAAGGCACACAGGTAAAGATACTACAGATTTTCTGTTAGAGAAACAGAAAAAAACAGAAACAAATAAACAAATCCGGCGGGTCAGCATTAGCTTAGTAGAATGTCTCCTTTATTTAAAACTTCGAAATTCCTCTTAAGTCAATCCTCATCAAACAAGATCCTCAAGCTGCTTCATTTACCAATTCTCAGTAGTTCCACGCTTCTGCCAGGAGGACAACCAAAGCAACTTGGGAGGGGGAGGGGGAGGTTTCAGGTCTCAACGTTGATTTATCCCATTGCCTTTCATTTCCAGACATTTGAAACTGACTAGTGCTTTCCAGGCAGTCTCCAAAAAACGCTTGGCCATTTCCCTCCTATCCAAATGTGAAAGCATTCCAAAACCGGAACTCATTATTTCTCACGGGGCGCATCTCCTCTGTGCCTGAAACACGTGTATCAAAGACTGCCGGCACCGGCACCTTAGGGATCTTTCATGCTAAAATGGAGACAGGTCGACCTTTCAAGAAGTGGCGCAAAATCCTACGAAGCCGGTGCAGCGGTTCCAGTCTTGCCACGATGTGTGTGCACGCCAGCTGCTGCGATACTCACGCACTTCCCATCAAAGGCACAGTTAACTTCTTTCTCGTGCGTCCGTGGAACGGCAGCTCGCGGAAAAATAAGCCTCCGATAAAGTTGTGAATGAAATCTCACCTTCAGAGTAGCACAAAGGGAACCAATACCGAAAAGCCGAGTTCTGTTCTTGTTACCAAGACGCATCCCTCCCCCAACAAGAAACCCCGTGGTTAGTCTCTGCTACTTTCACTGAGATTTCCTTCAAGGAAAAGCGGAGCGAGCCACAGGCTTCTGCAAACTTCAACCCCCTGCTTTTTACTTGCCTGCCGCGCGCAGGTCGCTCGGGCTCGCGCGCACTCGCGCGCTCCCTTACTCGCCCCACGTTACTTTGATTGACAGCTCGGCCCGCCGCTCTCCTTCCCACCGACCTTCCGAAGCCGCTTGCCAATCTCGGCGTCTAGCCGCTCCCCATTGGCTGGCGTGGGCGCCCCGCGGCTCCTCGGGCACCGCGGCACTCAGAGCGCACAGGACGCGCTGGCGGAGGAGGGGCCCAGGCGAGTGGGCGGGGAGACGCGGCACAGAGGCCGCGCGAGGTGGGCGGAGCGAAGGCCAACACAGGCTGCGGCCGGCCTGCGTCAGTGCCCCACGTTGGTGCGGCGCACGCGGTTGGCTGAGCGGCTGCGGCTCCGCCCACGTCCGTGGCCGCCTGGGTGCTTGCAGCCCCCGCCACACGGCTCGGGCGGGGTGCTGGTTTGCTAGCGAGTGTGAAACCGCGTGTTAATGTAAGCGGCGCAAGAGGCGCGGGCGGCGGCAGGAGCAGCGGCGGGGACCCCGCGTCCCGGGGCAGAAGCCGGGACTCGCCTTCGACGTGGCCCGCCGCGGAGGGAGACAGAGCGGCAGCGCGCTCTCAGTCGCGTGGACGTTTGCCTCCGGGTCGTGAGAACTTTGCGGTGGCAGGAGCTGGTCAGCCCTTTGCTAAGAGCCGAGGAGGGGAAGGCAGGCGCAGGGAGCGCCCGAGCCGCGGAGAGCGACCGGCGGCCTGATGCCCGGGGTAGAGGCGCGGCGGGCGGCCAAAGAGCTGCACCGGGATCACTAGCCATCGACTGGAGGGAGGACGCATACTGGCGTGACCCTGCCAGGACCCCGCTAGGCTTCGAAGCTCCACGCCCCGCCGGAGACTCGGCAACGCCGGTGGAGAGCCGCCGGTGACCCGGAGCTTACCGTCGTGGGAGCGGGTGACCTCCCGACCCGAGACGCGGCTCTCGCCGCTGGCTGTCTACGTGGGTTTTAGCCAAGGCGCCACCTGCACGACCGCCGACGCAGGGAGGAGACACACAGCCTTCCTGCATTTGTGAGCCGCAGAAGGGAGCGCGCCGGGGGCACCGGGTGGAGGGCCACCGGAGGTCCGGGCGCCCCCGCTGCGCAGACTCGCAAGCGCGGGGCCGGCCGAGCCGCCCGCAATGTGGCCCTGAGGGCGGGGGCCGCACCCGTCGCGCCCTGGCCTTGCATCCCGAGTGCCCCGTGCGCCGGCCTGCTGCGCTGCTTCACGTTCCTCGGCGGGATTCAAGTTGGAAGTGGCGCGGAGGATAGAGCTATCCCGGAACAGAGCCGCGGCTGCCGCCAGAGCGATGTTCCCGCAGAGCCGGCACCCAGTGAGTCGCCGGCGTGGGTGGGACCTTGCCCCGCGCGGGAGCCCACGAAGCCCCATTTCCCCTTGCCCGGCCCCCTCCCACTGGATGTCTAGACGGGCGGACGGGCGTCGCGCAGTCACGGCCCGCTTATCCCGAGGCCGAAGTGAGCCCTCTTCTCGCCTGTTTACGCGTAGTCAGTGCGGCCCGGACTGGGGGCCGAGAGGGAGTTGGCATTTCATCTCCAGGTCCCGGGTCATTCTCGAACCAGTTGGGGAGGGGCGGCCTGGACATCGAAACTCTGATTTGGGCCTTTTCAGCCTCCTCCGGGCCGGGTGACCCCAGAGCTCCGGGCACGCGCTGTCCACACTGGAGGCAGACTTATTCCTGAGCCTCCTGAGAAATTAGGGCCCCAGGAAGATCCGCTTTCTCCCTCTCTAAAGTGAACCGAGGGTTCTAGTTTGGGCCTCTGTTTTCCACCACTTCTAACTTTATGTATTTATTTATTTTTTTTGTTTATGTCCCATCCGCTTCTCCCTCTTACTTTTCTGCTTTATGCCCTCATCCTCATATCTCCTCCCTTGGTCCCTCATGCTGGTCACCTGCAGACGCCGCACCAAGCTGCAGGCCAGCCCTTTAAGTTCACTATCCCGGAGTCTCTGGACCGGATTAAAGAGGAATTCCAGTTCCTGCAGGCGCAGTATCACAGGTGCGTGTCGACCTACTCAGGGTGGTGGTCACCTGGGGCGGGGGGTGTCCCTTCTCACACACTGCCAGGCTGCTAGGGCTGCTGTACTTAGGGCTTGTGTCCAGGCGGTGGCGTGTGGAGTCACCGTTAAGCCCTGTCATTCACGTTACCCCCCTTTCGTCGCTCTTCCTGGGCCGTCCCTTCTGTTGTCTCCTCCTCCTCCCATTGTTTCCCCTTTGCGCATTTGTGGCTGTTCCAGGGAGTCCCTTTTCGTGTATTTTGGAGTTGCATGAGAACCGTCAATATTTGCGCTTCGTTTATTTATTTTGCAACAGGCTGAACTGAAACATGGGTTCAATCAATGGCTCGGTCCCGGAGTGTGTGTTCAGGAAAGCAAAGCCATGTTGCAATAGCTGTTTGCCATACAAGAAAATTGGGTTGTCTGAGACAAAGTCCATTAGGGGATGCTAGATGCCGTTAGCTGGGGCCATCAAGGGTTATTTAGGTGGTAAGGTGTAGATAATGTGCGTGTTTGAGTAGACCAGGAGACTAGAGTCACGTTCACCTCTGTTCTGGGTTCTTATGTAAGGATACCTTCTATGGATCGTTTAGTGGAAATTCTAGCTAAAGCCCCCATCTATAGATAATAGAAAAGCTAACTATTTTCCTACGATGAGGTTTTGACTCATTGTTGCTAAGCAATAACTTCGAAGGCGATTTTTACTTTTGTCAAGCCTGAGGAAAAAGACCAAAGAAAAGCTTGGTGGCTTGGGTCTGAGTTTTCTTAAGTTAGTCAGAGGCTTTCTGATTTTTGACCTTTTATCTACTTTTATATCATATCTCGAGAACTTGGGGCATACTTGGACACACTGTTTACTGAACAGGGACAGGAGAACTTCAACCCACTTCATTGCTGTAGCTGCTTGTCATAGCTTGGCAGCGATTCAAACGGTTTTGAAAGGCACTAGTCACTGTACGGAGTGACTTTACCAGGAAAGTTTTCAAACCTGAAGACTGCCTGTGCTGGAGAGTGGGGCTTGTGGGAAGGATGGATTTTGGTGCAGGCAAGAGAAGATTGGTGAGGATAGCTGAGGAATCTGTTTTGATAGGTTTTTCCTCTCACAGGTGTGCCCCAAGGAACAAAAAGAACAGTAGTTGCTGGATAGTCCCCATTGTTCACCACCTTTGCCAGCATTGAATACAAAGACAGCTTTTAGGATGTTTTCCCAGCTTACAACTTTTCCAAATTGTTTTTGCTTGAAGTGCAAATCTGTGAGGCAGATGTTAAAACAAGTGACATAATGTTTACCTTAAGCTGCCTGTTTTGTTTTCCTAGTCTTAAATTGGAGTGTGAGAAACTGGCAAGTGAAAAGACAGAAATGCAGAGGCACTACGTGATGGTAGGTATCAAAGCCAGGGAGACGTCTCTCTCTGTGTGTGATAGTGTGTGCCCTGGCTACAGACGGGAGTTAACGACATGCTTGGTTCTTCTCTTTGCAGTATTATGAAATGTCATATGGATTAAACATTGAAATGCACAAACAGGTAAGCTGGAGCTAAGTCTTAAGCCGTGAGATCAGTTTATAGGATTTTACAATACCGACTTTGTCCTCGGGCACTGCATGTTACGGGGGTGGGCGCTTGTGGGCTATTTTTCTGCCCCTCTTTGAGTTGGTGTCAGTGCTCTGCAGTAAGGATTGCTTCTTCATGGCTACAGGACTAGGTAGGGGGGATGCTTTGGACGTGCTTATGGGTAGACAGGAACTGAGCTCCGTTTACTTTTCCACATGGATGGATTCCTCCTGTAAAGATCTCAGATATCTTGTGGTTCCTGCAGTTTAGAACAGCTAATGTTTTCATATGTTTGCGTATAAAATGTGGAAAGTACTTGGAAGTTTCTTTAATTGGATTTAATAAAGCATATGACTTGAGAGTGCTCTTAGGCTTTGGGGTTCCATAAAGTGACACTCAGGATTAGTGGCTTATTAGCAAACATGTTTTTGAAAAATTTCTCAGTTGATGCAGATTTGGAGGTGGAAAAAAAAATGTCCTTTTACTGCCAATGAACGTGTTGGAAGGTGCTTCAGCCTTAGTGGTTTTAAAAGCATGAAAAGATTAGTGACTGGAAAGCTTTAGCAATGACTTGCGTTTGCAAGTTCCCATAAAATTCACACTTATGGTTACTATAATGGTGTATAAAAAGAGTATTGAGCTGGAACAAGACACTAAGGACCTCGTAAGAGAAGAAAAGCTAAATGATTGCTTAGCCCAGAGGACCCTCAATTGAGTAGTCATTGTCTGCCAAAGAAAGCATTAATGGCAGGGTGCAAGTGTTCTGGAGATATGCTGACATTCACTTTATCAAAATGCTGGTACAATAAGTCTCTTAGAAATCGATTGACTCTTAAAAAATTATCATCAGATGAAGTTGCACAGTTGGACACGTTTCAAAGTGCAACAATACATTTCTTACTTGATGTATATGTGCTATTTCATCTCAGACTCTTGTTTCATTAAATTAAAGAGCATGGCTGGCTGGCTGGGGCATGGTGGAGAAATTGATTAGTTCGGCCTTCAGATCTTCCTTATATTCAAAGATTTTCATTAAGCAAGTTTGTTTCAGAGTTGAATTCTGCTTTTGTAACTCTGTACTCTTTGATTTTTTTTTTAATTCGTCGTAGATTTCATAGTCTTCTATGTTAGATTTATTCTCAGATAAATGTTTTCAGAGCACAAAGTTCAGAGCCTTTCCTTAGTAATGTAATGATCCTTTTGAAAACTGTTTGTTTTACTGATTTGCAAATTCTTTATGGGGAGGTTGTTTTTCTGTGTTTTTGTGGCTAGTACTATGCTGAGGTTTTAAGTCAATGGTAGTGAGCTAGAATATCTTTGGGCATTTAAATTAAGTATGTAAATAAACTTGGTGTAGGTGTTTAATTTGTATCTTTTAAGTTACTCTGTTGGGTACTTTGTTTTTTCTGTTAAGTATTCTGAGCACTTAGCTTTTTCTTAAGGATTGAATGACTCCTCTCTACAATGGAACTGCAAGCAACTCTCAGTCCTGTGATATGGTTGGTCTTAATGGGGAAGCAGGAAGGTGTGTAGTTCTGGGTTCTGGTGGCTTTTTTGCTATGTAGAGAGAAGGAGTAAGGAGCCAGAAGGGGAGGGTGAACTCTGGGGTGAACAGTTTTCTCTTGGCTTCTGTACTGTTCTGTGTTGGGCATATATGGTTATATACTGTCTCTTTGTATGGCAATATACATTAATAATACACTGTGTGTAATTTGGCCAGTAATTTGAAACAAGTGGGAAGCTGAGAGAGACCATATTCTTCATAGTAAGAGTATTAAGCCCCCTGAAATTAATGTCTTACTGAAAATGCTGACAGATCCTTCACTAGAATGCTGTGCAAAGTCGTGCTGTAATTTAGTTTAAAGTGATCTTACGTTTGAAAAACATCCTTCTGAATGTCACATGTTAATAGTAAGTTTTGAGGAGGCATTTGGTGCGGTTGGTGATCATAATTCTTATTAAAACTAGTGACGCCTGGCCCCCAGGGTGTAGCCAGGCTCAAATTGATGCTTTTTGCCGCCTGATCACCAGCATGGTCTAAGTGCTCATTATATTGTAGAGAGGGCCTTTGGAGCTCTCATTAGATTTGACAGGAATTCTCTCTAGGGGGAAACTGGGCATTAGCAAGACTCCTGACAGGCTGAAATTATTCCTGCTTTATGGCTTATAACCAAATGCTAGCAAGGCATCATCAGGGGACACAAAAAATTGTCATTTCTGACAACATCTTTGTTACTGAAGAAAGGGTAGCACTGAGAAAAGGGTAGCAATGGGGAATTTTTCAGGGAGAGCACTTGAATGCTGTTAAGATTTGTCTCTAGTACAGTTCCTGCTTTTCCTTCCTAGCTCTCAACAGCTTTGTCAAGATCTCACCACTGACTTTTCTGTCTGGGAGTTTTAAAGTGGAAGTACATCCAAATCAAGAGTGGTATAATTGTGGTTTCCTTCCTTGGTGCGGTGCCCACAGTCCATGCTTATGTTGTGTCAACACTTCCTGATCTAATCTTCCCATGACTGTTTCTCCTCCATTCTGCGGCTGGTTACAGAAAAGGCAGTTTATTGAGACATTTTTTTTTTCCCTTAGTGATTTTTAATAGGTTTTTGATGCCTTTCTCTTTCCCGTGTGGGTGGTAAATTTTTTTTTCTGATCAGCAGAGAGGTGGGACCTATTTGTGAGAAAGCAAGGCAATTCTAAGAACACTGAACTGTTGAAAATTACATTGAAAATAACAAGCTGGTGTGAGTCTGGGTTCAAGAGCTGATCCCCAGTGTATGTACTGTAATTTTTTTGTTGTGTCCTAAGTCCCATAATAGTTTGGGAAAGAAGATGCATTGTGTCACCTCTATATCTTTTCTACATGATGATAGAGCCAAGGATATAATAAGCGTTGTGCGGTAGCAAGTACCTGTACCAGTGTGGCAGTAAAGCAGGAGGATTTCGAATCTGAGGATCAGCCAGGGTTGAGACCACCCCTCAAAGAAAAGATAGATGTAGCTGTAAATGGTTGTCCTCAACTTTGACTGTATCATTTTTAGTGGTAGTCTGCCTCCTATCTCACACATTGAGAGTCTCTGGGTACCTTATTCTACCTTGACAGAGCACCTGGAGATGAGTGCTCAGCATCATGGAAACTTGACCTGAGATTGCTTGATTCAGGAGTTACCAGAGCTGCATCCCATCTCATTCAGGCTGCCTTGGGAATATGAAGCCAGTTGCAGAATCACTTTTGGACTTGTGTCCTGACCTATATCTCCTGCTGTGTGTCTTTCCAGGTCACTCGCTCTGTGTTGATCACATTAAATTTTATAATTAAAAGCAGGTGGCCAGATGAATGTTCTGCAAGTTAGGAAAGTGACCAGTGCTGGTTTTCATTTATTTGCTATTTGTGGGGATCCAGCCAGTGGAAGGTAGAACGCTGTGTCCCATCGAGCAGGACTGTTGTCATCCTAAATTGTATTCAAGAGCAAAATAAACATGGCAGGAATATGTTGGAGACTGGCAGCCAAGCAGTCAAGGTTTATAACTGCTTTCTGTTAGAGTGGGTAGGATGAGTTCTTGGGACTTCAGCCTGACACAAGGAAGGAAAGATGATCATTTTTCCCAGGTCTGACTTTGGTGGGTGAAGAAGTCACATGATATTTCAGTACAAACACAGTATTTTACATTGAATGAATTTTGGAGTGAAGGTACAATTCACAATTTAGATACATGCTTTTAAACTTTGCCTAGAAAACAGATTTTTCTTTGGTGTGTGCATGCTTGTAAATAACTGGTAGGGATGCATTCCTTAGGTGAGGCGTTCCCTATTTTCCTATAAAACTTCCCTTGTTCCTTCCATTCTGCTGCTGAGGAATGGCTTTTATTCCTCATGAGCCTCTGCTGCCCAGTGCCCCCAGGTTCTACTTTTTTAGCTGTGTGAGTTGTTTGTTTTCAGTTTCTTGTTTTGAGAATCTTAAAATATCTATCATATTTTATTTATTTTGCCTGTGTATATATGTATATGTTGTGTGTGCACACCATGTGCATTTGCATCTTAATTGGCTCCAAGATGTTTTCAAGGATGGAACCCAAGACCACCACCCATGTCAGATATCTCATCTACTACTGAGCTATTAAAACCCTACATCTCTGAGAGACTCCCCTCCCCTCCCAATAACAGGCCCAGGAGTGACTAGCCAGAGGGCAGCACTTAGATTTAAGCTCTACCAGGTTTTAATCACCTTGTAGTACAAAGAGGGTAGCTGTCATCAAGATTGGAGTGTCCCTTAACTTGGTTTTCATGAGCCAGGCTTGTCCTTTGCAAGCATAAGTTCAATGAGATAAAGCTGGTGTATTTAAAGCTTGGAGTCTGGAGTACAAGATTAGCTAACAGGGTTTTTTTTGTTTTTTTGTTTTTTTTTAAAGCAAACAGGCTTGATTTCCTACTACCTAACAGTTTTTTCCCAGCCCTTGTCTATCGTCTAGGGGCCCATGTACCCAGGCAAGGGACGTGCAGAATCTGGCTTGAAAATTAAGGAGGCATCAGAAAACAAGTTATTATAATTACTATCTTTAAAAACAGATTTATATTCAGTTATGTGTATGTTGAGGGTTTCTACAGCACAGCAAGTTATGTGGCAGGTTCATGAGGAGGTGAGAAAAAGGAGTTGGAACCCCTGGAGCTGGAGTTGCAGGGGTTTGTGGTCCATCCTGTATGGGTGCAGGGGACTGGGAAGAGTCTTCTGCAAGCGCTGCTGCTGTTGTGTAGATGGGATCTCTGCTCTGTATATCCAAGCTGGCCTCAGACAAAGAATTGGACCTGGGAAGCTCTCAGTGCCATAGTCGCCTCTCCCACCTGACTATACTGCCTGAGACAGACCTTGAGATCTATGGATTTGCTTCGGATACTTAGGGGCTGGGCATCTCAGGACTAAGGTTCCCTGGCCCTCAGCTTATGTCTTTATAAACTGAAAGTGCGAATGAATTTAAGTCTGTTACCCAGTGCATGAGCCACACCAGCACTTGTTTACAGATCCAGCACTCTGTGTACAGACGGAGGGGAGCTCTTTACTGGAGCACTTAAGATGTTCTACCAAATAGTGTTTATCAAGAACCACAAACAGAAACACCTTTCTTCAGTAAATAAATCACCTCGAGTGGTTTTGAAAGATAGCTTTAGTTACTGGGTTATGACCACTTTACATTTCTGTACAGTTGGGTTTTTGTTCTTTTCCTACTGTGGTTTCTAGAAGTGAATTAAATAAGAAGAAACAGAAGCAGCAGCCCAGGAGACTTTGACTCAGCCAACCCGTCCATCTCCATTGCTTGTGGATATTGTTTGGGAGGGTACTACAGCTGGAGCCCAGCTGGCCTTGAACTGTGACAAAATTGAATGTTTATACCTTTAGAGTAGCCATTATAATAGTGTTAAGGAATTCTCTATTAGTGTATAGTACAATACTTCTGTGGAAAACCACTCCCCGCAACCCCACATCCATGCCTTGAAACTTTGTAGTACTTGGGATGGAACCCAAGGCCTCACACATTCTTAGGCAAGTATTTTACATACCCAGCCCAACTCGTTATTTTAAAGATTGCTGGGGTATGTGTGTTAGGAGGCTAAGGGTAGGTGGGTGCATAAGTAGGAGAAAGGTTTTCTGTTTTTTCTGGGGCAGGGTTTGATAGGATTTTCAAATATTGTTTATAGAACTTTTCATTGTGTTTTGTATGTAATAACAGAAAAAAACTACAAAGAGTGATAGTTTCATAATTTCTCAGCTTATGCACTTTTGATGTCTTTTTAAAATGATGCTACAATTACCTAGTAACCTGTGTTTTAGCACAATTATTTCAAATTTTAACGTTTAAAATATGAGTTGTTTTATTAATTTGACCTACTTTGAAGCAACCACAGGATCATTAGCGTTGACTTCTTTCCCATGTATATTTTCATAGTGGTTTTCTTAGGTTAGGGTCAGTGGTACTTTGGCATTTTTGACAAAGATTGGGTACTGATCCTTTTTGATATAGGAAAAAATATAGAAAATTCCTAATTTTTTATTAATGAAACTTTGTTAAGAACTGCGGAAACAGCCCCACCCAGGAACAGTATAACTTATCGGAGGATGCTATGTTTGATTATCCTTTAGAGGAGGTAAGAGCAGCTCGTGCTAATGTGTACACAGCCATGCTATTCTGTTAGCTCGTGGGAGCGCATGCAGTATTTGACTGGGTTCGCTTTAGCAGCATATGGATCCAGCCAGGGTATTTACACGATGCCTTGTGCATCCTGGTCACTAGGAAGTTTGAGCACAAATCACTGGAGTCATTTTCTACCTACTTGCAGTCCCTGTGTTATACTGCTGTGTTATGGTATTGTATACCTCTTGAGTGAGCTGGACATTTTGCATATAGGGATGAAGTTATACGTGCTAATATATCAGTCTCTCTTTTTGGCTTTCCCAGTGTATCGCTGGTTAAACACACCTTAGCTCTGTCAGAGAACTGATTTCTAGGTCTGTCAGTACACTTGGAAATGTCAGACCTTTCACATAGGGAATGCTTCAGGAGCTTCAGGCTCCTTTAAGGTTTAATTGCCATTCTGCCTGTCAGTCGTCTCCTTCTATAGCTGCTCTGAGTATTTTCCCAATTATTGTTACTTTCTGTTCTGCCTTTGTTTTCTGTCCTGCAGCTCTCTTAATCCAGACAAATGGATCGCTTTATGTTAATAAATAGTTTTGGACTTTTCCTCAAACTTTTTTTTTAACATTATGAAAAAGATTACTTTTTATTTATCACTTTTGACTTCCCAAATAGTAGTTTAAAGTAAAATTTGCTTGCCTTTTGAAATAGAATCTAAAACCTTAACCAAAACACTCATCTTCCTCAAACTTAACATGACTCCCTCAGCTTCCTTCCAGTTCCTTCTACCTCAGGGCTTTCTGAGACTTAGCTCACAGCAGGTTGTCACACCAAGTATTACTTCAAATCTGAGCTTTGTCTTAGGCCTTGTTTATTATTCCAGCTCTTGTCTTCAGTCTGCTGGCAGGCAGCTCATTGATCTATATTCCCAGGACTTGAGTTATACATCACAAACTTGATGTGGTTAGTATACTCCGATATTCTGTGGTGGCTGTGGTGGTTGAAAATATTTTGGAGTGCCATTCTTTGAGATTTGGTGAGAAGTCCTTTACCAAGAACACCAAAAGAAAGCCAGCCAGTTCTGCCCATTTTAATGTACAGATACAATAAGTAGCCCTACCCAACAAGGCAGAGCCATCAGTAAGTCGATGGGACCCAGGTTAAAATCCTGACTTAAGAGTAGCAACAATCATCCTCTTGCTAAAATTTAAAATGAAATCTGTTCACATTGAGCACTTACAATGTTATGTTTATTTTCTAAAACTCTAATTCGAGACTAGCTCTGTTTGGCCTAGAACTTGCTGTGCATACCAGACTGGCTTCAAACTCAGATCCTCTGGCCTCTGCTTCTTGATTAAAGACACGTTGTTATGCCTGGCTCCATTTCTTCTCACAAGTAATTTATGGTTTGAAAATCCCCAAGGCTTCCAAACTTCAGGAGCACACAGCTGTCTGACCTATTACATAGAACCTTTTTAAAAAATGTGTCTTATTTTTATTTATATTTATGTGTGTATTGTTGATGAAGTCAAGTACTTTCAAGAACATTTAGCTGCTGAGTATCTCTCTACCTCTCACCCCTACCCTGTGTTCTTTAGACAGGGACTCATGGATCCTAGGCTAGAGACAAACTCACCATGTACTTGCCTCCACCTTGATTGCTGAAATTATTTATAGGTATATGCCATCATTCCTGGTTTTCCACTCGGGTTTCTTAGTAAGAAGACTTGTCACAATAATATATTTACATTTGGATTTTAAAAAGGACAAACTATCTTGTTGTTGCTGAAGCCTGGAATTCAGAGTGAACTGAGTGGATATTGATTGTCACTTATGGACAGGCGAGCTGCTAGTAGAAATGGTGATTAAGGTCAATCAGTCTTCATGATTATTGCCACTGTTTTATTTTTATTTTTTAACTTTCAAGTTTATACATTGTTACACCCTTTATCATGTAAAAGTAAATATTCAGAAAGGGAGGAAGGCCTTGGAAAGATGGCTTAGCAGTTAAAGGACAGGTTCACAGCTATGCAGAGAAAAGGAGAGAGAAACGCACAGTGAAAACTCATTAACAGTCACTCATATGTATGGTGTCTGAAGTCTGTAAATTAAAACATTTTATGATCCTTGTCTGTTGTTGGTTTTGGTGTCTATCAGGGGGTTAGGGGTGGAATGGTCTTACCTACCCAAGGCTGGCCTTATTTTGCCAAGGATGTCTTTGAACTCCTGACCTACTTGCTTCATCTCTTAAGAGCTTGGCTTACCCGATTGAAGAAAGAGTGGATCTGGAATATAGGTATGGGCTTGGTAAATGACGGGGACTTTGTTTTTCCGCCTATGTTAGTCAGGTTTGATGTGAAGAAGGGGTCTTCATTTATATATTAGGAGTTCTATCTTAAAGGATCCTTCCTTTTTTCAACTAAAATTATCTTTGTGCTTCAGCATGTTGAAATTACTGACTTACATAGTGTTAAGGCACTTTTCTTCCCCAAAGCATAGACTGATGCTTAAATAGAAAGGCCCATTTGGGAAGATGGTCCAGTGCATGAGAAACCTGATTTTGGATCTCCAGCAGTAACCACTGTTCTATGCTGTGCCTCTGTAGCCTTAATGGTGTGTGGAGTGGGGCAAGCTGTAGGCAATTAGTAGGGTGTGGGTGGAGAACCGGGGAGGGAGCTTTTTAGCCTAGTCAGTGAGTTCTGGGTTCAGTGCAAGACTTTATATCCAAAAAAAAGAAAAAATGAAGAATGACTGATGAAAACACTCAACATCAACCTGCTTTCCCCATCCCACATGCATAAAGGGCATCTTCTTCACCCCCCACCTCCAAACCCCTACACAAAGGAAATGCCAGACTATGCCATCTTAGACCTCCAGCCCCCTGCTTTTGGCCCCTTAATGACTCTTTAAGGAACCTTGGAAATCTGCCTACAGTGTTTGCTAGGGAGACATTGTTTTATTATTAATTGTCAGTAAAAGTGTGTTCTGTCATACTTTTGCAAAATGAAGCTAATTTTGAAATTTGTATGTATGTGGAAAGTGCCCTAGTCAAGAATTTCAGTTCTAGAGGATGAAAGGAGCATAAAATGCTAAGGAGACTCCCTGTATGGGGGAGCACAGTGGTCTCCCCAAGGCTAGGTTCCCAGACAGCAGATTGGCTCTTCAGGAGCCAAGCTTTTGTTTATTCCAGCACCCTCCTATGCTTTGAGCAAATACTGAGTCAGACTACTTAGAAGTGTGGTGTCCAGTGGCGTCTTGACACGCTCGATTATAGAAGAAACTGCATCAGGGAGGTAAACCATTGGGATTTTCAGTAAATATATTACAGCACGCAAGTGACTTGCCGATACTGCTTGTTTAGCAGTTTGCGAGGGCAATGGCAGTATGGATTTTCGAATTAGAAGGGAAGGGCTGTTCTTTCTCTGTGCAGGAACATCTACGTGATGTCTGGGGAGGAAATTGATTTGGAGAACAAAAATGTAGCTGCCTTTATGCCATTTGAAAGGCTTCTGTAGATTCATGAGTGAAAATAAAAAGGTTGCTTTAGGGGTTAGGAAAGGGTGTCTTAGCACTAATAAGCATCTTAGTACAGAATGGAAAGGGATGGATGGAAGGTATTCTGTCCACATATAGCCTACAATTAAGGTGCTTGCTCCACTCAGGGTGGTGGTGGTGGTGGTGTTTTTGTGGTTGTTGCTGTTGTTTGGCACATGGCGCCCTAGTACCCCCAGTTTACTATGAAGGCTGGAGTTTAACTCCTGATCCCCTGTTTCCACCTTAAAAGATTGGGATTGTAGGGATGTGGCATCATTCACAACTATTTCTTTCTTCTCTTCTTTTCTTTTCTATCTATCTACCTATTTATCTTATCTATCTACTATCTATTTATTTTTAATGATTTTTCTGAGATGAGCTGTACCATTGTAACTGAGCTAACTGGAGATCGCTTCGTCCTCCCCAGGCAGTTTACTGGAGTAAGCCATTGTGCCGAGTTCAGATAGTTGTTCTTAATATTTTGGTTATCAAAGGTTCTTATTTCATTACTTAATACTTGGAGTAGGCTTTATTGGCATTAGGGTATATGTTGAGTCTTTTAGCCAGGTAGATTCTTGGGAATTACTTTGCAAAAATTTCCTATCAGTTCCCTCTTCTTTGTGGGTGGTTATTAATTGCATCACTTCCAATTATGAATTCAATAAGTAAGAATACGGACAAGTAAAATTAGTGGTGACCAAAGCAGCTCCCCACAGGTAGTTATTTGCAGGGGGAGGGATGTTATCAAAATTGTTAGCAGTCCTTATAAACTCCATTCACACTCTTGGCCTTGCACATCTTGCTCCATTTATATTTCCATCTTGTTTCTGTTTTTCAATCCTGGCATTCTTTTCTCTCTGTCTGATTTCACTTCATTTTTTTTTTCATTGTAATTGTAAAGTCTTATTGATTTCCTCTTTAGATCATAAGCATTAAAAACCAAAATACAGCCATTGTTGACTGCCTCCACTCTTTAAAAAATATAAAATCATTAAACTGACAAATATAGGCCAGTCAGCAGTGTGGCTCTCAAGTATTTAGTATATCTACCAGGGGAAATAAAGTGGGTTAGGTTTTTGTTTTGTTTTGTTTTGTTTTGCTTCCCATTTATGAAGATGGATAAACAATAAATAAGACTTGGTTCATTTTTATAGAAGTGAGATTCAGCAGGATAAATGGTAAAACAGGTGTGTAAGTGTGTTTTAGATTGGTTTTAATGTAACAAAACTGAAATTGAAAAAAACTGTCCTCCTGAAGATAAAGAGGTTTGTTTACATAGTTACTAGAGTAAGTTGTGTGGTTAGAGAAAGTTTCAAACCTTGAAACAGGGATGTGTGGGCATTGTGTGTTTGTGTAGGGGGTACTGTCTGCATGTGGTTTTGTTTTTTCTATGGCATCTGTAAGTTGCTGTGTAGAAGACTTGTATAATTGCTTTTCTGTATCTAGTACAGGCCTGGAGATGTTGGTTGACTTGAGAGCTGTGGCCTAAATGTTGTTAATACTGGGAGAAGCAAAAACAAGAAAAGTGTTACCTTTGAGACAAGGGCATAGCATAGGACTGTTCTCAAGGACTAAAGAGTAAGTAGCCCAGCTGTCTGTATAGGAAGAACTGGTTGTTGACAGCTGCTTTGACCTGCCAGTTGGCTGGGGTTTCAGAGCCTTTCCACTTGTAAACAGGCTTACTCTCTTATGTTTTGGGACCATGAGCTTCCTTGGAGCCAGTGTCTACACAACTGTAAAGACTGGAATTGCCACACTGAAGTTTATCCACTTCCCATACATTTTAGCTTGCCAAACGCCAAAATCATACTGCTAGATTCAAGAGGGGAAATGCTAACTAGTAAGAATCTGGTAAGAAACCTGTTCCTTATTGGCAGACAACCTTGGGTGTGGGGTACTGTTGAAGTACATGAAGGATAATTTGACTATTGCTTTCTCTAAGGGCACCTAGAGTTTTCCTGCTGGTTGTTACAGTTGTATTCATTTGTATTTGTTGACTGATTTACAAAGAACTTGACTCAGTTCCCTTAAAAGCCCTGAGTTCCCTGGCAGTGTTTTTAAACAATACTTTTAGCTATTGTTTTGGCCATATGTATCATGGGCTCAACCTGTAAAAGTGATTTAAAGTAAGTTTTTCTCATCAGCTTCTGGGATTGCTCTTGTCAGTTTTCTTGTGCTGAGATTGACATTGCTCATTGGTTTTTATGGAATGAGTGCCATTATTGCTTCTCAGACTCAGGCAGTGTCAGTGAAGAGCTTTCTGAGTAGACTTTGCATTGTGAGAATATTAGTATTGACACTGTTTATAATCTGGAGTACAGTTGGAAGACCAGATTCTGCTGTTCGTCCCCTACTAGTTAATATGGCTGCACAGGGGAGATGAATGTGGCTCCTTTTCCAAGTCTATTACTCAGGAGGACTGTAAATTTGATTGGCTGTTACAATTCTAGCAGAATCATTCGATTTGAGAGCAATAGAAAGATAAGATATCCAATTACTCAAATGATTTGCAGGGTTAGCCAACGTTGTCATGGAGACATGAGTTGGAACAAATTAAATTTTAAGCAATAAAATAATCTTAAAGCCCGTCTGGGAACAAGAAAATTTGGCAGTAGCACTTACCTGAATTGAATCTTAGCTTGACACGATGTTGTTTGACATTGATATACTGTGGGGGCCTAAACTTATATTTGATACATTATCTTTAAAAAATAGCTAGCTAAACCAGGGAAGGAAAACATTGATATAAAACCAAGGGGCATGAACATTTATTCTGTGACTTAAAGGATAATTGGCCTTAGGTTCCTAAGATGTTTTATACTTAAGGATTTAAATGCCTTAAAGATAAAGTAGCTTTAGTTGGACATTTTAAGAAAAGATTGATTTTAGCAGCCACATGAGTTTCAGGGCTGTTCTGCTCATGTGTGTTTGCAAATGCAGTAGAAATCCTGTGGTTGCCTCTCAGTGAGGGTGGAGGTGTGAGCATGCATATGTCTGTATGCACAACTGAAATTTTGGCATATACTGTGCTAAAGGTACATATTTGTATTTGCTAAGTTTCCTACTTTGTGGTGTCACTTGCAGACTGGAGAACTGTTCCAAACTTGAGCTGATGACTTAAAACCGGAGCAAGGACTGGCTGGAGGTCTAGATGTTATTCCCCTTATTATTACATTGTTTAACTGGTTCCTGGTTGTGCCTTGGATTTGAAACCAGCGAAATGCCCAGAAGCAAGGTGGCAAGGGGACACCCACATGCCTGTTAGGTAGATGGAGATGAAAACTGGTCTGAGGTTGAGCCATTTGCCACATTCTCACAGCCTTCGATTTTCCTCTCATCCTAACCACAGATCATCTCAAATGATTCAGTAATGACCAAAGTGCAATATTGACCTTTATTCCCTGGTGGATTACTGTGTTTCACAGTCCAAATGACAGGAAGTCTATTCAGTTCTGTAGAATGAGTGCAGCATTATTGAGTCAGCCTGGCCCTGTGGGAACACACAAGTGCAGACCCGTGTAACAGAATACGTGGGTTAAATTTGGTTTCTGATGCTCTGGGAAATGAGAGCTGGCATGTCCTGGAACCCACACGGTTAGTGAGAGAGTATCTGGGATGTTTTCTGAAAACACCCACAAGCATTGATTTGTCTGCTTTTAAAGTAACTTGTGACTTGGGTCTGGCCCTGTTGTAAATTTCTCTCATTTCTGTCACCTGACTTGCTGTTATTCCTGTTGTACTTCTATGAACCCTAGGGTGAAAATATAATACCATGTTTCATAATTACAAATGGACCTGACTGTGCATTTGGGGACTGTTTTCTTTGGCATAATTATTCTTACGTATATTTTGGTTAATCTGTGTAGCCAAATATCTCATTTCTTCTATACAACATCTAGTTTTTCTTAAGAGTGCAGGTGGGGTGTTGTTACCTTGGAAGACTGATAATTGCTTTTTAAAGATTGGTTTTCTCTATAGGTTATATTTCAGTGTTGTAACTCCTGCTCGCATAAAACACTGATTTAATTTGTAGTTAAAGTATAATTCTCGATTGCTTGCCTTAAGAAAAGTTGCATCAGTATCCAGTAGGTCTGTATATACCCACACCATTGTGCGGACTGTCTTCTAAGTAGAGAAGCTATTCTGGGGGTTATGCCTTGAAAATTTGTAGTGTTTAAAATTTGTTCTAAAATGCTTTGGAGAGTTTTTTATCTTGGACAGTTGTCTGTTCAAATTGGCTTCTAACTTGCAGCCTTTGTACTGGCTGAGTATAGCTGGTACTAGTCCGTAGACCCTGATGCCAGCATGGAGATAAGTCCCCTGCTCCCTCCCTCCCTACAGTTCTCTCTTCTGGACACTCTGGAGCTTTGCCTGTTTCCTGATGGTGATTGGAAAGAGATTTAAGCCTGCCTACCTGGGAAACCAGGACCACTGACCTCCTTCCTGAGGGACTGACTATTCCTGTCTGGGAGCTCAGCCTGGGAATGGAAAGAGAGTTCAGGGGTGGGTTTTTCCAGCTAAAATTAAGTAAAACATATACGTGTCACATGCACTACCACTCTGCTAGGCCATGACTGTCCTTGGTCTGGGTCTTGAGTCATAGTCGGAGTAGCAGCTTTTCCTGAGATGCATCTTGGGAAGAGCAGCTGCTACCATGTCTGTACAGGTAATTTAGTTATACAGAGCATGCTTATAAAGTTAGGGAATCGCTGGCCCACAGTTGCATCCACCATCCAAGATTTCAGTGTGTTAAGGAAGCACACATGCAAAACTGTTTTTCCATTGATGGCCAAGATGTAAACCACAGGGGTAAAGAGCCTTTGCTTGTGTCACAGTAGACAGTACAAAACAGAGGCCACAGCTGTCTGGAGGTTAGAACCAACCAAATATAAGTGACTTGTGTCTCAG
The DNA here is from genome assembly GCF_000001635.26 of Mus musculus. Taxonomy (NCBI): domain Eukaryota; kingdom Metazoa; phylum Chordata; class Mammalia; order Rodentia; family Muridae; genus Mus; species Mus musculus. Next base: position 72,183,182 of record NC_000070.6, on the reverse strand, counting down.
TAATAGCTGAAGTAAAGGGAGTGTTGTTTGTATCATTGCAGTGTACCCCACCTTGTCCAAGAGATCCTTCTGTTTTTCAGCCAGTGTTACACTTTGTGTCCTCGTGTGGAATTTTAGTTGGCAGGTCATGTTTTGGTTTTGCAGTTGTGATTCTAATCTGGGGATGATGATGGTGATGGTGATGTCGTCGATTAGGTTTTTCCTTCTACTAATCTTTCTGTAGGTATTTTGCTTTGAGGGCACCAGAAACTGTCTGTATTTCCATTCTGTAACAAGTCAATATGATTTCTTGTGAACAGGCCCTTTGTGAACTCTGTAACAAGGGTTTCTGAATAATAGAAATGAGCCAGTTACAAGCCTAAACAGCTGTGATGCTTTTGTGAAAGATGCAGCTTTACCAAAGTGACAAATTAAAGCCCAAATGTTCTGCTTGGCAACAGTTGGGTCAAAACATTTAAATCATTAATTAGAAGGAGCTGAAAGGGGGGAGGGGGTGCAACTTACACAAATACATCACAGGCTCAGACCTCATCTTAGAAAATGCAACTAGAAGAATTCTTTGGGGGGAAAATTAGGGCAGCCCTCAAGTGGGGCCTGACAAGCTTGTCATTTGCAAATAAATCAAAAGACCATCATTGCAGGAAGGAGACCCAGTGACTAGAGTTGCTTTGTCATCCTTTGATGAGCCCCACACTCAAGCCTGTTATTAAAAATGAATGCATTCAAGAGGCTCTGCATTAAGAACATAAACAATTAAGGGCACTTGAGCTGGTCTGCTGAGAGCTCCTGAATTGATGGCAGAGTTTTCTGCATTCTGCCTCCAGAGCCAGAAAATGGGAGCAATTAGTGTTGCTATCTCCACTCAGGCAGCCCTCACACTTTTTCCCTTTTTTTTTCCTCCTTCCTTTCTTCCTTTCTGTGAACCCCTCCTTGTTTTTAGAGAGGCTGAGTATAAAGATGAGCAGGGAAAGCGATTGCTGAGCCCAGTGGAAAGGCTCAGGTTTACCAAGTGACAGGGAGAGAGGGACCGCAAATGTTGTCATCCACAGTGACTGTGGTGAGTTCTGCTTGGCTGTCCCACCAAAGCTTTCTAGCCTTCGGTGCTTCTGTTGGTTTGGTTTTAGTTAAAAGTTTTAAGAAGGTACATTTATATTGCCACGGGAGTTAGGGGCAGTATTTGAATAGTACCTGACATTATACAAGAGACAGATGTGACCCTGGGCCTTGGGTTTGTGTTCTTGTCTTGATCTTGTTTCATGGAACTGTAAAGAAGGCTGCTCATGCCACGCAGTGGTGATGCACACCTTTAATCCCAGCACTTGGGAGGCAGAGGCAGGCGGATTTCTAAGTTCAAGGCGAGGCTGGTCTACAGAGTGAGTTCCAGGACAGCCAGGGCTACACAGAGAAACCCTGTCTCAAAAAAAAAAAAAAAAAAAAAAAGCAAAAAACCCCAAAACAAACAAACAGACAAAAAAAAAAACCAAAACAAAAAGAAGGCTGCTCATATGTTATAACAAGGCTTTGGAGAGAATTCTGAATGTGCTACAGGTTGTTCTGACCTTAGGCTGATTTTATATATATATATGTATATAATGTGTGTGTGTATATATATATATATATATATATATACACACACATGATTTTATATATATACATGTATATGATTATATACATATATTATTATATATACATATATATGATTATATACATATATTATTATATATACATATATATATGACTGTATACATGTATATGTGTATAATTTTAAGTTATAACGAGTTCCAAATGGACCACCTTACTTAAAAAAAAAAATCTTACAAACACTTCATTTACTGTTTTTCTCTAGGTCTCAAGATTGGGTCAGGGAAACCAAAACCAAATCAAACCAAATGGAGGAAAAAAAAACCTGTAATAGCTTTGTCAGCCTTTAGTGTAAACACTACTTTTTAGGATCCTTCCCTTAGTAATTTAATCCTGGTGGAGTTTCCCCACCCTAAACTGACTCTGGGCAGAGTGCTACAAGACTGAGACCCTTGGGCAATTACTCTTGCACAGTCCTTACCCTGCTTTGAGCTTCAAATGGCACTCATTATGCATTAAGTTTGGGTGTAGAGGGGAAGTGTATGAGCCCCGGGGAGTGGGCTCTTTAGTCCTTGTAATTGAACAAAGTGTGAGGAGTATGAGAAGAAAATGCTGATCTTTTGGGAATAGAATCCTGAAATTGTCACACACACACACATTCCCTAATGACATACTTTAGTTTAAAAGCCTTGTAGAGTATTTCTAGTTTCCATCCATTGCTGGGTTTCAAGGTATCTTTTGGTTTTAGCTCCTTGAAAGTATGCCTGCACCTCTACATCATTGTTATTTTGGTAGACTTAGGAATTAAACCTAGGGCTTTGTGCATGGAGAGTATGTCTCGCTTTTCTTCTGTTGTTGTTGTTAAATCTCTTTTTACAGTCCAGTTGTTACAACCTCTCAGTCTGCTCTCTCACTGTTCCTCATCCATTCCTGCTCTGCTCCAGTCTCCAAGAAGATGTCCCCACCCTCACCCTACCAGACCTCTCCACTCCCTGAGATCTCAAGTCTCTCAAGGATTAGGTACATCTTCTCTCACAGGCAGTCCTCTGCTGTATATGTGTTGAGGGCCTTATATCAGCTGGTGTATGCTGCCTGATTGATGGCTAAGTGTCTGAGAGGACTCAGGTCCAGGTTAATTGTGACTGCTGACCTTCCTATAGGGTCGCACTCCTCCTCAGCTTCTTACAGCTTTTCCCTAATTCAACCACAGGGGTCCCCAACTTTTGTCCATTGGTTGGTTGTAAATATCTGCACCTGACTCTTTCTGCTGCTTGTTGGGCCTCTCAGAGGGCAGCCATGCTAGGCTCCTATCTGTAAGCACATCAAGTAATAGTGTCAGACCTTGCAGCCTCCCGTTGAGCTAGATCCCAATTTGGGCCGGTCACTGAACCTCCTTTCCTCAGTTTTTCTCTCAATTTTGTTCCTGCAGTTCTTTTAGACAGAAACAATTCTGGGTCAGCGTTTTTGACTGGGATGGCAGCCCCATCCCTCCACTTGATGCCCAGTCTTCTACTAGAGGTGAACTCCATCTCCTCACTCTTGGGTATTTCATCTATGGTCTCTCCCTTTGAGTCCTGAGCATCTCTCACTACCCAGGTCTCTGGTACATCTAGAGGCTCCCCCGACCTCCTATGTGCCCCCCTCCCAGATTTTCTGTTTCTATTCTTTCTGCTGGACTTCAGGGCTTTACTCCTGTTTCCCTACCCTCAATACTGATCATGTTCCCCTTTTCCATCCCTGTCCCTTCTCTCCCTTTGCCACCCTCCCCCACACTGTGATTGCTTTCTTCTCCCTCCCAAGTGGGATTGAAACATCCTCACTTGGACCCTTTGGCTTGTGGTTTTGTTGTTTAGTTTGTGTGTGTGTGTGTGTGTGTGTGTGTGTGTGTATCAATCATACATTCACCTTTATTTTTATATAACTATCATCTGATTAAGTATTAATCCTTGAAAATTTCCCCAAATTTCTTTGTCTATCACCAGCTACAAGAAAGACTGTACATACTCTTTTTTTCTGCATTTTTAATTCTTTATTTACATTTCAAATATCCCCTTTCCTAGTTACCCCTCTGAAAATCCCCTATCCTCTCTCCCCTCCCCCTGCTCACCAACCCACCCACTCCTGCTTCCTGGTCCTGCAGACCCCTATACTGGGGCATAGAATCTTCACAGGACCAAGGGCCTCTCCTCCCATTGATGGCCTACTAGGCCATTCTCTGCTACATATGCAGCTAGAGCCTTCAGTCCCACCATGTGTTTTCTTTGATTGGTCATTTAGTCTCTGGGAGCTTTGGGGGTACTGGTTAGGTTATATTGTTGTTCCTCCTATAGGGCTGCAAACCCCTCCAGCTCCTTGGGTTCTTTCTCTAGCTCCTTCATTAGGGACCCTGTGCTCAGTCCAGTGGATGGCTGTGAGCATCCACTTCTGTATTTGTTAGACACTGGCAGAGGCTCTCAGAAGACAGCTATATCAGGCTCCTGTCAGCAAGCTCTTGTTGGCATCCACAATAGTGTCTGGGTTTGGTGGTTGTTTATGGGATGTTTCCCCAGGTGGGACAGTCTCTGTTTGGTCATTCCTTCAGTTTCTGCTCCATACTTTGTCTCTGTAACTCCTTCAATAGGTATTTTGTTCCCCCTTCTAAGAAGGATCGAAGTATCCACAATTTTGGTCTTCCTTCTTCTTGAGTTTCATCTGTTTTGCAAATTGTATCTTGGGTACTCTGAGCTTCTGGGCTAATATCCACTTATCAGTGAGTGTATATCATGTGTGTTCATTTGTGATTACCTCACTTAGGATGATAACCTCCAGATCTATTCATTTGTCTAAGAAATTCATAAATTCATTGTTTTTAATAGAAACGTAGTACTCCATTGTGTAAATGTACCACATTTTCTGTATCCATTCCTCTGTTGAAGGACATCTGGGTTCTTTCCAGCTTCTGGCTATTATAAATAAGGCTGCTATGAACATAGTGGAGCATGTGTCCTTATGACATGTTGGAGCATCTTCTGAGTATATGCCCAGGAGTGGTATTGCTGGATCTTCCGGCAGTACTATGTCCAATTTTCAAAGGAACCGCCAAACTGATTTCCAGAGTGGTTGTACAAGTTTGCAATCCCACCAGTAATGGAAGAGTGTTCCTCTTTCTCCACATCCTTACCAGCATCTGCTGTCACCTGAGTTTTTTATTTTAGCCATTCTGACTGGTATGATATCGAAACTCAGGGCTGTTTTGATTTGCATTTCCCTGATGATTAAGGATGTTGAACATTTTTTTAGATGTCTCTCAGCCCTTCAGTACTCCTCAGTTGAAAATTCTTTGTTTAGCTCTGTACCCCATTCTTTAATAGGGTTATTTGGTTTTCTGGAGTTTTAAGTTTTTGAGTTCTTTGTATAAATTGGATATTAGCCCTGTATCAGATTTAGGATTGGTAAAGATCTTTTTCCAATCTGTTGCTTGCCTTTTTGTCTTATTGACAGTGTCCTTTGCCTCACAGAAGCTTTGCAGTTATATGAGGTCCCATTTGTTAATTCTTGATCTTACAGCACAAGTCATTTGTGTTCTGTTCAGGAATATTTCCCCTGTGCCTAAGTGTTCAAGGCTCTTCCCCACTTTCTCCTATATAAGTTTCACTGTCTCTGGTTTTATGTGGAGTTCCTTGATCCTCCTAGACTTGAGCTTTATAAGAGGATCTCAGAAGATGGAAAGATCTCCCATACTCATGGATTGACAGGATTAGTATAGTAAAAATGGCTACCTTGAGTCTACAGATTCAGTGTAATCCTCATCAAAATTCTAACTCAGTTTTTCACGGAGTTAAAAAGGGCAATTTTCAAATTCATCTTGAATAACCTAGGTTAGCAAAAATTATTCTCAAAAATAAAAGAACATCTGGTGGAATCACCATCCCTGACCTCAAGCTGTACTACAGAGCAATTGTGATAAAAACTGCATGGTACTGGTACAGTGTTAGACAAGTAAATCAATTTAATAGAATTGAAGACCCAGAAATGAATCCACACATCTATGGTTACTTGATCTTTGGTAAAGGCACTCAAACCGTCCAGTGGAAAAAAGACAGCATTTTTAACAAATGGTGCTGCCACAACTGGCTGTTATGTAGAAGAATGTGAATTGGCTTGTTAACCTTCTTGAGTTCTGTGGATTATATCCTGTGTATTCTGTACTCTTTTTGCTAATGTCCTCTTATAAGTGACTACATACCATGCATGTCATGTCCTTTTGGGGTCTGAGTTACCTCACTCAGAATATTTTCTAGTTCCATCTATTTGCCTGTAAAACTCTGTCCCAAATTCCTACTTACTGAATTCATTGGGAGGCAGAGGTAGTCAGATTTTTCTGAGTTTGAGGCTAGCCTGGTCTTAACAGACTCGTCTGGACAAAAAGAAAAAGAAGGATCACAAGTACTGGATTACAGGCATATGGTATCATTCTCAGCGAACATCTGCGCCTGGTATCCTGTTCACAGTCTCTATAGGGTCCCATGGAACAGGAGTTACAAGAAATTCCACCATGTAGATGTTAGAAACTGAACACCAGACTTCTGTAAGCAACCAGTGCTTTTTCACCACTGAAACATCTCTTTAGTCTCATGTATATCATGTCTACAACTGGAAACTTCAAGTGCATTTGAAAGAGAATGAACAGAATGATGCTAGGATGTTTGGAAGTTGGGTTATGAGTACTACACCTGGCATGTCTCTACTCCTGTGTGCATTTGCTAGTGTGTTCCCTACACGAATCATACCCTCTGCCTGTACATGCCCTTTATAATGTGCTCTGTAATGCTATTCCATTGGTTGTCAGGAGAATTGGGTTTATATAAATTTAATCCTATGAAACCAAAGAGCTGGTCTGCTCATGGAACCAGAATCCAGTTGGAAGACAAAAGACAACTCCTGCATATACCTTACTGTAAAGTTCTTGGAGTTCTTGCTTTCTCATGGGCATGACCTGTTCATCTTATAATTTTCTGCTCTTGATCCTTTCCCCAACTTCTATCTTCATTCTTCTTAGTATTAAATACCTTTGATTGGCCTTGAAATCATTATGTAGTAGAAGACCTTGAATTTCTCCAACTCCCTTATATATGGTCATATCTAGTCATTAACCCTTAGAGGTTCTTGTATCCATTCCCTCAATTGAGCTACATCTCTTGTACTCTAGATCCTTTCTATTACCTAATCTAGTAATAAAGGCAGCATTAAGTATTAAGTATTAAGCATAGACAGAAAACGATGAAATAATAAAGGCTTCTTTACAGATGACTTTATTGCCTCCTTCCCTCCTAATTTGCCTTTCTCCCTTCCACTTTTGCTCTCCTCTTCTTTTTCTTTGTTTCCAGGTTTTAAGTTTGCTTTAGCTAAGCAGGGACTTTCCCTGCTTTATTTACATAGAGACTATACAGCTATTCAGGGCTCCTATGTGCTTAGCCTAGCCAAGGTCTTTTCAGCAAGGGCTTGGCATTTGGTGACACTGCATTTTCTCAACATGTCATGACTTGTCACACCCTAGACAGAGTTCTGTAATTACTAATATGTTTCATGGTTTATGTACATTTTTGAGATGATGAATGTTAAAGTCTTTGGGGAATTAAGTAAAACCATTTTATTTTAAACATCGATTCTCTGTGAAGACTGTACTTAGCAGGAAAAATATTTTAGGCCATTGTAACTGGCTTAAACACAATGAACTTTTTGAGCAGGTTTTTTAATCTATAATTTTCATTTTCTTAAAAAATGCAGTTTATTTTGGTATTTTTTTTCCTCCCCTAGCTTCTCTCAGATCTTCCTTGTTCTCCTATCCATCCAACTTCATGGTCTCTCTTTCAAAGAAAAAATAACAACAAAACAAGCACAAGACCAACCAAAGAAGCACCATCATGATGTCCATTTGATGTTAAACAACTGCTTCTGAATATGGGGCCTAACCTGGAATATAGTTGATAAAGTGTCATTCCATTGAAGAAAACTGATTTTCCTTCCCCAGCATCTTTTCTTCTTCTTGTTGTTGTTGTTGATAAAAAAAATTAGTAGATACAGGGATACTTGAACCCCTAGATTTGATGACTGGGTATGATCATATATCAGGGAGTCTAGAAGTTTGAGGCCTTCTTTGTCAGGGTTGGGACTTTTTTTTGCTCACTGCTGCTTCTCTTTGTTCTGAGTTTTTGTCTGGCTTGCACTTGTTCAGGTCTTGTGCATGTTGTCAGAGTTCGCACGTGCACCATTCTTGTCCTGTCTAGAAGGTACTGTTTCCTTGGAGTGGTCCTCCAACTTTGGCTATTCGACTTTTTCCACTCTGCACTTCTTCTGCATTGATCCCTCAGCCTGGAGGGGAGAGATTTAATGAAGATATACCATGTAAGGCTGAGTGCTCCAAGGTCTCTCACTTTTTGCAGTTTGTCCAGTTGTGGGTCCCTGTGTTAATTCCCATCCACTGCATGAAGCTTCGTACGCTCTGATCCATGGATTTAGCAGTATGTCATTAAGAGTTGTGTTATTCCTATGTTCATTTAGTGGAATATGAAGTACTTGGCTCATTAACAGTGTCAGGCTTGGGTTCTATCTCAAGGAACAGGCAATACAATACAATATAATACAAGAGTTGTTGGTCATGCTCTTAGGGTTTCTATTGCTGTTCATAAAACACCAGGACCAAAAGCAACCTAGAGAAGAAAGGCTTTATTTCAGCTCACAGCACTATATCATAGTACAGAATGGAGAGAAGTGAGGGTAGAAACTCAAACTGGGTAGACACCTGGAGGCAGGAACTGAAGCAAAGAGAAATGCTGCTTACTGGCTTGATTACTGTGGCTTGTTCAGCCTGCTTCTTACAGCACTCAGGAACAAAAGCCCCCAAGGTTAACACTGCACACAATGAACTGAGCCTTTCCACACCAATCATCAATCAAGAAAATGTATCATAGGTTTTTCCATAGGTAGTCTGGTTGGGACAGTTTTCCCAGTTGAGGTTTCCTCTTCCAAAATGTGTTGACATAAAGGTATCAAATTGTATCAACTTTGGAACTTCAAACCTCCAGAGTGGACCCAAAAGTATCCAAGATGGTTGCTCCTGTTGAATTTGCACCACTCTTGTACCTGTGGGTCTGTTTTATAGGCAGGTCTCTATTGTAGGCTGCTAGATTTGTAGCTGGATGAGATTGATAATTCCTTTTCACCCTACCAGTGTGTATAGTACTTTGAACACTATACTGGTCAATAGGACTGCTTTACGTGGGCATCAATTTCCCTTCTCCATGTTTGATGACATAATTAAATTATATCTTCAGCAACAGGGTATTACTGTCAGGTTGTGTAGTATAGCCAGCAGTCTTGGCAGCAGTGTGTAATGTTTGGAGGACATCTGCTGGGACCCCTTTAGTGAACTTAAAAAAGATGTAACCCATTTTTGGTACTGGGAGTTTTATTGGTAACATATGATGTCTAGTAATAGGTAATGTTCCCCCACCATATGATAACTTCATTTAGATTCCATCTATACATGCCTATATTTTATGAAGCTTCTACTGTAGCAGGTCTCTATGAGGCCTTTTAAAAAGGCCTTTAGTGTTGATTATTACCCCTGTCTTCCATCTTCTACCCTGCCTTCCTTACCGTTTCTCTCCATTTAATCCTGTTCGAGTTTCCTCATTATTCCTTTATGGCACTATTCTAATTTCCCTTCCTTCGAAGATCTCCTCCTCTGTTTCTCCCTGGTCCCTTTCTAGCTAACCTCTGTGGGTATTGAAATTCACAAACCTAAAACTTAAAGGTTAACATTCATATGCAAGAGAAAACATACAGGAAACATCCAATTACCTGCAAATTTCCCTGCTTTTTCAAGAGCTTAATTGTATTCCATTGTGTAAAAGTAGCAAATTTTTATTATCCATTCATCACTTAATAGGCATTGAGGCTCTTTCCAGCTTCTGGATACTAAGAATATAGCAGTAATAAACATGAACAGCTATCTCTGTAGTAGTATATAGTTTGGGTGTATGCCCTAGAGTAGTATAGGTGGATCTTGAGGTAGAGGTTTGCAGTATTCTGACAAACCTCCTCACTGATGTCCATAGTGGATCTACAAGTTTGTACTCTGAGGAACAGTGTTCTCCTTTCTACAAATTTTCACTACTATTTCCTATCATTTTGGATTTTTTAGTCTTGGCCATTCAGACTGGAGTATGATGAAATCTCAAAGTAGTTTTATTTGCATTCTCCCGATGGATAAGGAAATTGATGGTTTTATAAGTGTTTCTCAGCCATTTGTGTTTCATCGTTTGAGAACTCTGTTTAGTTCTAGACCCTATTTTAAAACTGTGTTGTTTTCTTGACATTCACTTTGTTGAGTTCTTTGTATATTGTAAATACTAGATATCTCTGCCATTGTATAATTTGCAAGAATTTTATTCTTTAGTCGATGTGTCTCTTGTTCAGTTAATGGTATCTTTAACTATTTAGAAGCTTTTCAGATTCATGAGGTCTTATTAATTGTTGTTTTTAATGCTTGCACTGTCAGGATCTTGTTCAGAAAGTCTTTTCCTGTGCCAAGAATTTCAAGCCTACTTCCTACTTTCTCTTTTATCAGATTGAGGGTCTGGCCTTACGTTCAGAACTTTGATCCCCTTAGAGTTTTTTATAGGATGATACTTTTTGGTTCTATTTTCATTCTTCTGTACACAATTTGAATATCACCATTTGTTAAGATACTCTTTTTTTCTCCAGTATGTATTTTTGGGTTCTTTGGTCGAGGTATTAAGTTCTATTTCATTGATCAACTTGTTTTTTAGGTTTTTTTTTTTTCCTTACTATTGCTATTGGTCTGCAATACAATGTTATACCTGAAATGATATCTCTGGCAGTTTTGTTAAACAGCACTCTTTTAGCACTGTTGCTGTCTCTGTCTCTCTCTGTGTGTGTCTGTGTGTTTGTGTGTCTGTGTCTCTCTCTGTGTGTCCATATGATTTAAGGTTATTTTTTAATATTTGTGAAGAATGTTGCTGAGAATTGCATTGAATCTATAGAAAAGCAATGTTAATCCTATGATGAACCTTAAGTGTCTTTAGTTTTCTCCTTCAGTATCATACACTTTTTAATATATAAGTCTTTTACTTAATTTGGTTAGAGGTATTACAAGATATTTTTTGAGGCTATCATGAAAGGTACTATTTCTCTGATTTCTTTCCTAGTATGTTTGTTATTTGTATATAAGGTTACTGATTTGTATGTAGCAATTTTGTATCCCCACTACTTGCTGAAAATATTTTTAAACTATAGAAAATTCCTGTAGGTATCTTTAGAATCTTTTATGTATAAAATGTTATTGTCTATAAGTAAGGACTTCTCCCCACCCCCTTGATCTCTTTTAGTTGTCTTTGTAACTAAGACTTTGCACACTGTATTGAACAGGTATGGAGAGAATGGACTTCCTTGTCTGGTTTGTGATTTTAGTAGACTTTGGGTTTCTGTCTGTTTAGAATGTTGGCTGAGGGCTTGGTGTAATTTGTCTTTGTCATGTTTCAATATGTCTCTTGTATACCTTGTTACTCTAGGGCCTTTTATTATGCAGGAATGTATGATTTTATCAAAGGCCTTTGATGAGTGGAGGATATAAGTTAACATACAAAGTAATGGGTTGTGTGGCATTTTCTTGCATATGTGTTATTATACTTAGTAAATCCATCCCCTTAACTACTCTTAGTCATCCCTGCCTCCTCTTTCCCCTTAAAATAGCCAGCCCCTAATTCTGCTTTACTGTCACAGGTTCCATTAGCGTCTCCACCCTCTGCAAAATCTTTTCCTTTTGGATCATGATTCTGTTTGTATTTTTGTCACACACACACACACACACACACACACACACACACACACACACTTTCCTGCAGATGTTGTGATTTCATTTATCATCATGGCTGTATAAGATTGTATTGTGTTTATGGACCACGTTTTCTTTTTGCCTGTTCCTTTGCTGATGGACGCCTAGGCTGATTCTACTTCCTGACAGTTGTGAATGGTGAAATTGGATGTGGTGCATGCATTGACTTATCCAAGAGTAATATCGCTGGCTTATGCAGTAGTTCTATTTTCAGATTTTTGCAGAATCTCTACACTTCTATAATGGTTTCGCCAGTTTACATTTGCACCAGCAGTTTATAGTGAACAGAAACAAGCGAGGCTGTGTCAGTACCCCTTTTCTTCTACTTTTGTCCTTTATGTCTTTGAAAGCCAGATTGCATTGACATGGTTTTTGATACCACATTGAATGAACTTGCTGTAACTGTAAAATGTCCCCATAGTGATAACATTGAGAGTTCTCAATGAGAAGGTATTAGGGCTTTCAAACTCCAGATTAAAGTGACAGTATAATCTAAACCATGTAGATTTTTCTGACTCAAATACTGTATTTTTATTTATTTTTTAATTAAGAATTGTGTATGATATTTCCCCACTACGTGTGCCTGTGCATCATGTGTATACCTGGTACCCACAGAGGCTAAACGAGGGCTTGGGAGCTGGAGTTGCAACTCCTTGTGAGCCATTATGTGGGTGCCAGGAGTGGAACCTGGGTCCTCTGGGAGAGCAGCCATTTCTCTAACTCTATCATTATCTTTTAAGGGAACAATAAAATTTGCACTTATGCCTATTCTGTAGGGAGTTCTGGTATCTACAGTGTATTTCCAGGTAATTATTGGTAACATGGCTTAAGGAACAATTTTCTGTCTCCAGGAGTGAGATTTCAAGACTCAAGTTTCACCTTCTGATCTGACTGGGAGGTGTTCTAAACATGTGTGTGGCTTTGTCTTTGTAGACTGAAATCGCCAAGAGATTGAACACCATTTGTGCCCAAGTCATCCCATTTCTGTCTCAGGAAGTAAGTAAAATGTTCAGCTGTTAAAGTGCAATTATGTTGCTTCTGTTTGCAAATTAGCCAGTTTTAAGATGTTAATTTTATCACTGGGAACAAGTGTGAAGAACATCTGTTACATCTCAAATGTGTCAACCCTGTCATTCTGTCTAAGGCATCCAAGGGCAGGCTGCTGGAGGGATGACAGTATCTCAACCCTAAATTATTATTTTTTGAAAAGTGACCATGAAGCATAAAGAACCCCCCCCTTCTCTCTGTGTGTGTGTGCGAGAGAGAGAGAGAGAGAGAGAGAGAGAGAGAGAGAGAGAGAGAGAGAGAGAAAGAGAAAGTGTGTGTGTGTGTGTGTGTGTGTGTGTGTGTGTGTGTGTGTGTGACTATGGCCTGAACTCCTTGTGTAGAATAAGCTGGTCTGAAATTCACAAAGAGCTGTCTGCCCCTTTCTCGATGCCACCACCGCTGGCTAGGCCTGTGTTTGAGTAATATGTGCTTGATATGGTTCGGGTACCCTTTTCTGTTTTCTTGAGCTGACTTGAAAAGTCACTGCATTGGGATTGATCTACATGAAAGCAGGGACTTAATATATAATCAAGATTCGTTCCATGGAGAGTGTAGGTGGTAATCATCAAAAGGATAAAATGAGTATTCATATCAATCTTGATTCACAGAGTAATAGACAGAGATAAGCCATGTGGTTTGAGTTTACGTTAAAATGTTCAGAGGGAGTCCTTCATAGGAGTAATTGGAGATTAGCTCAGCATTGTATTTCAGTTTTGCTTTGAAAGTGTTATCTTCTTTTCAGTACAGAGGAATAATGTTTTCAGTATGTAAAGATAAACTTATGGTGACACGGAAGGCCCAGCTTTGGGAGGTTAGAGTGTGGAGTTGGCTGTAGAGCACCCGGAGCTCCCTCCTGATTTGTTGCCAGCTTTCAGTGACCCTAGTCTCAACTAGTCTCCTCAAATTAACTGTGGCTATATTTTAATTAAGTGTAGAGTTGGGGAGTGGACAAGGTGAGTTTTCATTCTTTAAATTGAAAACAGAACTTTCTCCTTGGAGTGTAACACCAAAAGGCTAAGATAAATATTGGGAAATTTTCTGTTTTTTTTTTTTTTTTTTTTTTTTTTTTTTTAATACTGCTGATGCATCTAGATTTTTTTTTTTTTTTACATCAGAGAAAATACAGACTGACTGCTTCCATTTTTAAGTTTCAAGAGAGGTGTTTGAATAAATATCATGTGCACAAACACACCACCATAACCTAGAACAGTCATCCATGTCCTGTTTTTTTTAGTATCTAAAGACAGGTCACCATTGATGTCCATTCTGATATTTACTACCCCACTAGGAGTATAGTGATGCCTGGAACCCTTCAGAAATAAAGGGAAGCACCGCTCATTGTCCTTGTTGTTGTTCTGCAAAGTGACTCTTGCATGATGACCCAGTTTTGGTCTTTGTTGTCAGAGTGAACAGGGACATGCTTAGCTGATGCTAACACTTTTTTCTCCTTGTTTTCAAAGCATCAACAACAGGTGGCCCAGGCTGTGGAACGTGCCAAACAGGTGACCATGGCAGAGTTGAATGCCATCATCGGGGTACGTGGCCTACCAGGTCTACCTCCTACAGTGTGTATCACCAGCTTTTATTTCTTTATGGTTTGATGGCATAGTACACAACTAAGTTTGTGTAACTTAGAGATGACTGATTTGATTAATCAGAGGGTGAAAGGGGGTTCGGGTTGTGTGGAGATGTATAGGGAAGAGTAAGAAATAGCACAAGATCGATGAGAGGAGAACACTAGAAGAGGATGGAAGTAACTCTCCTAAATGGAGAAGTAGAGACGTTTATCCAGAGATCCTTGGAACCACCCTTGTTTGCTGCTAGTGGGGTAGAAGCTTTAGATCACTTTCTAAACACTTTCCTTGCTTTCTTCTGTCGAGTGCCGTTCTACCACAGTGAGGTCAACATAGGACTCTGACTTATTCCCAAGTAGTTCTTGCCTTGTGCTTTCTAGGCACTGAAACCTGTGTGGTTGTTTGATTCCTTTCTTTCTTGTTCCCCTTTCATGAATTTTAAAGTGGCATGCCAATGAAAAACTCCCTCACCAGGGAAGGAGTGTTAATTGTCTGCCCTAGTGCTTTGTGGCCTTTCAGGGTTCATGTCTCTTGAGTTCAGCTATCTCTTCTTGCTGGTGAAGTTGGTTTCTCTTGTCAATCACAAGTTATTTGTTCTGCATTAAGGGATCTAGTGAGCTGGGCATTCTGTCTCTTCCTTTGCTGGAGTTTAGCTCCACCCACTGTAGGACCTAAGGTGGTTCTCACATGCTCTGCTCCTTTAGATTATTAAAGGAAAGAAGGAGCTGAAATGGAGGTGGGGTCCTTTATTTTATTCATAGGCAAGTTCCTCGAATGAATTCAAAATCATTCATTTATCAATTTATGTTAATTGCTTGTGAGAAGATGCCCTGCTGGTCTTTATAGTTCCCTCAGACACTTTGTAATGATAATTAGACATGCTGCTGTAGGGATTAAGAGTGCCATAGTCCAGTGCTGTGACAGACAATGGAACCAGTTAATCTATCAAGGTTTAAAATTACATCCCCACTGGAGATGGGAAAAACACAAGAGCCAAGGAGGATTAAAGAATGAGCCCCAGCTTGAAAACCCTCCTTTCATCAGTTTCTCAATTGCAGATCTGCAGTTGGGGTGCCTGTGGTAAGCTGTTGGCAGTCAATTAGGTGAAATAAACTGGGAGGGTGACCTTCATTTCCTTTTAATAGCTTTTTCCTCCGTGAACCAGGGAGCTTCAGTGGATTTTCAGCTTAGATTTTATTCAAGCCGCTTTATTGCACTTGACAGCTTAGCTCTGCATAAACAGTTCTCCCTCCTTCCCCCCAGGTCTGGGCTCTGTCTTTCTTCCCCTCCTGTATCACATTTTTGACTGTTACTTAGTGGGCTCTCTAATCACATTCAACAAAGAACACAATTATGCCTGCATTTGTCTGCTGCCTTCTCTACCCTTTTCTTGTGTAATGAATTGCTTTATTTCAGAGATCAAATCAAATATTCACTGGCATTTTTGCACATACCGTGTTTGATTAGAAGAGACTAATCGCGATTATACTTGGAGCTGGAGCTGGAGCAAGAAATTTTTTTTTTAACCAAATGAATGAGGATGGAAAAGCCTGTTTTGATTAAAAGAAAACATATGCAAAGCAGATCTCAAGGGCCCTGTTCAACTTTGTGGGACATGTTTGTTTTCTGATAGGATCTAAATTTTTACATGTAATTTTTCTGGTCTTTGTTTGGCAGTACTGGGGATTGGACCTTCGGCCTCACACATACTAAGAAAGCACCCTCTACAAGTGAGCCACATGGCCAGCTATGTGTCATTTTTCAGTAATAGAATCAATACCGGTCTGTAAGTTCTCAGAGACACTGCTCAGACCTGGAAAGTCTTTGTACCTACTTTGCGAAAGGAGGAAATTTATTAGCCAGACAGATATTTATAGTTAATATTCATTTTAAATAGAATCAGAAAATAAAAATAGGTTATTTCAGAAGGGTGGATGAATTGCAAATTTTATTAATGGCTTTAGTTGAGGAAAACGTGTTGAGATTATAAAGTAAGATTAGCTTGATAGTAATAACTCAAGTTGGAGAATTGGGCCAAGAGTTAATGTTTCACGGTGTGTTCAGCATTTTAGCATATACAGTTTTTAGTCACTCAGATGGTAGGGTCTGTATATTAATTTATGACAGGAGCTTTGAAAGCTTGCACTGATCAGAAATAGCCCCTCACTTTACTTTCATGCTATGGCATATGCTTGATTTTTGCTTGAAAAGAATTGCATCTATCCTAGAAAATCGAAGTAGCATAAAATCGGACTGACAATTCAGTGGACCTTTGCACCCCTTCATTGCACATGCAGTGTGCCAGCCTGTCTGGCCAGAGGGGAGGAAGCACTGGGAGACTGTTCATTCAGCAGCTGTGCAGAGAAAATGCAGCCTGTTTGATAGCAGCTGTCAGATTGTTCTAGGATGGGTTAGGGTAAGGGACAATGGGAGAGGCCAAGCTCTTCATCTTCATTGACTTTCAGGCTAAGAAAAGAAAAGGTTTAGTTAGACATCTATTTTAAGTGTGAAAGATCATGAAAGAGTACCCTTTAACATGCAAGTGGGATGAAACCCTTCCCTTCCTTTCAAGGTACTATCTCTTATGGGTTGCTGGACTTAGCTAAAGATATTTTAGCAAGTAACCCGAACTTGTCAAGGACGCAAAACTCTTGGTGAACTCAGCTTCTGTTCTTGGCCCGACTGCTCCTGACTGGGGGAGTAGGAAAGTTCTTTTCTTGTGTCCTTGTTGAGTGAGTAATGCCAGTTTCTTACCAGCCTGTTAATGTTCTCCAATGTATGAGATTTTAGTTCTTTTCTACTGGCCTTCAGCCTTTATCTAGCATACTCATATTTAAGGGAGATTTTTTTTTTTTTACGTAGTTCCTTTTCAACTAAATTACTCAAATATTTTTGTTCCTTTTTTTAGAGATAGGATTTTACTGTATAGCTCTAGCTGATTTGCAACTAGCTGTGTAGACCATGTTGAACAACCTCACAGAGATGCCTCCGAGTGCCTCTGCTCTCTGAGTGCTAGGATTAAAGGTACTTGGCCAACGCACCTGGTCTTTTGTTGACCTGCTCAAAGCAGCTTTGATAGCAAACTGGTTGACTGGCAGAATATTAACTACAACACTTCTTTTCTTTTGTGTGTGCGAGTGTGTGTGCCCGCGCGTGCGCATGCGTGTTGATCCTTTTGCTGTTTACATAGATAGGTTTCATTTCTGCAAACTTAGGATCTTGGATGTGCTGCTACACATGCATTTTACTGCTGAGCTAGCACTCCAGCCTTCTGTTTAGGGTTACGTACTCTGAAGTTCAATGGGAGGACAGATGGAGGTATGGCTAGACGATGTTGGTTTTCATACTCAGTAGGAGAGTACCCTAGTACCCTGCCTTTGTGATTTTAAGAGGTACAGTAGAAATTATCTTTCCTGTCTACAAAATGCTAGATCTTTTGGTAGTGGCCTCATTGTTGACTATATAAGAAAATTTGAACAGTTTTCTATACCACTATGTGAACTCTGGAACTCAAGAAATTAGAAGGGAATCTGGGGAACCTTATTTTTCTTTGTAATCTACTTGATTACAAAGAACATAGTAGGACTTATTTTTCATGCATAGATCTTCTATGAAGACAAGGATGGTTTCATTTACTGGTTAGATTTCTACATTCCTGCTTCATAGGCAAACTCACACCTCTGTATACTTTAAATCGACTTTGTATGAAACAAACAAACAAAGAAAAGCTTAGATTTTTGTGCATTTGATAGCTGTGGAATGTGTGTGGGGGGGGGGGATACCTGTGTGTCTGCCCAGGGAGGGGGCTACAATTGCCGAAGATAATCACTTACGGACGTAAAAACCACTGCACTGTTGCCTGAGATGATTGGGTCAGGGGTTAGCAAACTTGGATTATTTTCCTTCAGCTATAGGTGTTGGTTCTCGGTGAGACTGTAGTGTTGGAACTTTAAAGACGATGAGCTTCGAAGTCTTAGGTCTATGCAGCTAATAGCAGGGAAGCCTGTCTTTAACCCAGCCTTACATGCCTTTCTAGAAGAGTGGCCATCCTGCTACTTGGAGACCACGAAGGTACAGTAAACATGGATCTTGTTTCAAAGACTTAAACCTTAAATTCCAGTAGTCTAGGAAGTCCTACATGTTCTGCCCCCCCATTTCTTCTTTCATAAAATGGTCTCACTTGTATAGCTAGCCCAGGCTGAACTGAAACTCAAATACAACTGTTTGAGCTTTCCTCATACAACGATTATAGATGTACATACCACTACACCCAGCTAGAAAATCAGTTTTTCTGTATATTCTGTTTCTTCTGGTTAAGTCAGTTTGATTTTCGATGTTAGTTTTTAAATAGAATACAGCCTAGTATCTCACATAGATATGGAGCTTGGACTTGATGTCAGGATATTTTCATAAATGTCTTGATTTTCCCACAGTTAATGTGCATTGTAGTAACTGGAAATGTTGTAATTTCTCTTCCAGGTGCTAAGATGTGAAATTTTAGTTGATTCCTTGGTATGAGCGTTTCATGCTTAAACACATATATGTTTTTAAGAGGGAGAAACTGCTTCATAGAATATAGGATATCACATTTTATAGGTTAAGCATGGTATATGAGCTTTTTTAATATTGAGAGACAGTTCATGTTAAATTGACTCTTTAAGTCATACAGTTAATTAGTTAGTGTATTTAACCATCACTGTCTCATTCTGAAATGTATTTGTCACTACTGAAAGAAACCCTGTGTCTATTATCATTGACGTCCCATGTCCTCTTTTCTAACACTAGCTTGAATATATAAATAAATTCATTTAATATATAGCCATTCGTATTCATAGCACACTGTCTTGAAGGTGTTCCTGCCTTCTAGCTAAGTATCCCTAAGTGGCCTGGGAATTGCTATGTAGACCAGGCTGGCTACAAACTCACAGGAATTTCCCTGCTTATTATGCCTCTGGAGTGTTGGAATTAAAGAATAAGCTTTGGTACTCAGATCATTTATGTTTTGAGACAGGGTCTGTGGAGCTGAGAATGACCTTGAACTTCTGAGAATTTGATCATAGTCTTCTGAGTGCTAGGATTGTAGACCTGCTGTACTGTGGCCCTTATGCAGTACTGGGCATCAGCTCCAGGGCTAAATGTACATTAGGGAAATGCTCTACCAAGTAAATTAGACTTGATTATTTTTAGTCAATTTTATTAAGGAACAATAACATGGCATGCATTTATCCCTTTTATTTTTCCTTTTGTAAGTTCAATAAATGATCAGGTTGTGTCTACTTGGTGGCTGTTTTGGATAATCCTGCTATGAATTATTTCCAGGAGTTGATTTCTATCCTTTCACCATATGTGTCCCCAGGATAGGACTCAGTTCTTCAGGCTTGGCAGCAGGGGACTATCTCTGGTCGATTTGTAAGTTTTTAATGCAGATTTTTCTCTTCTGTTGGGAGTAAACCTAGGAGTGGGATTTATAGGTCATTAGGTAGATTTATCTTTAATTCCCAACATCCATTCTATTTTCCAAGTGCCTGCACCATTTTATATCTCCCATAGTGTGTGGATTCCAGTTTCTGTCCCATACATTTTCCTACCTTGTCTACTTTGTAGAGTCTAGCCACTCTGGCGTAAAGAGGTAGCTTCCTGTGTTTTCATTTACAACTCCTCTCTGGTTTTTGAAATGGATCTACGTAACATGGTTTTTTTAAAGTGTGTTCTTGTTCAGACCCTTTAAGTACTAGAGATCAGACATAAGTCAGGCAGTGAAGGTGGGATAGATAGTGTAGTGGCTAGACAAATGAGTTGGCCTCAGCAAAATTCAGAAAGAGTAAAGATGGCAAGTATTGAGAGGTGTGGCTGTTTCTTACTAATCCCTTTCTGGGTTTCTGTCACTTTCTTGTTGCTTTTTCAGCTTTATTGGAGCACTATAGACAAATAGAAATTCTATTTAAGAAGTATAACTTAGTGTTTTGATTATATTATCACAATCAAGCAGATGAACATGTTAATCATCCCATAGTCTAATATCTGTGTAGGCACTTAAGATCTCTTAGCAATGTCAAACACACAACATGGTATACACACAACACAGCCCATGGCCACCATGCCTTATCTTAGATTTCCAGAAGTTACCCTATATAAATTGAAACTTTGAATCATTTGGTCATCATCTCCTATTTTCCCAACTCCGGGTAACGACTTCTCATTCTACTCTGTTCTTCTCTTAGAATCCAGACCCAGGTTGGGCCTGAGGATGTCGATTAATTAAGAGTGCTTGTCTATGACACATGAAGCTCTGAATTCGATCCCCAATACTTCCACAAATTGTGTATAGTGGAAAATATCTCAAATTTTAAAAGTCAGGGTTATCTTAGCTACATAATGAGTTGGAGGATGCCACCCCCACCCCCAGCTACTCAAGGGCCTGGATTAACAGTGATAGCAGCAAAGCACATACATTGGCTGTTGGGATGATACTGCAGTGAGCATGTGAGTGCAGATGTCTGTTTGAGACAATTTTATTTCCTTCAGGTATATATCTACAATAGGATTGCTGTATCACTTGTTTTGAATTTTTTATTTTTATTTTTTAGAAGCTGTCTAGTGTTTTCTATAATAATGTTAGTAGTTTAGGTTCCCAGAAACACTATCTGTAGATTCACTTTTTGCTATACCTTTTACTAAAACTTGTCTGGTTTCCTTTGATATTATCTTCCTGAAGGGCATCTCAGTGTTTCTGAATGACCGCTGATGACCAGTGATGGATGCATTTTGATATTTCCTTGATATGACCCATTTTTTGAGAATTCATTTTGTCTGTTAATTTGCTATTTCCTGTTGCCGAATTCAATTATAATGTGCAGACGTTTTGTCCTATTTCTTGGATCATCCATGAGTTGTTTTCTGGGCACTTTTAGTGCATGGCTACTTTATCTTTACTTCTTTCAAGTGGCTGGAGAATTGTCGGTCCCAGTGAGCAGCTGCTTTCTGGTTGTCACTGTTGCCCCTCTTGGAGAAAGAGGCCTTTCATGTAATAGGAGATTTCAGACAGTTCTTGTAGTGGCCTTGAGGGCCATGCTGCCAGCCAAACTTCCCACTTGGTCATTCAGGGAGCCGCTTTCTTTATGTTCTCCAGACCCCGAGATAAGAACCGAAGCCGCCTGTCTTGTCAAAAACAGCTGTACACACTGTTTTTCTTGTGTCTCTATGTAGTGTTAAACTACTGAGAAGTCCTAATTTTAAAAAAAAACAATTCTAATGCCTGTATAGGCGTGTGAATTAACCCATCCTTGCTGTCATGTTAAAAACAAGTGACAGATGACATTTGGGTCTGTGGAGGGCAGGTGCATAAAAGTTTTCTAAATGACAGAACTGTTGTCTGGCTGTCTAGCAATGCCAGCATTGTATTTGACCTAAGACACATTTTTAACTGGTGTTGCTGCTTCGTACTCTGGGAAAGAGTGATATGTACCAGACTGTCTTAGGAACCTTGGAGAGAGAGTGTTCCTTTAGTAACAGATGGAATGAGGTGTCGGCTGCCCCTCTAGAGTTAACTGAGTCTGATGAGAACCTTCTATTTAAAATACATGTTTTATTTATTTTAAGATTTCTGCTTTTCCCATATTATCTGCTTTTGGAAGGAAGGCCAATGCTGTGTCTGGGAACTTGATTCTCCTTTACAAGTCTCCTTGAAAGAGAGCAGGGATATGGGAACAAGCATTGAGAAGTATCATTGAGAGAAGCTATGCTCAGGAAGTCTAAGAACAAGCTTGTATTTGTCACTGCCCTTAGGCTCCATGGTAAAGGTGGATTTGTGACTGAGTACACGGAGTTGGGTGATCTCTACAGCATTTGTCCTGGCTGCCCTGGGAGAAAAACAAAGCTGTCTTTGGAGGAGGTTGACTTCCTCCTCCCTTGTGCTATGAACGTGAACTTGACCTTTTTTTTAGGAAGCAGAGAGGATTTTAGTGCTCGAGGCTCTGAGCCCTGTGTCATATTTGAATCTTTGCACCCTACCTTAGGTGAGTTGTGGCTTCAGCTGGGATATTAAACATGAGTGTGTTTCCTTGGAGAATGGGAGGCGCACACTCAATTTTCCAGTACCCTAGAACATCTAGATGGTTGTGACCCATCTCTTTGTTCCTCAGTTTTACTACTTTTTTATGACATATTTGCTGTTGTGCTCTTAAAATTATAGAATTTATAAAAATATTTTTGTTAAAGGAAATAAAAATGTTTTAAGTTTCCTGAGCCAAAGATGATTGATCCCAGTTACCTCTAAGTGACAGACATCTGTTTTTGCAGGGCCTGGAGAACAGGACAGGGTAGGAGTAGAAGTTCTCTGGGCAGTTAGTCTGTTGAATATTCCCATTGATAGTCATTACCCCAACTCTTTGGTTTAAACACACACATCCTTCACAACTGACAAAGTTTATTTAGGGCTATGTAAGCTCAGCCCTCTTTTTAGTAGTGTATTTTGATCAGCTTTCTAGTTTTGTTTTTGTTTTTTGTTTTTTTCTTTCCGGAAGTTACCTTGGAATAGGGGGGATAGGGTGTAAGTCTTATCTGCGTGGATACCCTATGCTCCCTAGCACAGACTGGCTGCCAACTAAAATCCCGTCTCTGAGGTGCTCAGCCAGTGGTTCAGTCATGCAAGCTTGTGGAGGGCTAAGAGGGGTGTCATGCTGTGCTTGTCTGTTCTGCTCTGTGCAGTCTCTTCTTCTCTAATCAGAGCTGTGCCTAATGACCCGAGGCGGGCTTGTGTTCGCTTCACTGCTTCTCCGAAGCTGGACGTGGCTCGTGCTCGCGATGTAATGATAGTAATTGCTAGCAGGGCAGGCCTGCTCTTCATCCTCCTCCAAGCACATTTCTTATGGCAGGTGTCTCGTTCCTAACTAAGTGCTAATGAGCGTGCCTAGCGGACCGGATGCTGCTGCTGCTTCTTCAGGTTTACGTCCCACTGGTGCTGAGCTCTTAAAAGGTGACAGAGCAAGAATTAGTGTCTTCTGGATGACAGGAAGGTGATTGTACATGTAAAGAAACTGATTGTGATCTCGAGTGCAGAATGAGTAATTTATAAATACTTTCCAAGAACGTTATTAATGCTGTCTGTTTGGGCCTCACCCCTGTTTTCCATTTACCCCTCTAATTAAAACTAATTCTCTTAGGAGTTGAAGTTTGAGATGAAGGTGGACTACTAAAGCTTTTTAAAGGTTCTGGGAGTGAAAAAATTAACTGTAAAAAATCGCTGATTTTCATTGCTTAAGATGTTGCTTTTTTGTTTACTCCTGAGGGTAGGGAGCTTATCTGAATTGGAATTAAAAATGAATTTCTGGTGTGGGTGGAAGCTACTGAACTCAGCTGTGAAGTATTCTGTGTGTTCCAGTCAGGAGTGGGCAATAAACAAGCCATTTACCCCTGAGAAATGAACACGAATTAGAACCTTAAGAATTTTCAAATATTACACCTTAGAAATATTTAACTGGTTTTAATATTTAACTGTTTATACTGTCTCATCAAAAATAAATTCTATATTGGACTGCTGAAATACATCTAGATAGATGGTCCTGGGCCGCTTCTTAAATATTTGCTTATTTTAAGTGTAATGCATGAGAGCAGTAGTGTGGTTTCTTAAGGACAGGTTTGTAATTTTTGCAATGTATTAGGTGATAGAGTCAGCATAGATGGCAGAACAGAGTGGGGCCCTCTACATCTCTGCAGACGGTAGACAGTGCTTCTCCTCTCCAGGTCTCAACCTCTCGGTCTCAACACTTTGTTCTGTAACATAGCCAAGGTGTGTGGGGCTGGGTTTCAGGAATGAAGTTTGGGTGAAAAGAGTAACTGAAACCTTGACTTGAAGGTTTCTTCCAGTGGTCAGCCTGCTTCCTAGGCCCATCTCCTGCCTAGGGTAGTATGGGGCAGCTGTAGGGCTCACTGACACTTCCTTCACCTTAGTGAACCTCAACAAATGCCATGGAGCTTGGTTGCTTCAGAGAAATGAGAAAGTCACTGCTTCCTTACAGTCTCAGAGGGCTCTGTGAGTTAGGGATACAGTACAAGGTGTCATCCAGATGCTGGCATTTCTTGCTCTCTGAGTTTTGTGATAGTTAATGTTGGATGAAATGTTTTTACCCCATAAATAGTGGGGTTACTTCATTGAGGGGTATTTACCATATACCTTGGTTAACTTCAGTTAGCTCAGGACAGGTGTCCAGCTTAGAGTCGGTGACACATTGAAGTTTCGCCTCAGAGGCACTTAAATCTAGATGAGGTACATACATAAATCTTTTAAAGTAGCTAGGCATGCCCAATAATGAGGTTTGTTCAGGTGGCTTGCAGCAAAAAGTGGCAGGTGAAAACTCTAGGTTAGATTTGGGGATTGGCCGGGGTGATTACTGAGGGACAAAAACTTTTGATGAGTTGAAAGCACTAACCTCATTTCCTCTTTCCTACCTCTGTCTCTGTTTCCTTCTCTGTGTCCAACTTGTGGTTCCTTCCTACATGTTCTGTTATTTCTACTTTTCCTCTGGATGGTTTCTCTATCACCACTACTGCCACCTCCTCCTCCTCTTACTCCTCTTCTTTCTCCTGTTTCTCCTTTTCCTCCTCCTCTTCTTCCTTTTACTTCTCTACCCCTTCTCTTCCTCCTCCTCCTCCAACCACTGCCAACAGCAGCAGCAGTTGCAAGCTCAGCATCTCTCCCATGGCCATGGACCCCCAGTACCTCTCACGCCTCACCCTTCAGGACTTCAGCCTCCTGGCATCCCGCCCCTTGGGGGCAGTGCCAGCCTTCTCGCGCTGTCTAGTGCTCTGAGTGGGCAGTCTCACTTGGCAATAAAAGATGACAAGAAGCACCATGATGCAGAGCGCCACAGAGGTGAGAGGCCGGGCAAGCCAGATTAGGCTTTGCTCCCATACTCAGACAGTGCTGCAGAGCTGTGCCTCGCTGTGGAAAGCCCCAGCCCCACACAGAGAGCAAACAGTGAGATAACAGGAGCTGTCTGTCGCAAAGCTTGCTTTCCACTGACACTCAGTTCACCCTGCCACTCTGCAAGGTTTGCCTTGGGCAGCTGTGGGGTTTTTCCGATCTTGCTAGCCCGCAGGCATCTTGACATCTTAGTAACTGCCTTTTTAATCCCAGTGGCCTGTACCATATTATGGAGAACTGTTAACTGCTTAATTGGGTAATTTTCAAAGAAAGTGATGTTTGTTAAATGGGGCGAAATAAGAAGTTAAATTTGAAAGTGAATGTGTTCAAATGAAAGGCTTGACAATTGCATCTGTTACTAGTTTTGTAGGCTTTAATCCTAGTGTGCGTTAAATATTGGGCAAATTGCACTTGACTAATTTTTGAAGAAAAGTAATTTATTCTGTCAAGAAATTAAAAATAGGCTTTGTGTATGGTTAAACTGTAAATCTTATGTTTACAAAAATACTGTAATCTTCAGGAAATCACTGTATTAGGAATGTGCAATGACTTATATAAATAAAGCCATTTTTTGAAACTGCCTGGGGCCTGTGTTCTAATTATTCCCCCCTTTTTTATTTCTGTTCTTGCCTCTGTGTCTGAACGGGCGTGTCTGTGCATTTCTTGGTAACCTCGGGAGCAGACAGAGAGCCTGGCACGGTAAGTACCCCAGCGCCTGTTGCACATGAACACAGACCCACTTGCTTTCCCAAGCTGCCTTCTTCGAACACAAGCACCAAGCAGACACACAGACACCCCGCGTGTAGTGACCTGGGTTTCTCAGTTTTTCTTTTTAAAAATCATTTTATTTTTGTGAGTACTTGCCCTCTCTTCTGTTGTATAAACCTGGCCTTTGAGGAGAGGCACCTGCTTTGAAAGTAAAGCTGTCTGCTGCAATTCCTTACTGCTCAATGTACAGCCCAGACCTGCTTAAACATTTGTGCTATATGTGGAGTCTAGGTTGCATATAGTTTAAAAAGAATATTCATTTTTTGCCATAACAACTCTTATTTCAATCTAAATGGTTTGTTGTCCTTGTGAATGCACCTTAGTTTCTAGCTTTCCATATGTTTTCTTTGCATATTTTATTGTAGTGTAGCCTTAATATTAAATTTAATTTAGACCTAAGACTGCATCTAGTAGTAAATTCTTAAAGACTCGGAGCTTCATAGTCAGGGCTGTGTGTTTATAGACTTCATGTTTTCACAAGCCCGAGTCACGCATACCCTTTTATGTGCTGAATGCTTACACTGCATCTGGCAATGTCGGGGATACACATTTTAAAGGTGCAGAATGAGAATCTACTCTGCTTAATGAGGGTGGCCCCCAGATTCTTCCTATTTATCCTCATTTCTGAACACAGTAATATTTTGGCCATCTTTAAAGCATGATTTTAAAAAAGAAAGAAAGAAATAAGACAATGAATTTTAAATCATTTCTTCCCTGTCTTTTTTCTTTCCTTCTGTCTTGAGAACTGAACCCAGGGCCTCTTGCCTGGAAGGAAAGTTCTGTATCATGGAGCTAGCTCCCAGTGCTGTGCTGTCCATCGGTCCTTCCTTCCTTCCTTCCTTCCTTCCTTCCTTCCTTCCTTCCTTCCTTCCTCCCTCCCTCCCTCCCTCCCTCCCTTCCTTCCTTCCTTCCTCTCTGTCCCTCCCTCTCCCTCTGCGCATTCCCCCCTTCTCTCTGTGTGTGTGTGTGTGTGTGTGTGTGTGTGTGTGTGTGTGTGGTGTAGAGTGATTCTATTATTTCTACAATGTAGGTCCCAGGAAATGAGCTCAGGTTATTAGACTTGGTGGCAAGTGTCCTTCATAGACACACACACACACACACACACACACACACACACACACACCCCTGTCAGATGGATCTCACTGCACAGCCCTGGGTGCTGAGTCAGAGGTATGTGCCAACATCTTAAAGTTTTGTTGTAGGTGTTTAGGAAGAAGATTGCATTTTGACAAGTTCAGGATCCCGTACCACCTTTCTGTGTAGAATAGGCACTGCTTTAAAAGTTCTCTTTGAGATAAGTACTGCTATGCTCTTGTATTGGGATTTATCTAGGGGTATGAGTAAGTAAAGGGAAAAGTAGTTAGATTTTTAATGATTGCAGTATAGGGTTTTTAAGTTAGTTTTAGAAGGAAGGGAAGAAAACAGACCAAAGCTTTAAATAGAAAATAAAATAGCTAACAGGCAGAGTATATAGGTTTTAGTAAATTGGCTTTGTTTTTTGAAGAAACCTTTATATTTTGCTATTTTGGTTTCATTATGGACTGTCATCTTTTCTTCCATGTTCATTCAGTACAGTACAACATTTTAAAACCCCAGCTTTGGACCTGTAAAATCAGCAGACGATGTAGTAAAGAACTGTGTTGCATGTTTTCATCTGAATTAATTTTATTTGTGAGAGGGCTTTTCTAATTTAATATTTCTTGCCTCTCTTATTACTCTTTAGCCTTAAATGAATGTATTCATTGAGTGCTCCTTACATGTGTGGATGCTACAGTTAGGAGTAGGTACACAGCAAAGGCATTTTGTCAGTCAAGGACAGGACAAGTGACAGAAATGCTAAAAGACACATGACAGCTCAAGTGTTTCCACTGGCAAGGGACTGAGAAATGCCTTGGGTACAAACTGAAGTTGCTAGAGGCCTTGCCCATATGTAATCTTTCCAGTGGTCACTCATAATTTTGGCTAAAATTGTGAGATATCTGTTGGATATTCATTTTTAAATTAGTCTTTTAGTTAGCATATAAAATAAAAGGTCTTATTATGGCTTTTCAGACTAACATGAGTTTGTTTGCTTATATTCACTCACTCCTTACCCTTGTCTTTCACTTTTCTTTGTTACTACTGGTCTCCCTCCTCCAAATGTCTCCTCCCTCTAGTTGCATCCTCAAGAGTATATGACAGTTCCTGAATTGTAGGGAGCTATAGATTATTTCTGAACTTCATAGAAACATGGAGGATTCCAATAACATAAAAGAAGTGATGGTGGCTTGTGTCCTTTTACATGTGAAAATCTTGACAAGTGTGTGTCTGTGTGTATGTGTGTATACTGTTTTTCTGTCTAGTAATTAAATCTTCAGTGGTGAAAATGGGAAAAGCCAAACATTAATATAGTTTGTAGAGGAGTTGAATTGTTCTCTTTACCTAACGCGGGTTTCAATGCAGTTACATAAAATTAGCTTCTCAACTTGGTGTAAAATTGAATATGAGAACCAGTGGGTAATGAAGTGTGTACATTCTTAGTGCCTAAAATATTGTACTATTTGATAAAGCACGTGGAGTTGTGAATCTGATTTTACTTAACTCTTTGCTGCTATCTTCCTTCACTAGAGAGATGAAAATGATAGTTTCAAACCAATCTGATTCAATGTTTCTCTTTTTAAAATAAAATTACTGAAGACCCCTAAGGACTTGTTTCTTTTGGTGATACATTTTGACATTTACAAGATTAGAATAAAACTTTAAAAACCATTTAGATACAGAGCTATTCAGTTGTGTTAATCATTTTAATAGTAATGAAAAAGCAATGTTTTCTTTAAAACAGGCTTTTAATGAGTGAATTGCTTCTTCATATTTTCAAATATCTTTAATGCTGGCTTAAAAGAAACTTGACTACGTCTTGACCAGCCGGTATATTCAGTCTGTGATACAGTTGTTTTCATGTCATTCTTGAAGAAAATGTGTCTCAAGAGATTTGTGAAAATCTCTGGGTCATTATTTGGGGATGGGGGTTCTTGGTTCAAAATCACACAACTTGAGCCATGAGAATACTTACTCTTTAATGCTATTTTTTGCTGCTTTTATATTAAACATACTGCTTAAATCAAATGAAAAACGTGCAGATCCAGAGAAGAAGGGCTGTATGGGAGGTGCTTCATCTTTATCTCCTAATGATAGTACTACTCTAACCTAAAAACATAGAAAACAAATGAAACTTCACATAGGCAGTGTGTTTTAATGTAAAGGCTGATGAGCCAGAATACCACAAAGGGCTTGTGCTGGACTTTCCTTCTTGTTTGTTTAGTTTTGACCTATAATTCTCAAAATCCATTCCCTGCCTGCCTGTTAGTTGGTTGTTGTTTCTTAATTATTTTGTGTGCAGATATCTTTGGGAACAGGTGTTTCCCATGATACGCATGGAGAGGTCTGAGGACTACTTGTGGGTACTCAATCTGTCTGCTGAGCCAACTTGCCAACCTCTTCCTTTTACTAGAGACAAGGATTATACTCTTAGTCCAGGCTGACCTCAGACTTGTGGCAATTTTCTTGTCTCCACTTGCTGAGTGTTGGGATTTCAGGCAAGAGCCTACCATGTCTGTTTGTTGTTTGTTTGTTTGGGTTTTTTTGCTTTTAATTTATAAGCCTTTGCATGTTAGTATGGCTGTTGAACAAATAAATAGTAAAGAAAGGCAATATTCAGTGAATGAGTGTTTGCCTATGTGTATATGCACCACATGTGCTCCTCTTGCTTGCCAAGGCCAGAAGAAGGCTTAGGTTGCGACAAACACCATGTGGGCCCTAGGAAGTTAACCTGGATCCTCTGCAAGAGCAAGAGTGTTCTTCACTGCTGAGCTATTAATAATAAAAGAAACAATGTACAGATACTGTTTGGTTTAAAGGTGACTTGCATTAAATTTTGTCTAAAAGGAGTGTCACTTAAACACATCTGCTTGAAGTTCTTAGCATTAGAGGACCAGCAAATAATTAGATTTCTTTAAAAAGAAAAGGCAAAACAGGCTAGATGTGGTAAGTGCACACCTATAATCCCAGTAAGTGTGGGTTCTTCCATTTTTTTTAATTTGTCAAACTTCTTTTTTTTAAAGATTTATTTATTTATAATATGTAAGTACACTGTAGCTGTCTTCAGACACACCAGAAGAAGGCACCAGATCTCATTACAGATGGTTGTGAACCACCATGTGGTTGCTGGGATTTGAACTCAGGACCTTCGGAAGAGCAGTCAGTGCTCTTAAGCGCTGAGCCATCTCTCCAGCCCGGGTTCTTCCCTTTAAAATGCAATTAGGAGAGCAGGCAAGATGGCTCAGCTGGGAAAGGTGCTTCATGACCTGAGCTCAATCCCTTGGGCTCACATGGTAGAAGGAGAGAATTGACATCTGCAAATTGTCTTCTAACCTGTACATGCTTGCTGTGCCTGGTATCTATCCCTACCCCTTTGGGTACATACATATACTCAGAAAACAAAAATATTTTTAAAATGTAAAAGAGAGGTGGTACAGTGCATTTATGGATGTGAGGGTCCATCTGCCTGGGTGGCTGTGTGTCCGCCATGGAGCTGATCCAACCGAGCAGACCTGCTCAGTACAGCACACCTCAGCTTTGTTGAAGGTAAATAAGGGTAGTAAACAGTCTTCTGTCTGACTATATACAGATTACATTTTGAGAAAAGATGGCTTGGAAATTCAGGCAAAAATTGCGATGACGACTCCTGTTGATTGTTAACTTTCAGGTACTGTACCTAGGCAGTTGCCTCTCTACACAGTCCTGTTTTGGCAGTATTATCACTGCCTGAAAAACCTGAAATTCCTGCTGTGAATTAACTCCTGAAGGAGACAAGGTCACCTAGGGATCTTAGGTGGTTGGGGTTGGGGTTTGTATGTACCTGTGATGGTGGGGGTGGAATTTCTTTCCTCAGATGAGTGCTAAGGCCTGTGCCACCTGGAAAGACATTTAGGTCCGTCCTCATCATTGCAAACACGGGTGTCTTTTACTGCTATCAAGTTTTTTGTTTTTTGTTTTTTTTTTAATGTGTACGGGTGTTTTGCCTGTATGTAAGTATATGTATCTCATGTGTGCCTCGTATTCTCAGAGACTAGATGGGAATGGATCCTGTATTGCAGATGTTTGTAAGCTGCTGTGTAGGTGCTAGGAAATGAACCAAAGTCCTGTGAGATGAGCCAGTGCTCTTAACCACTGAGCCATCTGTCCAGTCCAGCCCTCATCGCCAGTTTTAGAGAGCAGGCATGTGGTTCTTTTCCTTTTTTCTTTTGACCTTGTGATGATTGCTATTTTCCCACTGGAAATTCATATCAGCAGCCAGCCAGTACAGCATCTGTATGTTTGAGGTGAGCTGTAGACATAACTGCTATCAGAAACCCAAATGACTCAGGTCCTGACCTAATGTTTTGTCAATGTGGGGCCATTTCTTACGTTAGAAAATGCAGTTTGAGTGTCTTATCAGAAGTGCTTGGGTCTAAAGAATGTTTCAGACCTGAGTTTTAGATTTTGGGAATATTGTAGACATACTGGTTGTAAATTAAAATGCTCTGAAGTCTAAAGCTATTGTTTAAAAAGTTCAGGTTTAGGAGTTTTGTAATTTTGCCTTTTAGCTTAGAGATACTGAGCCATATCTGGGCTGTAGAGAATGGAGAGGCACCAGAGTACCCCAGTAAGCAGGCTTGGCACACTGACTTTGCTGTCTCTGTGTTAGGAGTTGGAGACATAATTGTGTTAAATCCACTTAAGTTGTGTTTAAGTATTTGTTCTGTTCCAGAGTTGAATTTGTTTTGCTCTTTTAGAAAAAGAGTGGGAAGGGAAATTTAGGGGGCTGGGAGGTGGTGACGGAGTTACACAGACATTCAAGTATAATATCACAGGCTCAGTCTCATCTCCTGCAAGGCCCACCTGCATTTGGCAGGATAGATCTCTGTGGTCCTGGTACAATTTACCCACGTTCTGCATGTAGCTGTGAGACAGATGAGCCCTCTTCAGGCTTGCTGCAGAGTTTGGAGAGGTTCTGTGTGTGCCCTGTGGATACATTTTCTACTTTTCATGTTGACAAGTGGTGATCCCTATGGTTATGAGTAAAAGTACATTTTCTTTTTTGAAGTGGGCAGTAGAAAATGTGAATGACTGATTTGTACTGCTGCAAAAGTAGAGTGTAGGGTGATGGCTTAATTGCCGTCGTGTGTAGATGAGACAACAGACAGATGTGATGGGGTGCATCTTTACCTAATTGTTTTAATGTTCCCCAAGAAGTTAATTGTCAGTGTGGAATGTACTATCAAATTAGGTTCCCACCGTCTTAGTGTAACTGAGGATAAATGAGGTGTCTCAAGTCTCCAATCTGTGCCTCTGACACAACCACTTGTCCTGTGGGGAAGAGAATGTTCCCAAGGGAGTCGGCATAGCAGCTGGAGATCCATTTGAATTGTGCTCTCTCGTGACATGAGAAAAGCCTGTCTAACATTTGCTGTGTCAGTAAGTGGCTCTCTTGTTTGCTATTGGTGGTTTCAAGGTTTAAACTTGTCAGAGGAGTTTCTCAAGTGCATGGAGGTTTCTGAGTGTTTGAGAAATATAGCGTTCACAAGGCATTTTGTAAAATACAGGATTCTCTGAGTCAGATTTGTGCAATCACTACTGATAAGTTGCTAAAGAAGAATAAAGTTCTTGGAACAAGATCATAAAGACTGCTTTTATCCTTATCAAAGTACCTGGGTCTTTGCTGCTGTATTTAGTGGGTTCCCAGAGTGCAGTGATAGATCAAGATAAACTAATATCAAGCTGGCTTGAGGTTTAGCCAGTGCTTATCCTGTAAATTCTTACAGAAAAGTATGGTTGTAAAATTGCATTTGGATATTTAATGTTGGATATTTTAAGTAACTATTGGCCTCTCTTACCACTAGGTTGAATACTTTGCTGTCTTGCTCAGTCTAGACAACGCCCTGGTGTATTTTATGAAGGATGTTACCTGTTACAACAGTGTCTTCACTCTTACCTCAAGGGAATGCACAGAGGTGGTTTTCTTTGGAGACTTTTTTTTTTTCTCTGAAATAGGTATTCATGTAGCCTAGGCTGCCCTTGAACGCCTGCCTGAGCTTCCTGCTTGTTGCAATTCCAGGCTATTACCACTCTGCTAGCATTCCAGGTTGTTTTACTGAGAGCTTTTCCCCTGAAGAACTCCACAGCTGTCCTCTGGGTAGCATGGGTAGATGTGACTCTAGGAAGCTTTAATAGTTATTTGTTTGCTGTTGGTGTAGATGCTCCAAGATTTCTTCTGCTCAAATAATTGCAGGTTGTCCTAAGGGAAGAAGCCCCTTTATGCTGGGCTCTTCACTTTGTCCAGTCATTTCCTGTGTAGTTTCTACATACAAACAGGAGAAACTAAGCAAGTGAGAGTGACCTGTATTTTCTTTCTGAGATATATCAGATAAGCCTCTCCCTTTAGAGCATAAACATGTACAGCACATAAGGCTCGTATAGTACAGGATTTTAAGTTTGTTTAATAAACATTGGTTTTAGACCCTAATTTGTTCATGTTTGTCATATTCTCGTGGGCTTTGTAAATCCTAGTTTGAGTTCTTATAGAAAACACAAGATAAGTAAGGTAATTTTGTTTATTTAACAGATTTTTAAAACAAAAACTTAAAATGCAGCCTGAAAAATCCCAGGCCTTGATGTTTGTGATAGAATCCTGCCCAGTGTTGACAGGGCTTGAGAAGCCCTGTAGATTGTTTATATTTATCAGTAGCAAGGTGAACTGACAGCCTTGTGTTTTGGCCAAGATAAAAATCTTGTTGTGGTTCTGGTTCTAATGTTGGTGAAAACCTGGTGCTCTTTTAAGTCTTGACTCAGCAGGCATCTATTTGATGAGTTCTGTGCAGGAAAATAGAATCTTGCAAGCCCTTTGCCATGGCACACAGGTCTATAAGGTCTATAAAACTCTGATCTGTATGGAGCAGCACCCAGGAATAGATGTATTGCTTATGGCTTTACTGAGGACTTTGCAAGCACATGTCTTGGCTCATTAGTAGTAGGATTTATGAATGGAAATGCAGACAGTCTATCTTTATGGTAGTATATATGTGAAGGTGTGCTTATTGGTGCAGAAATGTATAGAGGCTTGAGGTCAACTTTGGCTATGTTGTTAGGTCACTCACCAACTTAGTCTTTCAGACAAGATTTCTCACTGAACCTCGTGCTGGTCATTTTAGTGAGACTGGTGGACCAGTGAGCCCTTGGATTCACTTATCTCTGGCCTGCCTGTCAGTGCTGGGGTGCAAGACACAGCTGCTTTTACATGGGTGCTAGTGATCTAAATGCACTGTTTTCATGATCACACAGTAAGCATTTTATTCACCAGTCATTCCCTCAGCCCCTTTTCTCTGTTGTTATTTGTTGTTCTGCATTTTGTTTATATTTATTCTATGTGTCTGTGTGTAGGTTGCCTGAGTTTATGAGATCAATATGTGTGCAGGTGCCCCAGGAGGCCCAAGGTGTTAGATTCCATGGAACAAAATCACAGGAAGTTGTGAACTTCCTCATGTGGGTTGGGTACTGAGAACTGAACCCAGGTCCTTTGCAAGAACAGTAAATGCTCTTAGCTACGGAACATTCTTTCTTAGCTCCTCATGTCTCTCACCCCCATCTTATTTAAGAGACAGGGAATCTCATTTTATTTCCCAATAAAGTCTGCTCACTTTGAAGTGGACTATTTGGTTTTTTTAATTGTATGTTTACACTTGGTATGGAAAGTTTGTAAACCAAATAAATCAAGAGGTTGCGCGTCTGACTGGTAAGGAAGGTGGGTCAGAGACCATATGTCCGGCATTGGTATGTCACAGTAGATTGCTTGGATATTTGAATACAAGTATTTTCTGAAACTGAGTTTAGGATTTGCTTTCTTGGGAGAGGGAGCACTTACACATCCTACCACTGAAAGTGGAGTGGTTGTAGTCGTGGGCCAGTCATGTCTGCTCTCTGGACATTATTTGGTGTCCAAGTAGTATACAAAATGAAAAGGAATATCTTTTAAAGGTTGCCTTTGCCTCTGTCTACATAGGAATCTGCTATCCTTTCTGTCTGATGTGTCATTGCTCTTTCCCAGTATGTAGTGGTATACATTCTACTCAAGGCCTTTTACATGCTAGGCAAGTGCTTGGCCAGCTCAACTGCAAGTGGTTTAGGAAGTTGAAGCCATTTCAATTACATTGCTTTGCAGCCTTCTTTTAAATGCTTTTAAGAAGACGTAGACTTTATAGAGTCATAAATTTTGAAGGAACAAAGTGGCCATTCAGTCAGTATTTCAGTTTTATCTTTCAGCTCTTAATACATGTATCTATCAGTGACTCATAATGACAGTCAAGATAACTGTCCTGTCCTTCATCCATAGGAACAAGCAGCAGTACTTTTACTATCACAAGAAATTCAGCAGTACCTAGAAGTTACTTAGAGTTCCAGGAGAGCAAAGACGATACATCAAACACACACACACACACACACACACACACACACACACACACACACACACATACACACACACACATGTGCGCGCACATATCTTGGGCAGTAGTTGGAAGGCAGGACAGGAACATTGCTGTTGCTTTCTGAATAGTGCAGTAGGCTAGAGCATTACACTCAGAAAAACTGGTAATGGAAGCAAAGGTATAGGATACATTGTGTCTTTCTTGGAGAGTGGACTTAAAGCTTAGTAGATATTTGACTGTGGCATGAGTCAGGTTTCCTGGCTCTGACTGATGCTCCAGGCCTCCCTTGCCCACCTTCTTTGCTGCTTTTTTTAATTAAATTAATAGCATCAAAAGCATTAAGAGATGCTTTGTTTGTTTGTTTAACTGTAGCCTACTAGTTGAATGGGGCCAATTTTCTGATAAAAAGGGATGTTAACTGCTAGTCCAGACCAATTTAGGGGAATTTGCAGAGCTTTTCAAAATCTTTTCAGGTATAGGTCTCTTATAAGCTACAGAAATGGAAATTAGAGTAGTAAGTACTGAACTTACAGAAGCAGAGGTCATGGTAACCTCACAGGTCTGCCCCAGAAATATTAGTGTCTCAGCAGAAACTGATGTTGTAGAAGTGTAGAATGCTTTGGGATTTAGACTGAGTAGTGTGGGCAGTCACTGCTGATCTTGCAGGAGAGACTTTAAAGTTGCTTCAGACTTGGACTCTGTAACTTCTTTGTTTTTTTTTAATATATATTTTACTTATTCACTTTACATCCTGCTCACTTTCCCCCCTCCCAGTCATCCCTTCCCACAATCCTTCCCCCCACTTCTCTTGTGAGAGGGTAGGACCCCTTGGACATCCCCCTATCCTGGCATTTGAAGTCTCTGAGAGGCTAGGCGCTTCCTCTCCCTTTTGAGTCCTTTGTAAGGAAGGTGCTGTTGAAGATCAGATGTAAAGTTGAGTGAGATACAACCCTACTCAGGATTCATTTGCTCTGTTCAGAGCCTGGATATAACCTCAGGGCCAGAACGTCTCAAATATACTAGGAACTGCTTTGCAGGGGTTTTATTAATTCCCATCCTTTGCCAGCATGGGCCCTGGTTGGAGTCTGTGTGGTTTAAGGAGGTGATTTTTAAATCATCAGTTCATGGATCTAGTCATCTCACCTTTCAGCCCCAGGCTCTGTGGGCCTTGGAGCTGCTCCATACTGAATTGTGTGGGTCATTCTACCTTTTATCTAATCCTCCTGGCCATTTGTTTTGTTTGAACAACCATGAATAAAAAAAGCTCAGCTTTTTGAATCAACTCTAAAGTGGGACAAGAGGTTTCAAACTGCCTTCTAGTCCCTAGGTTTTTTTTTTTCTTTTTGTTTCTGTATGTGGTGAAATTGTTTAAGTGGGGTATGGGGCTTATCCCTGTAAGCTTGGACAGCCAACCACCTTGCTGATTGTTTCTGGTAAGGAATGAAACCACAGCCTTAAAAATTATTACATAAAGCATTTACTTCTGGTACATACTGTGTACTGTGGTCCTCTTTGGGCCGGGAAAGGTAGCATAATCGCTGACCCTCTGCCCCTTAGTTCTCAAGCAGCTTGGCAGAAATTGGGGTTATCTGGGCTTTGTGAAAGGCAGTTTTTGCACTGCTCATTCAGTATTGTTCAAGGCAGTAACACATCACTGAACAAATTGGCTCCTTGCATATGCTAATCCAGTTCTTAAAAGAGCTCTTTGTAACAGTTCTGCTTTAGCCTGAGGGGAGATGGGAATTGAAGGGATGGGCAGGTCATGTCATGTGACCTCAAAATATCTAAAAATGCCTGTTTTCTTTGGGTCAACAGTTCATGCTCAGCATGTGCTGATGAAAGTGTCCTGTATGGTTTGTGACATAGCTTAGTCAAAGGTTTTGCTTTTGTGTAAGAGCTGCATTTGCTGTTCAAGGTTCACAACTAGCTAAGGTTTCTTCTTTGGATATTACATTTCAGTGGTATTGACTAACAATCATATTTCCAACAGTAAATTAAAAGAACTTAAAAATCCTTCATTGTTGTGTGGGAAATGTGATTTGCCATCTAGGAACTACTGTTACTCCTACCTGCATCTTTGGTGCCTTTTCTGGTCATAATATGTGCCTAAACATAAAGTGCTATCAGGAATTATTCAAAGGCTGTTCATATTCCTCACCAAAGTCGCGGGGAAATGAGTAAAGACACATCTACAACCAATCAGCACGTGCCTATTTTCCTGACACTAGACAGAAGCACAGTCTGAGTAAATAGGGCCTCAAGGATCTGCCAGGGTTTAAACAGGTAAGTGTAAAGTCAGGTTTCTTTAGAAGCTCTGTCTAAATGTTTGCCACAGGGCCTTAAGACTCGGAAGGTAACAGGGTTGCATGATTATTGGCGTGTCCAGTCTCTAAAACACTTTTCCAGGTTGGCTTTCCTTGCATTACAAAGAGGCCTAGGAAGAAACCTTTATTAGTACTTTTTTGTCTTGCAGAGTAATTCCCTCTTGGTCCCAGACAGCCTAAGAGGCACAGATAAGCGCAGAAATGGTCCAGAGTTTTCCAGTGACATCAAAAAAAGGAAGGTGGATGATAAGGATAACTATGTAAGTGAATAAAGGACTTTCCCATAATAATCATTTACTTACTGCTTTCCCTATGAGCAAGTATCCAGGTGAAATGCTAGAGTGAAATAATTCTCACTTCATATTGTAAAGCAGGGAAGTTTCTACACTGGACGATGTTGTTTCCTGTCAGCGCTATCTATTATATTGCACTTCATTTGGGCTTAGGTTTTTCTAAATTAGTTAGTCACAAAGGGAACTTGAGAAAATCAAGTTAGTTGTACCTGGAGGCTGAAACAGGGGGATTACAATAAAGCCAAATTGGGCTATTTAGAGAGAACTTGTCTTTAGTCAGAATTTGCAGAGATAGCTCTGTGGTAGAGTACTTTTAACATATGCCAGGCCTTGGATTTGATCCCCCGCATGGTAAAACACATAATACAACAAAATAAACAAAAAACAAGCAAAACTAACATCAGACTGACTTGAGCCACTTGCCTGTTGGCCTTGAAGGAAGGATCTACTTTGGAGCTGCTGGGAAATTTAGACACAAGGCTTCTGTTTCTTGCTGGCTTGCCTAAGCCTTTAGCTAATAATAACAGTTTGTGTGCTGGGATTAGTGCCAGGAACCCTGTGCTCTGACACAGATTATTTCATTTGGTTCTTACTAAAACTTGCCAGCTTGGGTATCATCTTCATTTCAGAGCTAACGGAACTTGCCCAGAGCTTGTGTTTCAGCAGAGGTCATGGGTTAGTAGCACTCTGGAAGCACCTTATTCTAAAGCCATGCTGTATTACAGCCCTGAAACTATTTTTAGAATTGGCCTTTTTCTAGAGGTCCTAGATCAGTTCACAGTTTATATCATGATTTAAGAAACATCTCAAAAACCAAGGTCATTGGCTCTCCAGTTTAACCCAAGCCCCTTAAATATCCTTCTGCCTCTATCTGTTGCTCCAAGCTGCATGTGTTTGCCTTTTCATTTGGAGCATTCAATGCCAGCAATCAAGAGGTCTGTGATGTTCAGAAGGTGGATCATGTGCTGATGCCTGGTTCTGTGTTATTAGGTTCTCTACAAGGCTTGGATATTTAATTTAGCAACATGGAACTTAGAATCAATATCTTGCTTGGCCTGGCGTAATGGTGTTCTGGCACTAATGTCTTGTCTCCTTACAAAAATGGGATTGGGGTGATATAATGAGATTATATTAGAACATGTGAGAGGCAAAACCTAAGACCAGAACTTTTTGACAGAAGTATACTGTATTATGCTGGTTTATATTTGCAGAAGGCCCAATACAAAGCTTCATTTTAGTTATCAAAAGTAA
Organism: Mus musculus; assembly: GCF_000001635.26. Lineage (NCBI taxonomy): Eukaryota > Metazoa > Chordata > Mammalia > Rodentia > Muridae > Mus > Mus musculus. Next base: position 72,144,025 of record NC_000070.6, on the reverse strand, counting down.
GAATGATTCACTTCAGAATGCCCTGGGAGGGTTAGAGGGTGCTGGAAATGAGAAGCTAGAAAACAGCACAAAACTCTGAAAACAGGATGAAGAGAGCTTTCTCCAGCAGAGTACGATGAATTCTGTTTACCACATCCTGCTACATGTTTATGAAGAAGTATAAGGCAGGAGTTTGAGATCCCAAACAGAAATAATAAAATGTAGGAACATTAATTATCCTACTTGGGTCATCATAATACTGTATATGTCATATTTTTCATTGAAAGGGAAGTTTTTTTTTTCTAAATTAAAAAGGAGTGCAATGGTAATAAATTCTTTGCTATAGTTAATCCATTTCACCTTTTGTACTGTGAACGTTTTAATAATTCTTTTTCTACAAGAGAAGCCCTTCTAGCTTATGGTTGCTCACCATTGCTACTCTTGACAGCTGGGAACATTCGTGCCTTTCTTTGACACTAGGAGGATACATTTTCTTTATTACTTTCTTTTCAATGAAAATATTTCAGTAAATTTTTAATTTGGATGTTCTGACCTCATCATTGGCTGTCAGTCTATGTTGCTGATAAACTCCATATACTTTCGTATTGGACTAGAAGTGCTGCCTGGCTCTGAAAGCTAAGACTACCCCCCATCCCCGCCCCAGTGCCCGTGACATACCTTGTCCAGTAAAGCCAAACTTATCAAACATAGCCACCAACTAGGGGCCAAGTGTTCAGACACCTGAGCCTGTAGAGGATACTTATTTATACCACACTAAGAAAATAGAATTTCTCAAACTTTGATATGGGAGTGAACTCAACTTTAACTGAGCAGTTTTTCTGAATGCAATGTAACCCTGGGATTTCCTGTGACTAGCCACCTTTATATCTAAGGGAAAAGACAGTAAAGACCCTTATGCTGAGTGGTAGTGCCCTCCAGCTACCTCTGTCTGTTTTCTTTCCATCTCTCAATACCTTAGGCTAAAAAGCCTTATCTTTTTTTTTACTCCCATATGTATGGTGCCTGAATGTACTTGTGGATGCATGAAGATGACATTGTGTCTTTGATAGACCTCCAATTATTATTATTATTATCATTATCATTATTATTTTGGAGGGGGGGTTCGAGTCAGGGTTTCTCTGTATAGCCCTGGCTGACCTGGAACTCACTCTGTAGACCAGGCTGGCCTCAAACTCAGAAATCTACCTGCTTCTGCCTCCCAAGTGCTGGGATGAAAGGCGTGGGCCACCACTGCCCGGTCCCAACTTTTTGTTTTATAGAGGCAAGAGTCTTGCCAATTTTCCATAGTCCATCTAGAATGCCCAGAGATCCTCTGTCTCTGTCTCCTGAGTACTGGAGTTACAGGTACCCTCTGAGCCTGTATAACATTCCTGTGAATTCTGGGGATCTGAACTCCAGTCCTCATACCCAGCGAGTACTTTAGCCATTAAATCTTAAGCCACCTGCTCCCCTACTCCTGAAACAGAACATCTTATATAGTAGACAGGCAGGCTTCAACTCACTTTGTAACCAAGTATGACCTTGACTTGAACTTTGATCACTTGAGTACTATGCAGCACTACATCTGATTTTGTACAGTTCTAGGGGTCAAATCCAGGGCTTGTCCATAGTAGACACTCTGAACTGAGCTGTGTCACCAGCTTCCAAAAGTTCATTCTTTACATGTGATAGATCTTTTATTTTCTGCTATAATTAGTGACCTCATGGGAAGCTGGTGTAAGTTAATTTATCTTTTTTAGTTATGAATTGCCTGTGAACCCCATACTGACTAGATGTATATCTTCAAGTATAAAAGCAATGGTGTATTATTCTTTACTTTGAAATCAAGTGAACTGAATTCTGATAAAAAAAAAGTATACAAATTGTTATTCTAAGAAAGATACTGTCAATTGAGACATCAAGCCTGCAATGTATGTATGTTTTATGAGCAAATTGAGACTAGGCAGCTGCCTTGTACTACAGCAGCATTCAGCAGGAGCTCAGTGTACCCCAGGCTATAGGAGGAGGGGGAAGGTGGTGGTAAATGCTTATAGACTGGAAGGAAGCAAGCGTGTTTAGTTTATCTGCTACCAAGAACTACTGAAAGAAATTAACAGTTCAAAACGTATTCTTAGCCTTTTCTAATCAAAATTAATTTTTTTCTAGGACAGTGATGGGGACAAGAGTGATGACAACTTAGTTGTGGATGTGTCTAACGAGGTAACAGTGTTTTTCGTGAAGGATTTTCTTGACTAGTGTTGAGAAAAGTCCAGTTGTAAGTGAGTGGAGTTGAGTCACGTTAGCTGAGTCTTATACCTTCATGTATCAAGAATGTAATGGATGCTTAAAAATGGGTACTCATAACCTAACTAAAGCTGTAATTTCCCTTTCAAAACATGAGGTTTGGGAATGGACCTCAGTTCATGAGTGTTTGTCTACCATTGGCGCCAACTCTGTTTGATCCCCAGCCCCCCAGAAAGAAAAATCTGCTTCCTAAGTCATTTTAATTTCTGTGGTTGATGTCTGGCTAGAGGATGTTCCTGGGTATTGGTAGAAAGATGATTGTTTTTCTTATGATATGGTTCTGGGTGTTTTATAAATACCATTTTGTTCATTTAGTGAGCATTACACTCCTCAAATCTAAAAGATTTTCAGTATTATCCTTTAGTTGAGAGTATGAAAAAGTATGTTCATTCTGAGCTAAAACATGTCAACTTGTTATTGTGTGTTGAGGACCCTTCTTCTCCACATGCAAGCCCCACACACTCACCCCGGGAAAACGGAATTGACAAAAACCGTCTGCTGAAGAAAGATGCTTCAGGTAGCCCGGCATCCACAGCCTCCTCTGGAAGTTCCTCTTCCCTGAAATCCAAAGAAGTGAGCCTGGTAGGTAGGAGCTGCTTTTTTTCTGGGTGACACTGCCATTTCCTTTGTGGAACATGGGATCCTGAAGTGTGTGAAGTGGGGATTTTGCTGCTTAAAGCTTTTGTGTTCAAGTGTTAAAACACTTGCTGTCCTATTTACTGTTCCCCTTTATCTCATTTGTCTCTCAGAGCACAATTAGAGTGGGTGTGGAAGTTTCTGTGTGCATCGTTTTTCTCCTTATACATGGTCATGACTCAGCTCTGTGACACTCAATAAGTGGTAGTGAATAACTCACAAGGAATCTTGATTTTGCTAAGCTCCTGTTTATGGGGTAAACTAAGCCATTGTGCATATCCCATCCTCGTTGGCATGTACACAGGAGACATGGGATCTTCAGAGCCCATTCATCATAGCCCATTCATGTGGTCCTTAAACCACTGAATCTTTTATAACTTCGGATGGTAGTGCTTGCCTGTAGTGCCTATATTTTGGAGGATCTGGCAGGAAGGAAGCTCTTGGGATAGAGGTCAAGTCTGTCTTACATTGTGAGACTACCTCAAAGCAAGTCTTTACTTTGGTGACCTCAGGGTTATCGCTTTATGCAAATAGAGTAAAGCAAAACCTGAGTAACTTGTTGAGAACATTCTATCAAATCCTAAGCCAGAGCTGGGAGTTTTGGCTCACTCTGTTTTCTACACCCTGGTCCTTCTTGAGCAGTGTTCTAGGGACACAGGAGTTGAGAGATAAAAGAAGATACCCTTTTTATGGAATTACTGTCTCAAGTTATAAAGGTTGCCAACAGGTGATAAGTCTCCTGTGTGCACGGATGGGTCTTCATTAGCTAGGTAGCCATAGAGAAGAGCAGTGTGGGAAGGGTACTTCAGGAACTTTATTTCTGAAGTGCTGGTTTGCTTCTAAAGTAATTGGTAGTTCCACTGTCTGTCACCATCAGTCTGAGTCCCCAAAAGGTGAGGCTGAGAAAAGGTTTCCACTTTGGAGATTGTAGCCAGGTAGGCCCTTCCCAGTGACTTGGAAAGAATCTCCCTGTGGTCATCTTTCTCACCCAGCGAAGACCCGAAGTTCACAAGCTTCATGGAAAACTTGTTGTAAAATAAAATTTGTGGAGGATCATGCTCTGTGTGTCTCCGGCTCGAGTTTTAATCTGGCAGGAAGATGAAAGGTCAACATTTCTCACTCACAAGTTAATGCTGTCGACATTGTGTGGATTTATGAAAATTGGCTAGGGTGTTGCTAGAAGGTGCCCAGTGCCCCAGCTGCTGTTGTGATAAATTGTGTAATATGGCTTGGATTAAAAATAATACTCATTTAATTTGTTTAATGATACCAGCATGAAAAAGCCAACACTCCTGTTCTGAAATCCAGCACACCGACGCCTCGGAGCGACATGCCAACCCCAGGCACCAGCGCTACTCCAGGCCTCCGTCCAGGTCTTGGCAAGCCTCCAGCCATGGAACCCCTTGTCAACCAAGCAGGTCAGCACCCCTTCCCCTACTGTGCTTTGTTTCTTCTGTCCCAGCTTGATGTGCTGTCTGCTAATCTCCTGACAGTTTGCCCCTGAATGTGAAGCACTTGGCACTATTCTCCTGTCTGGAAAGGCATGGGAGCAAGCACATTTGTCCTGGATCCCAGCAGCTGCACCAGTTACTCTCCAGAAGTTTACATTCAGCTTCTCTTTTATTTAAAAATAGTCCAAATCCAATGGTTACAGTAAAGTTCCTCATATTATTCCAAACATAATCTTACAAGTCTGTCATTGTATGTCTGACTGATGTTGCTAATATTAAGCCCCTTGTCAACCAACCAACCAACCAACCAGCCAACCAAAGTGGCTGATTTTGTAGCCAGTGTATACATTTTGCCGCCTATAGATGACTGGGTTTTGTTTGTTTGTCTTGTTTTGTTTTGTTTTGTTTTTTGCTACATCTTCAGGAGTCAGGAAGTTGGGAGGTTTTGCTAATACTCTAGCCCATGAGGTCACTCATAACTTTGAATTTGATCTTCCTCATTGGACAAGCTAAAAAGTAGCAGCCTGAGTCCAGGGGAATTAGGCACCAGAATCCCCTTCCTAAAGCCTTGCTCTGGTTTGCATAAATCCAGGATTTGGTTTTCATTTGGAATTGGTACCAGGGAGTGGAAAGTTCGGACTCAAGGAGAAATCTTGGATTTTATCCAGAAAGTCTTCTTTTGAGATTAAGTCAGGTAAACACGCAGACTCTGTACCTTGGCTTGCCCTTTATGAATTGAGTGCAAAGATGTTGATTAATCCTCCTGGCTTCCTGGTGCGGCTGCTTTGCCAATGAGGAAATTTGGGGGTTGTGCTTTCTGTCCTTGAGGAATGGACCTTGTGTCTAGATTGGGGATCATGATTGCTATCCCCTGAAGCCCTGCCCATCATCATAACTAATGACTAGAATCATTGGTCAGGTTTGGCATGATAGTCAGTCTCATCATACATGGCATGTTTCCTTGCAGCAGCTGGCCTGAGGACGCCCCTGGCGGTGCCTGGCCCATACCCTGCCCCCTTTGGCATGGTGCCCCATGCGGGCATGAACGGAGAGCTGACCAGCCCTGGTGCTGCCTATGCAGGTCTACACAGCATGTCTCCACAGATGAGCGCTGCAGCTGCTGCAGCTGCTGCTGCTGTGGTGGCCTATGGGCGCTCCCCAATGGTAGGTCATGTGCTTGGGTGTGCCCCAGGGACTAGGCAACCCAAAGGGTTCAGGGCCCAAGGTGTGTAGTACTCAGGCAGTGAGGTTCTGGGTATACATACTTGGATGAAAGGCATAGAGTTGCATCCTGGGTGATTGGGTCTAAGATATACACCCTTACTGCTTTGAATGGGATACACCCAACGACATGCTTGAAAACCGACATCAAAGATGATTCTCACTGTTCAAGCCTCATATCTACCTTCTTGTCAGCTTTGGTCAGTATACTGGGCTATTAAATAGCTAGAGAAAATTTCTTTTGTTTCATTGTATGTGTAGATGAAAACAGCAGTGTTTAGAGGTCCTTGGATGGATGGTTCCAGAATAGGTCACCAAACGTAATGTTTTTTTTTAATCTGAAAATATTGAAGTGATTATAGTCATGTATTTTTGACCTGTTTTCCTTTTTTTTTCCATCTTAAAAAAAATTTGAGAAGCCTTAGCCTTTTCTTTCCATGCCTATTTGTCTCTTACTCTGGCTTAGGTAAAAGAAGCCATTTTTGCATGCCTTGGACAGATTTTAAAACCATTAGGCCAGTCTTTCCATGTTGCCCTATCTTTTGCCATTCAAATGGACTAGTTTTTTTAGCTAAAAGATACAGAGTTTCATTTGAAAGGTAAAATTACACAAGGAAAAGGAGTAAAATACAACTCACAGCAAATCTCTCCTGTAAGCCATTGGAAATATATTATGGTCAGGTGTTTTGTTGTTTTTTTTTTTTCCCTTTACCTCCTTGAGTAGATTGCCCCTTGTAATCAAGTGTTAAAGTGTCTAATTGTTTTTATGGTGCACAAATAGGGATAGCATAGAGTCTATAAATACTGACCATGATGCATCAGTTTTGCTTACTATGGTGGGGGGAGGGGGTGCTCTTGTCATTTGAGGATAATAGCCTGTTATACTTCAGCATTCCAAAGTTCTCTAACCTGTCCCCAAGGAAGAAAAGAATGAAATAGCCCATGGTATTAGTGCTAGACTGGTTAGTATCCTTCCTGTGCTTGCTGGGTGAGGCAGGACAGCTAATGTCTATGGAAAATGTTTATCCTGGAAAGCTGGTACCGGGAGTGTACAAATTGATCACACTTCATCTCCACATCACAAAAAGGAAGTGTGTTTGTAGTGTTTTAGATGAGGTTACCACATTGTACCTTTTCTTTGGAAAAATACCAGCCCTTATTTCTGTGCCCACTGAACATTGCTTAGGGGATATATGGATTTGTTATATGAACTAAATGTCCACAGAGTGTCCACCTTGCATGAACTGAGTCTGCCGTGCTGTACTTTCATTTCCAGGTTGGTTTTGATCCTCCTCCTCACATGAGAGTACCTTCTATCCCCCCCAACCTGGCAGGAATACCTGGAGGGAAACCGTGAGTACCTTTATTCCTTGGTTTTGGTCTGTTTCAGAGGTGATAGTGTCAGCAGTGTGGAATCCCCAAGGGAAGATAGGTTTGGATGTTTCCAAGGAGACTTCTAAGGAGTGCTACCACTTTTCTATAAATAGGTAACTTGTAGGTGTCATGCCTCTATCTTCTCCATGAGTGTGAGCTCCTGAGCTCATGCGTTTAGTTATTTTTGAAGAGAAGCAATAGAAGATGATGACAGGTAGGAGGAAAGAGCTGGAGATGCTTTTGCAGGAAGCTGCTATCTTGATGTGTGGTTGAGAGACAGCTGCTACATTTTCGCTCATGTAAATTGTACACAGGTAAATTGTCAGAAACTCTTAAAAGCATAGAGACTTAAACTGCTAATCTCTTTACCCAGAACAATGCAACAGTTTCTGTGTTTTGGTAGAATAAGTTATTTGGTTGGTTTGTCTTGTGGAACACCCATGTCCCAGTTTTGCTGGGTACTTTACTTTGCCACATAACGCTTATTAAGAGGCACAGCTTCCTTATGGGGAAACAAGGGACGTTAAGTTAAAGGATATAAAAGCATCCAGAGTATGAAAACACTCTGTTGTTTTATTCTGACTTATTAAAGAAACAAATAAAAAATCACTCCCTTTTAGTGTAAGTTATTAGAAGCATTCTTTCAAAGAGTTACTGATTTTTCTCAAGTTTTATACAAATCAGAATTAAAATGTAAAAGCAAAGTCAATCTCTATGTGTGTGGCAAGGGTTATTATGAAGTATTAACTTTACAAATGAGAGATTCTAAAGGGTATGCCTCGGGCCTCCATTTGTCTTTATCTTACCCCTTACACTCAAGGATTGTCTTTACCTTTATTTGTGTCTTGAGGGAATATGAAGGACAAGTAGCTGTCTAGTAGGAAGAGATACCGAGTTACAATACTGGAATATATGGTTGGTGTTCAGGACATGTGTAATGTAGACCATATTTCTTAAAGTTTGTATATGCATGTGTTTGTGTGCACATGGTTATAGATGTTCTGTGCACCTAAGCATGCACACAGGCATGATTTGAAGCAAAACATGGGGATATTCTAAGTCTTTCCTTGGATTGTGGGTATCTTGTATTTCTTTGTGTTTGAAGCTGTGCTAACACTAGTCTTAGTGATACTGAAGGCCCTGCACTCAGGAGGCAGAGTCAGGGTGATTGCAACTTTGGATTCTTAGACTATACACCACAATGCTGTTTCAACAGCACCAACAACAAAAAGCCCTACAACTATAATTTAACTTTATAGTGTGCTTAGAGACAAAGGCTATAGTAGCAGATTGTTAAAACTTAAGGTGTCCATTGATATCTGGATCTGAACTGCCACTGCTAACATGTATGCGGAGATGAAGTGAGCTGCAGTATGTGAAGAATACAGAATTAATTGATAGTTTGGAATCAGTGAAATTCCTCATTCCTAGGTTCTGGTTATGGCGTCTTATTGCTACGATTAACTGATTAGTTTGCCTGAGTGAATACCTACCATTTATTTCCTCGGTGCTTCCCAGAGACTTATAGTGATACATAGAGTGATATTTCTGAAACAGGATAATTATTTGGAGAAAAAACACAAATTCTAAGTACTATTTGTTATAAGAGTCAGTAGTTTTGAAGTGACTGTCATCTGTCTAAAAGCTGTTAGTGACTGGGCTCATTTGTGACAGACAGTGGCAAGTGTTTACAGACCATCCTTTGATAGAACTGATTGGAGGCACTTAAGAGAAATAGAGACAAATCAACATGTCCTGGGTAGGAAGAACAAAGAATAACAATTATGCAAATAAGTGAGAAAGAGCAGCTGAAGGAATATTTGGTTAGGCCTGCTCGAGGTGGGGTAGGTATTCATGGTTTCAAAATAATACCCTGTATTTGAGAACAAAGGACTCTTCAGGAAGAGGCTTCTCCCTGTGTTTCCTACATTGAGGGCCTGGTAGTGTGGCCACTAAAAGAACAACTATCAATTACAATTCCACTTGTGTTAAGTTATGTATAGGCAGAGCAGTAAATGACATGTAAACACACACATGAACAAAATTGGGATGGGAAATGCCCTTAGAAAGGAGCATACACAGTGCTGAAGCTCATGTCAGCCAGGATCCATCAAAGGGACAGCCAGATCATTCAGAGGGAAAGGAGTAAAGGACTCGTGTACACATGGATGAGTGCCTCCAGACAACGACCTCTGCATTCAGCTGGGCTGGAGAGACATTTACATCTGTGGTATAAATGTTTATGTCTGTATCAAGTTGGTTATGGTAACCTCTTCATGCAACAGCATACCTCTGAACAGATATGCCCAAGGACAGGCAACTTGCAAATGTGAAAATCTTCAGGCCCTACCCCCAGAGGCCACACTGTGCTGCCAAATGGACATCCTCTTAATATTTGTAGGCTCAGTTGCAAAACACAGCATTTTACCCATTGCTTTAGTCTTTCCTTATAGGGTACAGTTTGAGGCCACCACATCTGCTCATCAAGTTTCCAGGCACTGTTACTTCTTCCCTGTGCCTCTTGTATTGGGACCTACTGCACCCGAATGGGAGCTCACAGCCCAGGAAATATGTGGTGCAAAAGAAGCATTTGTCCTCTACTCTTTCAGAGTCTCAACATGGTCTTGGGGCAGTGGTTTCTCATTTTCCTAATGCTGTGACTCCTTAATACAGATCCTCATGCAGTGGTGACCCCCAACCATAAAATTATTTTTGTTCCTACTTTATAACTAATTTTGCTGCTGTGACAAATTACAATGTAAATATCTATGTTTTCTGATGAACTTAGATGACCCCTGTGAAAAGGTCATTGAACCCCCAAAGAACATGCAAGCCACATGTTGAAAACCACTGTCATGGGGACTAAACTAAGGAGACAGATTGACAGAATACACATAAATTATATTAAGTTTTTATGTATTGTTGAGATTCCTCACAAGATAGATGGTGTACTGGCTAGTTTTGTGTCAACTTGACACAGGCTGGAGTTATCACAGAGAAAGGAGCTTCAGTTGGGGAAATGCCTCCATGAAATCCAGCTGTGGGGCATTTTCTCAATTAGTGATCAAGGGGGGCAAGGCCCCTTGTGGGTGGTGCCATCCCTGAGCTGGTAGTCTTGGTTCTATAAGAGAACAGGCTGAGCAAGCCAGGGGAAGCAAGCCAGTAAAGAACATCCCTCCATGGCCTCTGCATCAGCTCCTGCTTTCTGACCTGCTTGAGTTCCAGTCCCGATTTCCCTTGGTAATGAACAGCAGTATGGAAGTGTAAGCTTAATAAATAAACCCTTTCCTCCCCAACTGCTTCTTGGTCATGATGTTTGTGCAGGAACAGAAACCCTGACTAAGACAGGTAGTTCAAGTTCTTTCACCCTGTGCTTGAACATCAGGCACATAATTCTGAAGTCTTCTACTTACTTGTTTAGAACTTAAATCAGGCTTTTAAAGTTCTTTTGGTTGTATAGAGCCTAAAGGGAAAAGAAAATCATGCCATTAGAGAGAAATTCCCTCTTAGGAAGAAACTGTTTTATAGTAGGTAACTTCTAGCCAATAGGGGCTCATCTTCCATCCCATCTCCCTCTGCCTTTTCTGATGATTAACATGGGTACCATAGATAGCTAGCTTAGTAGATTTGAAAACTTAGTTGTCTTCAAACTTAGATGATGTGTTAGGGTTCTTCAGAGAAACAGAACTAATATATAATAGAGGGGAAGGGAACTTTATATGAAGAATTCACCCACATGATTATGAAAACTGAGAAGTCCCATGGTCTGCCATCAGTAAGCTAGAATCCTGGGGAATGGGAGTCTGAAGGCAGGGGAGTGGGATGGATGGGAAGATAGAGCAGTTTCAGCTGGAGTTTGAGTCCAAGTCTGATGGCCTGAGAGACAAGGGTACTGGTGTCACAATGGCAGACCTGGCTAAGCAGAGAGTGAAAGAAACAATAAACCTTTCTCAACCTTTTTGCTGTTTTGGCTGGGGTTTTTGTTTTGTTATGTATTTTCTCTTTTGTTTTGTATGTGCTGTTTTTGCCATTGTTTTGGACAATGCCCAGTGTTGCCTGCCTATATTGGTGAGGGTGGGTCATTTTATTCTGTCTACCAATGAGATGCTAATGTCTTTAGAAACACCTCCCAGACACAGCTAGGATGTTTTCAGCCATCTGGGCATTCCCTAGTCTGGGCAGATTGACACATAAAATTAAACACCACAGTGATATTTGGCTTTTGAAGGCTGTTGCCTGCTAAAAATAGTGTCTATTCTGTGCTTTGCTTTTGCTGTGTGGGTATTAGTTTAATTTGTTTTCAACTGCTGGGTCGTCTGGTTTCTTTAGTTACCTTGAATTAGGGCTTGTCTTTGATGTGTAGTTATAGTTGTCCCTCCACGAACCCCCTTTTCAGAAATGACTGCGTTTATGAGATAGGAATAGAGCCTGTGTACTTCTTCTTCACATTTGTTTATAACAGGTGGTTTCTTTTGCTAGTATTTTTAAATTGTCTAACATACCATGTTTCCTCCAGAAACCTTAGGGCAAAACCTTAGGTTTTGTAGTATTTGGCAACCTTGCTCTGTTGGAAATGTTTACCACGTTGGTTCTTGGGCATCTCATGTTGACTCTCCTGAGTAACATCCCTTTGTATCAACATCTTCTATGTTTTTTGTTTTTTTTTTTTTCTGCTAGTGATCAGGCAACAGTAGATGACTTGTTCAGACTCAGTGGTTAAGCACTAGTTCGTCTATGGGTTGATGGAGACATTTCATTCGACTTTAAAGAGCTGTGGGACAGTAAAGGCAGAAATGTCCTATGTGATAGATGCTGTAGTAAAGATTCAGAGGAACAAGCTACCTGCAGGGAGTGGTGGATGGGACCCAGGTGATGTGTACCTGAGAGAGAGGGGATGCTCTTCTAGGCAAAAGGGAACGTTCCAAGTAATGTGGGACACCTTGAAGATTGGCAGCAGGTGATGTTTTGGGGGCTGGCTTGTGCTCCTAAGTGGCAAAGAGTGTTAGTGTCCTATGAAACAGGACTAGTTTTCTTTAAAATCTTGAAGGACCTCAGAATCTGTAAAGAGGCTAGAGAGCTAGTTTTGAACTGTTCAGGCTTTTTGTACCTGTTAATATAGTAAGGACTTTCACATCAGCAGTGCCATGTCCTTGGGCAACAGGGACTTACCCTTCGTCTCCAGAGTCTCTGCTTCATTACTGTTTACTGGATTCTGCCAGTGCGGTTTGATCTATTTCCAGGTCACCGGCAAGTCTTTAAACACCGGTTTTCCTTTGGTTGCAGAACACAGCATAGCTTTGTTAACAGCAGACAGACTGCTTGCTCAGAATGCATTCTTGCTATTCAGCTAACTGTTCTGGGAAGAACCTCAGGACAGGACCCTTTCCTTTTAGCACTTCCTCGATACCATGTGCCCAATAACTGAAAAGCCCTTTGCTCTCAATAGGTGCTGATCTCATTTCCTTTCAAAGTGGTAAGTCCACTGGGCTTTCCTTTCACCTCTCTAGTTCCACCTCCTGATGTCAGAATGAGAAGTGAATGAATCAGGAGGAGTTTAGCCAAAAGGCTATGGAAACAGGGGCCTCCTGGTGAGGTATGGACGTAGTGTAGAGTGGTCCCAGATCCTTCGGTTTCTGGCTCATAGTTTGCTACTACTCTCCTCTTCCCTCTGGACATTTGTTCACATCTTTACCTATGGACTTGTCACTGAGCTTGATCTTGTGACCCACTTACCTCATTAGACATCTCTTGCTTGCCTGATTGTTCCCACCTGTGTGTTTCTCTTTTCCTGGATCCCAGGATACTTGCACTTGCCCACCGGAAGTATTTTCAGCAGAGCCTCATTGGCTGTTACATCTGTGGTGGGTTAACAACACTGCTCCTATTGTATTATTTTTGGTTTTAAGGTGTTGTTGTTTGTTTTGTTTGTTTGTTTGTTTTTTGAGCCCTGTGGATCAGGGAACAGATATATCATAGGCTGGAGAATAGCTAGTCAGTAAGAGCATACACGTTTGGTGTAGCTATCGAGCTTGTGCCCGGGTCAAGTCCATTTCACATAAAAGTTTAGGTTTTTCAACCTGGTCTTGGACTTAATGTAGTGGGTGAGTTGGTTAGGAGAGCATCCCTATACTTTTTTTTGAATAAATAAGTGGGCCATTTAAAAGATGTAATATAGGTACAGAGCAGTGCATCTAGGATGTGTATACTGCTCAATTGCTTTTTATTGGCAGTACCTACCTCTTCCAACAGCAATTACATGGAGGAGGAATACAACCCTTTCTCTTAGAATGTCTGCTTATCACTTCAGCTACAGGGAAAACCGATACTGTTTTTTGCCTCTTTATGAGCTTGTACAAACATAATCAGGCCATTCTTTTGTCTGACCTTATCTGTAATCAGGTCTAGAAGAATGGTCCTCACTGATTGACAGTTTCAGATCAAGTGCAGTCTGAAAGTATTAACACCATAAATAAACAGATTTTATTTATGTGTTTAGAGAGGGAGACAGAGGGAGGATATGTATAAGTGTATGTGTATGTGTATATGTATGTATATTGTGGTATGTAACAATGAGATTCTAGGATTCTGAGGAGTAGATTTGCTTCATGTCACATGGAAAGTCAGTTGCTGTCTTATCTATTGGCTTTGCTCTATCTGAATACACTAAATATATACACGTGATCCCATAGTCTCACAATATAGCATAGTCTAGCCTCAAATTCAGGGTTCCCCTGCCTCTGCCCCCGAAGAGTGCTACCCCAATCAACCTCATACATTGTAGTTTGTGCATTGTGGTGCTTGTGTCTTTAATAATAATGACCTCAAAGTGTAAGGGTATTGATTTGATTAGAATGCGTGATACTTGTTCTGTTTCGTTATTACTATCTTATTCTTCTTGATTTGTAAATAAAACAAGCATAATTTTTACATAGATTCCATAGATTGTACCTTGGAAAGCTAGCTATAATGTGGTCTTTTGTTTTAGGTGTCCACCTGGGACCCAGTAATGTATACCATGAGGATAAGGAAAGGCAGTTGTGCTAACAGTTGGTTTGCAAATTCTCCATTCTGTTATTCCTAATTCCTCAGCCTATAGAGAAGGTAGTGTCTTCTGGGGTCTCTACCATTGACATTGACATGATACCATGTATTGAAGGTTCCTTTTATTTTTGTGGGTGAATAACTAGTTCCAGCCATCTCTGATCCCCTCTTGTTTTTCTCTCTATGAATCCCTGGAGGACAGCTCACAGCCTGAGTATTGTTCTGGTTTGTTCATTTGTTGAGGCTCTATAGCTTCTTCTTAGTCCCCAAGACTGATTTATTAGCATCCATATGGGCTTCCCATGGGACAGATGGGTGTTTAAAGCTCTCATTGCAGTGTAAATCCATTTTAAATTGCCTCAATATGATGCTTACAAGCTCCTGTGTTGTTGGAAGAAGAGCACACCTGGGAGATAGATCTCTCAAAGACTAGTAGACAGCTCTCCCATCTGTACTTGGTACAGATACTTTGTTAATCTGAAACATTTAACACTGTAACCAGTGGGATTCTAATTGAAGATAAAATAGCCTCCCACTGAAAACCTGGGATTGCTGGAAGGGCACCTGATGCAAATTTGTTTCCTTGTTGGGGCCCCATCTTGATGTATGAAGACCAAGCCTGTTATGAGGAGCACCATTCCCTAGGCAAGAGAGCCTCAACAATGCTAAGAGGAGAAAGCTAGGTGAGAGTGAGCAAGTGAGGTTGGATCCATGTGTTTATTCTCTCTGCTCTTGACTGGATTTGATACTTTAGGCTCCTTGCTTGACTTCACCTTAGTTGGGGGCTCTCACATGGGATTGCAAGCCAGGTAAACACTTCTTTGTCGAAGTTGCTTGTTGTCAGAGGTTTGTTATTGTTTTAACCAGAGCAACAGAAATGGAACAGAACCATTACATAACTTTGCTGGTAGATTTTGTCCTACCAGTTAATTGAAGTCCAGAATTCTTGAAGGGCAGAAATAATAGACTCAAACCTCTAAGCTTTGGTAGTTTTGTCTCCTAGGGAACAAAGTACTATTTGATTGAAACTACTGACATCCCATAATAAGTATTGTCAGTCCCTATTCAAATATCTGTATTATGCATATATATTTCGGTATTGGAAAGAATACAGAGAGTCTTTCTGAATTGAAAAAAGTCAGTGCATGATTTAGAGGAGTGAAGAATTAAGGGCTGAGGCAGTGAGATATATAATCTCCCAGAAAATTCTTTGTGGCTCCTGTTCTATAGCTCAGTTATTCAAACTGAGTTATACTAGCTGATTGATAGGCCTGATGACACAAGCCAGCTATCCTAGCTAATTGGGGAGGTTCAACAGGAAGATGGAAAGTTCAATGCCATCCTGTATGACTTAGTAGTACTCTGTCCCCACAAAGGGGAGCTAGAGATAGAGTTCTGTAGTAGAGACCTTGCTTAGCATGCATAAGGCCCTGAATTCAAACCTCCACAACGCAAGGGAAAAGAACCAGAACCAAACCACCAGAGTAACCTTCATTATTCTGTCTCCATCACTATGGGAGTCATGATAAAACAGCATTGTTAACAGCTGGTGACATATAGCCTCTTTCCAGTGGTCATTAAAGCCAGTTTTCCAAGAGATAATGGACATTTAAGATCTTTCCTGTGGATGAAGGGAGGAACATTTAAAGTCTTCATTTATTTGATATGTTGCTTCTATGGAGGGAAATAGTAACCAATCTTTATTTCCAGGCCAGCGAATGTGCATTTTAAGTACAGCCTCATTGAGAGTTGATATTGAGTATCAGTTTTCTGCCAAGTTATTTTGTACAGTTTGAGTTATTAGCAGAACAAAAAGTTCAAGAGCTCTGTTAGTATTTATGGTGTTTCAGAAAGGACTCATCCTTACCCAAGGAGGTAGCAGGAACAGAAAAATCCTTCAGGCTTTGTTTATGCTTGGTGACTAGAACTCCTAGATCTATGATGTCTGAGCTAGAGACGAACAGGGCTCTCCAGGCTAGGATGAGAGGAGAAGCCCTGCACATCTTCCACTCGAAAGTGGCTTTGTTGTGTGGTTTATGATGCCCATTGTGTGCTAGCTCTAGGGAGTCAAGTAGCAATTTAATACAGTGGAAGAAAAAAAAAATAAGTCCTGAATTTTGTTGCCAGAGATGAAAGTACATGACGAGGATTAGGCTCATTTGTGCTGAACAGGGAAGAGAACTGCAGGCAGACTACATGAAAGTTTCACTTGCTTATGAAAGTCAGCAACCCAGGGCAGGTGTCAGCCCAGCAGGATCTTCTACCACCCTCTGAAGTGACTTCTCATCTTCAAAGTCAGCTTGCAGTCTGAAGGACTTCCTGAGTCCAGTCAGCTTGCTTACTTAGGCATTGGGAAGGAAAGGCATCACTCGTTCTTTCTTTATTGTTTTCATCAAACCTTGGCCTTGCACACCCTATGTAGGGCTCAACCCTGAGCTGTCCCCAGTTCCTTTGCTTTACTTTTGGAAATGTTAGAAACTTTAATTTTTAGGTAAGTTTCAGGTTAATAGAAAAATGTACAGAAAGTACTCAAGTGTTCCCCTTTCCTAGCCCCCTTTCAAGTAAAGAACTAAATTGAAAGTACTCTCTGCAAGCTCCACCTGCTTCCCATTGTACAGCATTTGCTGCCCTGGCTAATGTGGAACTGGGAAGATGCTCTTTTAGCTGGTTGCTTTGCCTCCATCAGATAAAATTGTCGTTTTGAGGTAAATATGAGAAATTGTTCAATAGGAAATCTGTCATTTGATATCAGAATTTCTTTCTTTCTTTTTCTTGGTTATGTAAAGGAGTTTGAGACAAAAGTGTAAAATAATATGTTTTAAAAGCAGTTTTTAAAATTTTTTAAAATTATTTTATGTTTATATGTATATTTTATACATATATGTTAATATACCATGTGTGTCTGTTCGTGGGGGAAATAACAAGGTTTCAGAGTCCCTAGAAGTAGATTAACCAATGTTTGTGAGTAGACCCCATGTCCTCTGCAGGAGCAGCCAGTGCACAGAACCACTGATATCTTTTCCAGAAGCTGTTTTTGTTTGCATGTTTATATGTTTGTATTTTCATTCTAAGATACATTATTTTTAAGATTTGTTTATTTTATGTATATGAGTACTCTATCTGCATGTACACCTGTGTGGCAGAAGGCGGCATCAGGTAATATTACAGATGGTTGGGAGGCACCCAGGAATTGAACTCAGGACCTCTGGAAGAGTAGACAGTGCTCTTAACCTCTGAACCATCTCTCCAGCCCCATGATTAAGAGTTCTTAAAGACATCATCTTAAGTGCTTTAAATTATAAGAAATCATGTATGAGGGATGTGGAAGGCTACATCAGTTTAGAAGCACATTTTTATAGTGAGATTTGAAAGAATACTTTTCAGAATTTGTAAGAAACAATTTAAAAACATTTAAAATAGAGTTTTGTATACTTTAGAGCATTGTAAAATAGTAGCTTGAATACAGACTTTAAATGTTAAGACTTTTGAATTCAGAAGGAGAAACCATGACAAGAAAGTCCCCATCTTTCCCCATCTCCAGGCTATAGCTCCCTTTGTGATAAGTGGTTTTCTTCCATTTAGAGCATACTCCTTCCACGTTACTGCTGATGGCCAAATGCAGCCTGTTCCTTTTCCCCCTGATGCCCTCATTGGACCTGGGATTCCCCGACATGCTCGGCAGATCAACACCCTCAACCACGGGGAGGTGGTGTGTGCAGTGACCATCAGCAACCCCACAAGGCACGTGTACACAGGTGGCAAGGGCTGCGTTAAGGTGTGGGACATCAGCCACCCCGGCAACAAGAGCCCCGTCTCTCAGCTGGATTGTCTGGTGAGCAAGCATCAGGTTCACCTGAGCTATTTTCATAAGCAGAGAGTAGAAGCCCCTCTGTTTCCTATGTTAGGTGGTCAAGCTTCTGCCCTATTCGTTCATTGAGCAGGATTCAGTTACTGCCACTACACTGGTTAAATCCCGGTGTTGATCGGCTGATTTTTGGAGATGTTTGCAGTGGTTTGGAGCTCACTTTGAACACACGATTTCTAAGATCGTATCCTATGCAGTAGAGAAAAAGTAGTTAATGTGGACTCTTGATCCCAGCTATCTACTCAAAATTTCCCTGTAAACTTTATATCAAACATCAACATTTGCTAATATGGCATGTAAACCCTTCCAAACTGGTTTGGTATTGTCAAGAGGGTGGGAAGGTAGCTTTTCCTTTCTGCCATAGCTGTAGTAAGACTGGAACAGAAAGAATTGTCTCCCAAAACACTAAGCTACTCCATCAAGAACTTAGAAGCACTTATTAGCCTTATGATTGCCAGACCTGTAATGTTGTTCTTCAGCAGACTGTGAACTGGGCTGTCCTAACTAGATATCTAAATAATGTCATTCTCAAACAAGAAGGGTAGATAGAGAGCTAACAAGCAAGTGGTGGTGGGGGAAGGGTTGGTGTGGGTGTGTTTGGGGTGATGCTTTTGTTGTGGTAGTGCATACTTAGACTGAAAGCACCCTTTGTCCCTCTATCTGGGTTGCCTTAGATGGAGAGTCATCTTTTAGCCTTTTGATTAAGAAAGTTCCATAGGACAATAGCTATGGTAATATTGAGGAAGTCAATCCATTAAATTCTTAAATAAGTACTCAGAACTCATTTGGCAGTGTCGGAAAAATGAAAACAGAAGCATATTTGGTGGGTCTGCACTGTCCAACAGTAAATGATGGGGCGGGCAGTGTTCTCCACAGGAAAGTGCACTCACACCTGCCTTGCACCTAGATGCTTTCAAGTCTGCCTGTACAGTTGCAAATCAGGAATTCAGCTTAGCAGCCCTGTGAGTTTATTTACTCTTTGGAAGAAGACAATGGCAGTTGAACCCTGGTCTTTCCTGTAGAACAGAGTGTTCATAAAATCTCTCTTGAAGTTAAAAAACAGAACAGCATTTAGGAATACACAGTATTATCAGTTGGCAATGCTCCACAGTGATTACATTTTGCTATTCCACAGAATAGAGATAACTACATCCGTTCCTGTAAATTGCTACCTGATGGCTGTACTCTCATAGTGGGAGGGGAAGCCAGTACTCTATCCATCTGGGACTTGGCAGCTCCAACTCCCCGCATAAAGGCAGAGCTGACATCCTCAGCCCCTGCCTGTTATGCTCTGGCCATCAGCCCCGACTCCAAGGTCTGCTTCTCATGCTGCAGTGACGGCAACATCGCAGTGTGGGACCTGCACAACCAGACCCTGGTGAGGTGAGTACAGGGCCTCTCCTAGGGAAGCCTCAGTTAAGGGGCTGCTGTTTGTTGAGTGTTGATACAGAGGCTATCTGGCCACCTGTGGGTGACGAGTGCACATGGCATATGCCAGAGGGTCACCAAGACCTTATATCCCATTCTTTCGTCCACACTGAGATGGCAGATGCGGCTGTGTCGAGGGACAACATAATGTGGACTTAAATGATAATACAAGAGTCTCCAGTCCAAATGGTTTGAGCTTGGCCAATTTCTTGTTTGTGCAGATGGAAATCTACTGACACAAGAAAACAAAAAACATTAAAAATAAGCTTTCATTGCATTGAAACCACAAAATAGCTTTAAAATATCTGTATTTCTCATAGCTAACTAAGAGGGTCATTCCACTTGGAAGCACATGGGCCTCTGATTGGCTTCTAGATCCTTGCTCTTCCCTCAGCAGCTAGTCTGCTTCCATTTAATGCACATACTAGAGTCATTCCAGAAACTATTTCTAAGAGTAAGCACTTAAGTCAAATGTAGCCAACTTTTGGGAGGTAGAAATTCGGATTTTAAGATAAGGCTGTCTGTACCTCTGTCCTCTCTACTTTATAGATGAGAGCCGAGGCAGAGAAGTTCCTTGTCTCTAGTCCTTTAGTCAGGCCTGCCATTCTGCTGGTGCTGGCTCTCTGGAGTCATGTGTGTGTGTATGTGTGTGGGGGTGGGGTGGGGGGCCGTGTTTTAGCCTGGACTGGCCATGTGTGGCCAGTGGCTGCTCTGTGAGAGTCCTGTATCTTCTAGGACACAGCGTATTCTCAACAGTCAACAGCTTGACAGTCACTAGGACATGCATGGAGGGCGAGGCTGGAGGAGTGCTGATTGTTCACAGGGAGAGATGTTTGGAATAAAGAACTAATAACTCTTTGAGTTGAAGGAGGTGATAAGTCAGGATGAAAGATAAAAGTTGTAACAGTTGTTTGAATAGACAAAAGGAAGAAAGGTACAACAAAGACTCCTTCATTCCAGGTGATCATGGAGAGGCCAGGTAGCACTCTTGAGGTCCACTTGCTGGGCATCAGCAGGGAATTCTGGCCATGCGGGAGAAGGGGACTGGTAGGGACAGGAACTAATGTAGGGGTTGTGCTTGGGAGGGAAAGGTTTCTGGCTCATATCTTGGCTAAGAATTCAGGGCAGCGATGGTAATTTTTTTTTTCCCTTTCACTTTCAAATTCTAAGCTTGGTGCTCTGTGGTAATAGGGGATGGGGGACCTTCTTGACATTGACGTTTCTAAACAGTTCTATTCTGGGTCTTTCCTGGTTCTGAAGGTGGGTCCTTACCTCTCTGATCTGCCCTGGCGAAAGCGTGCTCAGCATGTAGAGTCAAGTTTCTGAGAGTCACTGCATCACACACACACACATACACACACACACACATCTGCTCAGCATGTAGAGTCAAGTTTCTGAGAGTCACTGCATCACACACACACACACACACACACACACACACACACACACACACACACCATCTGCCAACCCCAGACCCCACTGTGCTCATGTTCTCTCCACTGAACTGACTTTGTTGCCTCATGCCCTTCCAGGGGTCAGAAATCCTTGCCACCCAATTGATTAGGGATGCCCTTTGAACATGGTGTGAAGGTCCCGTGTAAAGAAAGCCTTGTACTGGGGCTGGGAGCTGGCAAGTGTCTGTCCTCCTCAGTACTTTTCTTTGTCTCTACCTAACTCCTCTGAGGTCAAGAGGCCTGCTTGACCCTTGGTCTCTGGGAGTCCACATTTTCTCATGCAAGGCCCTTGATGATTCAGAAGGGCTGAGTTCACACTGTGCTAGCAGGAAGGGCCCTACTGGAAGATTATCTTCTAAATGAATGTGTTCTTGGAATAAGCCTTTGACTTTCTGTGGGTTCAAGCCTTGGCCACTGAAGGACTGGTCTTTATCTTTCCTTAAGGAAATTGGGTTTTGTGTGTTTATCTTTATTGTCTCTTAGTACTTAAATTCTTTTCCAGACCAGGGAAGAGTTTCACTGGGTCTGTTTATCAAGAGGCCATAGGATACCTGGCTTCTGGCAGCATCCTGCAAGCCAGTCCATTTCTTTAGGCCTTGGATCTTGAAAAAGGAAACAGAACCTGCAGGGGCTGTTTCCTGTGCTCCTCAGGGGAAGGTTACTTTGATACTGCACACCAACAAACACTGACATGACACAGTGAGTCCAAAACCAACAACACAACAGTGTTTACCTTGAGCTCTGGCAGGAAATCATTATTCAGTCTGGTTTGTTTTATCAGGCAATTCCAGGGCCACACAGACGGAGCCAGCTGTATTGACATTTCTAATGATGGCACCAAGCTCTGGACAGGCGGTTTAGACAACACTGTGAGGTCCTGGGACCTGAGAGAAGGGAGGCAGCTGCAGCAGCATGACTTCACTTCACAGGTGAGTGCTTGGCTCTGGCCTGCTGTGGAGTCAGAAGGGGTCTGTGGATCGGTCTCCCACCTCAGCATCATGCAGGGTACCATGATAAGCAAATGTGTTTAAAACCATAGACATACAACACACACACACACACACACACACACACACAAACACACACACGCACACACACAGGGGATGGTTACAAAGAATCCTGTGAGTCAAACCATGTTGAGATGCTTTATGTACACGTGGTTTTGGTGAAAGGAATTTATACAGTAGAGAATATACAGGTTTTCTTCAGCAGGATGCAGTGTTGTGTATATTATCACCATCAAATGCAGAAGGAGAGTGAAATGAATGTTAATTTGTTTCAAGGAGTCTAAGAACATGTGGATACCCATCTCCTTTCTTAACCTTAAAAAACAACCATGTTGAAGTCCCAACACTGAGGGGGCAAGTGGACTCCTAACCAAGAAGCTATTTGCAGTTGATACCCACTGGTAATGGAAAATCAGTTTTCTCCAGTGGAGGGTCATTAGGTACCTCTACTACCCTCTGGGCAGGCCCCATACCTCAGAATAATTGACCAACATAAACTCCATGGGGCATTGGGAGATAGGGGGCTTTTTTATGTTCTTTTGTTTGCTTTGGGGTTTTTGTTTTGTTTTTGTTTTTGGTTTGTTTTGATTTGTTTTTTTTTTTTTTTTGACTTACTGATGTTTTTCTTGTTTGTATGTTTGTGATAGAAGGGCAGGAGAGAGAATATAAAGGTGGTTGGGTAAGAAGGTGGGGGAGGGGACATGATTAAGATATATAATCATGATCAACTAGATCTATAGAAGGCTTTTGAGGCTTGACTCTAACGCAAGGCAGTCCTACTACTTCAGCCTCCACAATACTAGGATTAAAGGTGTACACCACTATGACTGAGTAGAGTTTTAAAATAATATAAAACCATACAACTTTTGGAGAATGTAGACTTATTTGGCAGAAGCAGTTCTCGCCCTTTACTGGTGTCTTCCTCTCAGTAAAGTTGTCCTTCTGTGTATTACTCACCCCCCGCCCCCACTTGCTCATGATATGGTTTTTTCTTTAAAGGTAATAAAAACTTAAAAATCGGGTAAAAATGGAAAATAACTACATATATTGTTTTAATTTCCTTCTGTTCCTCTGATAAGATATGACAGAAAGCAACTTAGAAGAAAAATAGTTTATTTAGTTAGCTATTCCAGATCACAATCCATTGTTGTCAGAAAATCACATTGCCTCCATAGTCAAGGGGCAAAGAGGAAGGAAGTACTCACACATGCTGGTACAATATCTGTGTTCTTTTCATTCATTCCAAGGCTTAGCCTGTGAAGGGGTAACACAAACGTGGTGGGTCTTCCCATTTCAAATAACCCAACTAAGAAAACATTTCACAGGCTTGCCTACAGGCTGACCAATCCAGGTAACTCTTCATTGAAATTCTTCCCACACAACTCTAGGTTTTGTCAGCTCTCACATATACTAATTTAGGTGACTGTTGATTTTAGTTTCAGAACTTTTCCTATTCTACCATTCTGTAGAATATGCACAATATTACTTTTGATTCTGTAGAATATGCACAATATTACTTTTGATTCTGTAGAATATGCACAATATTACTTTTGGTCACCAGTTTTAAACTTAAGAAAATTTCAAATGTCTATAAATGTCAAACATATACAGGCCTATATCAAACACAGACAATTATATTCCCTATCCTAAGCCATTGGTACCTGGCTAGTTTTGTTATATCATCCTCATTCCAAACTCTGAATTACATGTCCATGTATTTCAGTCAGTGTCTCTTAATGACAACTTCCAATGGTATTATTAAAGATAATATCTTATTTCACAGCATGGATGGAACTTTTAATCTTCCATTTGTTCAGTAGCGGATTCTGGGCTGGGCTGCATCCCCTGCCCCTTCCCAGTCTGGATTTGGCAGATTAAACCCACTTTTCGACCCCATGCTTACTCCACTTGCTGACGTCTCACTTCCTTAATTTCTTGAGTAAACTCATCAGTGATCCTGTCTTACCTATAACAGATCTTCTCTTTGGGATATTGCCCAACTGGGGAGTGGCTTGCTGTGGGCATGGAAAGCAGCAACGTGGAAGTTCTGCATGTGAACAAGCCTGACAAGTACCAGCTGCACCTCCACGAGAGCTGCGTGCTGTCCCTAAAGTTTGCTTATTGTGGTGAGTTCAGCTACAAGAGTTTCAAGGGCCTAAATGGGGAAATACTTTTTAAAATATGCTTAGAGATGGTATCTGGGGGGAAAAAATGTGTTGCTCCATGCAGCTGGGTGCAATAATTCCATTGCCCCTCAGAGAAGAGTAATGTGTGTCTCGGCCTGCTTTGTTAATTTGAGAAAAGTCAGCAGGCACTGAAATATATGGTAGGGGTGGGACGTAATTGTTGGTGCTCTGAAGTTTGGAGGGCAATGATGATTAGAATAGGACCATAGTGAAATCACTATGTGCTGACTCTATAACGAGAATCCAGGGTCAGAAGGATGTTAGCTGCACTTAGATTCTCTTTTCCTGAATGAGAACAGAGAAGGGAAAGTCCATGTGGAGACTGTGTTGTACTTTGTGTGGTCACATATTTATTCACTCTGGCTATGAGGATAGATGGGTGACTGATACTAGTTGCACATTCTGTATGCATCTGATAAATGAGCATTTCTGATTAGATCAATATTGAATTATTTTGCTCTCATTGTTTCCATAAGAATGAAAATGGCTATGAAACTGTGTCATGTACTGAATGTGTACACCTGTGTACACACACACACTCTTACAAACACGCTCAGGTGGGTGTCAAAGCCCGCTATCCTCCTGCCACTCAGTTTCTTGGTTTTGAGGCAAGATTTCTCACTAAACTTGGAGCTTGTCTTTTGGCTACACTAGATGGCCAACAATGCCCAAGGCTTACCTGTTCTTTGACCTTCCCACACTGTCCATGAGGCTTGGATTCCAAGTACACAAAGCCACATGCTGGAAATCTGAATGTGTGGACATGCTTGTACATGTTTATCCACTCAGTAATCTCCAGCCTTCTTTGATTATGAACAGGATCACACCAAGGAGCCTAGATGTAAAACTTGCCTGGATCATAGACCAACCCTTTGGACATGGACATTAGTATGATAAAAATGTTCTCTTTGGGGGATAGCTAGATCATTTCCTGGATAAAAACAGTTGTCATTACTCAAGCACAGTGACATGAGTTCAGTCTTTGAAACCCATGTTAAGAACTAGATGAGGTAGTTCACATCTGTGAACCCAGCATTCCTACAGTGTGATGAGAGCAGGAGACAGGAGAATGGCCCCAGAAGCTTGTAGGTCAGCAATATAAACAGTAATAAACATCTTGTCTCAGTACAGGGGAACCGGGGCCAAGAAGTGGGAGTGGGTGGGTAGGGGAGTGAAGGGGGGAGGGTATAGGGAACTTTTGGGATAGCATTGGAAACGTAAATGAAGAAAATAACTAATATATATATATATATATAAAAGAATATTTTAAAAAGTTAAAATAAAATGTTTGAACATCTGGAAAAAAAATCTTGTCTCAGCAACGGCGCAGGAAAGGAACACCTTTACAGAGCTGTTCTCCCACGTTCACACATGCACTCTGGCCTGTGCATTTACACTCAGGCACAAGCACACATGCACATACACCACACACTAAAACCAGTGCTATTTAACTAATTCCAACAGGGGGGATTTTAATATTGCTGAAATCACCTGTGCCTTTGTTAATTCTAGGCAAATGGTTTGTGAGTACTGGAAAAGACAACCTCCTAAATGCCTGGCGGACACCATATGGAGCCAGCATCTTCCAGGTATGGACATGCTTACCCCCTGGCCTTTGAAATAACTAGTGAGGCTGTCTCTTCAATGGGACACATTAAATATTCTCTGCCTGCTGTTTTTTCTTACAGTCCAAAGAATCTTCATCAGTGCTTAGCTGTGACATCTCTGTGGATGATAAATACATAGTCACTGGCTCAGGGGACAAAAAGGCTACCGTTTATGAGGTCATCTACTGAGAATACCACGGCTTCATATTTACAGTTGGATTGGGCCAAATGTTTGGAATTTGTAGAAATAGAAGTTATAATTTAAAAAAAAAAAAACAGAAACAACATCAAGAAACCTGAAGAAACCTGTTTCCAAATCTTGACACAGAACTGCTTTGAGTCTACAAAGAGAAGGCAACAAGTCTTATCAGTAGACAGTCGCCTGTCTAACTTTGGGCACCACAATCACACAGAAGCCAGGTGTGGGATAGAGGAGCTACCTGCTGCCTGTCAGTCCTGCCTTAGCCAACTGTGAGCTTACATTTCTGTTCCTTGCAATTCGGTTCACCTTGAGTCCTTTGTAGAGCAGTGGTGTCTACAATGAACTTGTTTCTTGGTTTTGCATCTTGTGATTTTTTTTTTCTTTTTGTAATTTTTTTGTTGTTTCAACATTTGTATAAATTGTAAATATATTTGGTTTATTACAGTAAAACCTTTAGTACCAGTAAGTGGTCTTCCTCCTTGACTCTTTTTAATCAATACATTCGAGTCCTAGATGTGGGTTTTGCAATTAAAGTCCATACACACATAGGTAAGTCCTTTGTACACTTGTTTTTGCAGAAATATATTCAGCTATGAACATCTGCTGTATTGGGACTGATCCCATCAAGTCCTTGGGGATCAACAGAGACTCAGGATCAGAAGTGGAATTGTCAGTTCATGACAGCTTTAATAGGCGAAATTGGAATTACCTTTAATACTCATTCTTTGAGGCTCTTGTGATTAAGATTTAAAACTATTACTATGACTTTTATTTTGTTTTTACAGGCTCTTACACTATATTTTATGCTCACCTTAAGCTGGTAGCTATCCTCTTGTCTTAGCCTGGAGTACTAGTGTGTGCCACCCTTGTGAGTTTTTTAACTTAGATAATGTATCAAACAATGATCCTGTTTTCACACATTTTCATCCCTCCTGTCTTCTTTCTCCCTCATCCTTACCCCTGAGAAACCTCATCTGATGTATGCGGTTAAATCTAAGAGTGTGTGGTCACAAATTAAAGTTGTGCCTTTTCCTAGTATCCTACTGACAAACCAAACCATTATTGTAGGAAGGCCCAGTCTTATCTACATTCTTTCTCTTGTATTTCAAGGAATATATTGATGATTTATGTTTTGTTTTCTGATGTGTGCTGTTCAGAAAGCTCTGGAGTTCACGTCCCTGGAAAACTGAAGTGGAAAGTCAGCTGGTTATGTCTCATTAGTACTTACTTGATCTATTATACTGATTTGCTTAATCCAGCAAGCTTTGCCCCGTTCATCTCATTAAGACTGTCCCTGCAGCTCTGGATATTGCAGTCTGGAATTAATCTTTTGTCCTTATTTTTATAGACACATTTTTACTAATTTGATTAGGTGATATCTGTAACCCTGGGCTCTTAATAAGCTACCAAGCATGTTTTCTTTTGAAAAGGCTATACAACTTATGCTTTTTATATTTGCTGTTGACTTCTATGTATTAGGAAAACACATGGTTAGTAAGTAGCTAAGGAATTTCCTGTGCCCTTGTTTATTTACGATTCAGTGAATTTGTAGTTGTTCTTTATGCTTTTCATTTGTCATCAAGACCTTTTTATATGTTTAAAAATACTAGTTTTCACCCAAAAACGTTTTTTCAAGGTTTATTAAATATTTTTCATTAAACAAATAGCAAATACTAATGGCCAAAGCTGATTTCTCTCTCCCTTCTCTACATTGTGGAGTGGGTTTCTCCTTGACTTGCAGCAAGACAACCAGCTACATAGTGATGGAATATTTGTTTCTCTCCTGCCTTAGGCTCGGGCACAGGCCAGCAGTATTGCTATAGGTCTACAGATTGACTTCCAACTACAAGTAGAGAAGGATGGAAGTCCAGGGAGATAAACCTGTGAATAGAATCTATTAAATCCCTTTCATTCACCAGTACGTTAGCCAGAACAAACAAGGTGAGTCCAGCCTAAAGGGTAGCAGCTTTAGGAGCTGAGAATGGAAAGTTGGAATTTGGGAAACTGTTCAGGTCATCATTTCTCACTTGTAGAATGTGAATGTTAAAAATCCTGTGCCTATTGCTCAAGGTATTGCGAACCATAAGTTGATACTCAGCATGATATAGTGACACGTGTCTCATAAATGCAGCATGAATGGAGTCATTGTCTTTTCCTTTATAGTATAACTCCACATTAGTTGTGTGTGTGTTTGTATGTGTGTGTCTACATACACATAGGAGCTTTTTCGTTTGTAGGTTTCTATGTGACTGGTTGGAAGGTCTTTAATGTTATTAATCTTTCTGTTTTCCTTCCTCTGCCCTCTCCTCCTAATCCCAACCCAAACTTAATCCTTCATGTTTCATTATTCCAGTTCAACCCTTTATGCAACCATGTGCTATGTTGTCTCCCTTGAAAGCCTCCCCCACCACATATACACTAGTTTCCTAACATCTGTGGGTATTCCAGATATACACATCTGAAGATTCAAAGTCAATACCTACAAATAAAAGAAAACATTAAGTGTTTGTGAGTCTGGAGTTACCTTACTCAAAATGATTATTTCTAGCTTTTGTTAATTTACCTATACATTTCAAAAGTTTGTCTTTTTTTCTTTTGTAACAACTAAATAAAATTGCAGTGTGTAACCATATTTCCTTTTCAATATCCATTCATCAGTTGATGGATATTTAGGTTGTTTCCATATCCTGACTATTGTGAGAAGAGCAGCTATGAATATTGATAAGCAGGTCTCTCTATAGTAGCCTATAGAGTCCTTTGGGTCTGTGTCCAAGAGTGAATAGCTGTATCCTGTGGATATCTATTTCTAGTATTTTAAGAATTATCTGATTTTCCTAGTGGTTATACCTGTTTGTACTCCCATCAGCAGTGATTAGCATTCTTCTTTCTCCATATCTAAATCAACATTTGTTGTTGCTTGCTCTTTTTTATTTTAGCCATCTGTCTCCACTGTAAGGTGAAATCTTAAAGTAATGTTAATTTGCATTTCTCTGATGGCTAAGAATGTTGAACATTAAAAAACCAAAATGTGTTTCAGCCATTTGTAGTTCCTATCTTCAGAACATTCTGTTGATGCCTGTGCTATATATGTCATTAGTTTTCTTGATGTTTACTGTTTTGGGTTCTTTGTGTATTCTAGATACAAACCTCTGTCAGATGTATAGCTGATAGAGTTTTTTCCCCTTATTCTCTAGGCTGTCTTCCCTCAGGTGATGGTGTGCTTTGTTGTACAGCCCTTTTAGATTAGTGAGGTTGTACTTATTTATTAGTGTTAAGGTACTACCAGAATCCTATTGGGAAAGACCTCTCCGATGCCTGTGAGCACAAGCACCTTCCCTTCTTACTCCTTTCTCAGATTTAAGGTATCAGGTCTAATGTTGAGATCCGTGATCTTGTCGCCATTGACTTTTATAAGGGAAGATAGAAGGAGCGAGCTTCCTTTACATATCACTGTCCAGTTTGACCAGCAGCATTTGTTGAGGATGTCATTTGTCCAGTATGTTGTTGGCCTCTTTGTCCAAAGTTTGGTAGCTATAAGGATTGTGAACTTATATGCTGGACTTTAGTTCTATTACATTGATCAATATGTCTGCTTTATGCCAGTGCCATGTTGTTTGTATTGTGATAGCTTTTTTACACCTTAAAATCTGAGGTGTTGACAACTACTAGCATTTTGTTGTTCAAAACTGTTTCAGTTTTCCTGGGTATTTGGAATTTCCATATAGGATTTAAGATTTTTTTTTTTTAATTTCTGTGAAGAATTGTGTTGGAGTTTTGATGGAATCTGCACTGTATTGGTAGATTACTTTTGATAGGATGGCCATTTTCACACTACTCTACCAACCAATAAACATGTGGGGGTAGGGGGTGACTTTCTGTTTTCACATCTTTCATATTTTCTTCAATTTTGTTTTTCACTGTCTTAAAGTTTTTTATTGTGTAAGTCTTTCACTTCCTTAGATTTATTCCAAGGTTTGTTTGCTTGTTTCTGAAGCTGTTGTGAATGGAATTGTTTGCCTGATTTCTTTCTCAGTGTGTTGCTTACTTGTACTTAGGAAGGCTACTAGTTTTTTGTGTTAATTTTGTGTCCTCTTACTTTGTCAAGTATGTTTATCAGCTGTAGGAAATTTCTGTTTGAGTCCTTAGGGTCTTTTCTGGGTAGATGTATATCATCTACAAATAAGGATACTTTGTCTATTCTTTTCATATTTACAGGGCCTTTATCTCCTTCACTTGCTTAATTAGCCTGAATAGGTTGGAGGAGAGTGGGCATGGAAATGATTTTTCTTTTTTTCCCCATTTGGGATGATGTTGGCTGTGAGCTTGCTGTATATTGCCTTTTTTTTTAGGTTAAGCTATGTCCCCTGTATTCCTAGATTCTTTGGGACTTTTCTCATGAAAGTATGTTGGATTTTATCAAAGGTTTTTCTCTGTCTAAAGAGATAATCATTAGATTTTCATTACTCAGTCTATCTGTGTAGTAGATTATACTTATTTCTATGTATGAGGTAGATTACATTTATTTATGTATGTATATTGAACAATCTCTGTATCCCTGGGGTGAAACTGACTTCATTATAATGGGTAATCTTTATGATGTGTTCTTGAATTCAGTTTGCAAATTGAAATGTAAACTTAAGGGTTTTTTGGAAAGTCAGTTGTGTTGGATGGTATTTTCTTGGAGCAAACACTTGAAGGAGTATTTTACTGAAGCAGACACAGATGAAAGGATGTTTTGCTAAATCAAGCATGTGGGACATGTGAAGGATTCATCACTAATGAGATGCCTATATTGATCTGACTTACACTGCACAGCTGAGCTCTGTTTGTTGTGACTTCATAGAATTGCATCAAAAAAACTAAACAAAACAAAACAAAAAAAAAAACTTTAGGCTGATTGGCAAAGTGATGTCAGCTGATACAGATTCAAGTGAAGTTTTGCTAAGTCAGATTCACATGCTCAGGCAAGATGTGGTGAGGCAAGCAAGACCCATGAAGGACATGTAATACTTGGAGGGAATGTAAGTAGGACTCAACAGGCTGTGAGAGAGGCTTGGGTAGGCTTGGCTTGCTTGCTAGTAGAGCTAGCTGTACAAATCATCTTCACATCTTCACTGAGAGAGGCACAGCCAAGAACTTCTGGCATTCCCCTTGGCCTTGATTCTTCCTGCGGAATCGTGGCGATTAGGCTGAGGCCTGGCTGTCTCTGCTAGGTCATGCTACCACTGATGATTCAAGTTTGCTATTCTGACTCTATTGAAC
This sequence comes from Mus musculus, assembly GCF_000001635.26. NCBI lineage: Eukaryota > Metazoa > Chordata > Mammalia > Rodentia > Muridae > Mus > Mus musculus. The sequence continues at coordinate 72,113,008 of NC_000070.6, read as the reverse complement.
TAGCTGGTTTGTTGGTATATTCATGAAGGATTTGCAAGTGGATTGAGCTGCCATTGCTGAGCTGAACTGAACTGCTGATCTCCTGACAATGCAGATGGGATTTGCTCCAAAGAACCATTTCTAAACAGGTGCACCCCCTCCCCACCTCCATCCAACCCTCTGTATCCTTTCTTTTCCTCGACCTCTGGTGGGTGGAGGTGGAGGACTACAAAGAAAGTTAAAGGGTTTAAGAACCAACATTAAAAGTAGGCCCTGAAAAAAATTAACATTATTCTAAGGGGTTTTATTGAGAGTTTTTCCATTCATTCATATTTATCAAAGAGATTGAACTATGATTCTCTTTTGTGTATAAGGAGGTCTTTCTCTGATTTTGGTATAAGGGTGATACTGGCATTGTAAAAATGATGAAATGTCCTTTAATTTCCTATTTTGTGGAATAATTTGAGGCGTATTTGTATGAGTTCTTTTGAAGGTGTTAGAAATCTGTGGCGAATCCATCCATCTGGTACTATGCTGTTTTGAATTGGAGGATTTTAATTACTGGATCTTTCTCGTTGGATGTTATAGTTCTATTTAAATTATTTATTTCATCTTGATATAGATTTAGCTTTTATAGGTGATATGTATCTAGAAATTAATTTATGTCTTTCAGATTTTCTATTATGTTAGAATATAGATATTTTTAAAAATATTGTCATGATTCTCTGAATTTCCTTTTTATATAACTTTCTGTATATTATAATGACTATTAATTTGAATCCTTCTTTTCATTGATTTGTCTAAAGGTTTGTCAATCTTTTCAAAGAACCAACACCTTATTAAATTGATTCTTTGTTTTGTTTTGTTTTCTATTTCATTCATTTTCAGAGCTGATTTGATTGTCTCTGCCCATCTACTTTGTTTTTTTTTTTCCCAAGGACTTTGTGTGTATTATTAATTTGAGATGCCTTGCTTGCTTGCTTGCTTGCTTGGTTACTTGCTTCCTTTCTTTCTTCTTTCTCCCCCCACCCTCTTCCTCTTTCTCTTTCTTTTTCTTCCTTCCTTCCTTCCTTCCTTCCTTCCTTCCTTCCTTCCTTTTAGCTGTAGTGTTATGGAATTTTTTCTTAGGACTTACTGTCTTCATTGTGTCCCATAGATTTTGGGATGTTATGTTTTCATTCAGTAGTTTTAGGAATTAATAAAATTCTTAATTTCTTTCTTTCTTCATTCAGTTAACACTCAGTGAGATTTTATTTATTGTCTACAAGCTTGTGAACTGTCTGTGGTTTCTGTGATTGATACATAGCTTTATACCATTGTGGCAAGATAGGAAATGGGGTGTAATTTGAAGTTTGCTGCATATTTTAGACCTTTTTTTGTATCATAATAAGTAGTTGATTTTGGAGAATGTTTCACTGGCTCCTGAGAAATTATTCTTGTGATAATTAGCTTAAAATCGCATGTAAAACAAAGCATACCTGAATCTCTTTGATACAGATTATGTGTGATTACATCAAAACACTTTATAAAGTATATATGACACTCTCCATAAAGATAAATTTTGTAGATTGGTAGAAATGTCCGTGAGCTACACATATTGAAACAAAGGTCACCAGGCTAGAGAGCACCTCCAGTCCAGCCTTCTCAGTAGAAAGGGGGCTTTGCATTCTTTCTCTGAAAGAACATCCCTGTGTGCTTGATATTCTGGGTTCCCAGAGTACATATGTGTAAGCACAAAGATACCTCTGTATTTAATGCATAGTTTTGTTAGGTCTAGTAATCTTGTTTGAAACATGGGATTGTTCAGGACTTGGAATACATGCAGGCTCTTCTGGCTTTAATATGTTCTATTCTAATGTATGTGCCTTTATCTCTCTCATAGAGCTTTCAGTGCTCTATGAGAGCTCTTTAGTCTGTGTTCTTAATATTTGAACCATAAAATATGAATTACTTTCTTCTCTGGACTTGTCTATTTGGTATTCTGTACGCCTGTTTTGTACCTAGATGAGCATAATTTTAGGTTTGGGAAATAGTCTTGTATGGATTTACTGAAGATATTCTATGCATTTGCTGTAGCATTCTGTATTTCTTTTTATGCCTTTAATTCAGGAAGTTGAGGTTTGGTTTTTGTTGGTTTCTTTCTTTCTTTTTTTTTTTTTCCTTTTATCCCCAGTTTATAGAATTTTGGCCTTCTGATAGTTTTGGTTGACTCTCTGTATTCTTTTGGTATGTGTTTCATCACTTTTGGCCTTGGTCTATACTGGTTTTTGCCATGTGCTCAATTTTATTTTGGCTTTTTACATTGTAGAGCTTTGGGATACATTATTAGGTTATTTATTAGTGTGAACACTTTCAGCCATAACCTTTCCTCTAAGGATTGCTTAGGTATGTCCCAGAGGTTCTGAAAAGTGTTGTTTTCATTTTCATTATGTTTCCATTTGTTAAGACCTCCAAGGTTTCTTCAGTTTAAAAGTGTGCTGTTCAGTCTCCAAGTATGTTTTCTGAGGTTATCATTGTTTTTGATTTCTAGTTTGATTGTACTGGGGTCTGACAGATGCAGGAATCGTTTGCTTTTCCTTTCCTCTTCCTTGCATCCTTCCTTTTGCTTTGTGTTCTACAATGTGTTCAAAAAAGTGTCATGTGCCACTGATGAAACTGCATTATTTATCTGTTAGGTGCAATGTTTGTAGCTCTACCAAGTAAGTTTAGTTCACCTGTGGTATGACTTAACCCTAAGGTTTCTTTGTTGAATTTTTTTTGACTGTTGTTTTTGGTGGGTATTTGGGGTTTTTTGTTTTCTTGAGACTGGTTTTCTCTGTTTAACTTTGGCTGTCCTGGAACTCACTGTAGAGTAGGGTAGATCTCAAACTCCCAGAGATCTAGCTGCCTCTACCTCCTGAGTGCTGGGAACTAAAGGTGTGTACCACCACGGATGGTCTTTGCTGAATTTGATTTGGAGGACACATCTACCTAGTGTGAAAGTGAGGTCCTATCTCCAGGCCTCTGCAGTGATGTGTACCGTTTAATGTCAGGACTCAGAAAATATGTGGACCCAATAAAGCCTCAGTGTGTCTTTTGAGCAACATTATGTTTGTTTTATTTGATACGTCTTCATTTGCATAAAGCTGACCGCACTCACAACTATGACGGCTTTACAGCAGTCCCAATTAACTACCATGGAAGATGCTACAAATTTTACCTCTGTCCCCTATAAACTTTGTAAACTAGAATACTAGAGTTGGGGAAAATGAAATATTCTTACGCAGAGTTGAGCATGGGCTGAGTAGGGATAAAGTGTGAGTAAGGGGAAAGTAAGCTAGAAGAATGAAAAGCCAAGACAGCACTATGTGTTACATTTGAAAACAAGAAGGACACAAATAACAATGCATCAATTGAACATTAAAAATACAAAACTGTGGTTATTAAGACAAAAAGAAAGAAAAAAGTTAATTTTAATGAGTATGACATTATGTATTTTTCTATATATTTAATAAAATTTAGAATCTAAAGATATATAAAACTAAATGAACAGTAGACTAAAACAGTCATGGATTTCCCAGTCAGTGATTCTCTCTGGTTGGGTAGAGCCCACCTGTGTGTTTGCCCTAATCTGGGCACCATCAAGCATCCCCTTCTCCCACCACCTCCTGGGCCCCACCCTACTTCCCAGGCACAGGATGCTGAGGATCCGCCTTGCAGACTTCTTTACCACACTGCCTTTTTCTTAGTCTGTGCCTGTAAGTCTGGACTTTTCCTTGTTTTGCTCCTCTATGGGTTTGCAGCCGTTGTTTCTGTCGTAGAAGCATGAGCAGTGCAACTTCCCATTAGGGTCCCTTCGGCTCATGGGCCCGGGAACCATTTTTTTGGTAAGTTCTTCTAAGTTGAAGTCAGCTCCTACACTGTTCCAGCTCCTTGAAGTCTAGCTGGTTACCTTGGGGGAAGGGCCCGAGAACTTTCTTCCTAAGACTCTTTGAACTGTTGGCAGAAAATGGGGACTGGTGGTCTTGTGAAGCTTGAGAGCTTTCAGGTTAACATACTCCCTCATCAGGCACTTACTGAGGTTCACTTTGAGTTTTTATCAGCACTCAGTACCATCCTGGGAAATAACCTATACGTTCCTCTATGTTTGCACTTAGAAGTATACAGCCAATATTAATTATTCTTATTTTTTGACATTAATTCTTTCAAAGAATTCTTAAGTTTGGCTTCCAGAGCTACTTTTATAATCAGTCAGTCTGTCTCTGTCTCTGTCCCTGTCTCTCTCTCCCGCCCACCCTCTCCTGTTTATTTTCTATAGACTTGTATTCTAAGTATTATTAAGAATCCATAATTTGTGGAAATTAGGTGTGCTAATGATCCTTTGATTACCTCAGTGGAGTAATTGAGTGTATGAATGTCCTTTTCATTACTTTAACAAAATACCTGATGGACTCAATTTGAAAAGTAAAAGTTTGAAGCTCCACTCAGTCTCTCTGCGGTTTCTTGTTGCTGTAAAGAACACCATGAACATGGCAACACTTATAAAAGAAAACATTTAATTAGGGTTGGCTTACAGTTCAGGGCTTTTGTCCGTTCTCATTATTACAGGAAACATGGCTACACATAGGCAGGCATGGTGCTGGAGAAGTAACTTAGAGTTGTACATCTATATTCTCAGGCAAAAGAGAGTGACAGTGGGCCTGGTTTGAGCTCCTGAAACTTCAAAGCTTACCCAGTGACACACTTCCTCCAACAAGGTCACACCTCCTAATAGTGCCACTCTATGAGTCTGTGGGGTCCATTTTCATTCAGGCCACCATAGGCTCACTATCCTCTTTAAGGACAACTACCTTTACAAGCTGAAGACTAAGCCTTTAACATGGGACCTCTTATGAGATGTTACAGATCCAAATTATCTACAGAAATTTAAATAGTAAACAAATCATCTTAAGAACAGAGATGTGTAGCCTACCCTGAGCTACTGTTTTAACAGCTCTGTAGTTGTATAAGTAACACTACAGTTGAAATAGAAATCAAGAAACAGCCCAGTTGTAATGAACATCAAGGAACTGCCCAGTGGGTAGCATGTTTTGGAGGAATGCTTTGGAATGAATGAAGTCCTGACTAAGTGTACACATTTATCACTGATCTGTAGCCTAGGGAACCTCTTAGTTCTTCTCAGGTCTTTCTTCAACTGAAACCCTGAGACACCCTTACAGGGCTATTGGCAGGATTAAAGAAGTTAAAATCTTTGTAGAAATAAATATGCATTTCTTGAGATGTTTCTAATTGGGCCCAGTTCGACTATTGAACCCAACCAAATGGTAGTTACCTACAGTTGACTTAGGTAGTCAATGTAAAGAGTAACAGAAGTTTTTATGCAATGTAACCAGCACACTTGTGACTCCATGTCCCTTAAATGATATCATGGCTATTCTTGGTTGTCAACTTGAAAACTTCTGGAATTAACTAAGATCCAAATGGCTGTACACACTAATGAAAGATTTTTTTTCTTCATAATTGAATCATTTGAGGTGGGAAAACAAACTTTTCCACTGGGTCTTTGAAGTGGTAAAATATACCTTTATTCCAGATCTTTTAAGGTGGAAAGATCCACCTTAAGTCTGGACCACAGCTTCTACTTGGAAGAAGGAAGCTCTCTCTTCTTGCCTGCTTGCTCTCACTCTTGCTAGTAAGTCTATTCCTTCACTGGCATTAGAACCTACTTCTTCAGGATTCCAGCATATACTGAAGACCAGCTGAGACATCCAGCCTTTTGGACTGATTAACTACTAGATTCTTGGACCTTCCATTGATAGGCAGTGGTTGTTGAATTATCAGGACCGCAGGATTGTAAGCAATTCTAATAAGTCCTGTGTGTGTGTGTGTGTGTGTGTGTGTGTGTACATAGATACTCATTTTGTAAGTTTTGTTCCATTAGAAAACCCTGAATAATGCAGATTTATTACTTGAAGTCCAGTCACTTTTGCTGTAAATGATCATATCTCTTGCTGTGAGTAGGGCATGCTATGTCATTTTTCCCTTGTTGTATGTCTAGATAAAAATTTGTGCAGCGAAATGATTCATCTTTACTGTATGCTATGAAACTAGTGTGATTAGGTTAGGTGCATACAACATCCAAAACCATTTGCAAAATATTTGGCAGCCTGTTCTCAAACCTTGTAATGTCACTAAAGGAAGAGGCTGACTACAAGCATTAAGTAGAAGCCAAACATCACCATCCTCATATTTCTATATTTTTTGTTTTGTTTCCCTTGAGTTTGCCTTTATGTACATATATATGTAAGCATTCTATATTCTGCTCATTAGTGATTGCAAGTTCTTATGCTTTCTATGTCTTCATAGTTGACAAATTATTTCTGACTCGGGCAGATGAAAGACCATTGTTGAATCACTAAAGTAATATACGTTTTACAGTCAATAATAATGCTGTACCAAACATTTCCATGAAGGACCTCTTTGTTTCCTCCTCCTTATTCCTTCTTTTCTTCCTCCTCCTCCTTTGAGCTGTTGCTTTGGAGTGATCTCAAGACATGGCATATTCAATCATAGAGTGTAAATATAGTCTAAGTGTGTTTTTACCCCTCCCTCCTTGCCTCATGGTTTGCCTCCATACTGTTTCCCTTTCATTTTTGAGCCAGGTTGGCTTTGAGCACAGCAATCCTCCTGCACCAGCTTTCTGATTGCTAGGATTACATGAGCAAATCACCGTGTCTTCATGCAGCCACATTTGGTTTTGATGGTTGACTTTTTTTTCAGTGAAGCATGTAGGTAAAAGCAGCTGCCTCTGACCAAAACAAGTGTCTCAATGAGGCTTTATTTTTACCAAGCACTTTAAGAATAACACCTTTCACAAAGAATCTTTTATATGGAAGAATTGAAGGAAAGAACAAATCATTTTTTTTCTATAATATGAACTGTAAGCACTCAAGCAAGGACAATGCTAGAGCCTGTACACTCAGAAGTTTTTTTTTTTTTTTTTTTGGAAGTATGTGAAATGGTCCATGTACTACTCTGTGTAAAAGAGCATTAATGAGAAAGACAAAGCTCTTATTCTCTGGGTGAGTGGGTAAGTGGCTAACTGCCTAGAGTTTTCCCACAGGGGAGCAGATTCCTTTTGTGGTTTTCAGAGCTTGCTCTTCAACTTTCACCATTCTACTGGGTCCAAGTGCAGTATTCTTCAGTAGTGAAAGCCTGATACATAACCCCACTTCTGGAGTGTGAAGTGAGGCCATTCTTAACAGTTTAGCTCAAAGCAGCTCTCTCAGTCCCCTCTCCCCATGTAAATCAGACAGCCATTTTCATGCTACTGTGTCCTCTATTTAATGTAGTGTGCAGTGAAAGCCTTTAAAAAAATACAAAAAAACAAAAAACCAACTGTAGTCCTTTGGAAAAAATCTGTCTGTGTGAAGACACACTGACTCATGTGCGAACGTGATCTAGTGAGACTTGGCTGCAGTGAGACTTGGTTGCAGTTTCCCCCCTTTTCCCATATAAGAAAAGTGGACATGAGGAATTTACAAAGAAAAAAAGTGTGTGAGCAGGTTGGTCAGAGCCATGGTGAGAGCTGCGTGGCCTGAGTATGAGAGATGAGACAGTTGTTACCAGGTCACAGTTTCTAAGGTCTCTGTCAGGCCTTACTCTCTAGTTGGGTGTTTAACTTGAATAAAGGAAACTTTGTTGTATTTTTTGAAAACCTTCTGAGATGCCTATCCTTTAGTGTCAACTTGACTACATCTAGAATTAACTAAAAGCCAAGAAGCTGGGTGCACATGTGAGGGACTTTTTGTTTCTTAATTAAATCATTTAAAGTGGGAAGGCCTACTTCTTTTTGTTTGATTGGGGGAGGAGAATTGTAGTGGTTATTTTTTGCTTTCAAGACAGGGTTTCTCTTTGTAATCCTGGTTGTCTCTGGAACTTACTCTATATACCATGCTGACCCCTGGCTCAGAAACTCGCCTGCCTTTGCCTCCTGAGTGCCAGGATTAAAGGTGTAGGGAAGACCAACTTCTAATCTGGATCTTTGAGGTAGGTAGATATACCTTGTGCTGGCTAAATTTATGTCAAAATGACTAAGGATAGAGTCATCTGAGAGGAGGGAACTTCAAGAGAGAAAATGCCTCCTAAGATTGGGCTATAGGCAAACATGAATAGCTTTTTCTTTCTTTTTTTTTTCAATTTTTTTATTAGATATTTTTTTCATTTACATTTCCAATGCTATCCCAAAAGTCCCCTGTACCCTCCCCCCGCCCTGCTCCCCTACCCACCCACTCCCACTTCTTGGCCTTGGTGTTCCCCTGTACTGGGGCATATAAAGTTTGCAAGACCAAGGGGCCTCTCTTCCCAATGATGGCCAACTAGGCCATCTTCTGCCACATATGCAGCTAGAGACACGAGCTCTGGGGGTACTGGTTAGTTTATATTGTTCCACCTATAGGGTTGCAGACCCCCTTCAGCTCCTTGGGTACTTTCTCTAGCTCCTCCATTGGGGGCCCTATGTTCCATCCAATAGATGACTGTGAGCATCCACTTCTGTATTTGCCAGTCAGTCACTGGCATAGCCTCACAGGAGACAACTATTAACTGCAAATTGATATGGGAGCAGCAGTCCTCCATTGTCCTTGGCAGCTCCTGCCTCCACATTCCTGACATTTTTTGAGTTCCTGTCCTAAGGATGAAGCCTTTCTTCAGTTCTTGCCCAGAGGGACCTGTGGCCTTTTACAAAGGTAACTACATTGTGAGAGAGAAAATAATCAAACTTTTCAGGAGCTATTAGATACTTGTTCTAAATTGTGCTGACTCCATGAGACCCCAAGAAACATTGGCCCTCCAGTTAAAGTAAGGGTGTATGAAAGGCAGGTGATTCAAGGAGTTTTGTCCAAAATCCAATGCACCCAAGGTCCTCTGGGTCCCTAAGCTCATCCGGTAGTTTTTTGTTTTTTTGTTTTTTTGTTTTTTTTTTTTCCCCAGTCCTGGACTGTAAAATTGGGATAGATGCAGTCAGATGGGAAATTTTTTATAATCGTTCTATGATCTGTAGAATGAGGGTTATTATAGTTGGCAAGCCTTTAGAGCTGCCTCTGCTAGGAAAAAATGGTGAATCAAAACCAGTATCATATCCCTAGAGTAATTATTGCCACTATCAAGGACTTGGAAGATGCAGGAGAGGTAGCTCCCACATCTCCCTTTAATTTTCCTTTCTGGCCAGTGCAGAAGACTGAGTGTGGAGAATGAAAGTGACAAATTGCAACTGCTGTACCAGATATGGTATTCTTATTTCAGCAAATTAACATATCCTGGAACAGAGCATGAAGTTTTGATCTAGCAAATACCGGTTTCTTGTTATCTGTTTATAAGGACTATCAGAAGAAGCAAAGAGTCAGAAGATAGGAAATAAACTCAACCAAAATTCAAGGGCCATCTCAGTGAAATTCTTAGGAGTCCAGTAATGTGGTGCATGCCGAGAAATTCCTTCTAAGGTAAAGGAGGAGTTAATACACCCAACCTTCACACAACCAAGGAAGAAACACATTTGTTTAGTGAGTCTATTTAGATTCAAGCAAGATTCCTTACCTGGATGTGTTTCTCCAGCCCATATATCAATTGACTCGGAAAACTCCTAGTTTTGAGTAAATCCTGGACAGGAGAAGGCTCTTCAACAAGTCCAGGCTGCTATGCATGCTACTCTTGAAACCATATGACCCAGCAGATCCAGTGGTACTTGGGGTGTCAGTGGCAGAGATGGATGTTGTTTGGAGCCTTTGGCAGGCCCCTATAGGCGCATCACAGAAGAGACCTTTGGGATTTTCAAGCAAGACTCTATCATCATCTGCAGATAACTGTTCTTCCTTTGAGACAAAGCTCCTAGCCACTATTGGACCTTAGTCAAAATTGAACATTTGATAATTGGCCACAAAGTTATCATGCAATCTTATCATCCTAGCAGATGCTAGATGTTATCTGATCCACCAAGTCACAGAGCATGTGTACAACAGCAATTCATTATCCATGGAAGTGTTATATACATGATTGGACCTGAAGAGATTATGAAGGCACAAGCAAGTTACATGAAGTTACCCAAATGCCTGATTTCTACTACCATTACAATACCATCTGCTGCCAAGCATGCACCTACAGCTTCATGGTGTGTGTCCTATGATTGATTAACTGAGAAGGGAAGACTAGGCCTAGTTTACTGATCATTCTTTACATCATGTAGGCACCACTCAGAAGTAGAAAGCTGAAGAATTACCCTTTCTGGGACAACCCTGAAAGAAACTTGCAAAAGGAAGTCTTCACAGTGCACAAAACTTTAGGGAGTACAAATAGTCGTTTTGTTTGGAAAGAGAAAAGGCCAGATATTGGGTTGTTGATTAATTCATGGCTGTGACCAATGAATTGACTGGATGTTCAGGGATTTTGAAATAGCATGGTTGGATAAATGATGAGAAAGACATCTGGGAAGGAAGTTTGTGGATAGATCTTTTGAGATGGGTGAAGGATGTTAAGATACCTGTGTCCCATGTAAATGCTAATCAAAAGGTGACTTCAGCTGAGGAAGACTTCAGGAAACAAGTACATAAGACTTGTCTGTGGACAGCCTCTTTTCCTAGTCATCCCTATCTTTGAACAATGGTTCCATGAAAAACGTGGCCAAGGTCACAGATGGTGTCATTCATGGGTTCAACAATATATCCTACCAAATATCAAGACTAACCTGGCAATAGGTGCTGCTGAGTGCCAGATCTGCCAACAGCAGAGATCAACAACAAGTTCCAGATATGACACCAATACTCAGGTTGTAGGTTGACTATATTGGACCACTTCCTTTCATGGAAAGGTTAACACTTTGTCTTTATTAGAGCAGATACTTACTATGGCTATGGATGTACTTTCCTGTATATAATGCTTCTACCAAAACCACCATCAGTGGACTTAATTAAAATCTTATTCACTCTCATGGTATTCCTCCACACAGTACTACTCCTAACCTAGAAACTCACATCACAGTCATAGATAAGCGACAATGGGCCTATGGTCATGGAATTCACTGGTCTTATGTCCCCACCATGCTCAAACAGAGGGCCTAGTAGACCAAATGGCTTTTTGAATACACAGTTACAGTGCTAATTAGGTAGAAGCAGCTTGGAGGGCTGGGGCTAGATTGACTCAGCTTCTATTGTTTAATAGTTTTACTGTAGCTGGATTCCAGGAGTCCAGAAATCAAAGGTTTGAAAAGGGAATTGTTTATTGTTTTTCCTAGTCATCCTCCAAGAAAATTTTGGTTCCCTGTTCCAAGACCTTACATGTTGCTGGCCTAGAAATTTTGGTTCCAGAGCTGGGAGTACTTGTACCTGGAGTCATAATAAACATTCCACTGAAATTGAGGCTCAGACTTCCCCCTGTCCACTTTGGGCTTCTGATGCCATTAAGCCAACAGACAAAGGAATAACAGTGTTAGACGTGATTGATCTAGATTACCAAGGAAAAGTTGGATTGCTTCTCCATAATGGTGGTAAGAAAGGTTATGTTGGAAGTCAGAAGTACAGGCAAACCTGGCAATGTGGTACTGCTTGCACAAACCTGGAGCCACAGAGGGGTTCAGTGCACCAAGGACAGCCCATAGCAATCAGGTGCAGGCCACATCAGTCAGAAGAACAGGTGAATGACCCATCTGCCTGCAAACTCCCCACGTCCTAGATCCTAGACTCCATTCCCAAAGACCTATTCCAGTACCCCCACCTTCTGCCCCACTGCCATGCTCTTACTCCCAACTTCAGCTGTCTTGTGCTACCCAACTGCAGGCCACATCAGTTAGTAGAACAGCTGTCCTGGTGGAGGCCACAACAGTTTAAAGAACAGGTCCAGGCCAAGCAAGCCAGAAAAACAGACAGGTAAATTCTGGCAAAAAAACTACCTGCTGCACCAGAGACCACATAGGCCTACAGAAACAGTTATGTGGTCCATGACTCCATCCCCAAAGATCAAGATAGCTGCCAGAAGACAGAGGTCAGAAGTCATGTTTCCATGCTGAAAAGACCAGAAAACCAAAGAGGAAACAAAAACCAAGGAACAAAACAGCTACCCAGCAAGGACAAATTCAGAAATCAGCATCCAGACTATGATAATCCCAAATCCAGATGTCTAAATGCCAGTGTAAGAACACAACAACAGCCAGGGTGATATTGTACCCCTGGAGCACAGCTATCCTACCACAGCAAGAACTGAATATCCCAACACAGCTGGTTCATAAGAATATGACTTTCTGATCAACTTTGATACCAACCCAGACTACTATACCCAGCAAAACCGTCAATAACCATAGATGGAGAAAACAAGACCTTTCAGGACAAAGTCCAATTTAAACCATTACTATCCATAAATCTAGCCCTAAAGAAGGTACTAGAAGGGAAACTCCAACCCAGAGAGGTTAAATACATCAATTGAAAATATAGGCAATAAGTAATTTAATGACAGAAAATCCCAAAGAATGTAAACGTGCATACACACGAACACACACATACACACAAACACATTAACAACAAATATAAAATAACAGAAATTAATAATCTTTTGTCATTAATATCTCTCAATACCAATGTACTCAATTTTCCAATAAAAAGGCACAAGTCTTTTGTCATTAATATCTCTCAATACTAATACTCAGTTTTCCAATAAAAAAGACACAGGCTAACAGAATGAATGTGAAAACAGAATCTATCCTCTCACTGCATGAAAGAAACACATATAATCAAAGATAATGCTTCAGAATAAAATGTTGAAAAAGATATTTTAAGCAAATGGACAAGAGAAGAAAGCTAGTGTAGCAATTCTAATATATAAGAAAATAGTCTTCAAGTCAAAAGTATTAAAAGCTGGAGAAGGTTATCTCATTCTCATGAAAGTAAAAATTTACCAAGATGACATTTAAATTCTTAAGAGTTTGCCCAAAACACAAGGGCACCCACATTTATAAAAAGAAACACTACTAAAGCTTAAATCACACATTGAACCTCATATTAATAGTGGGAGATTTCAATACACCACTAACCAATGGGCAGGTCATCCAGACAAAAACTAAAAAGAGACATAATGGATCTAACAGGTATTATCAATCAAGTGGACCTTATAGTCATATAGAAAATGGTTCACCCAAACACAAAAGAGTATACCTTCTTCTCAGCATGTCGTGGAACAGTCTCCCAAAATGCCCACATATTTGGTAATAAAACTGGTGTGAACAGATACAAAAAAATTGAAATGACCCCTTGTATCCTATGAGATCTCCATGAATTAAACCTGAAATTCAACAACAGAAAGCCTACAAATACATGGAAACCGAACAACTCTCTACTTAATTACTACTCAGCCAAGGCAGAATGAATAAGTTAAAGGCTTCCTAAAAATTAATGAAAATGAAGGCACAACATACCCAAACTTATGGAACACAAAGCTGTGCTAAGAGAAATATTCATAGCATTAACTGCCCTCATAAAGAAATTAGAGGGATATCTTATTAGTAACATCACACATGAAAGCTCTAGAACAAAAAGAAGCAAACATATCCAAAAGGAATAAATGGCAGAAAATAATCAAAATGGGGGCTGCAATCAAAAATAGAAACAGAACAAAGAATCAATGAAACACAAAGTTGGTCATTTGAGGAAATAAGATAAACAAACTGCCTTAGCTAGGGTTTTACTGCTGTGAATAGACACCATGACCACAGCAAGTCTTATAAAAAACAACATTTAATTGGGGCTGGATTACAGGTTCAGAGGTTCAGTCCATTATCATTAAGGTGGGAACATGGCAGTATCCAGGCAGACATGGCACAGGCAGAGCTGAGCGTTCTACATCTTCATCCAAAGGCTGCTAGTGGAAGACTGACATCCAGACACCTAGGGTGAGAGTATTAAGCCTACACCCACAGTGACACACCTACTCCAACCAGGTCACACCTATTCCAACAAGGCCAAACCTCCAAACAGTGCCACTCCCTGGTCCAAGAATATACAAACCATGACACAAAACCTCATCCAAACTAACTAAAAGACAGACTATTTAAATTAACAAAATCAGAAACATACCAACAGACAACAAGGAAATCTGAAGTATCATTAGATTATACAAACCTGTACTTCATAAAATTGGAAAATCTAAAAGAAGTAGACAATTTTCTTGTTATATATATTACCAAAGTTAAGATTGGATAAACAATTTAAGCATAACTATAACACAGAAGGAAGTAGAAACAGTCATTGAAACTCTCCCAACCAAAAGACGCCAAGGTCAAGATGGTTTTAGTGCAGAATTCTACCAGTCTTTCAAAGAAAAGTTAATCCCCAAACTCACCTGATATCCAAACCACACAAGGGTCAACAAAGAGAAATACAGATGAATTTCACTAATGAACATTAATGCAAAAATAAAATATTCACAAACTGAATCCAAGAACACATCATAAACATCATCCACCATAATCAAATGGCTTCATCCCAGAGATGCAGGGATGGCTCAACAGAGAAAAAACTGTCAATGTTCTCCACCATATAAATACATTGAAAGAAAACAACTACATGAAAGGAAACAACTAATACTTCATTAGATGGTGAAAACCCCTTTGACAAAATCCAGTACCCCTTCATGATAAAAGTCTTAGAGAGATTGGGGATACAAAGGATATTCCTAAATAAAGGCAGTTTAAAGCATGCCTAGAGCCAACATCAAATTAAATAGAGAGAAACTCAAAGCAATTCCTCTGAAATCAGAAACAAGACAAGGCTGCCCTCTCCATATCTATTCAACAAAGTGGAGCTAGGGCAACTAAAGCTAAGAACTAAAGAAGATCAAGGTGATACAAATTAGGAAGAATTCAATGTGTTGCTAATAACAGATACTATGATAGTATTCATAAGTGACCTAAAAAAATTATGCCAGGGAACTTTTACAGCTGATGAACACTTCCAGCAATGTGGCTGGATACAAGATTAACTAGAAGAAAATCAGTAGCCCTCCTATATACAAATGACAAACAGGCTGAAAAAGAAATGTGGATAACAATCCTTCACAGTAGCCACAAATAATGTAACATATCTTGGGGTAACTCTAAGCAAGTGAAAGCTTTATTTAATAAAAACTTTTAAGCCTTTGAAGAAAAGAAGTTAAAGAATTTATCCAAAGATTGGAAGAACTCTCATGTTCATTGATCAATAGGATTAACATGTAAAACTGTCCATCCTACCAAAAGTAATATATAGATTTAATGCAATCCCCATCAAAATTCTAACAATTCTTTATGCACCTTGAAAGAACAATAGTCAACTTTGTATGAAAAACAAACAAAACCCTGGTTAGCTAAAACAACCCTATATAATGAAAGAACTTCCAGAGGTATCACTCTCCCTGATTTTAAGCTGTACTACAGAGTAATAAAAACCACATGGCATTGGCAAACAGACAGATTGACTGATGGAAACATCAAAGATGCAGACATAAATCTGCACACATATGGACACCTGACTTTAATAAAGACACCAGAAATATAAAAGGGGAAAAAGAAAGAAAGCATCTTCAACTAATGGTGCAGGTCTATCTGGGTATCAGCATGTAGAATGCAAATAGATTCATATCTATCACGGTGCACAAATTCAAGTCCAACAGATCAAAGACCTCAACATAAATTCAGATACACTGAACTTGATAGAAGAGCATATGGAGAATAGTCTTGAACACAATGGCACAGGAGACAACTTTCTCAACAAAACAACAATAGCTCAGGCACTAAGATCAATCAATAATAATTGATACCTCATAAAGGTAAAAAGCTACTATAAGACAAAGGACATACTAAAATGGACAAAACAGCAGCCCATAAAATGAGAAAAGGTTTTTGTCAACTCCACATCTGAGGACTAATATATATGTATATATACATACACATACACACATTTCATATCAATAATCTAAATAATCCAATTTAGGGTACATACCTAAACATAATTCTCAATAGTGGAATCTCACATGGTCCAGAAATACTTAAAGAAATGTTCAGCATCCTTAGTCATCAGAGAAATGCAAATCAAAATGATTCTGCAATTCCATCAATGTCAGAATGGCTAAGACCAAAAACTTAAGGGACAGCTCTTGCTGGCAAGGATGTGAAGCAAGAGGAACACTTCTCCACTGCTGGTACTAATACAAACTTGTACAGTAATTTGGAAATCAATATGGTGGTTTCCCAGAAAACTGGGAATTGATTTGCCTCAGGGCCCAGCTATACCTCTTTTGGGCATAGACCCAAAGGCTACTTTATCCTACCACAAGACCACTTACTCAACTATGTTCCTAACAGCTTCATTTATAATAACCAGAAACTGGAAACAATCTAAATGTCCCTCAACTAAAGAATAACTCAACTGTTCAAAACCATGACTTCATGAAAATTACAGGCAAGCAATTATCCTGCCTGAGGTAGCCCATATCCAAAAAAGACAAACATGGTTTATATTCACTTATATCAGGATTTTAGCTTTAATGTCTAAGATAATCTTGCTACAACCCACATACTTAGAGAAGCTAAGTAACAAGGAGCTGTTAGTAGGGTAATGCAAGGATTTTCCTGGGAAGGGGAAATAGAATAGATTGAAGGTGGACTGGGGCCAGATGGGATTGTGATCAGGTGGTGTGGGAGTGGAGAGAAAACACTGGGAGAAATGGTTGGATTTGGGGGGCTTTTAGGCACCAATGTAGAAACCCAGTGCATTGGAATTTTGAGGGAATTTATTAAAGTAACCCTAGCAAAGACTCCTAGTAATGGGGAACACTGAACCTGAATTGATCTTCTGTAACCAGGTAAGGGCTCAAGTGGATGGATTAACATTAAGCCATTCACCAAATCTTTGACCTACAGTTTATCCTGCTTACAGAGTGTTTTGCAACTGGAGCCTGCCATAATCATCTTCAAAGAGACCAGAGAGACTCCACCCAGCAACTGATGGGGCCAGTGGCAGAAATGAGAATTATAATAGGCATGAGCTTTTCTGTAGTTTTTGTTAAGAGTATGTTTGTAAAGATATTTGAGTTTTCTGCCTTAACACTTTATCATGTAATGTGCAATATAACATCAACTAAGAGATTATCAGTTGTTATTATATTGATGTTTGACATAACAAAAGGATGTCCCTCACAGGACATTGCCACCTATTCAAAATTTATGTGTTTGTTGTTTTACAAGGGATAGCTAGATCATGTTAGGCATGATAATTATGACCTGCATAAAAAATGTAATGTTTCTGATTGTGTGGGGGTAGTTATAATATGGTCAGACATTTTTATAACCTAGTTATTGTTTTCATTTTGAAATTAAGCATAGCAGAAGGAGATATGATTGAGTGTTAAGTGGACAAGATGTGGACTTAAGAAAGCTATTCTTGGTTGTTAGTTTGACTACATCTGGAATTAATTAAAAACCAAATGGCACCTGTTACAGATTTTATTTCTTAATTCATTTATTTGAAGGGGAAAGACTGCTTCTGATGTGGATATTTGGGATGGGACGATACACTCCTGGTCTTTCTTATGTCCATTGAACATCTACAGTTTCTGTCTTCTGGACCAAGAAAGTATGAGTTCTTGTTCTCAACTCCTAGCATAGAGGCCAGCATTACCAATTAAGCTGATAAGGAGAATAATTTCAGATGGGTGCCAAGAAGAAGGGGTCCAAGATTTCATCTGAAATAATGAAATAAAACCCCTAATTCTACTACCCTTACCCATCTAACATCAGTTTCCATGGAAACAGCATGAGAAAGACTGAGGACAGGCAGAAACTGACACCAAGTCCACATCTCTCTAAATAGCTGGCATTCTTTTTGATATCTGCAAATGCCAGTTTCTACAATCCTATGATATATTGTTTGGCTGGGAAGGCTCAGTTATTTGAAGAGTGAATAAAATGAAATACACCCAGCCAAGGTGTCTATCCTTCTAATAAGCTATTATCAAGCAATTTCCCATTTTAGAACATGGCCCAAGTGGTTTGTCTTTTTCCCCCAAATCTCCTTTGACAATATGCAGATCTCACTGTCATATTTGCCTTTCTTATTTCTCATACTTAGCCACACAATGACAATCTACTCTGCATTGTAAATCAGGTTGGGAAAATATCAATATCCTCTACCATCTGTATAAAGGATGTAAATTAATATTAGCGGCAGTGGTGTTTTTTAATTTATGCCCTAGATTGACCACACTGTCAGATTATTCCTTTGCGGATATAGTGACTACCAGAAAACACTGACAATCTGTATATAATAATTAGAAACTGCTGTTTTGTTGCTATGTGTTATTTTTGTTGTTTGTTGTTGTTGTTGTTTGTGGTCCTGGGAATTGTGCTCTACACAAAGATCAGAGGACTCAGTGTCCTTCAGCCCGCACTGTCTTTGTGCAGTCATGAGGCATCTCATCCAATTCACTCACATCATCAATGTTTTTAACATTTCTAACTTTGTTTGGTTTTAGACACAGTGTCACATAACCCAGACTGGCCTGAAATTCATGGTACTATTGCCTCACCCTTACAGTTGCTGAGATTTTAGGTTGTTCACTTACTTCTAGCTCTCATCAGATGCCGTACATTAAGCTATTATGGTTAATGGCTGTTCTGATTTTTTTAATTCCAATTATGTAAATTTTACATAACTTTTCATATATATTTTTTATTAGGTATTTTCCTCATTTACATTTTCAATGCTATCCCAAAGGTCCCCCATACCCACCACCCCAATCCCCTACCCACCCACTCCCCCTTTTTGGCCCTGGCGTTCCCTTGTACTGGGGCATATAAAGTTTGCAAGTCCAATGGGCCTCTCTTTGCAGTGATGGCCGACTAGGCCATCTTTTGATACATATGCAGCTAAAGACAAGAGCTCCCGGGTACTGGTTAGTTCATATTGTTGTTCCACCTATAGGGTTGCAGTTCCCTATAGCTCCTTGGGTAATTTCTCTAGCTCCTCCATTAGGGGCCGTGTGACCCATCCAATAGCTGACTGTGATCATCCACTTCTGTGTTTGCTAAGCCCCAGCATAGTCTCACAAGAGAGAACTATAACTGGGTCCTTTCAGCGAAATCTTGCTAGTGTATGCAATGGTGTCAGCATTTGGAAGCTGATTATGGGATGGATCCCTGCATATGGCAGTCACTAGATGGACCATCCTTTCGTCACAGCTCCAAATTTTGTCTCTGTAACTCCTTCTATGAGTGTTTTGTTCCCATTTCTAAGAAAGGGTAAAGTGTCCACACTTTGGTCTTCGTTCTTCTTGAATTTCATGCGTTTGGCAAGTTGTATCTTATATCTTGGGTATCCTAAGTTTCTGGGCTATTATCCACTTATCAGTGAGTACATATTGTGCGAGTTCCTTTGTGATTGGGTTACTTCACTCAGGATGATACCCTCCAGGTCCATCCATTTGCCTAG
Source organism: Mus musculus (assembly GCF_000001635.26). Lineage (NCBI taxonomy): Eukaryota > Metazoa > Chordata > Mammalia > Rodentia > Muridae > Mus > Mus musculus. Next base: position 72,093,551 of record NC_000070.6, on the reverse strand, counting down.
GAATTTCATAAATTCATTTTTTTAATAGCTGAGTAGTATTCCATTGTGTAAATGTACCACATTTTCTGTATCCATTCCTCTGTTGAGGGGCATCTGGGTTCTTTCCAGCTTCTGGCTATTATAAACAAGGCTGCTATGAACATAGTGGAGCATGTGTTCTTCCTACCGGTTGGGACATCTTCTGGATATATGCCCAGGAGAGATATTGCGGGATCCCCCGGTAGTACTATGTCCAATTTTCTGAGGAACCATCAGACTGATTTCCAGAGTGGTTGTACAAGCTTGCAATCCCACCAACAATGGAGGAGTGTTCCCCTTTCTCCACATCCTCGCCAACATCTGTTGTCACCTGAGTTTTTGATCTTAGCCATTCTGACTGGAGTGAAGTGGAATCTCAGTGTTGTTTTGATTTGCATTTCCCTGATGATTAAGGATGTTGAACATTTTTTCAGGTGTTTCTCTGCCATTCGGTATTCCTCAGGTGAGAATTCTTTGTTCAGCTCTGAGCCCCATGTTTTAATGGGGTTATTTGATTTTCTGGAGTCCACCTTCTTGAGTTCTTTATATATATTGGATATTAGTCCCCTATCTGATTTGGGATAGGTAAAGATCCTTTCCCAATCTGTTGGTGACCTTTTTATCTTATTGACGGTGTCTTTTGCTTTGCAGAAGCTTTGCAATTTTATGAGGTCCCATTTATCGATTCTTGATCTTACAGCACAAGCCATTGCTGTTCTATTCAGGAATTTTTCCCCTGTACCCATATCTTCGAGGCTTTTCCCTACTTTCTCCTCTATAAGTTTCAGTGTCTCTGGTTTTATGTGGAGTTCCTTAATCCACTTAGATTTGACCTTAGTACAAGGAGATAGAAATGGATCAATTCGCATTCTTCTACATGATAACTGCCAGTTGTGCCAGCACCATTTGTTGAAAATGCTGTCTTTTTTCCACTGGATGGTTTTAGCTCCCTTGTCAAAGATCAAGTGACCATAGGTGTGTGGGTTCATCTCTGGGTCTTCAATTCTGTTCCATTGGTCTACTTGTCTGTCACTATACCAGTACCATGCAGTTTTTATCACAATTGCTCTGTAGTACAGTTTTAGGTCCGGCATGGTGATTCCACCAGAGGTTCTTTTATCCTTGAGAAGAGTTTTTGCTATCCTCGGTTTTTTGTTATTCCAGATGAATCTGCTGATTGCCCTTTCTAATTCGTTGATGAATTGAGTTGGAATTTTGATGGGGATTGCATTGAATCTGTAGATTGCTTTTGGCAAGATAGCCATTTTTACAATGTTGATCCTGCCAATCCATGAGCATGGGAGAACTTTCCATCTTCTGAGATCTTCTTTAATTTCTTTCTTTAGAGACTTGAAGTTCTTATCATACAGATCTTTCACTTCCTTAGTTAGAGTCACGCCAAGGTATTTTGTATTATTTGTGACTATTGAGAAGGGTGTTGTTTCCCTAATTTCTTTCTCAGCCTATTTATCCTTTGTGTACAGAAAGGCCATTGACTTGTGTGAGTTAATTTTATATCCAGCTACTTCATTGAACCTGTTTATCAGGCTTAGGAGTTCTCTGGTGGAATTTTTAGGGTCACTTATATATACTATCATATCATCTGCAAAAAGTGATATTTTGACTTCTTCCTTTCCAATTTGTATCCCCTTGATCTCCTTTTGTTGTCTAATTGCTCTGGCTAGGACTTCAAGTACAATGTTGAATAGGTAGGGCGAGAGTGGACAGCCTTGTCTAGTCCCTGATTTTAGTGGGATTGCTTTCAGCTTCTCACCATTTACTTTGATGTTGGCTATTGGTTTGCTGTAGATTGCTTTTATCATGTTTAGGTATGGGCCTTGAATTCCTGATCTTTCCAAGACTTTTATCATGAATGGGTGTTGGATTTTGTCAAATGCTTTCTCAGCATCTAAAAAGATGATCATGTGGTTTTTGTCTTTGAGTTTGTTTATATACTGGATTACATTGATGGATTTCCATATATTAAACCATCCCTGCATCCCTGGGATGAAACCTACTTATTCAGGATCGATGATTGTTTTGATGTGTTCTTGGATTCGGTTAGCAAGAACTTTATTGAGGATTTTTGCATCGATATTCATAAGGGAAATTGGTCTGAAGTTCTCTATCTTTGTTGGGTCTTTTTGTGGTTTAGGTATCAGAGTAATTGTGGCTTCATAGAATGAGTTGGGTAGAGTACCTTCCGTTTCTATTTTGTGGAATAGTTTGTGAAGAACTGGAATTAGGTCTTCTTTGAAGGTCTGATAGAACTCTGCATTAAACCCATCTGGTCCTGGGCTTTTTTTGGCTGGGAGATTATTAATAACTGCTTCTATTTCTTTAGGGGGTATGGGACTGTTTAGATGGTCAACTTGATCCTGATTCAACTTTGGTACCTGGTATCTGTCCAGAAATTTGTCCATTTCGTCAAGGTTTTCCAGTTTTGTTGAGTATAGCCTTTTGTAGAAGGATCTGATGGTGTTTTGGATTTCTTCAGGATCTGTTGTTATGTCTCCCTTTTCATTTCTGATTTTGTTAATTAGGATTTTGTCCCTGTGCCCTCTAGTGAGTCTAGCTAAGGGTTTATCTATCTTGTTGATTTTCTCAAAGAACCAACTCCTCGTTTGGTTAATTCTTTGAATAGTTTTTCTTGTTTCCACTTGGTTGATTTCACCCCTGAGTTTGATTATTTCCTGCCTTCTACTCCTCTTGGGTGAATTTGCTTCCTTTTCTTCTAGACCTTTTAGGTGTGTTGTCAAGCTGCTAATGTGTGCTCTCTCTAGTTTCTTTTTGGAGGCACTCAGAGCTATGAGTTTTCCTCTTAGGAATGCTTTCATTGTGTCCCATAAGTTTGGGTATGTTGTGGCTTCATTTTCATTACACTCCAAAAAGTCCTTAATTTCTTTCTTTATTCCTTCCTTGACCAAGGTATCATTGAGAAGAGTGTTATTCAGTTTCCACGTGAATGTTGGCTTTCTATTATTTATTTTGTTGTTGAAGATCAGCCTTAGTCCATGGTGATCTGATAGGATGCATGGTACAATTTAAATATTTTTGTATATGTTGAGGCTTGTTTTGTGACCAATTATGTGGTCAATTTTAGAGAAGGTACCATGAGGTGCTGAGAAGAAGGTATATCTTTTTGTTTTAGGATAAAATGTTCTGTAGATATCTGTTAAGTCCATTTGTTTCATCACTTCTGTTAGTTTCACTTTGTCCCTATTTAGTTTCTGTTTCCATGATCTGTCCATTGGTGAAAGTGGTGTGTTGAAGTCTCCCACTATTATTGTGTGGGGTGCAATGTGTGCTTTGAGCTTTACTAAAGTTTCTTTAATGAATGTGGCTGCCCTTGTATTTGGAGCATAGATATTCAGAATTGAGAGTTCCTCTTGGAGGATTTTACCTTTGATGAGTATGAAGTGCCCCTCCTTGTCTTTTTTGATGACTTTGGGTTGGAAGTCAATCTTATCAGATATTAGGATGGCTACTCCAGCTTGTTTCTTCATACCATCTGCTTGGAAAATTGTTTTCCAGCCTTTCATTCTGAGGTAGTGTCTATCTTTTTCTCTGAGATGAGTTTCCTGTAAGCAGCAAAATGTTGGGTCTTGTTTGTGTAGCCAGTTTGTTAGTCTATGTCTTTTTATTGGGGAGTTGAGACCATTGATATTAAGAGATATTAAGGAAAAGTAATTGTTGCTTCCTGTTATTTTTGTTGTTAAAGTTGGCATTCTGTTTTTGTGGCTGTCTTCTTTTAGTTTTGTTGAGGGATTATCTTCTTGTTTTTTCTAGGGTGTGGTTCTCGTCCTTGTATTGTTTTTTTTTTTCTGTTATTATCCTTTGAAGGGCTGGATTCGTGGAGAGATAATGGGTGAATTTAGTTTTGTCTTGGAATACTTTGGTTTCTCCATCTATGGTAATTGAGAGTTTGGCTGGGTATAGTAGCCTGGGCTGGAATTTGTGTTCTCTTAGTGTCTGTATAACATCTGTCCAGGCTCTTCTGGCTTTCATAGTCTCTGGTGAAAAATCTGGTGTAATTCTGATAGGCTTGCCTTTATATGTTACTTGACCTTTTTCCCTTACTGCTTTTAGTATTCTATCTTTATTTAGTGCATTTGATGTTCTGATTATTATCTGTTGGGAGGAATTTCTTTTCTGGTCCAGTCTATTTGGAGTTCTGTAGGCTTCTTGTATGTTCATAGGCATCTCTTTCTTTAGATTTGGGAAGTTTTCTTCAATAATTTTGTTGAAGATGTTTGCTGGTCTTTGAGTTGAAAATCTTCATTCTCATCCACTCCTATTATCCATAGGTTTGGTCTTCTCATTGTGTCCTGGATTTCCTGGATGTTTTGAGTTAGGATCTTTTTGCATTTTCCATTTTCTTTGATTGTTGTGCCGATGTTCTCTATGGAATCTTCTGCACCTGACATTTTCTCTTCCATCTCTTGTATTCTGTTGCTGATGCTGGCATCTATGGTTCCAGATTTCTTTCCTAGGGTTTCTATCTCTAGCATTGCCTCACTTTGGGTTTTCTTTATTGTGTCTACTTCCCTTTTTAGGTCTAGTATGGTTTTGTTCATTTCCATCACCTGTTTGGATGTGTTTTCCTGTTTTTCTATAAGGACTTCTACCTGTTTGGTTGTGTTTTCCTGTTTTTCTTTAAGGACTTGTAACTCTTTAGCAGTGTTCTTCTGTATTTCTTTAAGTGAGTTATTAAATTCCTTCTTTATGTCCTCTACCATCATCATGAGATATGCTTTTAAATCCTGGTCTACCTTTTCAGGTGTGTTAGGGTGCCCTGGACTGGTCGAAGTGGGAGTGCTGGGTTCTGATGATGGTGAGTGGTCCTGGTTTCTGTTAGTAGGATTCTTACGTTTACCTTTCGCCATCTGGCAATCTCTGGAGTTAGTTGTTATAGTTGTCTTTTTTTTTAGAGATTGTTCCTCTGTTGATTTTGTTACCCTCTATCAGCAGACGTGGGAGACTAGCTCTCTCCTCTGAGTTTCAGTGGTCAGAGCAGTCTCATCAGGCAAGCTCTCCTCTTTCAGGGAAGGTGCACAGTTATCTGGTGTTTGGACCTCCTCCTGGCTGAAGATGAAGGCCCAAAACAGGATCTTTCCCAGAAGCTGTGTTGCTTTGGCCAGGAAGGTGGCCGGTTGTCTGGAGCCGAAGATGGTGCCGCCTCAGAAGCTCTGTGGCTCTCGCCTGTCCCAGAAACGGCTGGTCTCTGTATTTCACACCGTCACCCGTGCAGCCTGCCCTCCGTGGAGTCCCGGAGCCAAGGAGGCTCCCGCCGGAGCCTGAGGCACAAACCTCTAGGGCCGGGTGGACCCCTGTGCTCTCACCAGGAAGGTGGCCGGTTGTCTGGAGCCGAAGATGGCGCTGCCTCCCTTTTCATATATTTTAAGTCATTCTGATTAACATTCCAGTGTCTAGAAACTTGAGGAAAACCACACCAAAAAATGCTGACCTTTTAAAATAAAACTAAAGTTAATTTTTGAACAAAAAAGAAAAAACAAACAGAAAAGCTATTGGAACAAATCAAAAAAGTTGTTGCCAAATTGAACTTTACTTTTTGAACTTTAAGTAGTAAACCACAGTGACATGCAGCCAGATGGAAGAGAGTCTGCCTGACACTTTTATTGAATCACATTAGTATATCATCAACGCAATTTCAGAGCAAACCCATATCCCATTTACTCCTTGGAAAGGCAGAAAAAACAAAACAAACAATCAGAAAACAAAACTGGGTTTTGTTCAGCATCAATGGGAAAACCTATCTACCAAGAACTTCACTGAAGGACTTGCTCCCTGAAAATACAAGACTTTGAAAATCCTAGACTATAAGATGTAGACAAGCCCTAGTAAACAGAATATGTGTGCTAGACAACAGTAAACGAATAGTATGGTTTTTAACCAGGTAAAGGGTGGTAAATGGACATAGATGTTCTTGATCTTACCATGGTTGATGTCACTGACATCATAGTTGACATCAATGTTTCACTTTTACTGTGGTACAAATGTAAAGTCCAGGAAAGCTATACTTTTGTGGTTGTATTCTTATTGCATACTGGGTGAACCAGTTTCTTGTCTCTGTGACCCAATTCCTGGCAAACATCTTAAGAAAGGAAGCATTTACCTTGGCTTTTAGTGGGAAGGGTTACAGTCGCTCATGGAGATGGTATGGCAGCAAGGATTTCTGTGATGATTGGAACAAGCAGCTGGGATCCTTCACCTCAGATATTCAAAGAGGAATCCACGAATGGAGAAGACATGGGTTGAGCATTAAAATCTCAATGTCTGATCCTAGTTATCTACTTCCTCCAGATACATTCTACCTTCTAAATGTCACCACCAGCTGGGAAATAACTTTTCAAACATAGAAGTCCATGGGGGATATATTATTGCTTCAAACCACAGCACTGGTCAAGCAATACAGTACAAGTGTCTCTTTCTGTGCAGAGTGGAGGCAGCTCTTGGACAACCAGATCTCCTGGGTAAACAACAGTCCACAATGTGATGCCAATAGTGTTTGGATATATTTTGTGGGTTTTGTATCCTGTCTATAAAACATTTATCCTATGTATATGAGATAGCTGGTATTTACAAAATAATCTTTGTATTAAATGGTTTTACCCAACTATAGGCTAATGTAAATGTGTGGAGCATATGTCAGGTGGACAACACTAAGCTACAATTTTAGTTTGGTTAAATAAGTACATTATACAATCATTTTCAACTTGTTCTGGGCTCATGCAAGTGAACTCAAAAATATGTATTGTTTCTGTCCTAAAGAAATCAAGTCAAGGGTCTGGAGAGATGGCTCAGTGGTTAAGAGCACTGATTGCTCTTCCTCAGGTCCTGAGTTCAAATTCCAGCAACTACATGGTGGCTCACAACCATGCATAACAAGATCTGACTTCCTCTTCTGGAGTGTCTGAAGACAGCTACAGTGTACTTACATATAATAAATAAATAAATCTTAAAAAAATAGAAATCAAGTTAGGAACCAGGAAAGGAATGGGAGGTAAGGAAGAAGTAGGTTTTGAACTCAAAATGTAAGGCAATAACAAAACCTCTGTAATTTTTGAAAGCAATATTTTGCTGCAGTGTATAAAGTGCAAAAGAAAGGTACTAATATGATATAGTAAGAGTTCTCATTCTCTCCTGGTAGGAATGCAAAATGTCACTGTTCCTCTAGAAAGCATGCTTGTTATTTACCCAGATGAGTTGAAAACAGGCTCACACAAAATCCTGCACATATATGTTTACAGAAGCTGTAAACATATTTCATAATTCCCCAAACCTAGAACATCCAAAATGTTCTACCGGAGGTGAGTAGATATGTTGGCTATATTTTTGGTCAGCTTGACTCACGAATAGGTTATGAGCTACTCAGACGCTTGTTTAAACATTATCTGAATATGCCTATGAAGTTGCTTTTAGATGAGATTAATGTTTGAATTGGAAGACTGAGCAAAGCAAATTGCTCTTTGTAATATGGGTAGACCTCACCCCATCTACAGAAGACCTGAATAGAGCATAATGATAGATAGAATTTATTCTCTTTGCCCATGCTTGAATTGAAATATCATGCTGTTCCTACCTTTGGCTGCATTTGGCCCATGATTCATATTGTTGTCCCTTCTGGTTTTCAGGCCATTGGATTTGCATCTATACTATCAGGTCTCCTATTCTGCTGGAAAGCGTCACACTTCTTGGATTACATCATTCCGGAGCCAGTTTCTTATGTTCAGTCCCTACCCTAGTCCACATTCTACTGGAGAATTCATATTAACACAGTAGCTAAGTTGAGATTTATACAAATGAATCCTACTCAGCATATAAAAGAAAGTATTGAGTTAATTTAAATAAATATATATCACTAAGAGAAGACAATCTGAAAAGCCTATAAATTTGGACATTTTCAGCTATAACATTCTGGAAAAGGCAAAATTCCAAGATAATGTAAAAGTCAGTTAATATTGGCTAGTGCAAGTGGGAGTAAGTAGGTAGAACAGGATCTTTAGGACAATAAAATGATTCTCTATGAAGCTACAATTATTCATTTTCAATGGGTGCATGCCATCGTACATTGATCCAAACCCATACACCATACAATAATGAACTGTAATGTTGTCAGCAGACACAGGCTGCTGCTATGCTAATATAAAACTCTGTTTTGGGAGGTTACTGATGAAGGAAAGGCTAAGGGACATAGGAACTCCCCGTGATTTTCATTCAGCATTAAGCATCACATAAAGCTGTCCTAAAATAAAGACTACTTAAAACTTTGTGACGAACCATTGAAAATCAGTATGGAGCCCAGTGTTTGTGTAAGAGTTTTGAGTCTGCTTGGTCACACTTTTACCTAACATATTCATAGAGTGTTTATTACAACTTTTTTGCATAACATAATTTTTAAAAATTATCGCTTCAAAAATAGTAATTACATTGATAATGGGGTTTCTGGTGATTCTTTTAACATTCCCACCCATGGCCCTATCCTAGCCCTGAGTTTGCCATTTATAATATATGCTGCTAGTTCCAGTAGAATGTAGGAAAAAACAGACAAAATATATAACTTAAAATAAAACAAGGCTTTTGATAAACCCTTGCTTCTCCATTGTCAACAGGCTACATATAATACCCAGCTCATAAGCTATCTGGAGGAGGAATAGCAAGGGCAGTGACCAGGAGTTGAGAAGAGTTGAGAATAATAAATTATGATGTGTAACACATAATGCAAAAGTAAGACAAATTTCGGCAATAATCTATCCAAAATTTTAGTAACTCTTACCAACCATATGAATATGCAGTCCTTTAGAAATTGGCTAGATAAAAGACGAAGATAATTTCAATGATGCAAGCATGAGCAATATGCAGTCCTTTGGTAATAGACTAGATAAAGGTTGAAGATAATTTCAGTGATGCAAGCATGAGCAATAACAAAGGTTGGTAATTTCTACTCAGAACAATTTGAACATCTTCAGCCAAATTATGAGGTTAAAAGGTGTTTTCATTAATGATAATGAGAAGCTTGTTCTAAGAAAGTTTCAGAATGATCAAAGCCAGAGCATAACAATGATATATATATTTACTTTAACTGGGATTACATTCACTGCAGTTTCCTTAAATGACATAGTTAAAAGTTCTTTATCTCCTTAACTGTCTTGTTATGGACAAATAAAGGGATCAATCATTATAATAAATTGTTTTCTATGGACATGCTTCTGCAATGGTATTGATATTCTTGTGTCTGTCCCCTTGAATCTGGGCTGGCTTCAGCTTGCTTTCTCCTAGGGCATGTGTCTGAGTATTGGTGAGTAGGTCTTTCCAAAGCCACTGATACCTTCTTGGAAATATGACGTCATTATTGTACTGAAAAGCCTCATCTATTCTCCTGAGGTGTGAGTGTTCATGAGGACAATTACAGAGGTACCCCGACTGACAGCCAGTTCCAGGGGCCAAGTATGATGTAGATAGACAAGTCATCATACAATCATCAACAAACTAGACCTTTGGGAACTTAAATTACCAACCATATAAAAGTTAGCAATCATTGAAGACATTAAGTTTGGGGGCTTGAGGTTTGGAGTTATTATTCATGAGACAACACGTAACTCAAATGCACTAAAATAGGTGCTAGCCCCAGAGCCTTAAAATATACAAGCTGCTTCTCTTGTTTTGTTTTGTTTTGTTTTGTTTTGTTTTGTTTTGTTTTGTTTTATCTTTCTTAAAAATACCATTACCATTCACCTTCCCCCCTCAGCTTTGGTGCAGTATCATTTACTGTCCTCTTGGGTATTATGAACTTCACATTGTATGGAAGGATCAGATGCTCTAGTGGGTCAAGCAGCTGTTCCCTCGGTCACTGGGTCACTCAGTACCATGCCCTGTAACTGAGATGCTGTTCTGAAGGTGTTGAACTGCAGAATTTCTTGTGGGCTTATTACTTTGTTTCTGTGGATATTGGTGCATACCCAGTTGGTTTAGCAAGCCATACACCTCAATGCATTTATTCTCCACTGAGAAACATATCCACGTCCATATGCTAACCAAGGACACTAGTGCTAAAATAGATATTTTCAGAGTGTGGGGGTGGACTGGAGTAGGGTCCTTCACTGCCTCATCATCAGCCACTCAGAATGCTCAACATTCAAGGAGACTGGAGAACATTATATGTGTGGGGTACTGATTTTGTTTCCTCCCTTTCTCCAGATGATAAGCTCAGATGTAAGTCTAACTCCAATACAAGAAAGTGAGCTTAAAAACGGCAGGAATTGTCCATGATAACAACTAGCAGCCAGAAGGATGCTCAGGACCAACCTAGGAGGAGTCTAGGTACTACAGAACCACCCAGGAAACCTGTAGGCATTTCTATATAGGGGCCATGTTGGTTTCTGAATCAGTTGGTGCTCTACTGAACTCAGTATCAAGGGACACACTCTGAGAAGCTCTGCTTTTTCTGCTGGCCACTCACTGCTCTGTAAAGGCATCACTTTCTCCAGAAATCTTATAGAAATATACACTCATAAATTCTAACAGCTATCTATGAAGTCAGGATGAGTAATCAGGATTGTTGTGTGACTTGTGAGATCTTAAGAAGCCCTTCTGAAGGGAAAGATAGATATTTCTTCAGCAAGCTCAGGCAAAGCAAGGTTTACTATACATATCTGAGCTCAGAGATGGTGTCTGTGAGCAATTCTCTGTGGTCAGCCTCCTTGGATTTCATTGATTTCATGTTTCCTCATTGAAATTTGCTGCAGACTGAGTGTTCCTCTTGAATTGTCTATGGAAGACATCCAATCGTTTTCAATTCTTCACCAGTAGAGCATTTCTTCTCCTGCATTTAGGCAGCCCTTGCTTGTGAGTCACTGGGTATGTAGCAGTGGTGAAGAGCTGCAGAAAGGTCAGGAGCAAAGGAGGAAAGCAAGAAGTCTGGGTACTTTCTGAAAGTCAAGAAATATAAACTTAGGCTAGCCTTCAGTGATGTTAATGCTGCTAGCTAAGTGGGAAACAACTATGGAACCAGCATCTTGGTGGCAATGGACAACAGCTGAGAATTCTGAAGTGAACTTGAGGTGAATGAGCTGTTTCTTTGGTGATTCTGAGAGAGATTCAGAAGTATCGGCTGCTTCAATGCTCAGTCCCAGGAATTTGATCTTGGGTGTTTGTGCAGACAGAGGAGGTTGATGAACCTGTTTTGCAACACCAGGACACAAGGAAAGCCCCATTCCTTAATCCTCCTAGTCCCAAGACTTTCTTACTTTTCTTTTTCTGTTTTAAGGGTTTTCCCATTTTTATCAACTGAAGTCATCCACTTAGACAAACAAGCATGCTCTATTCTGGGACCAATAATCTCCTCTTAAAAGCTATTTCTCTCTTCATTCAGCAGCTATTTAGCAAACAATCCCAGCCTTTAAACAAAGATAAGTAAGGTCATACCTTTCCTTGGGGAGGGAAGCATGCTAATATTAAAAACTGCAGGCAGCACAGCAAGCTGAAATGCAATGTGTACATTGTGGCAAATACTCACTTGCTTCTATTATGACGAGTTTCCCAATTTTCCCCAGAGTCATGATGTTTTGGGGATAGCCCAGATCTAGGTGTTCATATAAGCAAGTCCCTACTTGCATCTCTAATATACATATCAAGATCAACCAAGTAGGCATAGGAATCATTGGGTGCCTCATTTCTAGTCTGAAGGGGGTCTGTCTGTCTTTTAGTCTGAGTATTCTAGTAGGAACTAGGACTGTTGTTAGGTTTAGGAGAGAAAGGCACCTTGGTGGGCCACTAAGAAATCACACCATGAAACAGATGGAATGCAGGAGGTTAATTGGGTACATGGAATGAAAGGCTGTCTCAGAGTGGGGGCATATGAGAAAGACAGACAGAGACAGAGACAAGAGAGAAAGGCACAGAGAGGAGAGACATAGAGATAGACTGGAAGACAGAAAATTAAGAGAAAGACAGAGAGGGTTGTGATGTCAAGATGGACTTTTTAAAGGGTGTGCATGTTGCATAGGGAAATACACAACTTGTAGTGACAGTGGAAATGTACCTCACTTGATGACCCAAGCTACTGGTAATGAACCTTTGGAAGGCAGGCTGGCAGAGCTCCTGATTTATAACAACTGTGATACTTGAAAGGTGTGGTTTAGGAACTGGCAGAGACCATGAGAAGACCAAAGCATTGATGGAGCTGGAGTGAGGCTGGGTCACTCAATGCCAGACCATGTCAGGCTTTGATTTCTACAGCTTACCCTAGTGGCTCAGTGGAGATGGGCTGGAGAAAGAGTCAGTCACAGGACTTGCCACTCACTTTCTAGTGTAAATTGGTGCATACCCATTTCTTCCCTCCAAAGTAATGGGAGTTTCATTGAGACAGTGAAGAGACAATATTGGACACTAATAGTGAACATTGTTAAGATTGTGTAGACTTGGAAAAGGGGTATGCTTCACTGCTATGGACTCTCACAAGCAGCTTTCAGCTCTGCTGAAATATGCAAAACTTGGAGTAAAGGTCAAGGTTGTGATTCGAGAAGAGTGAAAGTGACTGAGATGACCCCTGTCATAACTCAACTACATTGGTGTTAATGGGATTTTGAATACTCTCTGTATTGTGGTTTGCACAGGTATGGAATCTCTCCAACATTTGCTTCCAGTTTTATTAACGCATCGAGGAATGAGTACAAGAATATAAATAGTTTTGAGATTAAGAAACCAAGCCCTGAAGCCACAGCAGCAGCGGTCGCCATCTTGGTCCGGGACCCGCCGAACTTAGGAAATTAGTCTGAACAGGTGAGAGGGTGCGCCAGAGAACCTGACAGCTTCTGGAACAGGCGGAAGCACAGAGGCGCTGAGGCAGCACCCTTTGTGGGCCGGGGACAGCCAGCCACCGTCCGGACAGGAGGACAGGTGCCCGCCCGGCTGGGGAGGCGGCCTAAGCCACAGCAGCAGCGGTCGCCATCTTGGTCCGAGACCCGCCGAACTTAGGAAATTAGTCTGAACAGGTGAGAGGGTGCGCCAGAGAACCTGACAGCTTCTGGAACAGGCAGAAGCACAGAGGCGCTGAGGCAGCACCCTTTGTGGGCCGGGGACAGCCGGCCACCTTCCGGACCGGAGGACAGGTGCCCGCCCGGCTGGGGAGGCGGCCTAAGCCACAGCAGCAGCGGTCGCCATCTTGGTCCGGGACCCGCCGAACTTAGGAAATTAGTCTGAACAGGTGAGAGGGTGCGCCAGAGAACCTGACAGCTTCTGGAACAGGCGGAAGCACAGAGGCGCTGAGGCAGCACCCTTTGTGGGCCGGGGACAGCCAGCCACCGTCCGGACCGGAGGACAGGTGCCCGCCTGGCTGGGGAGGCGGCCTAAGCCACAGCAGCAGCGGTCGCCATCTTGGTCCGAGACCCGCCGAACTTAGGAAATTAGTCTGAACAGGTGAGAGGGTGCGCCAGAGAACCTGACAGCTTCTGGAACAGGCAGAAGCACAGAGGCGCTGAGGCAGCACCCTTTGTGGGCCGGGGACAGCCGGCCACCTTCCGGACCGGAGGACAGGTGCCCACCCGGCTGGGGAGGCGGCCTAAGCCACAGCAGCAGCGGTCGCCATCTTGGTCCCGGGACTCCAAGGAACTTAGGAATTTAGTCTGCTTAGGTGAGAGTCTGTACCACCTGGGAACTGCCAAAGCAACACAGTGTCTGAGAAAGGTCCTGTTTTGGGCCATCTTCTTCGGCCAGGAGGAGGTCCAAATACAAGATATCTGCGCACCTTCCCTGTAAGAGAGCTTGCCAGCAGAGAGTGCTCTGAGCACTGAAACTCAGAGGAGAGAATCTGTCTCCCAGGTCTGCTGATAGATGGTAACAGAATCACCAGAAGAACAATCTCTAAACAGAGTCAACTATAACTACTAACTCCAGAGATTACCAGATGGCGAAAGGTAAACGGAGGAATCTTACTAACAGGAACCAAGACCACTCACCATCACCAGAACCCAGCACACCCACTTCGCCCAGTCCAGGGGACCCCAACACACCTGAGAACCTAGACCTAGATTTAAAAGCATATCTCATGATGATGGTAGAGGACATCAAGAAGGACTTTAATAAATCACTTAAAGAAATACAGGAGAACACTGCTAAAGAGTTACAAGTCCTTAAAGAAAAACAGGAAAACACAATCAAACAGGTAGAAGTCCTTACAGAAAAAGAGGAAAAAACATACAAACAGGTGATGGAAATGAACAAAACCATACTAGACCTAAAAAGGGAAGTAGACACAATAAAGAAAACTCAAAGCGAGGCAACACTAGAGATAGAAACCCTAGGAAAGAAATCTGGAACCATAGATTTGAGCATCAGCAACAGAATACAAGAGATGGAAGAGAGAATCTCAGGTGCAGAAGATTCCATAGAGAACATCGGCACAACAATCAAAGAAAATGGAAAATGCAAAAAGATCCTAACTCAAAATATCCAGGAAATCCAGGACACAATAAGAAGACCAAACGTACGGATAATAGGAGTGGATGAGAATGAAGATTTTCAACTCAAAGGTCCAGCAAACATCTTCAACAAAATTATTGAAGAAAACTTCCCAAATCTAAAGAATGAGATGCATATGAACATACAAGAAGCCTACAGAACTCCAAATAGACTGGACCAGAAAAGAAATTCCTCCCGACACATAATAATCAGAACATCAAATGCACTAAATAAAGATAGAATAATAAAAGCAGTAAGGGAAAAAGGTCAAGTAACATATAAAGGCAAGCCTATCAGAATTACACCAGATTTTTCACCAGAGACTATGAAAGCCAGAAGAGCCTGGACAGATGTTATACAGACACTAAGAGAACACAAACTGCAGCCCAGGCTACTATACCCAGCCAAACTCTCAATTATCATAGAGGGAGAAACCAAAGTATTCCACGACAAAACCAAATTCACGCATTATCTCTCCACGAATCCAGCCCTTCAAAGGATAATAACAGAAAAAAACCAATACAAGAACGGGAACAACGCCCTAGAAAAAACAAGAAGGTAATCCCTCAACAAACCTAAAAGAAGACAGCCACAAGAACAGAATGCCACCTTTAACAACTAAAATAACAGGAAGCAACAATTACTTTTCCTTAATATCTCTTAACATCAATGGTCTCAACTCGCCAATAAAAAGACATAGACTAACAAACTGGCTACACAAACAAGACCCAACATTTTGCTGCTTACAGGAAACTCATCTCAGAGAAAAAGATAGACACTACCTCAGAATGAAAGGCTGGAAAACAATTTTCCAAGCAAATGGTATGAAGAAACAAGCAGGAGTAGCCATCCTAATATCTGATAAGATTGACTTCCAACCCAAAGTCATCAAAAAAGACAAGAAGGGACACTTCATTCTCATCAAAGGTAAAATCCTCCAAGAGGAACTCTCAATTCTGAATATCTATGCTCCAAATACAAGAGCAGCCACATTCACTAAAGAAACTTTAGTAAAGCTCAAAGCACACATTGCGCCTCACACAATAATAGTGGGAGACTTCAACACACCACTTTCACCAATGGACAGATCATGGAAACAGAAACTAAACAGGGACACACTGAAACTAACAGAAGTGATGAAACAAATGGATCTGACAGATATCTACAGAACATTTTATCCTAAAACAAAAGGATATACCTTCTTCTCAGCACCTCATGGTACCTTCTCCAAAATTGACCACATAATAGGTCACAAATCAGGCCTCAACAGATTCAAAAATATTGAAATTGTCCCATGTATCCTATCAGATCACCATGCACTAAGGCTGATCTTCAATAACAAAATAAATAACAGAAAGCCAACATTCACATGGAAACTGAACAACACTCTTCTCAATGATACCTTGGTCAAGGAAGGAATAAAGAAAGAAATTAAAGACTTTTTAGAGTTTAATGAAAATGAAGCCACAACGTACCCAAACCTTTGGGACACAATGAAAGCATTTCTAAGAGGGAAACTCATAGCTATGAGTGCCTTCAAGAAAAAACGGGAGAGAGCACATACTAGCAGCTTGACAACACATCTAAAAGCTCTAGAAAAAAAGGAAGCAAATTCACCCAAGAGGAGTAGACGGCAGGAAATAATCAAACTCAGGGGTGAAATCAACCAAGTGGAAACAAGAAGAACTATTCAAAGAATTAACCAAACGAGGAGTTGGTTCTTTGAGAAAATCAACAAGATAGATAAACCCTTAGCTAGACTCACTAAAGGGCACAGGGACAAAATCCTAATTAACAAAATCAGAAATGAAAAGGGAGACATAACAACAGATCCTGAAGAAATCCAAAACACCATCAGATCCTTCTACAAAAGGCTATACTCAACAAAACTGGAAAACCTGGACGAAATGGACAAATTTCTGGACAGATACCAGGTACCAAAGTTGAATCAGGATCAAGTTGACCTTCTAAACAGTCCCATATCCCCTAAAGAAATAGAAGCAGTTAT
The DNA here is from genome assembly GCF_000001635.26 of Mus musculus. NCBI lineage: Eukaryota > Metazoa > Chordata > Mammalia > Rodentia > Muridae > Mus > Mus musculus. The sequence goes on along the minus strand of NC_000070.6, from coordinate 72,077,047 downwards.
TAATAGTCTCCCAGCCAAAAAAAGCCCAGGACCAGACGGGTTTAGTGCAGAGTTCTATCAGACCTTCAAAGAAGATCTAACTCCAGTTCTGCACAAACTTTTTCACAAGATAGAAGTAGAAGGTATTCTACCCAACTCATTTTATGAAGCCACTATTACTCTGATACCTAAACCACAGAAAGATCCAACAAAGATAGAGAACTTCAGACCAATTTCTCTTATGAACATCGATGCAAAAATTCTTAATAAAATTCTCGCTAACCGAATCCAAGAACACATTAAAGCAATCATCCATCCTGACCAAGTAGGTTTTATTCCAGAGATGCAGGGATGGTTTAATATACGAAAATCCATCAATGTAATCCATTATATAAACAAACTCAAAGACAAAAACCACATGATCATCTCGTTAGATGCAGAAAAAGCATTTGACAAGATCCAACACCCATTCATGATAAAAGTTCTGGAAAGATCAGGAATTCAAGGCCAATACCTAAACATGATAAAAGCAATCTACAGCAAACCAGTAGCCAACATCAAAGTAAATGGAGAGAAGCTGGAAGCAATCCCACTAAAATCAGGGACTAGACAAGGCTGCCCACTTTCTCCCTACCTTTTCAACATAGTACTTGAAGTATTATCCAGAGCAATTCGACAACAAAAGGAGATCAAGGGGATACAAATTGGAAAAGAGGAAGTCAAAATATCACTTTTTGCAGATGATATGATAGTATATATAAGTGACCCTAAAAATTCCAACAGAGAACTCCTAAACCTGATAAACAGCTTCGGTGAAGTAGCTGGATATAAAATTAACTCAAACAAGTCAATGGCCTTTCTCTACACAAAGAATAAACAGGCTGAGAAAGAAATTAGGGAAACAACACCCTTCTCAATAGCCACAAATAATATAAAATATCTCGGCGTGACTCTAACGAAGGAAGTGAAAGATCTGTATGATAAAAACTTCAAGTCCCTGAAGAAAGAAATTAAAGAAGATCTCAGAAGATGGAAAGATCTCCCATGCTCATGGATTGGCAGGACCAACATTGTAAAAATGGCTATCTTGCCAAAAGCAATCTACAGATTCAATGCAATCCCCATTAAAATTCCAACTCAATTCTTCAACGAATTAGAAGGAGCAATTTGCAAATTCATCTGGAATAACAAAAAACCGAGGATAGCAAAAACTCTTCTCAAGGATAAAAGAACCTCTGGTGGAATCACCATGCCTGACCTAAAGCTTTACTACAGAGCAATTGTGATAAAAACTGCATGGTACTGGTATAGAGACAGACAAGTGGACCAATGGAATAGAATTGAAGACCCAGAAATGAACCCACACACCTATGGTCACTTGATCTTCGACAAGGGAGCCAAAACCATCCAGTGGAAGAAAGACAGCATTTTCAACAATTGGTGCTGGCACAACTGGTTGTTATCATGTAGAAGAATGCGAATCGATCCATACTTATCTCCTTGTACTAAGGTCAAATCTAAGTGGATCAAGGAACTTCACATAAAACCAGAGACACTGAAACTTATAGAGGAGAAAGTGGGGAAAAGCCTTGAAGATATGGGCACAGGGGAAAAATTCCTGAACAGAACAGCAATGGCTTGTGCTGTAAGATCGAGAATTGACAAATGGGACCTAATGAAACTCCAAAGTTTCTGCAAGGCAAAAGACACTGTCTATAAGACAAAAAGACCACCAACAGACTGGGAAAGGATCTTTACCTATCCTAAATCAGATAGGGGACTAATATCCAACATATATAAAGAACTCAAGAAGGTGGACCTCAGAAAATCAAATAACCCCCTTAAAAAATGGGGCTCAGAACTGAACAAAGAATTCTCACCTGAGGAATACCGAATGGCAGAGAAGCACCTGAAAAAATGTTCAACATCCTTAATCATCAGGGAAATGCAAATCAAAACAACCCTGAGATTCCACCTCACACCAGTCAGAATGGCTAAGATCAAAAATTCAGGTGACAGCAGATGCTGGCGAGGATGTGGAGAAAGAGGAACACTCCTCCATTGTTGGTGGGATTGCAGGCTTGTACAACCACTCTGGAAATCAGTCTGGCGGTTCCTCAGAAAATTGGACATAGTACTACCGGAGGATCCAGCAATACCTCTCCTGGGCATATATCCAGAAGATGCCCCAACTGGTAAGAAGGACACATGCTCCACTATGTTCATAGCAGCCTTATTTATAATAGCCAGAAGCTGGAAAGAACCCAGATGCCCCTCAACAGAGGAATGGATACAGAAAATGTGGTACATCTACACAATGGAGTACTACTCAGCTATTAAAAAGAATGAATTTATGAAATTCCTAGCCAAATGGATGGACCTGGAGAGCATCATCCTGAGTGAGGTAACACAATCACAAAGGAACTCACACAATATGTACTCACTGATAAGTGGATACTAGCCCAAAACCTAGGATACCCACGATATAAGATACAATTTCCTAAACACATGAAACTCAAGAAAAATGAAGACTGAAGTGTGGACACTATGCCCCTCCTTAGAAGTGGGAACAAAACACCCATGGAAGGAGTTACAGAAACAAAGTATGGAGCTGAGATGAAAGGATGGACCATGTAGAGACTGCCATATCCAGGGATCCACCCCATAATCAGCTTCCAAATGCTGACACCATTGCATACACTAGCAAGATTTTACTGAAAGGACCCAGATGTAGCTGTCTCTTGTGAGACTATGCCGGGGCCTAGCAAACACAGAAGTGGATGCTCACAGTCAGCTAATGGATGGATCACAGGGCTCCCAATGGAGGAGCTAGAGAAAGTACCCAAGGAGCTAAAGGGATCTTCAACCCTATAGGTGGAACAACATTATGAACTAACCAGTACCCCTGAGCTCTTGACTCTAGCTGCATATGTATCAAAAGATGGCCTAGTCGGCCATCACTGGAAAGAGAGGCCCATTGGACACGCAGACTTTGTGTGCCCCGGTACAGGGGAACGCCAGGGCCAAAGGGGGGGAGTGGGTGGGTAGGGGAGTGGGGGTGGGTGGGTAAGGGGGACTTTTGGTATAGCATTGGAAATGTAAATGAGCTAAATACCTAATAAAAAATGGAAAAAAAAAAAAAAAAAAAAAAAAAGAAACCAAGCCCTATGCTGTGGCAATCCTGTGGTGTATCATCAGTGAGCAAAGCAGGAGATAGTGGTTCACAAGTGTAAAACATAGAAGTTGCTTTTCTGAATGTGTGCTGCTTTTGAAGACGACCTGAGATTGGTTCCAAGTACCCGTAGCTCCAACTCCAGAGGTCTGAAGACTCTGGCTACCAAGGGCACTTGCAAGTACATGCTTATATCTATACTCCAAAGGATACAGACACATCATTCGCAAGTTCCTGCTAGGATAAATGGGCTTACACGCTAGCAAGATCACAAAGGGATGCTAACCCTGCAGAATGGAGACTGGAAATGAATTTGTTGTGTATCTTGTTATAGTTCTAATTTGTTTGAAATCCAGACTGCGTGTCTTATACTGTCTGTTCTTACTGCCTTTTTGTAGTCCATACCAAACCATTGCTTTAAACTGGCAGCATTTATGATAAACGTAGAACTTAGTTTGCACTTTTGTCAAGATATTCTTTCTCCTGCCTCATACTTTAAGTTATTGTTACCTTTTAACAAGCTCTGAAGTTGTAAGAGTTGTAAACAAAGCTTCTGTTGTTCAGTCTTTCATTTTACTCTTCAACTAGCCTGCAAAGGCAAATTTGCCTCCAATGGATCATACATTACACAGAACATCTTGGCTCAATCGATTCCTTTTATGATCTTCAAATCTTAATTTCAAACAAAGCTTTGCTCCCTTTTCAGGAAAGAATTATCTTCTATGCAATAATCTAGAGTCTCCTGAGGCATTTATTTGAGATGCATTGATCCCCTTAAGGTCACCTAACCCATTAAAATACATGTTGTATTTCTGGATAACTAATGGGTTATTAGAAAATGGGATTGTATGCAAGATATAATTCAAAGAAGTGAACTTGCGACTGTGGGCTAATCTGCTCATAGGAACATTTGCTGATTGGAAAACTACTTTTTTTTTTTTTTTTTGGCTTAGTCCTTTGCCAGACTATGAAAAGCACTGAAGGTTATTTTTCATTTGTCATACCCAATTTTTGAAAACAAAGAAGCAATGGAATTTATGATTTTATCACTGTTCCTGATTAAGAAACACTGGCTGCCATTTAAAAGAGTTGTCATTAAAATCCATGGAGGTTACTATTTCTTTCCTTTGTTGGGTGTAAATTGTGGCGTGATGTTATCATTTCCTTCTGTCTTATTCTGAGTGGCCAAACATGTGGAAATATTATGCTAATGAGGTTAGATATTAAGATGACAAGTGGCTTAAGCTGAGTGAGTATGGAAGGATCTCAGTGTGTATGCCTTCCAATATTTTACAGTTTTCATTACTGTGGGCATTGAAAACTTCCTCAAGGCTGATACAAAACATAAATTAAGTTTCTTTCCCACTGAACGGTATTAATACTTCAAGTTTTATCTTTTGAATTTATAGCTTGAAAAACAATATACCTTATGAATTTTATTCAATATCATTTTTTTTCTGTGTATTATTGAGATTCCATAACTCATATATATGTACATATATTAAAGGCTAGCCATAAATTAAAGATGTCAATATTTTTGTATTGCTAGTGACTTTTATTTAGTTCAACTCTAAGTCTTGCTTGGGACTCTAAGCAACAGATACAACTTGCTGTGAAGGCACAGTTTGTGCAGCTGGAAGCCTTAATTTTGGGTCTTCATAGACAGCCTGAGCTCTCCATATCTACACTCATGAAATCATAAAAATATATACATATTTAAAATTTTGAGGTTATGTAATGTATAAAATGCCCAAAGCCTGATGCCGGGCAAATCACTGATGTGTCTGTTATCTCTAAAATTTTAATGAGTTTAATATCTGCTCTTAGGAGAGTAAGGAAAGGATACAGCGAGGGCCAATAGCTCCCAATCATACAGGTGCCACTTTGAGTGTTATTTCTATGTATTTTAGTTTTAGGATTCAATTTTCTGCTGTTTATGGGCAGAGATGTGCCTGCAGCATACAAGAAATGACACCAGGTGAGTATCGTGACATGTTCTTATAATCTCATCAGTCTGGACCAGATTTCTATAGCTTATAAGATTTAAAGTAGACCTAGAATTGAGGACCCATCCCATGCATTTTCTATGGAGTGTTGTTGCTGTCTGTGGCCAATGGGCTATGGATGGACATCTGGTATACATCCTGCTCCCTTTATCCCATGTCCCAGTGTATTTTAATCTACAGAAGAATTAATCTATTTAATCTGTGGAAGAACAGGCCATGAAAATGTGAGAGTCTTTCCAAAGACCAACTCAGTTGGAAATTCCCTGAGAGTCAATGAGAGTGACAATTTATAGCAAAGAGTATAATCAATTCTCTATGTTTGTAGAATCTCATCTTCAATTCAACTGAAGAAAGTAGTACATGAAAATACACATATATCTACATTGAATACATAATACTTTTTTCTTAAAAATTCAATGACTTATATAGTATTTATGCTATGTTAGTTATGACAAGCTAGAACAGGAGACAAATAATCTTTCTTCTGCCATGGCCTTTTTGTCTGGACTGCTACCAGAAGGTGAGTCCCACACTCAGGTGGGTCATCCTAGATCAATAAAAGCAATGAAAACAATTCTTCTCGAGAGGCTCCCTATTTGGGAGATTTTGACTGGTGGTCATTGACATTAAAACCAACCATAATGCTTGCCTACATATACAGTACTAGGCCAATGAGGACAGCATAGTGAGATCCTCAAAACAAAACAAAACAAAAAAAGAAAAAATCCCAAATAAGAGAGAAAGATGGTCTATAGCTCACAGAAGAAGATATGCCAAGTTTCATGCAAATATTACAGATTTTAAATAATAAACTTGAGCATTCATGGATTTGCGGGCCTGGGATTAGTCCCATAGATATTGAGGGTAACTACGTTGATATTTTGGTTAACTGACTGTGTTACTTATTCAGTCACTAGGAAAGGAAGAGTATTGCAGTTCACCTTTGCACACTACCAAAATAAGCCATCAGCGTGGGAGGAGGTCCTATGATTGGCAGGTACCAAGATCTGGGATTAGAAATGGCGTTTCCAGGACTCCTGACATGTTGTTCCTCCGGTAAGTCTCCCCTAACTATCTTCAGAACAAGAGACAGCAATTACACTGAAATCAAACTACCAGACTCAACTTGGAAAATTGTCATGCGGAACTTGTTTCTTTCTCTCTTGGAAGTGACCTCCTGTTCTGCCACTGTCATACCTGGTATGATTGGTTTTTTGTTTTTTGTTTTTTTTTGTGTGTGTGGACATAACTATGTTTTGGGGGTGGAATGTACACCTCATACACACAGAGCTCCTAACACTCCTCAGTAGCTCTTTTAACCTTTGTCTTAGGACAAGAGTGGGAAATGACCCTAGTGCTAGTGCTCAGTCCTTATCTGTATATACACTTTCAGCAGCATATAATCAGAGCACACAGGTGACTATTTGCATATTGCTTATGTAGACTAGACTGGGTAATGGAAGCTAACCTAACTAAATTTCATGTAGGGAGTGTTTTTTGTTTATGTTGTTTGGGTTTTTGTTTCCCCTCTTTTAAAGGCAGGATCTTGCTATACCTTGAACTTGTGATTCTTCCTCCGAAGTCTTTTGAGTGTTGGGATTCATATATCTACCTTCCTCTGGCTATTACTTGTTCTGTTTAACTCTATCCTAGCTAGTTTCTTTAGTAAATCTTCTTCCTATATCCTTTCTAAATGTTTTAGGATGTGTATTTATTTATTTTGCAACAGATACTGATTTAGGCTTCAGCATAGCTCAGTGTTAGAACAAATGCTTAGTGTGAAGGAGGCCTCGAGTTCAGGATCCAGCACTCACTGAGATAGCAGGACAGGAGTTGGGGACGGTAAGTATTTCTGTTTAATTCTGTGAAAACATTTCCATTGTCATACTGAGTTATTAGTTTTTCTCTAACAGCATTAAGGCAAGGTGATGAACATGTTTTGCTGATGTTGATACTGTTTTCTGACATGTGCTTGAGCATATACAAGCACTGGACCTAGTGCACATAAGAGATGCTCGATCTGCTTCCAAATTCTGCTAACCCTTGCAGTGTCTCCTTTTCCTCTTCTTCTATCTCCTCATCTTTTAAAAAAAAATCATTTTAACTTTACTACCCCACCAATTAAAGACTACCAGCTTAGCCTAACACTGTAAAGAGAAATTACTAAATGCAAATAATTTCTTGTAAACAATTTAGGAGACATTTAATTCACATACATGCACACACACACACACACACACACACACACACACACACACACACTACTCTTTTTCCTGTGTTTTCCAGGGAAAGTGCTGCAAGGTGATGTGTGGCAATAACAAATTCAGAAGGAAGAGAAGGGAATATGACATTCTGCTAGCAGCGTGAATGATTTGCTGTTAGCATGGGGCCCAATAACACTACAAAGCTATAAACTCTGTCGATCTAGATTGCCCAGTTAGGTGGCAGCGATGCAATTTGTCTTTTCTGAAGCTACCTGCTGCTTGCTAGCTCCATCTCCTGTCACAGCCTATTAGCTCCCCAAGAAAATTGGTAGGAAATTGCCTACAGATTGTAGGAAATTGCATCTCCAGGCCCTGGAAAAAATGTAGGCTAGCACAACGCTGACCCTCCCAGAGCAGCTATTAATATAGCAGAAACTGCCCTTTGACTTTCTGGGAAACGACTTTGCTATTTGCTAAATAAAGCCTGTATTACATGTGGCTGAAGGAGGGTGCAAATGATTATCCTAGAGAGACTCATTGCCAGTCTGCTTTGGAGACCTTAAATATTAGTTAGAAGTTGTTGTTGTTTGGTTTGGGTTTTGATTTGTTTGTTTTAGGTGAGGACGGGTTTTTGCTCTGGACTACTGCAGGGAGAAAACAATCCAGAGAGGTTGCTTTTTTTTTTTTTTTTTTTTTTTTTTGCAAGCACCTTTTCCTTGTGTTAAAAAGCAAGAAGTAAATTACAAGGAAATGTTCAGGAGTCTCTGCGGCACAAGTCCAGGAAGTCAGTGTTTCAAAGATGTGATTTTAAAACAGAGCCCAGCATATTTGAGCCTGTTCTTTCTCCTGTGCTCCTGTGTGCACACCTGGGTTGATTCCCCCCCCCCTCCTATTCCTACTTCTGTTTTATAATTCCATTTATTTCTATTTATTGCTGAATTATTTACTTATAGACCACCCCTGGTTGTTCAGAATTTAGATAATTCACTGTTACTCAGGGTAATGTATTGTTTGTATTTAAGTATCATTACCTTTATATTACGTAATGGTTTGAATAGGTATAATCCCCCATAAATTCCTGTGTTTAAATGCTTGGTCCATTGGAAGTAGCACTATTAGTAGATATGGCCTTGTTGGAGTTGGTGTGGCCTTGTTGGGGGAAGTGTTTCACCCTGTTGAGGCTGGTTTTGAGGTTTCCTATGCTCAAGCTATGCCCAACGTGAAGCAGAGTATCTCCTTTCTGCCTGTGGATCAAGATGTAGAATTCTTAGCTTGTCTAGCACCATGTCTGCCTGCACGGTGTCATCCTACCCACCATGGTGATAAAGGACTACACCTCTTAAATTGCAAGACAGACCCAATTAAATTTTTTATTTTATAAGAGTAATGGTGTCCCTTTACAGCAATAAAAACCTAACCAAGACATGTTACAATAAATAAATAAATAAATAAATAAATACCCTGACATGGTATTTGCAGGCTTAGTCTTCTGAGCCAGCTCTGAGCTCCCATTTCAAAGACATTTTTGGCACAAGCAGAACAGTGGCTTAGCTGCTGCGAACTGGGTAGGGCACCATGCCACTGCTGCCGTATCCTTAGTGCCATTTCTGCAGCATTGGCTTGACTCGTCTCTGCTATTGCATTATTTACTTTAAGTGCCCTTGGAAACAAATGTGACAGGAACTGGCAGATAAGGATCATCACTTTTATAAAGCAGTAAGGTATAAGCCAGGCAGACAAGGAGAAGTCTCAATCAGCAAAAATAAACAAACCCTAGCGGCCGCTCAAATGTACATTACAGAAAGCAAGTTCCATTCATTTCCATTGCTTAAGACTTTTGATCAAAATTGCTTCTGCATTTGGCTTTTCTTCTCTTGAGAAGTGCAATATCACCCCATTTATTATTTGCATAGATTAAAATCTTGTTGAATTCTGTCAGCTTTTCCAGTGTTTTCTTACACTTGCTTCTGGAGAGAAAAGTACTGGACACATTGTCATATCAGAATGCGGAATTTAGCTCAAGAATTCCTGATATTTTAAAATGGGCTTTCATACTTCATTTTTGAGATCTTTTGTGATTTCTTAAATGATTTCATCATCAGTTTTTACTACATCTAAAGAAATAATGTTCTGTAAGAACCATTTCATGTCTAAAATTTTGTGCTAAATTAAGAACTGGGCAGTACAGCTGAAAGTTGAGTTGTTAATCAGGGCCCATCACAATGGAGATCACACCCACTCTCCCTTTCTCTCCCCCTCTCTTCTTTTCTTTGTAGTAACAGTCTCACACGTAGCCTAGGTAGGCAGACCTCAAACCATAATTCTCCTGCATCAGCTTTAAGAGCACTGAGAATATAATCATGTGCCACCACACTACACTAAAGTGCCTTACTCTTGTGCTGACTTTGCTGTCCTTGAGAAAAGATTCTATTTGCCCCCCACCCCCAGGCAAAATTTTGTTGCAGCCTACATAGGCCCAACATGAAACCAGCTGTTTACTAATCACTACTGTGGCTGCTGAAAAATCCCTGGGCATTCTTATACCGTAGTCCATAGAGTCACAAATTCTAGGAGTAAGTGGGCATTGAGTGGCACAGGGTCTGTCTCAAGATGGGTGTAGAATTCCATTAGGTTAGGGTTTATTTGCATGTCTTCAGGAAACAGAATACGGAACTGTTATAGGATATTTGATTATTATATACAAGAAAATCTAATTGTTTGCAATATATATAAGCTTAAATAGACACTGCATTAGTCAGATGCAGTTAGGTATGTCCTGTAGAGATACAGTTTGGGTATGCCTCTAAAAGCATCCATAGATTAGAATACTAAACAATGGAAAGTTTCTGCCTATTTTAAGGCAAGTTGCTTAGGAGAGGTCTTGTGTCCTTTGCTCTATGAACCAAGGCAAAGTCAGCCAAAGAAGGCTTCGAGCTACTCCACCGAAAAGGTGAAATAGCTTGGGACTCCTACTGACTTGGCTTGGAGACCCCCACCCCATGAGGATGACATGGTTCAGTCTGCCAATGGTGTAGGGGAGGAGCTAGAGACTTCTTTTAAAAGCAATTATACCTTTGTCAAAGCTCATTTTCTCTCTCTTTCTCTCTCTCTCTCTCTCTCTCTCTCTCTCTCTCTCTCTCTCTCTCTCTTTTTGACTTGGAGGAATCTTTGAATAAGACAGGGATTTTCTCTTTTATTTTCTATTTATTTATTTATTTATTTATTTATTTATTTATTTATTTATTTATTACGTATTTTCCTCAATTACATTTCCAATGCTATCCCAAAAGTCCCCCATACCCTCACCCCCAATTCCCTACCCAACCATTCCCATTTTTTTGGCCCTGGCGTTCCCCTGTACTGGGGCATATAAAGTTTGTGTGTCCAATGGGCCTCCCTTTCCAGTGATGGCCGACTAGGCCATCTTTTGATACATATGTAGCTAGTCAAGAGCTCCGGGTACTGGTTAGTTTATAATGTTGTTTCACCTATAGGGTTGCAGATCCCTTTAGCTCCTTGGGTACTTTCTCTAGCTCCTCCATTGGGGGCCCTGTGATCCATCCAATAGCTGACTATGAGCATCTGCTTCTGTGTTTGCTAGGCCCCGGCATAGTCTCACAAGAGACAGCTATATCTGGGTCCTTTCAGCAAAATCTTGCTAGTGTATGCAACGGTGTCAGCGTTTGGAAGCTGATTATGGGGTGGATCCCTGGATATGGCAGTCTCTAGATGGTCCATCCTTTTGTCACAGCTCCAAACTTTGCCTCTGTAACTCCTTCCATGGGTGTTTTGTTCCCAATTCTAAGAAGGTGCACAGTGTCCACACTTTGGTCTTCATTCTTCTAGAGTTTCATGCGTTTAGCAAATTGTATCTTATATCTTGGGTATCCTAAGTTTTGGGCTAATATCCACTTATCAATGAGTACATATTGTGTGAGTTCCTTTGTGATTGGGTTACCTCACTCAGGATGATGCTCTCCAGGTCCATCCATTTGCCTAGGAATTTCATAAATTCATTCTTTTTAATAGCTGAGTAGTACTCCATTGTGTAAATGTACCACATTTTCTGTATCCATTCCTCTGTTGAGGGGCATCTGGGTTCTTTCCAGCTTCTGGCTATTATAAACAAGGCTGCTATGAACATAGTGGAGCATGTGTTCTTCCTACCGGTTGGGACATCTTCTGGATATATGCCCAGGAGAGATATTGCGGGATCCCCCGGTAGTACTATGTCCAATTTTCTGAGGAACCGCCAGACTGATTTCCAGAGTGGTTGTACAAGCTTGCAATCCCACCAACAATGGAGGAGTGTTCCTCTTTCTCCACATCCTCTCCAGCATCTACTGTCACCTGAATTTAGACTTGCAGTAACAACAGAGGAGCAGCTGGCAGGACACAGGTAAAAGAGTAATTACAGATTTGGGCTCATAAAACTGAGCTGCAGTAACATTTGTTCATGTAGTGGGAAAGCCCGCATAGAAATAAAAATACTGTTAAAAAAAAAAAAAGACAGAGCCTAGGCAGGACTGGAGAAGCAGGTGTAGAAGGATCACACCAGGGGTCTCATGGTGCTGCCTTCCTAATATTAAATTTGGCTCTGTCCTCATACATTTCATGAGTCAGATGTTTTTCCTCTTTTGCCTCAGTTAGTTTTGATTCATCTTTTGACCACTTGTTATTGAGGGATTCCTGTATTAAACATTCTTAGTTTTTCTTTAGCATGTCTAAGATGTCCTTTGAAGCTTGAGTAAAGCCAGATCTTTTCTGAAAAAGTCTTATGTGTCTGATTTTTTAAAAAGTCACATCCACTATTTTAGTTGTTATTCCACTTTCAACAGATTTATTAAGCAGTAGAACAGAAGTAGATGTTTAAAAAAATGAAACTATGTTTGCTTCCAGCGAGACATATTTATAGAAAACCTTATGTTAGGCAATTTGCATAATTTGTATCTTCTTTAATCCTTTCATTAGTCTTGTGAGATGAGTACACCTGCATTTTATAGAGGAAGAAAATGAGGATCATGGAGGATCAGAGGTTACAAAAGTATTCAGAGACAAGCCTACAGTTGGTTTGTTTGGGCACCACCCTAGATGCTGACCCCTTCTTCCAGCATAGTCTGCCTTGCAGTGTAGTTCACAATGCTTTTGCCTCTTCTATTAGACCAGGACCCCTAAGAACAAAATCCATGACTTCTACCCTTTTCAATTAGCCACAGCTTTGGTTGTGATCTTTTAATGATGATTTAACTCAATGGGTATTTGGAGGAATAGCTTAATAAGATAGATTAGTGAACCAGAGCTAAAGGATATGTATATTCCAAATTCAAACCAGAACAACTATCTCCAGATTCAGGGGAGCTATAAATGCCAAAATACTACAACTATTCCTTTTGAAGCATCACACCAAGCAAAGCAGTATACAGAGCCATCAAGACACAGAACTAGATACAGAGTTGCTACTAAACTATTATGGTAGGGACACAAGGTTTCTAGAAAATTGCCACAAAGTTTCTATAAAAATTGTCAAAAATAAGATATTTTAAACAAATTGCTTAATCACTCTAATTATCTCTTCAATTTTCTACTCAATATTCTTTCCCTTGCTCTGAGTGGCCAGTTTGGAATCTAGATAAGAGAAATGTGGATGAACGTACCTAGTGAGATTCATTTAGAGTGAAAATTGCTTAAGATACCTTGCTATGGACAGGCTTCTAAGAACACAGATACTTCCCACTGTGATAATTTCACCGAATGCTGTATAAATCTGACTCAAAGTTTTTTTTTTTTCCCACTGTCTTAGTTAATGTTGTATTGTCATAGTGAAACACCATGACCAAGGCAACCTAAAGAAGGAAGCATTTAGTGGGGGCGTGCTTACAGTTTCAGAGCGTGAGTCCATGATCATCATGGCAGGGAGCATGGTGGCAGGCAGGCAGTCATGGTGTTGCAGCAGTAGCTGAGAGCTTACATATGATCCAGAAGATGGAGAAAAAGTGAAAGAGAGAGAGAGAGACTAGGTCTGCGTTGAAACCTCAAAGCCTAATTCAAATGACACACCTTCTTCAATAATACCACACCTACTCCAATTAGACCACACCTCCTAATCCATCCCAAAAGGTTGTATTAACTTTGGACCAAGCACTCAAATATACAAGGCTACTCTAATTCAAACCACCATACCTACAGGCTCAGAATATTCTTTAGGCCAATTTTCAGCATTTTGCCCATGATATTTGGTCTGACTTTCCTGAGTATGTTTTTCATAGAGAGCCACCACATTTTTTCCATATTGCTGAGCCACCACAGCAACGATGATACCCTGCTGTGTATGGTGGCAGGAAATGGAGGCAAGTAGATCTATGCAAGTTTAAGATTGACCTGGTCTGCATAGCAATTTCCAGACCAACCAGGTTTCTATAGCAAGATTCTGTCTTAACAACAAAAACAAAAACAAAAACAAAACAAAACAAACAAAAAAGAAAAAAAAAAAAAGAAAGAAAATCTTGCCTTTGCTCTGGTTGCCAGCAGAGTCTCAAAGAGAGGAATTTTCCTTCTGCCCTCTGCTGCTATTCTGGTTTGAGCTTCACGACAATTGCTTAGAGTGTCTGTTGCTTTTCTGATAACTCTCTTTCAGCTTTCCTTAGGTCATTCCCTGGAGACTCTGACTGACTGTCCCCAAGTGTTGTCAGTCATCTTTAATCTCAATCATTTGCTTCTCCATTACAAAGTACTTCCTATTATTTTTATTGCATTTCCTTTGTAGTTCATTATTTTATGGAGAAAACAATTGTTAGAGCTTAAATGAATATTTGTGGTAAATTGGAAGACTAAAGAAGGTAAATAAGGGGGTTTGGAGCTAGGTGTGTGTCAGCTAAGCTAACCAGATAAGGGAAAGGGCAGGTATGGGAAAACCAACAAAGTCAGTTACAGCAGGCTCAGAGTAGCTTAGGGAGTCCTCCTGAACAGAGAGCATCATTACTCTTTCCCGTAGCAAACATCTCAGCAGGATGGATAATTACACATTTATATATCCATATAGATTCCTGCATTGGATATATCTCATTGTAACAGGCTCAATTGTGGGTAAAAGCAACCACAAAGAAAGTCTCTGTCTCTTCCAAGTAGGTGACCTCCTCATAGCTCCTCAGTATGGTGGAGCAGGAGCTGTGGTAGAGTAGGGTTTATGAGTCCAGACAGTAAAGGCAACCCCTACATTGCCTCTCATCTCCTCTCATCAGCTCATCTCATCTCAATCTGTCCTCCATCTGTATTGCACTTTGGCTTTTTGATGAAGTAAACCTCCATCACTTGGGCACCTTCCCTGTATGGTGTGAGCTCTCTACTGGGAACACAAGGACTGAGACTCACCCCTTGAGGTCAGAGGTAGTGAGGTACCATATAAGTGTGTCAATTTTGCTCTCAAGGGTTTCATAAGTTCATTTGAAATTATTGATACGGACCAAAAAACCTATTGTTACTGAGAAGAGGTAGGTCTAGGATAGAGATAAAAATGTAAGGGAAATATAGAGGTTTACCAGATCAACAATGTTACAGGTCAACATCTGTAAAGCGTTTTCTGACTGGCAGTATTTTTTCCATTAAATTTTTAAGTGTACAGTGATGCTTTTGGTTCTAGACATAGTCATTATGTATTCCATTTACTGAGAGCTTCAGCCCCCCCCCCCAACATCTGGATTTGTCCCATCTGGGAATAAGGATACTAAGAGGCTTTTCTAAGTCTACCTCCTAAAACACTTGTGAGCTTTAGCTTCTAGGCTCCCTCCTGAGAAGCATTCTGTTTGGTTTCCTTTGGGGACCAAAACAGGATGTTTGCCGTCTATGTGTGCAAATGCTAAAGTGGTAAGGTCACTCCTGCTTTTTGGTGCTAGGACCGTTGTTTAGGCTCCATGTAACTTCATCTTCATCGTCTGATATAGGGTATCATTATTACCAGTGAGTATCACTCCAGGCCCCACTTTCACCTTAGTATAAAGCATTGAGCTTGTACATCACGATGGAGTACTATTATGTACAGGCAGGCCACATTCACTGGATAATGAATAATACAGCTGGAGTTACAGCTTTCTGACTTTCCAACTGTACATGTAATTTGCAGGTTTATGATCCTGTGTAGGAAGGTGACAGAGAACACAGATGTGCTTCTAACCCCAGCTAATGAGAACATCACTAATATTGCTTAGATAATTAAGCTGATACCCATTTATACTTTAAATAAACCTACAGTGTGTGTGTGCATACACTTGTGTATAATTCTTATTTTTATAATTTAAAGCAAAGGAGGATTAATGCAATAACCCTATGCCTATTGCAAAACCACATTCCCCAGAAAACCCAGGCTTCTGCTACTCCAAAGGCACAAGGTCAGAAGAATATTTTCTATTTGTTGATTGTGCTGTCTTTCCCACTGAACTTTTGTTCTTCCTTATGGAATTAAACTGTTAAGTAAATTGCAAACAGTTCCCCAGCGGGAAGCGGTGTCTGGCCTCTTCTCCTGCCCCCCACAGTCATTGACATTTCCTGTGTAAATAACAGCAGTGGACTCTGCACCTCCAACATGGGAATTGAGGAAATCATAAGCTCCCTTCCCAGGATAGAACATTTTACACAACTCAGAATGAGATGGTCCAAGGAACAAAAGGGGGAAGGTAGTTGTTAATTCTTGGTTGTATTTCAGCCCACTTCTCTCTGCTTCTCTTGATTCCCCTTACCCAGCAACTCTTCCACTGTTTTTCTGTAGCGCTTAGCACCTATGAACCAATGCAGAGCATATTTATTTATTTATCATGATTATACTTCACTATCTGGCTCCTTCTGCTGCAATGGAAGATCTGAGTGGACAGGATATTTTTTTAACCTGGGCGGATCCCAAACACTCAAAATAGCACCTAACACATATTGGGAGCCGAGAAATGTTTTTTTGAATGAGCACACGCTGTGTGTCAGTGTTTGCAGTGTGAAGGCAGATATGACATGCTTTTCTCTGAGGGATTTAATTACTTTGCAATAATGGTATTAACTGTTTGTATATTTCCTTCTTGTCCTTCTATGAGAATCTTTTCTTCCCCCGTTGGTTTTGAGAACCCAAATAGGCTCCTCATAAGAAAAACAAGGAAAACAGATCTACATTAAATTACAACTCAACTGAATGGTTTTAAATACTTTCTATAGTCCCAGTCTTTTCAAAATTTAGGTATACTAAATAAATTCACCATATTGGTGTCTCATTCTCATGAATACAGGTGTTTAGGACATAGAGGGGAAAGAAAGGCCATCCACATCACTCAACCAGTGCATCAAGGCTTACAACTTTGATGGCCAAGTCTACCATACCAATCAGCTCTTCCACAACCACCAATCTCTATCAGAAGGATTGTTTTTTTGGTTTGGTTTGGTTTGGTTTTTTTTTTTTCCATGTTTGCTCATTTCTTTCCCTCATGACACTAGATCATAATAGAGTTATTGCTGTCTATCCTCAGGACTAAGTATGACCTGAAATTTGAGATTTGAGGTTGAAAAGGCTGAGGCATTAGGTGGTGTCTCCCGAGAGTCCTGGAGATACATGAAGTCTCCTTTTTGCACTTACCTTCAAGTTAGACCAAAATTGGGTTCTCTTTTATCTTATTCATAGAACCAATCCCAACAGTCACTTTTTTGGACAAAGTCTTCTATAAAGCTCAGGTTAGTCTCTCACTCGACAATCTTTCTTCACTGCACTGAGTGCTACAAGATTTTGGTCATTCTGATATATGCACAATAGTGCATCTTAAGTTTTCTTATATACTACTGAACATACCACATGAACAAGTTAATTGTTCCCCTTAGTTCTGGGAAAGTGGGTATGTCCTCCTTTTGGATTTCTGATTTGGTCTTGTGATTTTTAAAAATAATATAAATCTAATTTCGTAAAGAGAGATATGCAATCTCCTTTCATCATGAACAGTCTGAGCAAGGAGCACGTATTTAAATATGCTCTTATTATAGAACATGGCCCTTTTAAGCCACTTAAAAAATTAGAGTGCATTTCTCTATACATTATTCAGAAACCTAAAACACAAACACAATATATTTACAGGAAAAAGCAAATACCTACTTGGTTCCTCTTTTGCTTCTCTAGTTCTGCTGAATGGCTTTGCAGCTGCTGGCTTTTATAAGGAAATCTGGGCAGAAAGGAGTCATCAGGGACACTCCCATTCTGGTCAGCTCATCTGTTTCAGGGGATGTCTAGTTTCCCCTCAGTGATGGAAAGTTTCCAATGTAACTGCCGTTTACAGGATTTACTGGCTTTTTTAGTCTTCATTTTTTTTTCTATTTTAAATATTTTGTTATTTATTTATTCTGCATCTATGTAGAGGTTACAGGACAACTTGAAAAAGTCAGTTCTCTCCTTCTACCACAGGGATCTTGGGGGACAGAAGCTATGTTTGCAGGCTTGACAGCAAACACATTTACTCATTGAGCTATCTCTCCAAGCCCTTCATTTTGTTATGATACAAGAAACCAATTCCCAATTTTCAATACCTTTTAAATACCTCCTGAATGAAAGATTGAAAAAAAAAAAAAAACAGAACAAAGGTGCTCCCACCCCCAAATCTTCAAAATCTCATCCTCTGTTGACCAGACAATTGTCCAGGAGAAAAGGATTACCTTATCTCTCTCTCTTTAGGAACCACCACTCGTTTACAGAAGCAGACAGTGCTTGCTCCTGGGATGAGGAATAAAGAAATGCTGTCCAACATTCTTCATGGCTGGGCCTACTCATACACTGAAGGTGTCATGTTCACACTGATGTGTGTGTGTGTATGTGTGTGTGTGTGTGTGTGTGTGTGTGTGTGTTCTAGGAGATGATTAGATTCACCTTTCTCATTTTTTTCTTGCATTTATATCATATGGGTCTAAAGGCTGGGGCTCAGCCACTTACAAAAACTTTTTTCTGGTCTTCTTCTTTTTCTCCTTCTTCTCCTTCTCCTCCTTCTCCTCCTTCTCCTTCTCCCCCTCCTCCTCTTCCTCCTCCTCCTCCTTTTTTTTTCTTCTTCTTTTTAAAGGAGCTATACAGATAGTGGGAGTTCTGACACTAGAGCACAGAATAAGGCTTCCGGTTAGAATTTTCCCAAGATTCAAGTATTGTTTTCTACTTTACCCAAGTCCAATGCGAAAGGCAACAGAGTTGTAAATGCCAGGTACCCCCCCACCCCCGTACATGCTAATCTTTACTGTATTGGGGATCCAGCTTTATCTCAAGGCTGTCTGATCTGACCTGTTCTGCTACAGCCTCAATTTTGGGGTACAGTCCAGCAAAGTGTCAACTTCTTGACCTCCTTAACTACCTTCTTTGCAGCTTGCTATTCTTTTTACATTCACACTTTTCATCTCTTACACATTCCTGACAAGCAAGCTATGCATTCAAATAACCTTTAAACTATTTATTCGGCATTCTATGTGTACCCAGAGTGATCATTCTTCCTTGAAGCTGGAAATAAATTCTAGGTTCTATTTGGCCACTTTTTCGGTCTTTGGATCAGTGCTTACTCAGTTACTTTGTATTTGCTAGCCTTACTTCTCTCCCATCCTTCCAACTTTCAGATCCTGTTGGCCAAAGCTATGGGTCTCCCATTTCCTTTTGTTTTCTCCCTTCTTCGTGTATGCCTTTCTTACTTCCTTTTTTCCATCCTCACTAGGGATTAAGTCAAAGTTTAACTAAGTATCCCAGGCACGCCTGGAACTCGCAATTTTCCTGCCTCAGCCTACTGAGTACTGGGATTTCTGTTGGGTATCACTATGCCTAATTCTATTTGTTCATCTCTATTCCTCTTTTTTTCTTTTCTTTTTTAATGTTCTTTCTCCATTCCTCTTCTTCCTCCTCCTTTGCATTTCTTAGAAATCTAGAGAACCAGGGGGTTTAAAGGTAGAAGTAAAAAAAAAAAAAGTCTACTAATTTAGTGAACCATACATTTTGAAGGCTGGAACCTAGTCGGGGTTTTGGGTTATGGCTAAGTTTGGCTCTTTCTCACTCTGCCTCATGATAGCCTCTTGTTACAGTTCCTGCCATGTTTAACAATGAGCTAGACTAAATCCTTCTGGTGCGTTTTTATCTGATACTCTCTCACAACATTTTTTTTTAAAGCTAATACACTTACTTTATAGTTTCTTAGGCAATAAATTCAGGGGCCAAGCGGGTGGCTCAGAGGATTCAGTGTTAGACTCACAAACACAAGGACCTGTATTCAGATCTCTAGCACCCACTTAAAGAACTGGGCAGCTCCAAGCCCACCTATAACTCAGGCACTGGTGGGGTTGTGTGAGTAGAGGTGACTTGCTGTGGTTTGCTAGCCACCAGCTGTTTTAGCTGAAACATCGTGTTCTAGTCAAGGGTCAGTGAAAAACCCCATCTCAAAAACTAAGGTGGAGAGAACTAGAGGAAGAATCTGACCACCTCATACACGTATATGTGCTCACCCCTATGCTTGTCATACACATATACAATATACAAAAAAAAAATAAAAAAACAGAAAATAGATATATTCTTTACACTTTAGCCAGAGATCAGAGGCTCAGCAAGGTTGGGTTTGCTAGCAAGGCCAGGTTTCGGGAAGTCACTTGCATGGGCGCAGACCTCCACCATCTCATTGCTTCTTTACGTGATTAAAAAAGGTGAGGATTCTCTCTAAAGTCACCTTTATAAAGGTACTGATCCCATTCACAAAGCCCACCCATGTGGCTTAATTGCCTCTTCATGTGTGAGTCATATTGGAGGTTAAGATTTCACTGTGTGCCATTTAAGGGGACACATTCAGTTCATTGCATAGGACATACTGTGTTATGGCTTTTTGTAGAAGAAAAGCTCAGGTTTATTCAAGACACATCTATTAAATGCCTGCAATGAAGCAGTGAGAGGACCTCCAGTGGGTTAGACCCAGTCCTTGCTTACTGTCTTAGTTAGGGTTTTACTGCTGTAAACAGACACCATAATCAAGGCAAGTCTTATAAAAAAAAAAAAAAAAAAAAAAAAAAAAAAACAACAACAACATTTAATTGGGGCTGGCTTACAGGTTCAGAGGGTCAGTCCATTATCATCAAGGTGAGAGCATGGCAGTATCCAGGCAGGCATGGCGCAGGAGATGCTGAGAGTTCTATGTCTTCATCCAAAGGCTGCCAGTGGAAGACTGACTTCCAGGCAACTAGGGTGAGGATCTTATACTCACACCCACAATGGCATACCCATTCCAACCAGGTCACACTTATTCCAACAAGGCCACACCTTCATATGGTGCCACTCCCTGGTCCAAGGATATACAAACCATCACATTCCATTCCCTGTCCCCATAGACTTGTTCAAAAACACGAGTCTATGGGGGCCATACTTAAACTTAGCATAATGCAAAATGCATTTAGTCCAACTTTCAAAGTCCTCATAGTCTATAGCAGTTGCAACAATGTTAAAAGTCCAAAGTTCAAGGTCTCTTCTGAGATTCATTCAACTTAATTAACTGTAATCCCCAAAGTAAGGCAGGAAACCAGCTGGGCAAACTCCAAACTCTGCATCTCCATGGCTGATGTCAAAGTGGTCTTCAGATCTCCACTCCTTTTTCATCTTTGTTGACTGCAACAAACTGCTTTCTCCTGGGCTGGTTCCACTCCCTGTTAGCAGCTTTCCTCACCATGTATCCCATAGCTCTGGCATCTTTAACATCTTTGAGTCTCCAAGGAAATTTCAATGTTACAGCTTCTTGTTTCAGTGTTTGGGATTCCATCTGATCTTTTGGGTTCCTCCTAAGGGCTGGCATCACTTCTCCATCTCTGTCCTCTGTAGCACTCTATGCTCAGGTTGATCCACTCCACTACGGCTGCTGTTCTTGGTGATCATCCCATGGTACTGACATCTCCAATACACTGGGGTGTTCCACTCCAACTCGGCTTCACCAATAGCCTCTCATAGGCTCTCTTCAGGGTGCCAAGCCTCAAATCTTTTGCATGACCCCTTCAGTCCTGGGCCATCAACTACAGCCGAAGCTTCACCTTCTCCAATGGCCTTCCCTGGCCTCTCACAGTGCTAAGCCTCAGCTTCTCTCCATGATCCCTGCATTCCTTCACAAGCAGTACCACCTGAGTGACTCTTACAAGTCCAGCCGCAGCATGAGGTACAACCTTGGGTATCTCTGGATCACAGCTTCTTTGTGCTCCCAGAAAACAATTTCCAGAAGATTTCACCTCAGTGATGGTGGTCTCTTCTTAATCACTGCTAATTCCTTAGCTCCAGTTAACCAGCATCAATTATCCCAGTAGTTCCTTCCATTCTTAACTCTAGAGCCAGAGCCACATGGCTGAAGCTGCCGAGTTCTGCTGCTTACAGGAACTAGAACATGATCCCCTTGTACTGTTACATTATCACTAGTGTTATGTTTTCTAAATCCTTCACTGCCTAAGCTTGGCTATCCTGGTTCTTGCTCTGTAGATTGACCTTGAATGCAGAGATCACCATGCCTCTCTCATGGGATTAAAGGTGTGTACTACCATGCCTGGATCTAATTAAGCTGGGTAGAATCTTGCCCCAAGGTCCCACTCCCTTAATCTGTTATCTCCTAGAACACAGATTTTGCTCCATTTCACTTCCTGGTACTCCTTTAATACTCGAACCATATATTTTATATTTTTCCTTTCTAAGCTTGCTGTGCTTGTTCAAACTTGTGTGTCTTTGCTGGGCTTTTTTGAAACTTCTTTTGTCAATGCAATTAATCCAAGTCTCTTCACCTTAGCCTCAGGCAAACTTTTCAGACAAGGGCAAAAAGTAGCCACATTCTTCGCCAAAATACCACAAAAACAGTCTTTATGCCACATTCTGAAATTCTTCTCCTTTGAAATCTCTTGGGCCAGGTCAACACAGTTCAAATTACTCCCAGCAACTAAGTCTTCCATATTCCTACTAGGATGACCCATTAAGCCCCATTTAAAGCAATCCATTGCTTTCCAAATACAAAGTCCCAAAATCCACATTCTTTCAAATAAAAACATGGCCAGGCCTATCACAGCAATACCCCACTCCTGGTACCAACTTCTGTCTTAGTTAGGGTTTTACTGCTGTGAACAGACACCATGATCAAGGCAAGTCTTATAAAAAAAAAACCAAAAACCAACATTTAATTGGGGCTGGCTTACAGGTTCAGAGGTTCAGTCCATTATCAGTTACTAGCCCCTACTTTCTACAAACATCTCTCACAGGGTTTCATAATAGCACCCACTAATGAGAGAAAAGAGAAGAGCAAGCAAAAGCTTCCTGGAGAGCTGAGGGGATATTTGAGTTGATAGAGTGCTTGGCTACCATCTACAAAACCCTGTGTTTAGTCCCTAGTGCATCTGTAATCCTCACACACTGGGTATGGAGGCAGGAAGATCATCCTTGCCTGTATACTGAGTGCAATGCCAGCCTGGCTATGTGAGACCATCTTAAAAGGAAAAAATAAAAAATAAATAAAAAAAAGAAGAGCCCCTTAGGGAAGAGCACAGAGTAGACCTTCTTATCTAACCATCATGAATTTTCACATGACTTTGAGTATCATGATCTGCTGAGCCAAAGTTTATCCTAACTTTTCATATAGAATGTGTTTATTTACTGTCTACTGTATTTCAGGCATGAGTAAATTCAGATCTCAAATAGCTAGTTGTCTGGAAGTTTGTACGTTGGATGCCATAGCAGAGGGATTGCAAGGTGCTGAGCAAAACCAGAGTGAAGGGCAGAAGAGGGAAGTTCCTGAAAGAAAATGTCCTCTGAAGTAGTCCCCGTGGAAGTGCCTCTTGAAGAGACATTACAAGAGAAAAAAGCCTGACATTTACAAGAGGCTAGAGTAGCCAAAGCCTGGAATTGGGCTTTTGTCTCAGAAACAAAGACTATATAATGATTGCTTACATTTTATGTTTGAGATTGTTTTTTGTCCCTGTGGTGTTGGGGTAGGGAGAGCTGGCAGTGCTTTTCTTGTGTAGGATTATCCAGCTTTTGCATACAGGAAGAGTGGGAATCCTCTTCTAATCCCTTCACCTTCTTCTCCTGCTTCCTAATGTTTACAATTCTGTCCCACTATGCAACCAGTAGAAACTTCCTTTTTCTAGCCAGTTCTCCAAACAATGTGTTATCATACAAGGCAGTTAGGTATCCTGGTTTCAAATAAATGAATAAGCTGATGATGAAAGTCCAAATTCAAATGCAATCCTTCATCAACGCAGAAGGTAAAAATCAAGCTCAAAGGATAAAAGAATTGCTCATGGTCTTTTCAGTTACAGCTTGAACTCAAACTCTGCACAGAATCAGCATAATCTGGTACAAAATGAACTGTATTGCATGTCAGTATTTGAATGCATTCTAATTGGGATGAGGGGAATTATGGCATAGAAGTAGAATTATTTCTACAGACTCATTTTCCAATTACTAGAAACATAAAGCAGAAATCATCACATTGTTAAAACCCACTCAATTAAGATCATGCTTCACTCTGCATTCCAATACCAGCCACCTGTTATTTGTACAAAAACAGGGGGGATAACAGATCAAGACTGGCATTCTAGGTACCCAGTGCCTCTCTTTGTATTTCCTGTAGCTCGAGCAGGGCCAGTGACTTGATGACTTGCTCCTGAGATCTTTGTTGTAGATCACAGCTGAATAAACTGCTGTGGAGTGTGAAGGGTCAGCACAGTATACACAGAAAGCAGCAGCCACCCATAGAGTCATCTCAAGACATAATAAACACAGTCTGCACTCTCCTCTCATCATCTGCCGATTCAGGTGTTCTCTGGTGCCAGGGATTCTTCTCCAGAGCCATATTTCAAATCCAGCAGACCATTGTATTTGGACAAATTTTCTAACTGCACTTTTAATTTTGGAAAAATAGTTTCAGCCTTCTTCTGAAAATGTCTCATGCACCTGGTACTTCACTAAGAAAGAATAAAACACTTCTTAGAACACTCTGGACTTTGACTACCATTAATTTTGCTGGTCTGGAAGACTTTCACCTGGCTTCAGAGGATGAAAGCAGAGCTCATTTCTTAGTCTTAATCAAAATTTGTTGCAGAATTATTAACTGTTCCAATGTCCCATGACAACCTCATGGTTTGGTGTGCTTTTACTGAGGAGCATTCAAGGTAGTATTACCTCCTGATAAAGGATTGAACCCTCTTACATGCATGCTATTCTCTTTCGACGGTAACCACATATCAAGTCTTTTCTCATGGTAGATAATAGAACTTTCAGGTTATGGTTTGTGGCAGCCCTTTTTGTACTCCAAACTTATCTATGGGGTATTTTAGGACAGCATTTCTCAACAGGACCCTCAACAGGTGCTTCAACATGATGAGCAAGCAACTGTCTTCCCATCTTTCCTCTGCATCCAAGGGAAAGAGAGAGAGAAAGGCTTATGAATCTACTCAAACATGCTTTCTAGTTTCCATTGTATACAAGATGTACATAGATATGCGTATCCATTGGGGTAACCTTGAACAATGACCCAGTCTACTGTCAGAGAAGTAATGTGCTTCTAAAATTTAGAAGTGCTGCTAAATATAATGTAAATGGGTGGTAGGAGAAACAAAAAGGCCCTTCACCAAACCAAATAGAAAGCTTAGCTCCAGACCCTGTAGAACCTACTCCAGAAGGTCAGCCATTCTTCAGATTGTGAACTATTCTGTCTCTTCTATTCAGAGATTTCATATTTTGGTTTACTAAATTTTAGTCATCCAAAAAGAAAACCCAGAAGCCTAAGATGAAAGGGTTCAAGTCAATGACATTTGGTTAAGGCAAACAAAGGGAATGTGTTAGACTTCTGATTCACAGTTCCAAAAGTTAAAACGTGCTAACCAATTCTTAACTATTAGATAGTTGATTTGACTTGGAAGTTAAGTGATTGTAAAAGATAAAGGCTGACAATGGCTTCAAGGGGAAGGTGGATGAATTAAGTTAAAGGAGTGGTCTGAACTTTATTGCTGCCTGGTATCATTTAAAACTACAGCCAAGTTTTTCCAGTGAAATAAACCAACACTATGGAAACAGTGAGCTCATTGGGTATTAGGGCTCACTACTAAGTTTCTAGCACTCGAGAGGCTTCGGCATGAGGATTGGGAGTTAGAAGGCAGTCTAAGCTACATAGCAAGATTCTGTCCCAAACAAACAAATGAAAAACAGCTAGCTTATTCAGCCATTAACTATTGAATTTGAATTATATGTAGGAAATTTTATGAGAAGAAATTAAATTTAAAGCTAAAATGTAGTAGTCAGAAGAGCTTTAATTATACAATTTGATACAACAATTTGTATTTTACTAATTCTTTAGCTACCACTAGACATATATAAAGATAAAATACAGGCTTATCTGACTAGATAAAAGCAATGTTAAGAAATAATTCATTTCTAAATCCATTTCTTTGCTTGGCAAATAAAGATGTTTTTGGCCCACTCCAGACACTGTTTCTCTTTGGCTTTTGCATTTCTCCTGTGCGCATGAAACTCCCAACTTTCATCTTCCTTCATATCCTCACAGCACTGCTTCAATGTAGCTCCTGCCCAAAGTGTTTCCCAATTTGGAGGTTCAACTTATTCTCCAACCCAATGGGAAATACGTCTTTTCTGGAGGTGTAGACACATTCTGCACATGTGCACATGGTCTATCTTAGCCCATGTGCTCTATAGAGACAAGACCCACATCTTCTGTGAGTATCTGTGATCTCCATTCCTCAGTGAACACTGACAAATGTGAATTGCTTCCTTCTGCAGTGGTGGGCACATATAGTCATTTGGTTCAAGGTCCTCTTTCTCTCTCTCTTCTTTCTTTCTTTCTTTCTTTCTTTCTTTCTTTCTTTCTTTCTTTCTTTCTTTCTTTCTCTCTCTCTCTCTCTCTCTCCCTCCCTCCCTCCCTCCCTCCCTCCCTCCCTCCCTCCCTCCCTCCCTCCTTCCTTCCTTCCTTCCTTCCTTCCTTCCTTCCTTCCTTCCTTCCTCCTTCCTTCTGTTCATTCTGTGAAATTCAGGGATTTTTTTTCTTTCTCAAATGTGTTTCTGACCAGGTCAGAGTTGTATGTCTCTGAAAATTGTTCACAGATTACTGAACAGGGAAGCTGTGTGACTGCTTATTGTATTGCCAACTGTGCTACAAGCAGGACATCAAGGAACAGAAACTTACTTCATAAAATGCCTTTTATTTCTCTTTTGTTCTATTTTCCTTTTTCCATGTTCCTTTCTTCCTCTCCAGTCCCTCTCTCCTCTTGTTTTCTTCTTTGTTTTCCCTATATCTTCCCTCTATCATTTATTTTATTTTGGAGCAAAACTCTCTACTGAAGCTCAGATACTTATAGAAGAACTGAAAGCAATACAGAGCCTAACCAAAGTTGGCCTTCCTCTCTCCCTGCTGACAGCTCTGGTCTAGCCAGTGGGAATCAGAAGGAACACTTTGTTCCAGCCTCAGGAGCTCACTTTTTTCTATAGCTTAGTGGCTCACAGACCTTTTCTGAGAACCAGATAACAATGTACCTTTTTGGCACTATTTTTTTCCCCTGTTGAAATCACAAACTGAACATTCTCTCTCCTATTGTTCCATCAACAAGGCCAGAATAGTGAGGCAACTTCTCCAGTAGCCCTCTTTTATTACCTTGGATGTCTTTTTTTTCTTCCTACAATAAAGGAGTACAGGAAAGAACTCCAGTCCAGAGAGTGAATGACGGCTGGTAAAGGCCTCTGTGTGAGGTCTTTCCAAAGATAATCTCTTTGTAAAGATCTGGGTGACTGGAATTTCCCTCCCCCTCCCCAGACATCCCCCTTCCCAACCTTCCTCTAATACAAATCCTTAAGCATTAAGTCAGGCGGAAAATGAGTCTGCTCTGCATTTATCTTCCTGAATGGCAGTCAACTCCTGCTTAATCTTTCGACATATATTTGTTCAGTGGATCAACAGATTGTGTAAGCAGCGTGACGGTTGGGTTCAGAAAAGTGTCTGCTCATGTTTGGTTCGTGCTGAACCATTGACCATTTTGTTTGTGAATCCATCATAAAATTACATCTCTGAGTTACCCAGCACCAAGCTGGGGACAGAGGGCAGGGCTCACAAGGGCAGAAAGATGATTTAGTCCATGTCACTTTGTAGAATCGAGAGTGCTGACTTGTTTTGTTTTGTGAACGTTTCCCCCCCCCCCCAGACTTTTCAAACTAGAACGTTTTGAAATTATGCCGTTCTAGTCTTCCCTAGAGGTGATTCTAACATTATTCCACTAGTCTTCATTAGAATAAAGACTTATAGGATACAGAGTAAGCAGTAAGACTGTCTAAAATATAAATGCTAAGGGTTAACATCCTATAACTTCCCTAATTTCATATAGAGATATATTGATTTAAAACACTGTTCCTCAAAACATTTGAAGGTTTATCTGGTAAGATTTTGAGAAGCTGTCCACTCAATAACATTACGAATGTCACATTTTGAAACAAAAGGCATATATTATCAGTATTTTTCTTGAACTTTCAACCAACCAAGCATGAGTTATTGAGCATCCATTACCTTAAAGACAATGGAAGTAACATATATAAATATGGACATATGTCCTGATCTTAATAAATTAAATTAGAAAAGTAAAACATGACATATAGTATTTCAAAAGTAAGATGAAGATTTCTAAATAAAATGGGAAAGAAATTTTGTGAGGACTGGAACCATGTGTGCATAAGAATAAGAATGTTTTCAGTGAAGTTGGATTTATTATTCAGAAACTGCTCCACAATACTTATTGAATGACTAGTATTCTTAGAGCACGAGGCATAGAATATAAAGCAGGGCAGATTTACTCGGATGATGCTTGGGACTGAGATAGAAGTAGGTGGAGAAATGAGGAAAGAAAGAAGAGGTTATTATGGCCAAGCTATATCCAAATTCATGTCCAGCTGAGGTCTGCAGTTAAACAGAGAAGACTACACTTATTGGTTACTATGAATAAATATTCATACGAAGTGGAAGAATTTTTAGATAATTGCATTCCCATACATTTAAAAATGCATGTTTATTCATTCAAACAAAGTCCTCACTCTTTTAAAAAAATCAAGACAGAATCATGCTTGGATCAGTCAATAATACATTATTTTTAAAAGTTATTTTTCGGGGCTAGAATGATGGCTCAAATATTTAAGAGTACTTTCTGCTCTTCCAAGAGGACATAAGTTTGGTTCCCAGCACTAATATTAGGAATAGAGGAGAAGAGGAGGTAAACTCACAATTATTTATACTTCTAGCTCCTTGGTACCTGACACTCTCTTCTAGCTTCTGTGTGGACCTGAACACATTTCGGTACACACAAACTTGAATTCACACATAAATTAAAAATGGTAAAATTGAAGTTACTATTGATGCTGAATTTTAGTGTTGTAGTCATCTCTGCATAATTCCTCCTGTCTTGCTGACTCCCCAAGAATTCTCTCAATAGCTAGAGTACTGTAACATATATAGATAGATATAGATATAGATATAGATATAGATATAGATATAGATATAGATATAGATATAGATATAGATATAGATATATGTTTATAGATATATGTTTATAGATATGATGTAGATTAGATATAGATATAGATATCCATTCTTCAAGTCTGTTACTTTTTGAAACAAATAAAATGCCTGAAGCAATAAGTGATAAAGGCTATAATATGATCGATTCTGTTCTCTCAAATGTTTACATTTGCACCTACATTTAAAAATAGGAATTTCTTCTTCTGTGAATGTATGCAGATTACACCTGGTGGCAGAAAGCCATCAAAATTCTTCCTTTTCTACTCAACATGTATTATGCTTGCCAAGTGCAGATTAAAGCCCATTATTAACCTATTGAGTTACATGGAATGCCTATGGAAATGTCTATTACAACCACATTAATATCTCATTAGTTCATCACATTAATGTTATTACAATTGTTACCAAAGGAATTGGTACTGATTGGTACCTAATTTTCAAAGGCTGTTGCCCTGAGCATCAGTGAAGAGAAAGCTCAGGAGGAGAGGTAGACATCTGCTTTCTCCCCCCCCCCAACTCCCCCGCCCAAGAATAGAACAGAAAGAGAAGAAATAAATATTTTAGCAGGATCATACTGCAGAGGTGAAGATCAATTCTGACAGGTGCAATCATTATTCTCATCAGCTAGGATAGCATTATTCTTTTGCTTGAATGGCAAAAATAGCAAAAAGACAAAAATTGCTTTACATAAATGCCCAAGAATGTAGTAACAATTAGTTAAATAATGATATCATTACTAATGACGATAGCTTCAGATCTGTGTCTTTATATCTTACTTATGTTCTTTCCCAAGGGAGTTCTAATAGGTTTGCAAAAGCATTAGGCCACTCCTACCTCTCTTTCCATTTGCATGAATCAAGAGAGATGAACTATGAAAGTGGATTTCACCATTTCATAAGGAAAAACCTGCCCTACTATTTCAAACTTCTGATTTACCCAGTGACTTTCCAGGTTTGAGCTATATAATAAGAAGATGAAACCCATGAAGGAGGTGAGTAGTCATTCACTCCCATATTTGCCATGCCTTTGCTTAGAGCATCCCTTTCAGTAGTTGCTAAGAAAAAAAAAAGTAAATTCTTCCATGGAAGCTGCCTTAGTTTATATACTCCTTTTCTATTGCTTTTTATTCAGATCTTTGTAATATTCAGGATTCTTAACATTCTGAGATGGATTTTTAGATCATTAAGCTTTAGGTTTTTATTGTGCTCCAGGTTCTCAGATTTTGTGAGCTGTCGACCATCATGTCTTTGGTGTTGCAGCTATCTTTGAATCATTTCCTCTCCTGTAAGTAACCCCAATGAAAGTTACTGGCTCACCAAATTGTGCTTTGGTAGAGTTGTTACTTTGGTCTGCCATGGGCTCTCATTTCTGGGTTGAGTCCACATGTATGTTGCATCTCCTCAAGAAATACCTGTCATATAACAATGAGGAGTTAAGAGTTGTTGGAGGTTTGCTTATAAAGGTAATGTTGCAAATCTTTATAGTACAATAGAGAAATTTGTGCCAGAAGATGCAGAGTGGGTTTGGTGGCAGCACCTTTGAAGTTTGTATAAATTCCTAACTTGTAAGCTGCCAGTGTGATGGACTGCCAGTAGTAATAACTGTCTTATCCCCAGAGCACAGAGGCAAATGAAGTAAACAGGGTATAATGGACAGAACAATGATAGGGGAATTCAATGGGAGGCTCTGATATAGTTGATGAAGATTGGTCAGAACTACTAAATGGATATTTAAGAAATAGGAACTAGTGATCCGAAGGCAGGTTAATATGCTAATTTAATCTAGGATACACATTTC
This sequence comes from Mus musculus, assembly GCF_000001635.26. NCBI lineage: Eukaryota > Metazoa > Chordata > Mammalia > Rodentia > Muridae > Mus > Mus musculus. The sequence goes on along the minus strand of NC_000070.6, from coordinate 72,046,347 downwards.
AGTATAATGGAGGAACTTTAGGGAAGGGAGACACAATACCTTGCCAATAAAGAAGCAGGAACTCACACAATATGTACTCACTGATAAGTGGATATTAGCCCCAAATCTAGGATACCCAAGATATAAGATACAATTTGCTAAACACATGAAACTCAAGAAGAATGAAGACTGAAGTGTGGACAATATGCCCCTCCTTAGAATTGGGAACAAAACACCCATGGAAGGAGTTACAGAGACAAAGTTTGGAGCTGAGATGAAAGGATGGACCATGTAGAGACTGCCATATCCAGGGATCCACCCCATAATCAGCATCCAAACGCTGACACAATTGCATACACTAGCAAGATTTTATTGAAAGGACCCAGATGTAGCTGTCTCTTGTGAGACTATGCCAGGGCCTAGCAAACACAGAAGTGGATGCTCACAGTCACCTAATGGATGGATCACAGGGCTCCCAATGGAGGAGCTAGAGAAAGTAGCCAAGGAGCTAAAGGGATCTGCAACCCTATAGGTGGAACAACATTATGAACTAACCAGTACCCCGGAGCTTTTGACTCTAGCTGCATATGTATCAAAAGATGGCCTAGTCGGCCATCACTGGAAAGAGAGGCCCATTGGACTTGCAAACTTTATATGCCCCAGTACAGGGGAACGCCAGGGACTTTTGGTATAGCATTGGAAATGTAAATGAGCTAAATACCTAATAAAAAATGGAAAAAAAAAAAGAAGCAGGAACCAGCTTATCATCAGCTTTGCTGAATGTTGGGAATGAGCCTTTCTTGAAAAATAAAAGTAGCCTTTTCTTGAAAGGGTTATTCCTGAAGTGGAGGAGAAACTACTTTGAGAGGGGCAATCTTAAGGATTTTCAGTTGTGTCGCGCCTGGAGTAGAATTGTGGAACGTAATTAATGAGCATGTGCAGTGGCAACACGTTCTGATAAGTTCTGATAATAGCTTCTACCTTGTCTGTAGCATAATATGGAACTTAATTGGTGATGGGTCAAGTGGAGTAGAAGGACTTTGCCAGAAGCAAAAGGGTCCTTTGAGGTTTCCTTATTTTGTGTCCTGTGTGTGCCTTGGGAGTAGGTAGCATAGGATGTCTCTCCTAAGAATATAGAGTTCTATTAAAATTTTGTAGCAAATATTTAAAGAAGAATTACACGAAAGTTAAAAGGGTTATTCTTAAAATTTTAAAAGTCTTTTAGGACTACACAGCTGAAAGATGTTTATTCTTTACCTTGGTTTAAAGAAAATGGACAGAAAAAATTGCCTGAATTGGTAGTACTCTTGAAGGCTTGTGGTCATTTCCTACCACCCATGTGGTAAGAGGTAAAGAGGTATGCACCTTTAATCTTAGCACTGGAGAAGTGGAAACTGGCTTCTTTGCTGCCCAAGCTGATGTCTTTAGCACAAGTGGTGAGCTGAAGGTTCAGGGGGAAAACCCCATCTCAAACAATAAGGTAGAGAGTGGTTAAGAAATAAACCTGTTAGGAACATAAGTGAAAACATTTCATGTGACTTAGACTCATGTAATGCCTGTAATATAGGAACTTGCCATTAGGCAGCTCTGATAAGAGATAGGTCCTGGAGGCAAGCTCTGATGAACTAATGGCAGACCACAAGGTAGCTCAGGTATGAACCAAGCTCCAATATGCCTTGACATACTAATTAAGGAGTGGTATTGATATGCTAAGGATCCAACCCCAATCTATTAGCCCTGACATCACAAATCTACAGCCCAGTGAAATGGCACCGTTTGGTCCAAAGTGCTCCTCCTAAATGGCATTGCTGAAGACAATATCCTAAATAGAAATACTCTGGCCAGATAAACAGAAGAATTGTTATTCGGTAAGTAGAAGTCTAAAAATGGGTTTCTGTTTATCAAGAACCATCTTTAACCCATCGCTGAAAGTATGCTTCCTCCTCCAGCAGCTATTTGTCTACAAGTAAGACAAAGTAAAACTGCAAAACTAGACTATTCTGTGTATAGAAAGAAAGGTTTTTATTTGGGGGGGGGGGAGGAAGAAGAGATGATCAAACTACCTAGGCTATCCCTTGGGAAATGGAGGGTTGTTGCAATACTCAGTGTTGATCTTTGGTACTCATATACAGGTAAACAAACCTTCACACACGTGTCCACAAACACACAAATCATGTACATGCACATCAAATGAATAAAAGCATATTAAATATGAATTCAATTAAGTCATAATCTAGACAAGATATAAAATATATATGGCCTAAACTGCAAGCTGTTTATGCTAATACCCTATTACCTCTCCTGGCAAAACTTCATTTTTTTTTAACCACTTTTTCCCCACCCCATCTCACCCCTGATTCTCTTTAAGCTGAGTGGGTCCAAGTGTCTAGTTCCTGGCAGATGAGACATAGTGGAAGGAGAATGTATCAATGGTAAATTGAAATGGCCACAGATTTGTTGGCATGCCTCCCACATCAAGATGGAGTCTATAGCCCTTCCTTTTGGGTCTGGTCAGTTTTTAAGGTTGTGGTATATCTGATGGGCAATGAGAAGCCTGGGTTACACACAGAGACCATACAGTAGACATTTGAGATAGGACTGACAGCCAGCATCATTTGTCAGCATGAGTGAAACACCGCAGGTATTCAGTCAGTTGAACCTTTGGATGACATAACTCTTTTTAATTGTAGCTATTCCCAAATGATAGCTGCTGAGCTGAACTTACTCAATCCTCAGATCTGTGAGATGTAGTAATGTTAATCTCAGTATCTCTTGATAGTCTCTATACAATAATAGACAACTGGATAATATTGCTGTCTTAACATTTTGGTTACCTGTGTTGAGGGGATATTTAATTGCAAGCCCATTTCCATGTGACTTGCAAAGACTTTCTGTAGGAAAATTTCATCCTGATTTTCAATTCATGTAGTTTGGTTACTTAATTGGCTTTAACCAATGCCAAACAGGTACTTTCAAAGATCGCATAGCTCAACCATGACCTTCTACTCTTCCCTGAGATTGAATACTATTTCCTTAGTAGTTTGGAAACTTGTGAATATCACAGAATGTGTGTCTTAATTAGTGGACATTTGTTTCTTACAGATAATGAGACCAAAAGTCAGGGAGATGCTTGGCTTCTCATTGTCCTCTCATTATATTTGTCTCTTTTTGTGAACATCAGGCATGTTGGCTTAGAGTCCACCCAACTGATGAAATTTAAATACCAACTATGGTTTTATGTGGAGGGACAATTTCAGTCCATAGTAATCTCTAGTGGGAAGAAATATAGAACAAAATTCCACTAATCCACAGACAATCTATGAAGAAAGTGAGGGAAATATTTTGTAAGTTCCTCATACTTGGAGTTGTTGGTATAGTCCTCTGAAGGGCACACGTTCTTCTGTCACTTTCTTCCTATGTTGCATATGGATAAGGGCAGCACTCAGAGGCAGCTTGGGCCATGAGGGCTGTGCTGAATCTTCTAATTCTGTCTCAGTGAAGCTGCCATACTTATCATGGGGCAAGCCTCTATTTAATTTACACAGGAGAGAAAACAATGACAGACTTCCTCTAATAAAATCATATATTAGGAAACTCTACTGAGGTGATCAGAGAACACCTAAAATGGCAAAGAGTTCACAAAGAAAGAAGAAAAACTTCTCTTACTATAAATGCACATTTATCTTTTAGCTGCAGCCACTTCTCTGTACTTCTCGGTTATTTATCTATAGATGGAAACAAACCTTGAGTTAAAGGGAATTTGAAAAACAATTATGTTTGCACTAAAAAAGAATGGTCTTTCCATTGTCATCACTGCCCCAGCAGCTCAACATGGCAGCTTTTGACATAGTATTTACATTCTGTGAGGTGCTGAGTCTCTACACAAGATCTAAAGAATGTGGAAAGATTGTGTAGGCCATATGCATATATGATTTTGTATGAATACTTGAGAATAAGCAGATTTGGATATTTGTAGGTCTTCTGAAACCAGTTCACCATGGATACTGGAAGATGATTGTATATTTTAACCTTTTAATAAGTAAGTGAATAAATAAATAAATAATGACTGTAAAGTCTTTGTAAAGGAAGTTGAGTTATCTCAGCTAATAGGAGCTATGATAAAATCAGATGCAGGATAATTCTGTTTTACCATTTCAGATTTCAAAAAGAGGAAGAGCACAAGCTATTTTACTCTGACCTTTGTTTTATTTCCTAGAGTTTTAGGAAGAGGAAGTGGCTGTGGTGTTGGGAGAAATGGCTTTTGGATCTATGGCAAGACATTTGAGATGGCTTTCAAAATGTCTCCATAGATCAATGAGAGGAGTTTTCATTATATAGCGAATGGAAATGAGTGTGAGGGATAGTTTAATTTCCACTTCTTTAGTTTGTAACCCTTATTCCCTGGCACCTTGCTGTTTGATTGATAAGGGCTAGCTCCTCCTTGTGGTTAGGATATGGCTTCTTGGGAAATGTCCTGTCTGTTTTTGGAGAACCCTTTTTGGGTCCTCCCTCTAGACTGTTAGAGAGCTCCTATGCAATACTATGATAACAAAATTTTGGTGATATTTATTTACTTCAGATTGGATTAAAAGTTCATCCTTATGTCTATTATTCTGCCTAGGGAAAATTATACTTGCTTAGTTGAAGCCTGATTAGTTGGGAAGGAGGTAGACTTTCTCTAAAACAAATTGATTTTGTGGTCTCAAAAGGGTCTGGTTTTGTTCAGAAACAGATGTCTAGAAAGACCTGACTAATAAGGGAGAATGAAGTGGATTTTCTGGTAGGTAAACATAACATCCATTACTTTAAAAATGTTTTAAGAACGAGTTTCTTTAATTCTATTATGTAAAAATTTACATTTTGATGAGACAGAGATTCTGATAGAGTTATTAATATTAAATCAGCTACAAAATTATTTCACTTAATCACATGAATTAACAGAAAAACAAAATTATTCAGTATTATCCAATGTTAGCAGAAATGTTGGCTTAAAATTATTACTTTGGGCTAATTGTGATGAAAATTAACATTTCACTTGACTGTACTTTATCAGTATATTTATCTTCTTTAAAAAACTACAATTAAAAAAAGAAAACTACAAGTGGCTATGTTCTCAGAATTGATAAAAATGACAATTTTTTTTTTAGTTATAGGAAAGTTTATTTTAAAATTTTAAAATCAATTTGCTCAAATATCGACTGAAAAGAAGGAATATAATCTATTTTAAGTACTTTTTGAAATAATATTTCAGCATTAACAACAAGATGATAATGCAAAACAAGGAAACAAAACAAATGAATTGAGGGTACAGGAACTGATGAACAGCAGGGGACAGGACCCTTCTAGTTTTCATCTGCATTCCTGAGCTAAGGCTGTTCCACAAACTTGTGCACCTAAATGCCTCCCAGAGAGAGCTGATCTCTCAGGAGTGGTGCCACTCCTAAGTTCACAGGTGAGACCACCACTTTTGCTTCAATTACTGGGCAAAGAGGAAACTGCCAGGAGCACACAGAGCACAGGAACCATGGAGCACATCTGAAATCTCTAGAACAAAAAGAAGCAAATACACCCAAGAGGAATAGATGGCAGGAAATAATCATACTGAGGGCTGAAATCAACCAAAGAAAAAGAACTATACAAAGAATCAACAAAACCAGGAGGGGTTCTTTGAGAAAATCAACAAGATAGGTAAACTTTTAGCCAGACTAACCAGAGGTCACAGAGGCAGTATCTAATATAACAAAATTAGACATGAAAAGGAGGGAGACATAACAATAGAAACTGAGGAAAATAAAAAAAAAATCATCAGATCCTACTACAAAAGCCTATATTCAAAAAACTGAAAAATTTGGATGAAATGGACAATTTTCTAGACAGATACCAAATTCCAAGATTAAATCAGCATCAGATAAACAATCTAAACAATTCCATGACACCTAAAAAAAATAGAAGCAATCATTAAAATCCTCCCAATGAAAAAAAATCCAGAACCAGATAGGTTTACTGCAGAATTCTATCAGACTTTTAAAGAAGACCTAATACCAATACTCTTCAAACTATTTCACAAAATAGAAATAGAAGAAACCCTACCCAATTTGTTCTATGAAGCCACAATTATGCTTATCCCTAAAACCATACAAATATAGAACAAAGAAAGAGAACTTGGATGCAAAAATAATAAAATTGTCACAAACTGAATCCAAGAACGCATCAAAACAATCATTCACCATGATCAAGTAGGCTTCATCCAAGGGATGCAGAGATGGTTCAATATATGGAAATTCATCAGTGTAATCCACTATATAAACAAACTCAAAATAAAAAACACATGATCATCTCATTAGATGCTGAAAAAGCATTTGATAAAATTCAACACCCCTTCAGGGTAAACGTCTTGGAAAGATTAGGATTTCAAGGCCCCTAACTAGACATAGTAAAAACAATATACAATAAACCAGTAGCCAACATCAAACTAAATGGAGAGAAACTTGAAGCAATCCCACTTAAATTAGGGAGTAGACAAGGCTACCCACTCTGTCCCTAACTATTCAATACAGTACTGGAAGTTCTAGCCAGAGCAATTAGACAACAAAAAGAGATCAAAGGGATACAAATTGGAAAGCAAGAAGTCAAAGTATCAATACTTGTAGATGATATAATAGTATACTTAAGTGACCCTAATAATTCCACCAGGGAATTCCTAAACCTGATAAACAATGTTAGTATAGTGACTGGATATAAAATTAACTCAAACAAATCAGTAGCCTTTCTCTACTCAAAGGATAAACAGGCTGAGAAAGAAATTAAGGAAATGACACCCTTCACAAAAGTCACAAATAATACAAAATACCTTGGTGTGACTCTAACCAAACAATTGAAAAATCTGTATGACAAGAACTTCAAGTTCCTAAAGAGAGAAATCGAAGAAGATCTCAGAAGATAGAAAAATCTCCCATGCTCATGGATTGTCAAGATTAATATAGTAAAAATGGACATTCTGCTGAAAGCAAGCTACAGATTCAATCAAAATTCCCACTCAATTCTTCATAGAGTTTATAAGAACAATTTGCGAATTCTTTTGGACTAACCAAAAACCCAGGATAGCAAAAACTATTCTCAATAATAAAAGAACTTCTAGGGAATCACCACCCCGGACCTCAAGCTGTACTACAGAGCAATAGTGATAAAAACGGCATGGTATTGGTACAGAGACATGCAGGGAGATCAGTAGTATAGAATTGAAGACCCAGAAATGAACCCACACACCTATGGTCACTTGATTTTTGACAAAGGAGCTAAAACCATTCAGTGGGAAAGAAGACAGCATTTTAAACAAATGGTGCTGGTTCAACTGGTGGTCAGTATGTAGAATAATGCAAATCGATCCATTCTTATCTCCTTGTCCACAAAACCAGATACACTGAAACTAATAGAAGAGCAAGTGAGGAAGAGCCTCAAACACTTGGGCACAGGGAAGATTTCCTGAACAGAACACCAAAGGCTTATGCTCTAAGATTAACTATAGACAGAAGGGATTTCATAAAATTGCAACGGTTCTGTAAGTCAAAGGATACTGTCAATAGAACAAAATGGCAACCAACAGACTAGGAAAAGGTCTTTACCAATCTCACATCCATAAAAGGGCTGATATCTAATATATACAAAGAACTCAAGAAGTTAGACTCCAGAGAACCAAATAACCCAATTAAAAATGGGGTACAGAGCTAAACAAAGAAGTTTCCATTGAGGAATATCAAATGGTTGTGAAGCACCTAAAAAATGTTCAGCATCATTAGTCATCAGAGAAACACAAGTTAAAACAACCCTGAGATTCCACCTCATACCAGTCAGAATGGTTCAGATCAAAAATTCAGGTGACAGCAGATGTTAGAGAGGATGTGAAGAAAGAGGAATACTCCTCCATTGTTAGTGGTATTGCAAACAGGTATGACGACTGTGGAAATCAGTCTGATAGTTCCTCAGAAAATTGGACATTGTACTACCTGAGGACCCAGATATACTCATCATTGGCATATACCCAAAAGATGCTGCAACATATAACAAGGATACATGTGCCACTATATTTGTAACAGCCTTATTATAGTAGCCAGAAGCTGCAAAGAACCCAGATATCCTTCAACAGAGGAATGGATACAGAAAATATGGTACATTTACTTAATGGAGTACTACTCAGCTATTAGAAACAATGACTTCATGAAATTCTTAGACAAATGGGTGGAACTAGAAAATATGATCCTGAGTGAGATAATCCAGTCATAAAATAACACACAGGGTATGCACTTACTGATTAAGTGGATATTAGCCCCCAAACTCAGAATACCCAAGATACAATTTATAGACCATATGAAACTTAAGAAGAAGAAAGACCAAAATGTGCATGCTTTAGTTTTTCCTAGAAGGAGGAACAAATTACTCATGGGAGGTAGAGTTTGGGAGGGACCAGAGAGGAAGAAAGGAGGAGAAAGGAGAAAAGGGGGGCAGGGTTAGTTATGGGAGGAGACAGGGATGATATACAGAGGGTCAGGAATTTGAACAGAAGTGTGTAGTAATGGGGGATGGGGAACTGGGGTAGCCAACAGAAAGTCCCAGATGCCAGGAAAGCAAGAGGCCCTTAGGACCCAATAAGGATGGGATTAGCTGAAATGCACAACAAAGGGAAGGGAGAATTTGTAGAGACCATATCCAGTGGTTAGGCAAGGCCCCTATTTGGGGGAGGAGGACACCCACTCATCTCCAAAATTTTAACCCAGAATGGCTCCTTTCTAAAGGAAATACAGGGACAAAGCATGGAGCAGACTGAAGGAAAGATCATCCAGAGACTGCCTCACCTGGGGATCCATCCCATATATAGACACCAAACCCAGACACTATTACAGATGCCAAGAAGTACTTGCTGACAGGAGCCTTATATAGCTGTCTCCTGAGAGGCTCTGCCACAGCCTGACCAACACAGAGTCAGATACTCACAGCCAACCATTGAACTGAGCACGAAGACCCCAATGGAGGAGTTAGAGAAAGGACTGAAGGAGCTGAAGGGGTTTACAACCCCATACGAAGAACAACAGTATCAACCAACCAGATCCCCCAGAGCTCCCAGGGACTAATCCACCAACCAAAGAGTACACATGGAGGGACCCATGGCTCCAGCTGCATATGTAGCAGAGGATGGCATTGTCTGGCCTCAGTGGGAGGAGAGGCCCTTGATCCTATGAAAGTTCAATTACCCAGTGTAGGTTAATGCCAGGGCAGTGAAGTGGGAGCGGGTGAGTAGGTGGAGGAGCACCCTCATAGAAGCAAGGGAGGGGGATAAGCTAGGGGGTTCTGGAAGGGAAACTGAGAAAGTAGATAACATTTGAAATATATATACATAAAATATCCAATAAAAATTAAAATAACATGACTCATTTTGAAGTAAAAAAAAAAAAAAAAAGAATTATCTTAGATCCCAAGTGTCTCGGATCATATTATGGTCTGGAACAGAACCTGTTAGGAAGAATTGCATGGATTTGCTCAGTGCTGGTTTCAGCCAGTTCCTCTGCTAAGCAAATCATAAGGTATCAGCCATCTTGATATCACAAGAACTCAACATAATCAATTAACCTAGTCTCACAGAGACTGAACCATAAATTAGGTATATATATATATATATATATATATATATATATATATATATATATACACATATACATATATACATACAAACAAACACATATACATATATATTTATATTTCACACACACACACAAAGTATGAAGTGATTGTGTACCTTGGTCTTATTGTGGGACTCCTAGTAGTTGGAACAGAAGGGGAAATGTGTGTCTCTGACTCTTTCGCTTGCTTTGGGGACCAGTTTTCTCCTGCTGGGTTACCTTATCTTAATATGAGAGGAGGTACCTGTTATTGTGTCTTGATGTGCCATGTTTGGTTGATATTTCTGGGAAGATTGCCCTTTTTTGAAAGGAAACTGAGGAGTGAATTGGTGTGCTGGGAGTAAGGGGAGATAGCTGGAGAATTGGGAGGAGAGGAGTGGGGAACTATGGTCAAGATGTAATATAGGAGAGAAGAATAAATAAAAATGTTTTTAAAAAGTTTGTCCTGAAAGTAGTTCTTTTTTTGTAGCTGTTTTAATTGACAGGTAAGTGTACAACAGACTGAAGAAAATCATACTACAGAATTCTGGTTGATATCTGGTGAGATGGTAGATCATGGGGGAAGTTGAAGTTTTTATTTATTTATTTATTAGAATAAGTCATTTTATTGTTCTCTCCAAGTTGTACATTTTATATTTCTTTCTGCCTCACTTGCTCTTTTTTACTGTAGACCTGCATAAGAAAAACAGTAGTGACCAAACACAGACTCAGTATTGTAGTGTCTTCTGAGAATGTAGTATAAAATATCTAAATCAGAAAACTGAAAAGGAAGAGATAAATGAGTAGAGCTGAAGTGCTTTCAGTCACAACTGGGTTTAATGAAGTTCCTGATCAGAAGATTGTCTATTACTACCTGAAGATTGCTGAGCACACTGCCAGCTCTCGCTGCTCTGAGAGCAGTCCAAGACCTGGCAAGATGGTGGTCAAGCAGAGCTTATTAGACCTGAAAAAAGATACATATTTTTTCATATGTGCTGATCTTATTATGTCCTCTGTCAAGTCCCCCAGGGAATTCATGTACTCATTAAAAATTATCATAGATTATTATCTTATAATTAGCAAGATTTCCATGGTCCACTGAATATTGAAGATTTTTTTTTGGTGGGGGGTTGGGGTGGGTGGGAAAAGTTGTCCTTCTACAGATTCAAACAACAACAAAGCTTTCTAACAGAATTCCCATTTCCATTTACTGTGATAGCTACTCAGAATATTTCCTACTAATATGCAGCATATGTATTATAGTTTGAATAAAAAATATTTTCTTCGGCTCACATATTTGAACACTTAGTCCTCAGTTGGTGGCTCTGTTTGGTGTAGGTTGTAGAACCTTTAGAAGGTAGGGTCTTGCTTGAGGAAGTGAATTATTGGTGGCAGGCTTATAGTGACTCCAGTTCCATTGTACTCTGCCTTCACATTTGTAGTTGAAGATTTGATTCCTTCATTCTCCAGATGCCTGCTACCATTTCCCCCTGTCACTATTAATTTTTCTCTAGAGTTATAAGCCAAAATATTTTTCTTTTTTAAGTCACTTTTGGTCATGATATCTCCTTACAGTTACTTACCTAAGTAACGAATAGAGCACTTGGTATCAGGGAGTAGACTGGGGCTGTGAACAACCAGACCATGTTATATTATAGAGGGATATGTAAGGCTCTGGAACTTTGGATGAGAAAAGTAATTGAATCTTGTAAGCAGAGCTTAGTGGGCCATTCTACTACAAGCCTACAAGGATATAATGTGGAGAGTATTCCAAAGTATAGAGATGTGCCTCATACATAGGTTTGAGTAGGGAATAAAGCCACTATTACCAATGTGGTTAGAAGCCACCAGTGTGATATATTCACATAGAATTTGTTTTCTGCCCATTAATTTACAGACTAAATTTAAAAGTTTTTTTAAAAAAGGTAATAACCACCCAACCTCCACTCCAGCTAAAATTTCAACTTGTGAAAGGGGGAAGTCTAGGGGATTGCTTGATTTCAGAAAGCAATTGTGTCACCATACAAAAGCTATAGCTTATGTGGTCAAAGGAGTAAAAAAATCTACCCCAAGTTGGCAGAAAACTTGGCAATGTCATTTATGTGGCACTAGCTTTGGAAACATGAAAATGCAGAAGTGAGTGGACATTTGAATCTCATTCTGAAATTTCAGAGAGCTGCTGAGGCTGGCCAGACAAAATGTGGCAGGGGAGACTGTACTCGAAAACGAAAGTCCTGAAGGCAGGAGGTTCTGAGAAGCCATGAAATTTCAAAGTGAAGCATAGATTGAAATTGAGGATGTTGGAGATGCTGCAGATACAATATGTCTGCCAAGAATAGAAACATACAGGGATACAGGGAGTAAAACCAGAAGGCATGGGGGAGGGAGGGAGGGAGGGAGGGAGGGAGAGAGAGAGAGAGAGAGAGAGAGAGAGAGAGAGAGAGAGAGAGAGAGAGAGAGAGAGAGAGAGATTATGAGCAGCAAAGTTAGAGATGTGGAGCTAAGCTCTCTGACATCAGAATTGGAGCTACAGGGTTTGGAATTTGTCCTGCTGGGTTTCAGTCTTGCTTTGGTCCAATATTTTCTTACTGTGACTCCAATCCTGTCTTTTGGAATCACAGTGAATATTCTGAGCCACTGTATGTTGGGAATATGTAATTATTTGACTTTATAGGATATTGAATTAAGAGATTGCCTCAAATCTCAGAAGATACTGTGAACTTTTAAACAATGTTGAAATTGTTAAGGATTACAGGAGCTTTGAAAAGTCGGACTAAATTCCTTTTGTATTATGATGTAGCAATGAGGCGAGGGTGGAGCCAGGGAGTAGAATGCAGTGGTTTGAGTGAGAAATGTCCACTACAGGTTCAGGTATTGGATCACTTTGTCCCCACTTAATGGGGCTTTCAGGAGGTACAAACTTGCTGGAGGAAGTAAGTCATTGTGGTTAGGCTTTTAGGGTTTATAGCCTCTTCTTACTTCCAGTTTGGTCTCTTCATCATTTGTAGGTGAAGATGTAATCTCTCAACTCCTGGTTCTAGCTGCCTGTCGCCATGCCTTCTCTGCCTTTGTGTTCTCTTCTTTTGGAATAGTAATCCAGAATAAGCATTTTTGCATAAGATATTTTTGGTCAATGGTGTTTAATCAGAGCAACAGAAAAGTACTGATGGAGAATCTCAGAGAATTCTTGTTTTCAGTTACTTTGATGGCTATTCATGATATTTCCTACTAAAATCTTCATTGTGCTTTTCAAATTTGCTTTTTTTCCATGACATTTTTATTGATTCTCTAGGACTTTAACATCATGCACCCTGATCACACTCACTTCTTAGTCCTTCCATGTCGACGTCAACTCCCTTCTGACCTCCTACCCCTCAAAAAGGTAAAATAAAAGATAAAACCAAGAATTTTAAAAAGTTCAAATTCTGTTGTCTATATATTCACTGGAGCATGGTCAAACTCTCAGTGGCTTGCCCTTTAAATAGAACTGAGTCCTTCCCCCACTGAACCTCTATCAAAAGGCATCAATGGTGGAAACCGGCCCTTCAGCATCCCTATCAAACTTTTGAAGAACTCTCTTCGGTGGTCTAGGCTGTTCCTTTTGAGATTTGGGGTGGAGGTTGGGGGAGGGGCAGTAGGGGTTGTCACAGAAGCTTTCCATGTCCCTCCCTCTCAACTGTGCATCTGCAGACATTCCATATCACACAAAAGTAGTTCCGTTGCTCTTCACAGTCTGGAGCATCCATGACGGTCATCCACATGCTTTTTGGTGACAACACAGACCACATAAAGAACTCCCAGCTACAGTAGGACTATGGATTGAGATAAAACCTTCAGAAGCAGCTCAGTGACAGCACAGCTCCTGCATCATCACCTCAGATGGCTGCATGACCCATGGACACCAACATGACCTCAGGCTACAGCACAGGTCATGGATTTTCATATGGCGTTTGGTGGTAATATGGCCATGGACATCAACACAGACCCCAACTGTGGTTGGACCATGGACCCTGTGTGGCCTTTAGTGGCAGCACGAACCTGGACATCACCATGGTCACAGGTGACAGTGAATGTCACTCATATCAATATGGTTCCTGGCAGCATCAATGCCTATGGGCATCCACATGGCTTTATGCTGCAGCATAGACTCTAGACATCCACGTGGACTTTGGTAGCTTGGACCACAGACATCAGCACAGCCCTGCTGAGATTACTCACAGTGGCATACACTATGAATGTACCCTTGCTTTTATTTATTTATAGATTTTTTTCTTTTTTCTTTTCTTTTCTTTATTTAAATTTATTTATATTTCAACTGTTGTCCCCTTACCTGGAAAGTGTTCACCCTCCTCATGAAAACCCCCTATCCCATCCTCCCTGCTTCTATGAGGGTGTGTCCACCCACCCACTTCTCCCCTCCCTGTCCTCGATTTCCCTACACTGGGCATCTACCGATCTACCGAGCCTTCATAGGACCAAGGACCTTTCCTCTCATTAATGCCTGATAAGGCTGTCCTCTGCTTTTTTTTTTTTTTTTTTTTAATGTGTGCCTCCAGAATGTGTTTTTGAAATTCAACAAGGTGGCTTGAACAACAAGTTGAAATCTGGACCTGCTGTTTTCCAGCTGCATGACACTGGACATATTATTTCAGCATAGGCAGTCTGGGCTTCCATCTTTAGAATGTAGATGATACTGACCTGTTGATAGGACTGATTGGACCAATGTAGGTAGAGTGTAAAGGCCAGGCTCTGCTGCACATACAGAACTTGGAGCCCATTCCTTCCCTTTTTCCTTTTGGGAGCCTGCTGTTGTGTGAAGCAGAGTGCAGCTATAACTGCTGCAAAGACAGTAGAAAGCCTTCCCCCACAGAGCAAAACCACAGTGTGGTTCCTATTAACAGATTTTCAACATTTCTAGTTGCCAAGTAAGTGGTTCACAACATGATATTTAAATAATTAAAATAGAATTGAATTGTTTAGTGTGGTCCATCTGGATGCCAAATTGCACCTGCCAAAATGAATTATTTGGATTTTAATATAATTGATGCTTTACTATTCTCTCAAAATCTGATTTGTCAACAAACATTACTGCTTCTTTGCTACTTTGGTTTGTTAATTTAAAAAAGATTTATATTATTTTGAGTTATGTATATATGTGTGTGTGTGTGTGTATGTGTGTGGGTGCTGTGCTTGTCAGGGCAGGGGATCACGGAGGCAGAAGAAGAATTTGGATCCTAGGGAACAAGAGTTACAGGTAGTTGTGGGCTTCCTAATATAGATGCTGACAACTGAACTTCAGTCTTCTCAAAGAGCATCAAGTGCCCTTAGTTGCTAAGATCCCCATCCTGCCCTGCAACTTTGTTGTCTTGGGGTGCTGCTCAAAAACCTTGCTTTATTTCTTTAACTTACTTGTGATGGTACCAACTGACTACCCAGATGTTCATTTCTTGGTTCTCAGATGTGTGGTTATCAGGTCTTTTAGGAGTTAATTACTGAATGACTGGCTGTGAAGTTGCTTATAAAAAAATCATCAAACCTGTAAGCACTTTGGGCTAATAATAGCTGTTTTATTTTTTTACCTTTTTTAAAGAATTATTTTATTTATTTATTTATTTATTTTATTACACTCCATATTTTATCCCCCCATCCACATCCTACACCTCCTCCCAACCCCCCCTGTCTTCACATGGATGCCCCCCTCCCCACTCCACCTGACCTTTAAACTCCTTGGGGCGTCCAGTCTCTTAAGGGTTAGGTGCATCATCTCTGAATGAACACAGACCCGGCAGTCCTCTCCTCTGTGTGTTGGGGGCCTCATATCAGCTAGTGTATGCTGCTTGTTTGGTGTTCCAGTGTTTGAGAGATCTCAGGGGTGAGGATTAATTGAGACAGCTGGTCCTCCTACAGGATTGCCCTTCTCAGCTTTTTTCAGCCTTCACTAACTCAACAACAGGGGTCAGCTGCTTCTGTCCATTGGTTGGGTGCAAATATCTACATCTGACTTATTCAACTGGTTGTTGGGTCTTTCGGAGGGCACTCAGGATAGGTTCCTTTTTGTGAGCCCTCCATAGCCTTAGTGTCAGGTCTTGGGACCTCCCCTTGAGCTCGATCCCATTTTGGGCCTGTCACTGGACCTTCTTTTCCTCAGTCTCCTCTCCATTTCCATCCCTGCAGTTCTTTCAGACAGGAACAATTATGGATCAGAGTTGTGACTGGAATGACTGTTTTATTTTTAAACATATGCACACCCCCCCTACACACACACACACACACACACACACACACACACACACACACACACACACATAGATACAAACACATGCTCACAGAGGTCACAACTCAGATTTTCTCATTTCATTGTCTTATTCACTTTGACTGGTTATAAAATTTCCGAGAGAGCAAGAGAGCCTCTAAGGATGGATTCACTGGGTGTTGGAAGATTTCCCCTTTCTAAACCATTTCTTGATTTACTGAGACAGAATGGTAGCAGTTTGAATGTCCTGGTCATGTGAGCAAAAATATCCGTCCAGTGTCAAGTCCAATAAACTCTCATGGAACACGTCTGAGAGCATCTTACAAGAACTGGTGAAGTCGTCATGATTGGTAGTGGGATAAGTTAAGGAGATCTGGATGATTCTCCTAATTCTGACTTTGAGTATTCCTTCCTAAAACCCACTTACATCTCCTTTACCAGGAAGGTTTGGCAGCAGACAAGCAGCATGCCAAATAATGCCACGTTCATCTCCCAGTGGTTTCTGGCTAGGTACTTTAGGCTGTGCATAAGGTTGACTTTAGAGATGCTTTTGGAAGCCAAGGAAGAAGGCAAGACTATGAAATTATTCTGTGGATACTGATTATTATATCACATGCAGAAAGGATTCTTACTTTCATGACATTTCTTAATAAGTTAATTATCAGGTTGGTGCATGACTGAACATTATTAAAAAGACTTGTTTGTTTCAAATCCTCAAAAGCCTTTCCAGGAAACTACCCAGTCTGCCAACTTTGAAATCTTTCTCCCTGGCTACTCTAGCCTTTGCTTGAATTATTCTTTCTTGTCACCATGGTTCTGTTGTTAGGATGAGGAGTCTCTTAGCCTTAGACTCTAACAGAATTGCATAGATTTTGCCAAGTCTGCTTGGCCAGAATTAGCTATAAGTCAGGCATCCATTTACCCCTATTTGTGTGCCATAGGATATTTCCTGAATTTTTTTTTAACAAATGTCTGTCTTCCCATTAACTTCAAATTTCTTTCTCTTATTTTGAGAATTCCATACATGCATACAATGAAATATGATGATAATCTACTCTTATATCCATCTCAACACCCCTACCCATCCAAGAAGTCTTCATCTAAATTTCATGTCTATTTTTGATAACCCACTAAGTCCAGTTAGTGCTGTCCATATGTGCACAGTGTGGAACCATCCACTGAAACATGGGAAACTTACCAGTGGCCACATACTTAAAAAAGAATGATTCTTCTTCCCCTAGAAACTCTCCACTGCCAATAGCTCCCCAGTAGGTGGGAATCATTCATTCCATCCATTGTGACTTCTTAATTTTAAGAGTCAAGTGTCAGTATGAAAAACTGTATTTATCATCATGTGCTTAGAAAATGGCTGCACATAGACAGGCAGTTAGCAGTGATAGAACAACGAGCACATCCAAACAGACAGAAGAGGATAAATGTTGGTACTGTGTTTCTTTTGTAAAGATTAAAATAGAAAGGGTGTTTTTACCCAAGGGTAGAGAAGTTCTTCCTCCCAGAAAAAAGTGATGATATTCGTGCATCCCTGAAACTTTCAGTTACTGACCATATATGCACTCACTTCTACATGCCTCCTGAGGTCAAAAGACCTCCCTCTTTCACTCTCTCTTCCTCCTTCCCTTTCTCTCTGTTTTGTACATATATTTCCTGAAGCCGTCCAGGCTTTTGGGAACCTTGCTATTAAGATGATTTGATTTTGCAGACTTTCATGTTACAGCCTTGGCCTTTCACTGTACTGTGCTTCATTGTTTTGCTGTAACAGTTCGTTGTTAAACATTTGGACTACTTACAACATGACACTAGTCTGTGGGGAATGCTCTGATTAGGTGCCTTGTACATCATCTTTTTTGCCTCTGCAATTACATTTGGGGCAGAATTTCTTGGGATTGCGAGAAGGGCAAGTGAATTCTTTAATATGGAAATATATGCCAACTCACGTTTCTGTGAGAACGTACCAGTTTTCACTTCCATTTGCAATATATACACAGGAACGGCCATTTCTTCATTCTGCCTCCCTACATGGCCTGTTACCAAGTGTGCTGTCCTCTTACAATCTACTCACTGTCTACAACATGCAAATGGTTGCTTATACATATTTTTAATGATACTTAGTATATTTTAACATATTCAGAGTAAGTTTTATTTTATTTTCTTTGAGCTACCTTTTCATGACCTTTGTCAGTACACGGCATTTTATCTATGTGGTTTGTTCTTAAAAGTTTAGGTAGCATTACAAGTTTTTTTTTCCTGATTTTCAAGTCATTGATTTCTGTTTTTATCTATATAAAGGTCCTCTGAATGTCAAAGTGAAGAAATTCAATGAAGCGCGGGTAAACGGCGGGAGTAACTATGACTCTCTTAAGGTAGCCAAATGCCTCCTCATCTAATTAGTGAATGGATGAACGAGATTTCCACTGTCCCTACCTACTATCCAGTGAAACCACAGCCAAGGGAATGGGCTTGGCAGAATCAGCAGGGGCGGGGGAGAAGACCCTTTTGAGCTTGACTCTAGTCTTATTTAGTTTCTTTTGGCCTACTCTCAAAGGGTTGATTTCAACTTAGGGATTACCAGGAACTTCATGACGTTGAAATGGCTATTTAGATTTAAGTTCATCATAAATTTGACATTAAAAGCTGCCATCCATGGATTTCTTCACATTCTCAGCTTTTTCTCATTTCTTTGGCACAATATTGTTGTATGTATCTCTTTGGGCTGGTAACAGACATAACAAGAAAAAGACTCATATTTTATGATCTCAAAGTGGTCAGTCCATCACATGCCTTCATAAATTATACTTGACATTTAAAATTTAGTGTATGCTCTGCCAGTGCAAAATAATATCAAGATATAAAAACAGATCTGGGTCGCAGTTAATAATTGCAATATTTATCATTTCGTCACTAGCTCCATAGAAGAAACTCAGTGTATGTTTGTGAGTGTGTGTGTGTGTGTGTGTGTGTGTGTGTGTGTGTGTAAATTGTATACCTATGTGTGAGGAACTAACTGTAAACCCTGGATCTGAGAAAAGGCAAAAATGGCTGGCATGTTAATTTGACCCAAAACAGTGACTTTTATAGTCCCCGATATCAAAACTCTCTGACTTCACATTTTCACATGGTTTTTCACATTAAATAGCCAAATTCTCACACTCAATTCCTTACCCATATCCTTGTTATCAAGATTACTACTCTGTTTCATGATACTTGGGCTCCATCGTGTCTGTAGCTTTTCAACCCTAGGATAAGTCAAAAAGTGTTCAGGCAAGCAGGGACCATGTGATTATTAGGGAAGATAGGGGCTTGGTACCTTGTTCCTGCAGATTACCTGTGATTTCTTATCATAGTGTAAATGGACCATAATGATTTATTTCTTACACAGCTGATGTAAAAGATGTGTCATGGGTGCTCTCATATTGGGAAAGCTGTTTCTTGCTCCTCTCATTACTGAAATTCACCAAGTATGGAACAGCTACTGGATCACTGGCTGAGATATGTTGTCCTTCCAAACTCATATCAGGCAGATTTGTGCTTTATGCTTGCTGAACCATGCCTTGCAAATCCCACTGAGCCCAGGACTTAGAGGCATGTTGTCTGTTAGTGGAGGCTTTGTTCTTTTCCTTTCCTTTCTTTTCTTTTCTTTTCTTTTCTTTTCTTTTCTTTTCTTTTCTTTTCTTTCCTTTCCTTTCCTTTCCTTTCCTTTCCTTTCCTTTCCTTTCCTTTCCTTTCCTTTCCCCTTTCCTTTCCTTTCCCCTTTCCTTTCCTTTCCTTTCCTTTCCTTTCCTTTCCTTTCCTTTCCTTTCCTTTCCTTTCCTTCCTTTCTTTCTCTTTTTCTTTCTTTCTTTCTTTCTTTCTTTCTTTCTTTCTTTCTTTCTTTCTCTCTCTCTTTCTTTCTTTCCTTTTCTATTATATTTTATTATTTAAATAACTTTCAAATTTAAATATATTTTGATCTTATTCTTCGCCTCCCCATGCCCGTTAAGATCTTCTCCCCATCTCTACCTACCCAACTTTAAATTCTTTCTCAAAAATACCCAACAACAACCCTAATCCCTAAACCCAAGAAAACAAAATAAAACAATACCCCAAAAGAGACAAAAGAAAGAAAGAAACAAAAAAACTATCCAGATAAAAGCACACACAGAAAAACTATGGGGTCTATTTAGTTTGGTCAACTATCCTGAGTATAATGATTGTTCTGAAGTGGTTGATATGTTCAGTGTCACTCCATTGGAGAAAATTGATTTTCCCACTAGGTATAAATAACAGTTCTTTAATTAATTAACCAATTATTAAATCAACCCATTCATTCATTTTTTAAAAATAATATAACAAAATAAAAATATAATAAAACAGAAACTATCACTTCAAAATTGGAAAAGGCAAACCAACAGAAGGGAAGGAGCCCAAGAGAAGGTACAGGAATCAGAGACCCACTTGTCCACATACTCAGGAATCCCATGAAAACACTACACTGGAATCCATAATACAAATGCACAGAAGCTGTCACAGACCCATGCAAGCATTGTGCATGCATCTTCAGAGCTCAGACGAGCTTTGATGATGATGATTTAGAGGACCTGTTTTCTTGGTCCTCAGTCCCCTCTAGCTCTTACAATATTATGCCCTCTGGGGTTCCCTGAGCTCAGACAGGAGGAATTTGTTGGATACATTCCATTTAAGACTTCACTTTCTGCATGATGTCTGGATGTCCATCTATATATTTGCTCCCATAGATCTAGTAAATATTAAATAACTATTAAAATAACTTACTTGATCTTGATTTAACTTTTATAAGTGGTATCTATTGAGAAATTATCCTTTTTTTTTTTCCTTTGGATTCTCCAATTTGGTGGACCTCAGGTATGTCCTTATAATTTTTTAGATTTTCATGGTTTTTGTTGTTATAGCCCTCTTTTTTGTTTCTGATTTTGATAATTAGGTTATTATCTCTCTGTCTTTTAGGGAGTTTGGATAAGAGCTTGTCTATCTTGTTGATTTTCTCAAAGAACCAAGTTTTTGTTTTATTGATTCTTTGTATCATTCTATTTGTTTCTATTTTATTGATTTCAACCCTCCCCTCAGTTTTTTTTTTTTTTTTTTTTTTTTTTTTTGGCATTCTACCACTCTTGGGTGTGCTTATTTCTTTTTGTTTTAGAGCTTTCAGATATGATGTTATGTTGGGAGCCGCCCTCACATTTGCCATTATAAGATGGCGCTGACAGCTGTGTTCTAAGTGGTAAACATAATCTGCACACGTGCAGGGGCAGTTTTCCCGCCATGTGTTCTGCCTTTCTCGTGATGACAACTGGGCCGATGGGCTGCAGCCAATCAGGGAGTAATACGTCCTAGGCGGAGGATAATTCTCCTTAAAAGGGACAGGGTTTTGCCATTCTCTCTCTTGCTTTCTTGTTCTTGTTCTTTTTCTTGCTTTCTTGCTCTCTTGCTTTCTTGCTCTCTTGCACTATTGCTCTCTTGCGCTCTGGCTCCTAAAGATGTAAGCAATAGAGCTCTTGCTCTTGCTCTTGCTCTTGCTCTTGCTTGCTCTCTTGCTCTGGCTCTTGCTCTATGGCTCCTGAAGATGTAAGAATAAAGCTTTTGCCACAGAAGATTCCGGTTTGTTGCGTCTTTCCTGGCCGGTTGCGAGAACGCGTGTAAGAATGTTAAGTTGGTAGTATGTGACCTCTTAAATCTTTTATGTAGGCACTTAGTGCTAGGATCTTTTTTAGCACCATCTTCATTGTGACCCTTGGTATGATCTGTATTCATTTGTATTGAATTATAGAAAGTCCTAAATTTCTATCCTTAATTCTGCTGGTCTTGCTCCATTTTTCATTCAATAGGGATTTGTTCAATTTCCACCAATATGTAAGCTTTCTGTTGTTTATCTTGTTGTTGATGTATAACTTCCAATTCTTTTCAGTCTGCTAGAATAGAGGGGTTATTTCAATTTTCTATTATCTGTTGAGATTTGCTTTATATCTGGGTATGTAGTAAACTTTGGAGAAAGTTCTGTGAGGTGCAGAGAAGAATGTATACTCTTTTGTGTTTGGGTGAAATGTTCTGTATGTGTTAGGGCCATTAGGTTTATAACATCTGATAATTCCAGTATTTCCCTGTTTAGTTTTTATTTCGATGACTTGTCTATTGTTGAAAGTAGGGTATTGGAGTCTCCAATTATCAGTGTGTTCATGCCAACATATGATTTAAGCTATATTAATGTTTCTTTGAAACATTTGGGTACCTTTGTGTTTGAGGTATAAATGTTAAGTAAGAATTGGGACTTCCTTTGGTGGATTTTTCCTTTGGTGCGGATTTCATTTCCTTCTCTCTTTTGATTAGTTTCAGTTTGAAGTCTATTTTGTTGGATATTAAAATGGCTACACTAGCTTGATTCTTAGGTTAATTTGTTTGGAATATGTTTTTCCAACCCTTTACTCTGATGTTGAGGTGTGTTTCTTGGATGCAGCAGAAGGTTGTACTCTGTTTTCAAACCTATTTTCTTTCTGTATTTTTTTTTATTGGAGAATTAAGACCATTGATATTGAGAGAAATATTACGAGTGATTGTTATTTTTTGTTATTTTGTTGATGGTGGTAGTGGTGTGTGTGTGCATGTGAGCATGTATGTGTGTCTTTTGTATTTAACTTTTGCAGTGTACATTTTTTTATTTATGTGCTTTCATAGGTTTAGTTAGCTTCCCTAAGTTGGAGTTTTCCTCCTATCACCTTCTGTGTGGCTAGGTTTCTTTATAGATATTGCTTAAATTTGCTTTTATCATGGGGTGTCTTATTTTCTTCAGCTATGGTGAATGAAAGTTTTGCTAGTATAGTAGTCTGGTTTGAAATTTATGGTCTCTTAGGCTACTGCAAAGCTGAGGATGAGACGGGGAGATTAGATCTGAGGGATCAGAGACAGAAGCCGTCTGCTTCAGTCTACCTGGTTTTCTGTGGGGCTGGCCTGTGTGTTAGTTCGAGGGGTATCTGCTGGAGTTGGGAGCTGTCTTCTTGTTCTGCTAAGCTGGTGTGTTCCAGTGAATAGTGAACCTAAGGATTTTAATTCTCAAACACTCCTTTCCTTCTGTCATCCTAGGTCAGTTCACCATGATATCATTTTCTGGTCTCTTAATGTTTACCGTAAACATTCAATTTAATTTTTATTTAATATGCACAACAACAGGCTTCATTAGAAATGTTTCCTATGCTGTAGTTCTCTTCCTATAACCATTCCTTTCCTCTCCCTTTTCATCTGCCCCCTTCCTCTCTTGAAATGCTCCTTCTTGGAGAAGGAGGTAGGGGGAAGGGATGTGTGATCAGGGACTTGGAAAGTGTGCTATGATCAGGATGTAAAGTGAAAAAATAAATTAATTAATGAAAAAAGAGAAATACCTCCTTATTCACTTAGGTCACATATTTACTTTACCACAGATTCTGTGTGAGAGAAAACACGTGCTACTTGTCTCCCCCTCCTTTTCTTCTTTTGTTATTTACTACAAAGTTACAAAACCACTTCGATATCTAGTGCTGTTTCCATTAGAAAAAAATAATAATTTCATTTCTGTGTAATCACATCAGTCTCTGCTGCACTCAGCCTTTATTTCTCCCTTTGTATTATGTGGAATGAGAAGAAATTGCTATCTTGTAGATTAGTTTATCAGTAGTTTTATGACCAATATTACATGGGCACTCAAAGAATAATTCCATAACTGAAAGTTAATTCTGTTCCTGAGATATGTCTTGGTGTTTATTATACGATTTATTATTTCCTTTAATATAACCATCATGAATTACTTCTTTGACTTACATTTTTTTGATCAATTCTACTGTGTTCAGGAACAAAATTATTGAATTTATGCTCTTCTTTGTATTCTTTGCAACTACTATAATGTTAGTATGACCAACAAAGAGGTCACCCAGGCCTTCCTTGATCTTGTAAACTGAGAGTCCACATTCTCCTCAGACTTTAGAACCTTCTCTCTCTGTTTCATCAATACTGTGTCAAGGAATACAGCCAAGTATGTGTTTTTTCTTTCCTACTTCCACTTCTCTTGTATTTGTACTTTGGTAAAATGCAATCAGGACAACACCCACCACCAATAGCACTCCTAGCTTTACCTCCCAAGGACACTATATAGTTTGGCTTGGTGACTACGATGTACACCTGCCTCTCAGTGTGGCTCTTGTTATAGATCACAATTTCTTCTACAATTTGGCTTTGGATTGTGCACTAACCTGCCAAACGAGGCCTACCTTTCTGTTTCTTAAATGCTTTATTTTTTTAATATCATTTAAAAGAGGAGTAGAAGAATCAAACATCTTTATTTTGCCAAAATAATTCCCCCTCTCTCCCCACTTTCTTAAATTTATGGACTAGGGATGAAATCCAGGATCCATGTGAAGCTCACTGAGTGCCATTCCTGGTCCTGTAGCATTTTTGAAAATTGCTTAGTGTCTTACAGAAGCTTTGTAATTTTCAGAGGTCCCATTTGTCAATGCTTGATCTTAGAGCATAAGCTATTGGTATTCTGTTCAGGAAAAATTTCCCTGTGTCCATGTGCTTGAGGCTTTCCCCACTTTCTTTTCTATTAGTATCAGTTTATCTGTTTTTATGTGGAGATCCTTGATCCACTTGGACTTGAACTTTGTACAAGGAGATAAGAATGGATCAATTTGCATTCTTCTGCATGTTAACTATTAGTTGAACCAGTACCATTCATTGAAAATGCTGTCCTTTTGCCACTGGATGGTTTTAGCTCCTTTGTCAACGATCAAGACACTATCAATAGGACAAAATGACAACCAACAAGTTGGGAAAAGATCTTTACCAACCCTATAGAGGCCCAGTATCCAACATATACAAAGAACTCAAGAAGTAAGACTCCAGAGAACCAAATAATCCTATTAAAAATGGGGTACAGAGCTAATCAAAGAATTCTCAACTGAGGAATACCAAGTGGCTGAGAAGCACCTAAAGAAGTGTTCAACATCCTTAGTCATCAGGGAAATGTAAATCAAAACAACCCTGAGATTCCACCTCACACCAGTCAGAATGGCTAAGATCAAAAACTCAGGTGACAGCAGATGCTGGCAAGGATGTGGAGAAAGAGAAACACTCTTCCACTGTTGATGAGATTGCCAGCTGGTACAACTACTCTGGAAATCAGTTTGGCAGTTTCTCACAAAACTTGACATAGTACTACCTGAGGTCCCAGCAACACCACTCTGGGCATATACTGAGAAAATATTCCACGATGTAATAAGGACACATGCTCCACTATGTTCATAGCAGCCTTATTTATAATAGCCAGAAGCTGGAAACAACCAGGATGTCTTTCAACAGAGGAATGGATACAGAAAATGTGGCACATTTACACAATGAAATACTACTCAGCTATTTAAAATATTGAATTCATGAAATTTTTAGGCAAATAGATGTAACTAGAAAATATCATCCTGAGTGAGGTAACCCAATCACAAAAGAACACAACACATGGTATACACTCACTGATAAGTGGATATTAGTCCAGAAGCTTGGAATACCCAAGATACAATTCACAGAACAAATGAATCTCAAGAAGAAAGACCAAAGTATGGATACATTGGTTCTTCTTAGAAGGCGCAACAAAATACCCATGGGAAGAGATACAGAGAAAAAGTGTAGAGCAGAGACTGAAGAAAAGACCACACAGAGACTGCCGCACCTGGGGATCCATCCCATATACAGTCACCAAACCCAGAAATCCACTATTGTGGATGCCAACAAGTCCTTGCTGACAGGAGCCTGATATAGCTGTCTCCTGAGAGGCTCTGCCAGTGCATGACAAATACAGAGATGGATGCTCTCAGCCAGCAATTGGACTGATGACAAGATCCCTAATGGAGGAGCTAGAGAAAGGACCCAAGGAGCCGAAGGTGCTTGCAGCCCCATAGGAGGAACAAAAATATGAACCAACCAGTACCTCCAGATCTCCCAGGGACTAAACCACCAACCAAAGAATACACATGGAGGGACCCATGGCTCCAGCTGCATATGTAGCAGAGGATGGCCTTGTTAGACATCAATGGGAGGACAGGCCCTTGGTTCTGATAAGGCTTTATGCCCTAGTGTAGGGGGAATGCCAGGACAGGGGAGCAAGAGTGGGTGGGTTGGTGAGCAGGAGGAGGACAGATGGGATAGGGGGCTTTCAGAGGGGAAACCAGGAAAGAGGATAACATTTGAAATGTAAATAAAGAAAATATCTAATAAAAAAGAAAATTGTTTATTGAACTTAAAATAGTGGTTTGAGGGTAACTGAGAGTCATTTTAAACTACTTCAAAGAAGTAAACATTTAAAAATAGAAGAATTCAGTCTAGAAGGCCAAATGACTTTTAACATAAATTCGACCTGGAATTAAATTTAAGATTAGCTATCACACTTTATTTACAGTGTAGGAAATTCTCAAATATTTTTCTTTCAGAGTAATCTCATTTGGTGAAGTTAAGCAGTATAATTATATTTATGTTCAAGTTAAAGGCTTTCAAAAGAATTAAATTTCTTAGTACTCTGTCATGGTGTGCTACCTAGGAGACTTTTGGTTTGAGAGTCCATTTTTAGGAAATACATTTACACAACACTTTTAAAATTGGAGCTGTGAGAAATGTTTTAAAATGTCTACATAACATATTGTATAGGTGAGCACTTGACCACAGGGAGCTTTGCTTGTACATTCAGTGAGTACTAAGCCACAGTGTGTTCTAGACTTTGCATACTCCTAGATTCTGCACTATCTGTATCAGTTTCATGATTTTTTAAATATCTATGTTATTTTACTGGATCAATTGTTCCATTATGATAAATTAATTTAAAGAAATGTACAGTTCCTCTGGTGGAAAATGGCAAGAGTATGATGCTCTTAGAAGTGTTTAGAAATGCAGTGTTATGGCTCCACTCTTATGTGGACCTGATGAACCAGACTCTGAAAAAGAGGTCTAGGGATCTGAGTTTTAATGACTCTTCATATAATTTTTACACACATTCAAGTTGAGAGCCATAGTATTGCTGTCAACTGAAAGCATAACTTGCTATTGATGAAAACATATCACAAAGAATGAAAAGGAATCACACATGATTTTAAATTTTATCTAGAAACAGTTGTCTACCGAGGTTTTCAATTTGGACTCTGTATTCTCATCATTAAGAAATTACAAAGGTGGCTGGAGAGATGGCTCAGTGGTTAAGAGCACTGACTGCTCTTCCAGAAGTCCTGAGTTTAATTCCCAGCAACCATATGGTAGCTCACAAACATCTGTAATGAGATATGATGCCCTCTTCTGGTGTGCATGAAGACAGTGACAGTATATTCACACATATAAAATAAATAAAGAAGTCTTTTTTAAAAAAAGAAACTACAAATATGTATAAAGACTAGAGACTGCTTCTTCTGACATATTCAGACCATTAGAGAAAATAATTTCTTTTCATGTGCTAAATCATGTAACATAGTTTGTTTTGAGTAAACTTTGGTACAAACTCCAAGAACATAGTGAACTTTGACTTCTGGTACTCTGCTCTTTCTTCTTACTCTACTGTCCAAGATCCACTCTGATTTAGAATTTGACTTGCATACTCATGTTCTTTGTCCAATGAAGTCATTCCATCTCTACCTACTTTTGTTAATCTGACCCAGCTTTACATTGTCTGGTAGTATCCAGACCTTCTATTACAAGCTAGAAACTGAATAGGATTTGGCCCTCACCCCCACCCCACCACATGTCTTTTAATTGGGGGGCAAATTTGTCAGAAAATTGATTTAGCACTAGAGAGTGAAACAACATTGTGCTAAGGCTAGTTCAGATCTAATAGTTAATATTGATCGTGTGCTTGACAGAATGTAAAATCACCAAGGAGACAAGTCTCTGAACATGCTTGTAAAGGATTATCTAGAAAGGGATAACAGGGGGAGAGCTTGTGAGGGATTACCTAGATTTGGTTAATTGAGGTGAGAAATCCCATCCTGAATGTGGGGCATCGCCATTCTATGGATTTGGCCCAGCCTTGAATAAAAAAGACAAAGCTTACTGTAACAGGAGCATTTGATCTTTCTGCTTCTTGACTGTGGATGCAGCATGATCAGGAGCCTCACATACCTGCTAGCATGCATCCCTCAGAATCTTGGACTTCCCCTCTCACTGTCATCCAAAAGAAACTCTTCTTTCCACCAGTTACTTTTGTCATATTTGCAGAATTTACTTGACCTCTCTCCTGGTATTAGTTTTGTTACATGCAAGGTTTGATAATAGAACCAGTTTTAGAGGCATTGTTGAAGAAGAGACAACAATTGTGGAAGTTAATGATGATGACTACAATAAACTGGTTACATGGTATGATTATTACTCTGGGGCAGCCATGCTCAGCAACAGTTTTAGTAAGGTCACCACCTTGCATCACTGCTGAGGGTGTCTTAGTAGGCAAAGGTTCAGTTAGGTGATTTCTGTTTTTCTTTCTTTTTTTTTTTAATTTACTTTACATCTTAATTGCCCCCTTCTTCTCCCAGTCCCCACACTGAAAATCCCCTCTCCTATCTTCTCACTCCTTTACCTATAAGAAGGGGGAGTTCCCCCTGAGTACCAACTTCCCCTGGCACCTCAAGTGACTGTAGTACTAAGAATATCCTCTTCCATGGAGGCCAAATAAAGCAGATGGGTTAGGGAGTAAGATCCACAGACAGGCAACAGAGTCAGAGTAAACTTCTGATCCAGTTGTTGGGGGATCCACATGAAGACAAAGCTGCACATCTGTTACATATGTATGGGGAGTGGGGCACCTAGATCCAGCCCTTGTATGTTCTTTGGTTGGTGGTTCAGTCTCTGGAAACCTTCAAGGGTACAGGTTAGTTGACTCTGATAGTCTTCTTGTGGAGTCCCTGCCACCACTGGGTTCCTCTACCCTTATTCTAATTCTTCTGAAAGATTTCCATAGCTTGGTCTAATGTTTGGTTGTGGGTCTCTGCATTTGTTTAGGTCAGCTGCAGAGTGGAGCCTCTCAGTAGAGAGTTATTCTGGGCTCCTGTCTGTGAATCCAGGCTAACACATACAAACATAGCCTGAGGCTGCATGGTAGTTGAAGGCTCTGCTCATTTCCCCCAAATTGCAGATGGTCGCTACTGCATTCATTTACATCTGTCTCACACAGGGGACCTGTGGATCATTTGATAATGAATTCTGTTGTTGAAAGTACCTAGAAATACCAAAATGTTCTACTAATCTACCAAGTCTGAGGAATATTGAGAAGATAAGTCCCATATAGGCTAATAATGTACAACTTATTTACTAAATGGTAGGGTTTATAGTATGCTTAAGTAGATCTGTATGTTTCTTTCACTGACTTGGAAATTACTCTAAGCCTTAGAGGGATAGTTGAGTGAATATCTGAGACATGGATGCTGGAGCAGAGTGCAGGAACTCAGAATCCTGACTCATTATTGAGTTACTAAAGGCAGTTATTTCATTCTCTGTGCGTCAGTGTCAGTCTTTACACCTCTGAACTAGGGATGATAGATTAGTGGGTTTGACAGACCATGACCATCTATAAGGCAATTAGACTAGTCATTGGCAAACACTGTGTACTACCTCACTGTTAGATCATATTATTTGACTCACTGAATTATCCGGCCATGAGAGCACAGAATGCCAGGGTTAGTCACTAAAGTATTGTTTGAATTTAATAATTATGTTAGATTGTGTGATCAAAGTATACTATACGGGAATAGAATAGGAAAAATCTGAATAAAAGATATACTTGAATATCTAAATAAAAACATTTATACAAAGACACAGACTTTTTAAAAAAAATATTTTTACAACCTGATAGCAGCCTCCTCTCCCAGCTTATGGAAAATTATTTAAAATTTTTGTTTATATGTCTATATTTGTGTACAACATGTGTATGCTGGTGCTTTTAGAAGCCAGAAGAGTGTCTGATATTCTGGACCTGGAGGTACAAGCAGTTGTGAACCACCTGATATGCATGCCACGAACTGAAGTACTATCTTCTGGAAGAATAGCACATGCTCTTAACCCCTGAACCATCTCTCTAGCATCACAGAGAAAGGTTTTTATCTTAGTAAAATTTCACTGAGTGCAACACTTTATACCCAGGAATTATGGGATGATTTGCTTTGATAGAATGGGAAGTAGAAGCCTGGGGGGACTAAGGAACAGACACTAGGGAAAAGTATAGTAGGCAGCATGGAAAGAAGGGGCTGGAGTGACGAGATGTCCACCAACGTCTCAAAAGGTCGCAGAGTTCTTGGCAGTCCGTCTCCATTTAAATCTTGAAATGACCATGGGAAGTAGGAAAGATGAAGAAAAGAAAGACAGGGACAGGGATTGACATGTAAGCAAACCTCATCCTTTTCACCTTTACTATACAGATGTCTGGATGTCTGTGTACTTTGTGCTCTTCTAAGAATGGTTACTGATAAACCATGTATTTAGACAGGAAAGTAAAAAGATGCCTTAGCTTTGCACTGCTTGCTTCATCAAATTAAATTTTGTATATGTGTGTGTCTGAAGTCAGGAGTGGGGAGAGAGATATCCCTTTAGAAATTATTGCATAAAACATATGAAACTGAAGAAGAACGAAGACCAAAGTGTGGACACTTTGCTCATTCTTAGAATTGGAAACAATCACCCATGGAAGGAGTTACAGAGACAAAGTTTGGAGCTGAGACAAAGGATGGTCCATCTAGAGACTGCCATATCCAGGGATCCATCCCATAAATAGCCTCCAAACGATGACACCATTGCATCCACTAGCAAGCCTTTGTTGCAAGGACGGTGATATAGCTGTCCCTTGTGAGACTAGGCCGGGGCCTAGCAAACACAGAAATGGATGCTCACAGACAACTATTGGATGGATCACAGGGCCCCCAATGGAGGAGCTAGAGAATGTACCCAAGGAGCTAAAGAGATCTGCAACCCTATCGGTGGAACAACATTATGAACTAACCAGTACCCCAGAGCTCTTGACTCTAGCTGCATATGTATCAAAAGATGACCTAGTCGGCCATCACTGGAAAGAGAGGCCCATTGGTCAGGCAAACTTTATATGCTCCAGTACAGGGGAACACCAGGGCCAAAAAATGGGAATGAGTGGGTAGGGGAGTGGTGGGGGAGGGGTGGGGGACTTTTGGGATAGCATTGGAAATGTAATTGAAGAAAATACTTAATTAAAAAAAAGAAAAAAAAAGAAATTATTGCATAAATGCACATCCCATAAGAATTAAGGACTCATATTCTCCAGTTTTGTGGGTTGATTAACAAGCTCATGCCCATCTGAAACCTATGATGATTCACAATGTCCTGTCAATAATTCTAGGTGTTTATAACATAGTTAAGCAGGAAAGCCTTTAGGGACAATTGAACTTGAGCAAAGTTGTGCTACTGTGCTTCACTCTACCTTGGTCTTTCCCATGAGAGGCCACTAAAGGGTTCTGATACGATATGGTGTAGCTTTGGGGTACTTAAGACATTCTCTGTACCTTAGAAGTCTGTGTGACCTCAGGGAGAGTTTCCTGGAACAAGAAGAGAATAGCTGAATTTGTTGTTGGCACTTCAGAAGTATCTTGATAGATTATCATTTCAGCTTTAATTCAATGGTAGAGACATTGTCAAGCATGCCTAAGTCTCTAGGTTTGACTGGTCATTATAAGCCTGTTTTTCTGCCTCTCCCAACCTCTCCCTTCCTATGGCTTCTTTTGGCATAAGATGATAGAAATACCCACAAGGCTTTGCATGTTTTGGAAACACACTGTACCCTGAATAAGTCATACAGAGAAAATGTTGACAGACTTTGTGTCAGGCCCATAAATTTAAAACCTTAAAAAAAATTGTGGGCTTGGGTCAAAAGAAACCATTTCCAAGAAAACAGTTGGATTGCATGCAAAGGATTTTTGACATAGAACATACTCTTCTTTTAGACTATTAGTGGGAACGAGCTGGTCTCCAGCAATGCATAAATCTGTCCATGTGTAATTTTGTAGCAGTTCCTAATTGGAGAAAAAGAGGGTGAGAATGGACTGGAGCCATGGAAGCTGAGTATGGTAGGCCAGGCAAAGCTAGGAAGGAGAAGCCTATTGCTCACACCCACTCTTCAAGAAAACCTCTACAATGCTGAGTGAGCATAAATCATACTTTTCCTGGAGCTCATGAGAATAAGATCACAAATAAGGAACCAACACACCCGAATGTTTCCTGCGGTGACTGGATAGTGAGGGAAGAGCAGGAAGCCTGTTTCTAGGTTGAGAGTAGCAAGTGAGGAAGCATTTATTGAATATGGTTAAAAAGCTGAGCAGCCCAGTTAATTTTTATGAAAACTCCTCCTTTATCCTGGCTGACTATGCTCTCTTAAATTCTGGTGGACAATAAATTGCAAGTAGTCTTGGATGGTAGAATTCACAGATTTCTGGAAGACTGATTTCCAGGGAGGGGCCCTGAATATTCTCCAGACTTTTCCCTATAAAACTGTCTTATTCTGGACTGGAATGCTAAATGCCACCTTTGGAAAGCCACTTTTGTAAATTTTTACTCCATTATGTTGCAATTTTAACATCCCATACATTTGGCACTTAAGGCATTTTAAAATGGTCCTTGGTTTATTTTTGTCTCAATTTTAGGGCTTTCTGCCAGCCTCCAACGTCTGCTGTGTAGCTGACCCAAAATAGTCTCAAAGGCTCAGATTCAACTTGATATCTAGATTTTCTCCAGAGCTCTGTAAATGCTCATAGCCTTGAAGAGTTTCCCCAAAGGGCTGTTAGATGCACAGGACACATCGTGCCTTTGTTTCTTGAGAGAAGAAGAACAGGTCTCTTATAGGTGACTACAAATCGAAGATGCCTCTGCCGTGTGATGCTTTTCATATGCAACAAAAAGTTCTAGATGTACAGAAACATGGTTGACATTTGGTGGGTTCTATATATCACCTGCTCAGCTATGCTGCCAAGAGTCCCTCTAAATCCCCATCAACTGTTTCCTTTCCACTGCTACTAGCTAATGGTAGCTATCACCCTCTGATCATTTATGTCAACATCTTTACTATCAAAATCTTATAAAATTTCTTATTAAAAGTTTGCAACTGAGGCTCTTTTCATACAAGAGAGGTTATAGTTTACAGCCATGATGGGATTTTTGGAGTAGTTTTCAAGACTCCGAGTGCCTATGAGTGTGAGAATTTCAACTTTTAGGAAATATTAATTACAATGGCAGGTGCCCAGTGTGAAGTGGGTCAAGGTGCAAGTGCAATTTAATGCACATAGCAAGGAACATGGATGTGAACGAGGCAGTTAGAGGGAAGAAACTGGCAGGAGGAACAGATCATGACATTTGACAAGGAGGACCATGAAAATCAGAAAGTTTGAGGAGAGACTTGTGCAGCTCGAGTACATTGAAATATTAGTGGCAAGTTGCTCAGCACTGATGGTGGGAAAATCTCTTGAAAGTGCGATCAGCTTTGTGTAACAGGAAAATCTTTCTTGCCTTGTGGCAAATTTTGTAGCAAGGACAAAATGGACTTTGTTAATGACTGCATAATATTTCTAGAGAAAAGTCTGCAGAGGAAACCCTTCTACTTTGTGGTCCATCATGCACACACATCAGAAGAGTCTTAATACAGTACTTGCCCTTGGCTTATGTGGCATTTGTTGTTTTACTTTCTGTTATCTTGCTGTTGTGGTTTGAATGAGAATAGTCCTCATAGGCTCATATATTTGAATGCTTGATTCCCAGTTGGTGAAGTGTTTAGGAAGGATTAAGGGGTAGACCCTTGTTGAAGGGAGGGTGTGTGTCACTGGGGGTGGGCTTTGTGGATTCAAAAGCTATCACCACTCCAGTTTCTCTCTATTTTCCCCCTCCTTCCCTCTCTTCCTCCCTCCCTTTCTCCCTTCCTTCCTCTTTTCCCTGGCTCTCTGTCTGTCTTGGTCTGTCTCTCTGTCTCTGTCTATCTCTCTGTCTCTCTCTGTCTCTGTCTGTCCCTGTCTCTGTCTCTCTCTCAGCTACTGTCCCACTGACATGAATGTCTGCCTGGTACCATGCATCCCTCCATAATGGTCACGGATTAATCCCATGAAACTGCAAGTAAATCTCTAAATACTTCTATAAGCTCCCTGGTCATGGTGTCTTTCCACAGGAATAGAAACTAGCCCAGTGTACTTCATTAAAAAGTGCCATTTTATATTTTCTGAATTTATTTTCATCTATGAATAGTTTGAACATTAATATATACTACTCTATTACATCTGGATAGTTGAAAAATCACTCAAGATGGAAAATAACAGATTCAAATGTAGGAGATAAGAGTGATGGTCAAAAAAAGAGAGTGTAATTTAACAAGGGTGGCTTAGGTTTCTGGCTTTGGTAGAGGAGAAATAATTTTGTAAGAAGATCACTCATTGTGGGTAAAGATTCATCTTTGGACATTTTAAGAATATGACATATGGAGACATTATGGAGACAGAAACCATTTATAGGAAGAGGCTGACTTGGACATGCCTACCTCAAGGATTCATGAACTTACCCACCATCTTTGACAAAGCACTGTATACGGACTTAGGTGAGTAAATACCAGTGTGCCCACCCCTAAATAACTGTTTTCCAGTATGTACATGGCATCCTGATTGAGGCCCCTAACTTGGACACATGCCAGGAGGCCACAGGAGACCTGCTATATGAGCTGAGTCAATTTGGCTACCAAGTGTCTGCTAAGAAGATCCAATTTGTCAATTTGAAGTCACCTATCTGGGGTAAATACTCAAGTGGGGGGGCAATGCATGCTATCAGATGCCACTTCCTGCACTCCTAGCCATCCCTGAATATACTGTTGAAGACAAATGAGATCAGGCAAAATGCCAAGGCTTTTACAGAAGAAATGGATGGTTGCTAAACTCTGAAGGTTGCACCATTCTAACAAGTTTGATAAGCAACTCATTCATCAGATACATTAAGCTTCACACCTGGGTAGCCAAAACCTGAAGGAATTGCTGGGAGGGGTAAGGTACAAAATATGTGACTTAGGACACTTGGTTATTCAGGTAATTTCTCACTGTCCCACCTGCCAGGCTGTGAACCCATGAGGAACATATAGATATAAATATTTGCTAGTTTTCATATATACCCTTTAAGGATGGATAGAAGCAAACCATACAAAGAAGAAGACTGCCAACATAGTGGCAAAGAAGATTCTAGAAGACATCCTAGCCAGGTATAGTTTGCCTACTCTGCTTGGTTCTGACAATGGACCAGCATTCATCTCTTAGGTAACTCAATCTCTGTGTGGTGGTGAGCTGTGTACAGACAGCCTGGTCGCTGGTCGAGCACAGGCCGTGAACCTCAGTAGGTGGTGATTTCAGTCTATGAGGAACTGTTCAGCCATGGCCCCTGGACCCCGGGCTCCTGTTCCAGCTATAGCCTCGGACAGTCCCCACACAGAGAGGTATGTGGCCATCAGTCATGGAGGCAATACCCAAAGCTCCTGGTATTCTGTCTGGATTCCACTCCCACAGTTACCTGGCAATAGCCAGGTAGGCCAGGCCCACTATAAAAGGGGCTGTTTGCCCCATCCTCTCATTCTCTTGCTCTTACTCTCTTGCCTCTTTCTCTTGCCCTCTTGCTCCTCCTCTCTCCACCTTCACTTCTACCCTCTCTCCACGTGCCCATGGCTGGCTTCTATATAATTCTCTACTCTTCTTCCTCTCTCTGCCTTTCTACAATAAACGCCTTAAAACCATGGATTGCATCTTCTCATTAGGATCTGCTGTGCTGGAGCAATGGAGCAGAACCTTCCATCAAAGAGCCCTGCATGAGTCTAACCTTCCACTGGA
The DNA here is from genome assembly GCF_000001635.26 of Mus musculus. Classification (NCBI taxonomy): domain Eukaryota; kingdom Metazoa; phylum Chordata; class Mammalia; order Rodentia; family Muridae; genus Mus; species Mus musculus. Next base: position 72,010,597 of record NC_000070.6, on the reverse strand, counting down.
GGCCTCCCTGTGTTCTGCTAAACCAAACTAGCAGCTGAGCAAGCCAAGGACTGTCCTCCCCTCAGGACCCAGCCAGGGCCCTCCTCTTGCCCTTTACCCTTCAGCCACAGGCTAGGGCCAGCTGCCACTGTGTTCTCAGCTATTCTGCAAGGTGCCCAAGAGTACCTGCCAGTCTCAGCCTCTGTCTGGGCCGGGACTCCCAAGCCTGCTTCTGGCAGTTCCACGGGGACCTCAGTCTGCAGCACCCCACCCCCAGTGCGGGATTCTGTGGCTTCTCACAGCCTGATGCCTGTCCGGTGGCAGCCATGGGGTACTTCATAAGTGACCCTAGTCCTGTGGCGGGTCAGATGCAGGACTCCACTTTTAACCTACAAACCTCTAGCATAGGTTCTGGGGACAAATTGGAAATTACATTGTACATATAGACCTCAGAATTCAGCACAAGTAGAGAGGATGAATTGGACAATGAAGGAGGCCTTGGCCAAATTAACCAAATTGGTGGTGACTGGGTGTCCCTCCTGTCTTAACACCTTATATAGGGCTAGGAACACACCCTATACTTTAGGACTCACCTCCTTTGAGATCTTACATGGGAGGATCTCTCCCATGCTGCCTAACATCCAGTCTGATATCTTTTTTTTTTTTGTAAAACTAATAAAATTTATTTTAAAATATATAACTCAGTATTGACTTTTTTCTTTTTCTTGTTTTGTTTTTGTTTTATTTTGTTTATCTATTTATTTATTTGAGACAGGATTTCTCTGTATAGCCCTGGCTGTCCTGGAACTCACTCTGTAGACCATGCTGGCCTTAAACTGAGAAATCTGCCTGCCTCTGCCTCCCAAGTGCTGGAATTAAAGGCATGTGTCACCACTGCCCAGCTTGACATTTTTTAAGTAATCAAAATAATTTGTAATAGTTAAATGCATCTTAAATATACATGAAATCTTCTGAAGCTAAAAGTAATATGTACTCAACCTGTTTTTAAAATCTATTTGGAATATTAAACAGGATAGAAGTAGAAAAAAATTCTCTTATGAAGTCCTCTATGAAAGGAAATTGTGACAAGTTCTTGATTAGACAGAAACCATTCTATCTCCACGGGAGAATATGCAGCATAACTGTGGCTTCATAGATTGAACTGGGTAGTGTTCCTTCTGTTTCTACTTTCTGGAATAGTTTGAGGCGTATTGGTATTAGGTCTTCTTTGAAGGTCTGATAGAACGCTGCCCTAAACCTGTCTGTTCCTGGGATTTTTTTTGGTTGAGAGACTTTTAATGACTGCTTCTTGTTCTTTAGGGGTTATAGGACTGTGTAGATGGTTTATCTGATCCTGATTTAACTTTGGTACCTGATATCTTTCTAGAAAATTGTTCATTTCATCCAGATTTCCAGGTTTGTTGAGTATAGGCTTTTGTAGTAGGATCTGATGAGTTTTTTAATTTCCTCAGTTTCTGTTGTTATATCTCCCTTTTCATTTCTGATTTTGTTAATTTGGATACTGTCTTTGTGCCCTCTGGTTAATCTGGCTAAGGGTTTTTCTATTTTGTTGATTTTCTTAAAGAACCAGCTCCTGGTGAAATGCAACCATGAGGTTGGCAGTTGTATTTAGTAACTGGAGTGTGGGACCACCATGTTGTAAGCTGGCCCACGGCCTATATGAACAGGGTACAGCCTGTTTTGAGGCCGGGGGGGGGGGGTTTGCACCACCAGTTACAGGGAACTAGTGGCTCGATTGCCATAGCAGAGAGGTTACTAGTGGCTCAAGGGACAAGCGAACCAGATGCTGTGGGGGCTAGCTGTGGAGAGTTGGCGGGCCTGGCAAGAGTGCAGAAGCATGGTCTAGCACTGTGAAGAGTTGGTATGTTCATTTTTTATTATTTCCTGCGACAGTCCATAATTTCTGTTAGTTTCACTGTGTCTCTGTTAGTTTCTGTTTCCATGATCTGTCCATTGATAAGAGTGGACAGGGTGTTGAAGTCTCTGACTATTATTGTGTGAGGTACATGTATGCTTTGAGCTTTAGTAAAGTTTTTTTACGAATGTGGGTACATTTGCATTTGGAGCATAGATATTCAGAATTGAGAATTCTTCTTGGTAGATTTTTCCTTTAATGAGTATGAAGTCTCCTTCCTTATCCTTTTTGACAACTTGGCTGAACGTTGATTTTATTCCCTATTAGAATGGCTACTCCAGCTTATTTCTTGGTTCTATTTGCTTGGAAATTTTTTTTCCAGCCCTTTACTCTGAGGTAGTTTCTGTCCTTGACACTGAGGTGTGTTTCCTGTATGCAGCAAAATTCTGGGTCTTGTTTATGTATCCAGTCTGTTATTCTATGTCTTTTTATTGGGGAATTGAATATGTTGATGCTTAAAGATATTAAGGAATAGTGATTGTTGCTTCCTGTTATTTTTGATGTTCTTTTTATGATTGTATGGCTATCTTCTTTTGGGTTTGTTGAAAGAAGTTTATTTTCTTGCTTTTTCTAGGGTGTAGTTTCCCTCCTTGTGTTGGTATTTTTTTTTTATCTATTATCCTTTGTAGGGCTGGATTTGTGGAAAAATATTGTGTAAATTTGTTTTTGTCATGGAATATCTTTGTTTCTCCATCTATGGTAACTGAGAGTATTGCTGGGTATAGTAGCCTGGGCTGCCATTTGTGTTCTCTGAGGGTCTGTATGAGACCTTCCCAGGATCTTCTGGCTTTCATAGTCTCTGAAGAGAAGTCTGGGATAATTCTGATAGGTCTGCCTTTATGTGTTACTTGACCTTACTGATTCTAATATTCTTTCTTTGTTTTGTGCATTTGGTGTTTTGACTATTATGTGACATGAGGAATTTCTTTTCTGGTTCAATCTATTTGAAGTTCTGTAGGCTTCGTGTATATTTATGGACATCTCTTTATGTTAGGCAAGTTTTCTGCTATAATTTTATTGAAGATATTTAATAGCCCTTTATGTTGGGAATCTTCACTCTCTTTTATACCTATTATCCTTAGGTTTGGCCTTCTCATGGTGTCCTGGATTTTCTGGATATTTTGGGTTAGGAGCTCTTTGCATTTTCTTTGACAGTTGTGTCAATGTTTTTTATGGTATCATCTGCCCCAGAGAGTCTCTCGTCTATCTCTTGTATTCTGTTCATGATGCTTGTGTCTTGGTCTCCTGATCTTTTTCCTAGGCTTCTATCTCTAGGGTTGTCTCCTTTTATGATTTATTTATTGTTTTTATTTCCATTTTTAGATCCTGGATTTTTTTTTCACTTCTTTCACCTGTTTTGTATTGTTTTTCTGTAATTCTTTAAGGGAATTTTGTGTTACCTCTTTAAGGGTTTCTAGCTTTTTAACCTGTGTTTTCCTGTATTTCTTCAAGACAGTTATTTTATCCTTCTTAAAGTCCTCTATCATCATCATGAGATGTGATCCTAAATCAGAGTCTTGCTTTTCTGGTTTGTTGGGGGGTATTCAGGGCTCACTGTGGTGGGAGAACTGGATTCTGATGATGCCAATTAGCTTTGGTTTCTGTTGCTTATGTTCTTGCCCTTGACCCTTGTCATCTGGCTATCTCTGGTGTTAGCTGGTCTTGCTCTCTCTGACTGTGGCTTGTTCCTCCTACAAGCCTGTGTGTCAGTACTCCTGGGAGACCAGTTCTCTCCTGGAAGAATTTGGTTATGGAGAGCTGTGGCTCAGTGTCAGCTCCAGGGTGTAGATGGAAAACAGAAGGATCCTGTCCTCTGCCGTTCCTTGGTTCCTGTGTTCTGATGACTCTGGGCAGGTCCCTATTGGGCCAGGAATTTGAACAGAAGTGGTGGTCTTAATTGTGATCACAGACAAGCTCTCTCCAGATGGTATTTGGGTATGGAGCTCTGTGACACAGGATTAGCTCCAGGCGCTGTGGTACAGTGCTCCAGGCACTGATGAAAACAGGAAGACAGTCTGATATCTTACCTGAATATAATTTTATAAAATCCATGGAATCTCTTCTTAGGGTCCAGAAGCAACTCTGGCCTACCTACTGCCAGGTTTGTGAGTCTGTTCTCTCTCATAATCCCCATTGCTTTGAACTAGGTGACAAAGTCAGGATTAAGAGACATAACCACAAGACTCTGGAATTTCACTGGAAAGCACCTCACACCATGTTCCTGACCATGTCTATGGCTGTTAAGGTAGACGGGATCAGGATATGGATAGACCACTCCTAAGCCTGCCAAGAGAGAGACAACCCAGAAGTTGAGGTCTTGTCTGAGTAGTCTTTCTGACAAATTTTTACAAGAGCAGTGGAAGATCACTCCACACCCTGATGGTTCACTGAAACTGTGGCCTCATTTGCTCTTTTGCTGCTCACACTTTGCTGCACCAGCCACTAGCCTCCCCCAAGCCCCATCAAAGGTGATCTCATCACCATGACCTTGTTAGGGGATACACAGACACTTGGGGCTGTTTCCTGCATAAGATAGAATACTCAGCTTTCTAGGAGAGAGACTTGTGGACTTTGTTTTGAGCCCCTTTACTATCTGGGCACTCCCAGATGCTGATGCAACAATATTGTCATCAAGTTCACACTGGCTGGCAAGAAGGTAGATTGGACTGCTGAGAAGATTCAAGAACTAAAACTTTACATCTCTGGTTATGATCTAGGACTTCCATTTACTGTCCAACTACTCCAACTTATTTTCTAGAGAATTATGGTCCCCTTAGGCCATACCAAGGCCCTGCCAACTGCCACTAACCTCTACCTCAGTTTACCATTGCTACCTCATCAGGACTTACCACTGTTTTGCTTCAGGAAGATCCCACTTCATTGAACCAACTGCTTCTACTTTCCAGGCTTTTAACTCCTCCTGCCTAGACTTAACACAGAGCTGCTGGTCATAAAACAGGGACTCTGCATGAGAAATAAAGTACCCTCAGCCTATTCCCACCTCTGTAAAAGCACTGTAACCACTAGTGTTGTAGGATATATGCTGCCCCAAGAGAACACTTGGGGAGGGGAGGGGGCTTGTACATTGGGGCTTACTCCATGCATTTATGGTCTAGCTGTAAATATGACTGAGGAATGTTGTGTTCTAGTACAGCCTGTATCCAGAGTGACTTATTCCTCTGGGGAGGATGTCTTAAACAAGCTAGCATCTCCAAACAAGTGAGTAAAAAGGTGGCCATTTCTACTGTGTCACTAGGTTCTTTTCTTGGCATAGGGCTGGCAAGACCTGTTAGTATAGCGGCCTCAGCTCTAATACTCCAAGATAAAAATTACAAGGCCATTCAGATGGCTATAGATACAGAGATGAAAAAAGTCCATCATGGCCTTTCAATATTCCCTATCCTCCATAGCAGACATAGTATTACAGAACAGAAGAGGCCTAGGCTTGCTGTTCCTCCAGCAGGGAGAACTCTATTCAGCCTTATGTGAGTAATGTTGTTTCTATGTTGACCACTAAAGGGTGGTCAAAGAATATGTGGCCTTGGTCAAAATGAGACTACAAGACAGAAGAATAGAAAGAGAACAGTCCTCCCGGTGAAATGAGTCCCTCTTCAACTGGTTTCCTTGGCTGACCATCCTTGTCTCTGCCCTGATCAGTCCTCTTATTCTACTTATGTTAGTCTTGAATTGTGGTCCCTGCATAATCAATGCTTTAGTTAAGTTTGTTAAGCAACATATTTTCATTGTTCAATTGAAGATTCTCAACAGTACCAGTCCATAGAAACATTTCAAGGATTTGAGATGGCCCATTACTGAAGGGAAGGATTTGAAGACTGAGACAGCCTGACTCCTTGGCAGGCTTCCAATTGGCAGTTCAGGAGACTAGGCCTAAATCTCTGTTTCCAAGAACTAAGCAAGTCTATGCAAGTCAGTTACTGGAAAAACCCCAGGCCTCAGGCAGCCAATCGGTAGCTTCCCCACCACCTGGCCTGAGGCAATGGGTCAGCAACAGTTTCTAGGCTTCCCCAGCAACAGTTTCCAACTCCCTCCCCCCAGCAATGGTTCTGGAATGTCTCTAGTTATAGAGACAATCAATTAAGATAAAGATCATCTACCCCTCCTTGGATTCCCACAATGTGCTTTAAATTGGGCCTGCAAGTTCACTTGGGGGGGTCTCCATTTTGGTAAATAATAGACCCCAGTATTTGGGATTTCTGCAGAATAAAGCACTCATATATATGGTGTTTTTATAGCTATGTGTCACTGATAGCTCTAGAGATGTTTTGATGAGTTCATGAGAATAGAAATCGGATTTCATTAGCTAGAAGTGCAAAGAGATTTCTCTTGGGAGATCATCCTCAGAAGAGAGGGAAGAGAGGGAACCTTCAGAAGAGAGGGAAACTGAAAGACCTCCATGGGGATATCCTCACCTAAGTCACGAGATAACGCTCACCCAAAAAAATCACGAGAGACCGTCTTGATACAAACACATGAGGCAGTTTAATGATGGAGCTCTGGGCTGACACAAATCTCACGCAGGAGACAGGGGTGTCGACCATGAGGCTCAAAAGCTAGGGGTTTATATAGGAAAAGAGTGGGGGTAGGGGAAGAATTGGCATGGCTTCACACAAGTGGACAGTTTAAACATCAGCAAACTGTACGTGCAGATGGAGGTAACAGCAGAGCACCTGGTTAACATTTAACCCATGTCAGAAGGGCAGGAGATAGGGAAGTGCTGGGCCAGTCCAGACATTCTTGTATGTTTTCCCTATCTTTATGGCTAGTTGGTTCCTGGGATGACTTTACAGCCTTTGTTCTTTGCTCTATACCCAAAAAGCCCTCCTAACTAGCAAGCCGCATGAGTCATGGACCTTGAATTTTAATTTTCTTTCAAAACCAAATGTTGTGCTTGGGAAAGGCAGTCTTGGATGGAGTTTTGTAGTAATAAGACAGGGCCCAGCATTCTGAAACTGTTCAGGGTAGAGTAGGGTGCATGTTCCTTGCTCCTCTATCTTCTCTTCAGGCTCAGTTTCTCAGGTTACTTCTGGTAGAGCCACTGTGCCAAAAGTATGAGTGAGTGTACTTGAGGAGATGAAATGTTTGAAATGACAGATGGATTAAAACTCAGTGAGCCTGGTTTAGTATGTCCACTAACATTGCTAAATCCAGAAAGGAAGACTGTTGAGCACCTCTGTGAGCTCTTTCACATGCCATACATTCTTGCATTCAGAAAACAGAAACGTAGATTTTAAAGAATTATTTGCTGTGGCTATACCAGAGCTGGGATTATAGCTGGAGCTCTCATTTTAAAGGTTCTTTTTTTTTTTCTTCTCTACTCCTCAGGTATGGTTGTGTCATTGTAAAAGAAACGTGCTCTCCCTTGTTCCTTGTAGGTACATAGAAAGGGGCTTAATGCAGAGGCCATTTCCAATGGTCAGACTTCATTAAAAACTTGTTTTAAGTACTGCCCCTCTCTAAGATTTGTTACTCATCCACACAGTAGTATATGGTTCTAAGACAATGGCAACCTATGGCACAATAAAGAACGAGTATAGGTTTCTTCAAATCATGACAATAAAGGGCTAAAAAAGTTGGAAGAAAACAACAGGAAACAACAGAACAGGGACACCATGGGTAAATAGTGGCTGCAAGTTCTGTGTCACCATTCCAGCAAGAGATGTGATTGTTCTATGTCTCTCCATCTCTCTCTTTCTTATCCTAGTTAGCTTTAACTGTCAACACAACACAGCTTCCAGTCATCTGAAATGAGAGCCTCACTTGAGGAATTTTCTAAATCAGATTTCCCTTGGGAATGTTTATGGGTGATTATCTTTTATAGTAATTATTGTAGGAGGGTTTAGCCCACTGTGGCAATTGGTCATGAAGTATATCAGAAAGCTAACTTAGTATTAGCCAGTCTGCCAGACAGCAAAGAACATTCTCTATTGCTGCTGACACTCTTTGTGAAATGAATTCTTTGGTAATAATGTATAGAATAGCAAACAGGCCTGCCTTCAAACTCTTGTCTAGAATTTCTTCCTTAACTTTAGGCTGTAACACGGAATAAAAAGCATCTTCTTGTATTCTCTGTGTGATATTTATTTCAGACATATTCACTGAGGTATTTAAATTAAAAGTTGTAAAATTAAATTGGCATGAATTATGAAGACATTCTAAATATATACTTGTATACTTTACTTTGGCTATCATATTATGAAACAATGTACCCACCATCCTCTCATGGCCCACCCCAGGGTAACTTGGATACCTCCACATTCCTAGGAATATAATGCTGGGATAAAGAAAAGCCTGGCATGAAAAAGAAAACTTTTCTTCTGGAAAGAGAAATCTCACAGTGCTGCTAATTTTTCAGACTAGATTACAGGAGATTGAGCCCAGATAATGAAAGCTAGGGTTACATCTTGACTGGGAATGGCCTATACTTTAAACCTAAACTTCATGTCAAGATACAAAAATGGACTTGCAGGTTGGGGAAGCTATCCATTGGATCTCTGTGATATATTTTCCAATATACTAAATTAAATCTGTATTATATTTTCTGCTTTTCCTTTTTTTAATGAAATATTTTGAGGTAGTTGGACTTGAAGAAGCTTGAGATAACTATTTAGAAGTGTTACTTGTTTTCTGAGGCAGGGGAAAAGAAAAGAAAGAGAAAGAGAGGCAGAGATACACAGAGAGACAGAGCAGAGGGAGAGAGACAGAGAATGAGCAGAGAGACAGAGCAGAGGGAGAGAGACAGAGAACGAGAAGACAGAGAAGAGAGACAGAAACAAAGACAGAGACATACAGACACAGAGAGGTTCATACAGACAGAAAGAGCAACATTCAGAGAGAGAGAGAGAGAGAGAGAGAGAGAGAGAGAGAGAGAGAGCAATACATGCAGAGATAACAACACACACACATACATAAACACACACACAAACATGGAGAGAGAGAGAGAGAGAGAGAGAGAGCTCATAGTCTCATAGTCATCTTGGATTCATTCCAGCCCTGTTGTCATGCTGGCTGGAGAAGAACCAAACCAAGCCAAAGCAAACCAAATCTAATCAAATCAAACTAAACAAATGTACAAAGAAATATCTATCAGCCAAAATATAGTTTCTAAACATATGACCAGATTTCAGCTATCTAGACATTCCCAGGCCTCTGCAGACACTGTGGAACAGAGACAATATGTCCCTGTTGTGCATGGACCTCATTCTCTACCCACAAATCCGTGCCTGTGGTAAAGTGGTTGCTATTTCAAACCACCAAGTTTTGAGGTGGTTTGTTATGCAGCAATAAGCAACTTCAACAGTATTTCATCAAGCAATTTTGCTTGATGACAGAGCAATGAGCAGAGTCTGGTTTCCAACCCACATCTGTCTGATTACAAAGCTGTCTGCTTTCTGCTGTTCTGTGTGGTTTCTTCTTTTGGGACTTTTAGACCAGGGCGTAGTTTTTCTCAAGGTCTACTACTAAAATTCACTTTAAATTCTGCACACATACAAAAAGAAGCAGCAATGCTTCTTTAATATAGCAGCCAAAGGTAAGCCAGGCAGGCATGGTTCAAAGTGATCCTGTCTAGAACTGTTGTTAATTCATTTTCCTAGAGCTTCAGATTAAATTTGATAGAATAGACAGAAGAAAATTCAGAGCAGTGCTAGACAGACACTTGCCTGCCACTCTCACCTTCAGAATTTAAAGTATGGCCATATTTCCTGTATGCTTTAACTGTTTTGTAATATTTAAAATAGAGCATGAAAGTAATTCTGCAAGGTAAAGGGTGCACAAGAAAGTTTGTACAGAAATCTGTGTTATTCCTAATTACAAATTGCCATGAGATAAAAGCCACACAATCATTTTCTATTCTGGGGTACTGACAGGAACTCAGTTAATACAATGGATGGTGGTGCTTCTTTCTATAGAAGAAATTCTATATTTCTGTGGTAGAAAATGTATCATGTGATGATAGTTCCATGAATAGCTGTGTTTATCAAATACCAGAGCAAATACTCAAGTGAAATATCACAAGAAAAGACTATACCACAAACTGGAAATTTAGAAAAATTCCTGTGGTTTGTGAGTGTGAGTATTTATATTTCATATTGCCCATACATACATCTAATCCTTGTGACAATGATAAATGATGTTCAGGGAGAATTATTCCTTAATGCATACTCTAACAGTCTACTATTTTGCCATGTTGCTTAATGCTTAGTTAAGTATGATAGGTAGATATCATACAAGTCTTATGATACACAACTTCCATTTTCATAGAAATATGTCATCTAACTTCTAACAATAAGACCCATGTTGAGACAGGATAACGTTGAACATAAACATACCAAAGGGGTGTCATGTACAAAGAAATTATAAGTTGGATTATTAGCTAAGAAATATTCATTTTGTTACCAGGGAACTTGAGGTGGCTCATATTGTTAAAAAAATTAAAAAGAGACTCAGAAAAAGTTCACTGACAATTTTCTTGGAATTTGAGAGAACAACAACATGGTGGGAAAGTTGAAATCTTAGCAGCTTATAAGAGGAGGTAGATGAATAAAAGGAAGAAAGTCAAGTCTTTTGAGTGAATGTCTCAGAAAGTGGGTTCAGAATTGGAGGCCAGGAAACAGGTTCACGGTGAAAAGGAAGAGGAAGACCTCAGAGGAATAATAAGAAATCCCGGAGGCTCGGGGAAGGGGATGATTTTCATCAGTATCTAAAAGAAAAAGAGGTAGAAGGAAGGAAAGAAAAATTATGCATGTATGTATGTATGTATGTATGTATGCATGCATGCATGTATTTATATGTATTTATCTACTATATATCTTGTAATAACACAGAAAAGTGGCCAAGCTTAGCACTGTTCCATGGGTGAACTTCTGTAAGGGTTTCACAGAGGGGACTTATGTGAAAGATAGTATATTACCACATTAAAGGCACAATTATTCCTCTCATCTCCTTAACATATATTCATGTGAATTAGCCTTCCTAAGGAGTAGTCTTTTGGTCAGGTAAATGGCAAGCCCTGCTGGGCTAACTCCTATAGGGGAGGGGAGACAATAATATTCCATATTATTTGAAGCAGGTCAGGGTGTCGTATTTCCATCCAGGACCAGAGGTAAAACTCAAACTTCATTCTTTAAACAAGGAGGAAGTATCTCTCCCTGGACACCATCCAGGACCAGAGGTAAAACTCAAACTTCATTCTTTAAACAAGGAGGAAGCATCTCTCCCTGGACAATGCCCTGATATCTCCATGTTTTGTTTTGTTCGTTCATTTTTACATGGTATCTTAAATGCCAAACAGGGCAATTGTGAAGCTTCTCTTGCTTGTGACCAGGAAAATGAGAGATAGGATTCAAAGCTGATCATGAAAGTCTGATTCATCCTTAAATGACTTCAAAGTCTACTAATCCTGGCAATAATTTTCACCTCCATGGGAAATAATTCTCTATTTCCATGGCAAAACTGTATTTCTCTAACCTGCACTGTGGGTTTGATACTGTTTGCTTTGTCTCATGAGCTATGTAGAGTATCATCATAGTGTGGGTGCTGTTTCTAGTTCTCAAGAACTTCTGAAAAGTCCTGACTTCTTTTTTGAATAAAGCCTTCTGTCTCCTGTGCTAGGGCTCAAGGTGAATGACTCTGGATAGAGTAGCTCCAGCTGTCTTGTGTTCTGCTACCTCATGTTGCAGCCACACACAGTTTTAGGTTGGCTTGTTATTCGGCATGCTTCTTGCTTCTTGCTTTTTTTTTTTTTTTCCTTTTCTGTCAACTTGATAGAAGCAGGGTCATTTGAAAAGAGAGATCTTCAATGCCATCTGTGGAGAAATTTTCTTGATTAATGACTTATGTTTGAGAGTCCACCCCCCAGAGGGCAGAGATACCCCTGGGCAAGATGGTCCAGAGTTCTATAAGAAGTCAGGCCATAACAAACCAGCCACTAAGCAGCATCACTCATGATTTCTGCTTCCATTCCTTGGTTGACTTCCTGCCTTGCCTTGTCTCGGTGATGGCATGTGATCTGAAATTTGTAAGATGAAATAAGCCTCTTCCTCCCCATGTTGGTTTGGTCTGATAAACCAAACCTTCCTCCATCTTAAGATTGAAAGGCTTCTTACAGTAAAGACAAACTAGATTTATTTCTGTTTGTGATCCTGAGGGCTCCTGTTTCTCAAGGACTTGGCTATGCCCTACCTGTAACCTTAATTACAAATGGTTCTGTACTGCTTCTTCCAGGAAATGCACCAATGCCTCTGTTTCAAAATGTTATTTTGAACCCCTGTTGTGATGGCTACCTTATTATGACCATTTTTCAACCATGTTGCTTTAGGTTATTATGACAAATTTGTTCTGCCTCTGTAACCTTATCTATTTGCCTGCTAAATCTCCCAACTTGGAAAAATCCTACTCCAGAATTATAAAAACCATTATTATCTTACCCATGTCCATTGCAGATCTCTTGCTTTTAGGGAGAGACAGCCTGTGTACCCCCCCAAAAAAACCTAGTGTGCCTTAATAACTTACTTCCTTTAATTAATTTGACCATGATGTGGATTGGTGATCTTGCTCCTTGCATCTGTTGAATTAACAAGTCATAGTATTTTATTATAGCAATCAAAACCCTAAGTACGGCAGAAATCATTGCAAAGTCCATGCAATATATACCAGAGGATGGCCTAGGCGGCCATCAATGGGAGGAGAGGCCCTTGGTCTTCTGAGGATCATATGCCCCAGTACAGGGGAATGCCAAGGCCAGGAAGTGGGAGTGGGTGGGTTGGGGAGCAGGGCAGGGGGAGGGTATAGGGGACTTTTGAGATAGCATTTGAAATGTAAATGAAGAAAATATCTAAAAAAAGAACCAGCCAACCAAACAACAACAACAACCACCACCTGACAGCAAATGCTGGTGATGATGTGAAAAAAAAAAAAAGTTCATGGGAAATTCTTGTGAATGACCTGATAATATTGTCTAGAGGAAGATTGTGGAAATGTTTGGCACTTTGATCTAGGAAAGCTGTTGAGAGCTCATAGCTTCATGGGCTCTTGTGAGAACTTGGAAGACAGGAATGCTGAAAGACAGATGATCGAACCTTGACTTAAAGCATAGCATAGGAAGCAAGTCTACCAGGGAGTTTTGTTTAATATTTTGCATTATGTATCTGTAGTGTCTGGTCAACTGGAGCTGAATAATCAGTTGTGATTAACAAGAAATCAGCACCACTAATATAAAATGTTCACTTTACTCTGTATGATGGCTAATCTTGGTGTGTGCGCGTGTACGCTTGCGTGTTTGTGTGTGTGTGTATAATGTACACACCCCAAACAGTACTCTTCCTTTAGAGAACCCTGCGCTCTGACTAATACACTGAGATAATTGATGACAGCTAGCTGGAGCTAAGAAATTCAGTGTGATTAAAAATAGACCATCATCAGCATCATTGAGATAAGAATCTTTTGTGTTATTTTCTCAGGGTCATTACACAGCTGGGATCCAGGAGGCACCAAGTCTGCATCTAATGTTGGCAGTTGAATTTGGTAGTATGTAAGTGTCAGGAAGTGGTTGTAGAGAGCAGATGATATTTAGCATTTTGCATCAGGACTTTAGTTCCTGAAGAGTTTGAGATAGGCCACTGGTGAGTGTATAGCCTCAGCTACAACCCAGGCCCTAGTATTTGGAGATAACACCATTGTAGAATGACCACTAAGGATAGCATTATGTGAGGAATAAAGCATGTTTGAGCTAGAGGATAAAGTTTGTGTGCTATGAATAGTAGAAAAGTAGTTTTCTAGGCATTTTGGAGCCCACAAGATTGTGAGTTCCATAATAAGACATTAGGCTGTTTATGCTACAGTGCTTTGTATTGCTTTGATTCTATTGTGATTGTGCCTTCTTCTTCCTGATTAGAATAACAAAGTATTTTAACTTCCGTTGCTTTGTAAAAGAGCCTGTAGTTGAACTTCAACCAACCAGCCCTACACCCCTGAGCTCCTAGGTACTAAACCATCAACCAAAGAGTACACATGGAGGGACCCATGGCCCTAGCCACATATGTAGCAGAGGATGGTGTTGTTGGGCATCAGTGTAAGAAGAGGCCCTTAGTCCTGTGAAGGTTTGTTGCCCCAGTGTAGGGGAATTTGAGAGCATGGAGGTGGGAGTGAGTATGTGGATGGGGGAACACCTTCATAGAAGCAGGGGGAGGGGAGATGGGAGAGGGAGTTTCTGGGGGGAAAACTGGGAAATGAGATAAAATTTGAAATGTAAATTAAGAAAACATCCAATTTAAAAAAAAAAGACATTGGGTTTTTAAAGAAAAGTAGGATTTTTAAAGTTTTGAAACATTTGAAGATCATGGTACTTTTAAAGTTAAACCATGGTTTATATTGTGTTTGTAACATGGGATGTTGGGATAAACATAAAAGAAAAGTTATAGCTTTATAATGATGTACTCATATGTCAACTTGACAAGGAGTCAACTGTGCTTTAAAGAAACCCAAGACTTGTGGTTCCAGGATTCCACCGAGACTGGTATGCGCAGGTGAGAGTGTGGACTGCAGAGGCTAACAGTTTCTGGGAAGGCAGAAGCCACAGAGCTTTTGAAACAGACAGCATTTCGGGCTCCAGACATCCGGGCACCTTCCATGCCAGAGGAGAGTTGTCCGGCCCCTCCGGGAGGGCTTTGCCACAACATCTCGGGGAACCAACTTGGTTCCTGGACTCCGCTGAGACTAGTCTGCACAGGTGAATGTGTGGACTGCAGAAGCTACACAGATTCTGGGACAAGTCCTGTTTTGGGACTTCATCTTCTGCCAGGAGGCAGGTCTGAATGCCAGATATCTGTCCACCTTCCCTGCAAGAGGAGAGCTTGCCTGCAGAGAGTGCTCTAACCACTGAAACTCAGGAGAGAGCTAGTCTTCCATGTCTGCTGATAAAGGCTAACAGAATCACAAGTGGAACAAGCTCTAACCAGAGACAATTATAACAACTAATTCCAGAGATTACCAGATGAAGAAAGGCAAGTGTAAGAATCTTACTAACAGACACCAAGACCACTCACCATCATCAGAACCCAGCACTCCCACCTCAGCTAGTCCTGGGCACCCCAAAAACACCCAAAAAGCTAGACCTGGATTTAAAAGCATTTTTCATGATGATGGTAGAGGACATCAAGAAGGACTTTAAAAACTCACTTAAAGAAATACAGGAGAACACTGCTAAAGAGTTACAAGTCCTTAAAGAAAAACAGAAAAATATAACCAAACAGGTAGAAGTCCTTAAAGAAAAACAGGAAAGCACATCCAACCAGGTAATAGAAATGAACAAAACCATACTAGACCTAAAAAGGAAAGTAGACACAATAAAGAAAGCCCAAAGTGAGGCAAAGCTGGAGATAGAAACCTTAGCAAATAATTCTGGAACCATGGATGCCAGCATTAGCAACAGAATACAAGAGATGGAGGAGAGAATCTCAGGTGCAGAAGATTCCATAGAAAACATCAGCACAACAATCAAAGAAAATGCAAAATGCAAAAAGATCCTAACTCAAAATATCCAGGAAATCCAGGACACAATGAGAAGACCAAACCTACAGATAATGAGTAGATGAGAAAGAAGATTTTCAACTTAAAGGGCCAGCAAATATTTTCAACAAAATTATAGAAGAAAACTTCCCAAACCTAAAGAAAGAGATGCCCATGAACATACAAGAAGCCTACAGAACTCCAAATAGACTGGACCAGAAAAGAAATTCCCCCCGACACATAATATTCAGAACAACAAATGCACTAAATAAAGATAGAATATTAAAAGCAGTCAGAGAAAAAAAATCAAGTAACATATAAAGGCAGGCCTATCAGAATTACACCAGATTTTTCACCAGAGTCTATGAAAGCCAAAAGATCCTGGACAGATGTTATACAGACACTAAGAGAACACAAATGCCAGCCCAGGCTACTATACCCAGCCAAAATTTCAAGTACCATAGATGGAGAAACCAAAGTATTCACCAACAAAACAAAATTCACACAATATCTTTCCATGAATCTAGCCCTTCAAAGGATAATAAAGGGAAAACACCAACACAAAGTTGTAAATTATACCCTAGAAAAAGCAATAAAGTAATCGTTTAACAAACCAAAAAGAAGACAGTCACAAGAACAGAATGCCAACTCTAACAACAAAAATAATAGGAAGTAACAATTATTTTTCCTTAATATCTCTTAATATCAATGGACTCAACTCCCCAATAAAAAGACATAGACTAACAGACTGGCTACACAAACAGGACCCAACATTTTGCTGCTTACAGGAAACCCATCTCAGGGATAAAGACAGACACTACCTCAGAGTAAAAGGCTGGAGAACAATTTTCCAAGCAAATGGTCCTAAGAAATTAGCTGGAGTAGCCATTCTAATATTGAATAAAATCGACTTCAACCCAAAGTTAACAAGAAAGACAAGGAGTGGCACTTCATACTCATCAAAGTTAAAATCCTCCAAGAGGATATCTCAATTCTGAATATTTATGCTCCAAATGCAAGGGCAGCCACATTCATTAAAGAAACTTTAGTAAAGCTCAAAGCACACATTGCACCTCACACAATAATAGTGGGAGACTTCAACACACCACTTTCATCAATGGACAGATCGTGGAAACAGAAACTAAATAGGGACACAGTGAAACTAATAGAAGTTATGAAACAAATGGATTTAACAGATATCTACAGAACATTTTATCCTTAAACAAAAGGATATACCTTCTTCTCAGCACCTCATGGTACCTTCTCCAAAATTGACCATATAATTGGTCACAAAACAGGAAATTGTCCCATGCATCCTATCAGATCACCATGGACTAAGGCTGATCTTCAATAACAATATCAATAATAGAAAGCCAACATTCAGGTGTAGACTGAACAACATTCTTCTCAATGATGCCTTGGTCAAGGAAGGAATAAAGAAAGAAATTAAAGACTTTTTAGAGTTTAATGAAAATGAAGTCACAATATACCCAAAATTATGGAAAATAATGAAAGCATTTCTAAGAGGAATACTCATAGCTCTGAGTGCCTCCAAAAAGAAACTAGAGAGAGCACACTCTAGCAGCTTGACAACACACTTAAAATCTCTAGAACAAAAGGAAGCAAATTCACCCAAGAGGAGTAGATCGCAGGAAATACTCAAACTCAGGGGCAAAATCAACCAAGTGAAACAAGAAGAACTGGTCAAAGAATAAACCAAACTGGTTCTTTGAGAAAATCAACAAGATAGATAAACCCTTATCCAGACTCACTAGAGGGCACAGGGACCCCATCCTAATTAACAAAATCAGAAATGAAAAGGGAGACATAACAACAGATCCTGAAGAAATCCAAAACACCATTGGATCCTTCTATAAAAGGCTATCCTCAACAAAACTGGAAAACCTGGATGAAATGGACAAATTTCTAGACAGATACCAGGTACCAAAGTTAAATCAGGATCAGGTTAATGATATAAACAGTCCTATATCCCCTAAAGGAATAGAAGCAGTCATTAATAGTCTCCCAACCAAAAAAAGCCCAGGACCAGATGGGTTTAGTGCATAGTTCTATCAGACCTTCAAAAAAGATCTAATTCCAGTTCTTCACAAACTATTCCACAAAATAGAAACAGAAGGTACCCTACCCAATTCATTCTATGAAGCCACAATTACTCTGATACCTAAACCACAGAAAGACCCAACACAGATAGAGAACTTCAGACCAATTTCCCTTATGAATATCGATGCAAAAATCCTCAATAAAATTCTCACTAACTGAATCCAAGAACACATCAAAACAATCATCCATCCTGACCAAGTAGGTTTAAGTCCAGGGATTCAGGGATGGTTTAATATAAGGAAATTCATCAACATAATCCATTATATAAAGAAACTCAAAGACAAAAAACACATGATCATCTCCTTAGATGCTGAGAAAGCATTTGACAAAATCCATCACCCATTCATGATAGAAGTCTTGGAAAGATCAGGAATTCAAGGCCCATACCTAAACATGATAAAAGCAATCTACAGCAAACCAGTAGCCAACATCAAAGTAAATGGTGAGAAGCTACATGCAATCCCACTAATATCAGAGATTAGACAAGGCTGTCCACTCTCTCCCTACCTATTCAAGATTATACTTGAAGTCCTAGCCAGAGCAATTCAACAACAAAAGGAGATCAAGGGGATTAATATTGGAAAGGAGAAGTCAAAATATCACTTTTTGCAGATGATATGATAGTATATATAAATGACCCTTAAAAATTCCACCAGAGAACTCCTAAACATGATAAACAGCTTCAGTGAAGTATCTGGATATAAAACTAACTCAAACAAGTCAATGGCCTTACTCTACACAAAGGATAAACCAGCTGAGAGAGAAATTAGGGAAATAACACCCTTCTCAATACTCACAAATAATATAAAATACCTTGGAGTGACTCTAACTAAGGAAGTGAACGATCTGTATGATAAGAACTTCATGTCTCTGAAGAAAGAAATTAAAGAAGATCTCAGAAGATGGAAAGATCTCCCATGCTCATGGATGGGCAGGATTAATATAGTAAAAATGGCTATCTTGCCAAAAGCAATCTACAGATTCAATGCAATGCCCATCAAACTTCCAACTCAATTATTCAGCGAATTAGAAAGGACAATCTGCAAATTCATCTGGCATAACAAAAAACCTAGGATAGAAAAAACTCTTCTCAAGGATAAAAGAACCTTTGGTGGAATCACCATGCCTGACCTAAAGCTATACTACAGAGAAATTGTGATAAAAACTTCACGGTCCTGGTTTAGCAACAGACAAGTAGACCATTGGAATAGAATTGAAGACCCAGAAATGAACCCACACACCTATGGTCACTTGATCTTTGACAAGGGAGCTAAAACCATACAGTGGAGAAAAGAAAGCATTTTCAACAAATGGTGCTGACACAACTGGCAGTTATCATGTAGAAGAATGTGAATTGATCCATTCCCATCTCCTTGTACTAAGGTCAAATATAAGTGGATCAAGGAACTCCACATAAAATCAGAGACAGTGAAACTTATAGAGGAGAAAGTACGGAAAAGCCTCGAATATATAGGCACAGGGTAAAAAAAATTCCTGAATAGAACAGCAATGACTTGTGCTGTAAGATTGGGAATCAACAAATTGGACATCATAAAATTGCAAAGCTTCTGTAAGGCAAAAGACACAGTCAATAAGATAAAAAGGCCACCAACAGATTGGGAAAGGATCTTTACCTATCCTAAATCAGATAGGGGACTAATATCCAATATATATAAAGAACTCAAGAAGGTGGACTCTAGAAAATCAAATAACCCCATTTAAAAAATGTGGTACAGAGCTAAACAAAGAATTCTCACCTGAGGAATACCAAATGGCTGAGAAGCACGTGAAAAAATGTTCAGCATTCTTAATCATCAGGGAAATGCAAATCAAAACAACCCTGAGATTCCACCTCATACCAGCCAGAATGGCTAAGATCAAAAATTCAGGTGACAGCATATGTTGTCGAGGATGTGGAGAAAGAGGAACACTCCTCCATTTTTGGTGGGATTGCAAGCTTGTACAACCACTCTGGAAATCAGTCTGGTTTTTCCTCAGAAAATTGGACATAGTACTACCGGAGGATCCAGCAATACCTCTCCTGGGCATATATCCAGAAGATGCCCCAACCGGTAAGAAGGACACATGCTCCACTATGTTCATAGCATCCTTATTTATAATAGCCAGAAGCTGGAAAGAACCCAGATGCCCCTCAACAGAGGAATGGATACAGAAAATGTGGTACATTTACACAATGGAGTACTACTCAGCTATTAAAAAGAACGAATTTATGAAATTCCTAGCCAAATGGATGGACCTGGAGGGCATCATCCTGAGTGAGGTAACCCAATCACAAATGAACTCACATGATATGTACTCACTGATACGTGGATATTAGCCCAGAAACTCAGAATACCCAAGATACAAGATACAATTTGCAAAACACATGAAACACAAGAAGAACAAAGACCAAAGTGTGGACACTTTGCCCCTTCATACAATTGGGAACAAAACAGTCATGGAAGGAGTTACAGAGACAAAATTTGGAGCCGAGATGAAAGGATGGACCATCTAGAGACTGTCATACCCAGGGATCCATCCCATAATCAGTCTCCAAACTCTGACCCCATTGCATACACTAACAAGATTTTGCTTAAAGGACCCTGAAATAGCTGTCTTTCGTTAGGCTATGTCAGGGCCTAGCAAACACAGAAGTGGATGCTCACAGTCAGCTATTGGATGAATCACAGGGCCTCCAATGGAAGAGCTAGAGAAAGTACCCAAGGAGCTAAAGGTGTCTGCAACCCTATAGGTGGAACAACAATATGAACTAACTAGTACCCCCAGAGCTCATATTTCTAGCTGCATATGTATCAGAAGATGGCCTAGTCGGCCATAATTGGACAGGCCCATCGGTCTTGCAAACTTTATATGCCTCAGTACTGGGTAATGCCAGGGCCAAGTATTGGGAGTTGAGGGGGGGAGGAGAGTGTGGAGGTAGGGTATGGGGGACTTTTGGGGTAGTATTGGAAATGTAAATGAAGAAAATACCTAATTAAAATAAAAAATAAAATATAATCTATCAGAGAAAAAAATGTAACTTGACTAAAGCCAGTATCATTTAATAAGAAATACTTTCAAATGAGAAGATGGAACCATCAAATTAGCCTGTAGGTAAGCGCAAGGCCGAACATTTCCTAGATGAATGACTGACATAGGAAGACCCATTCCAGGGTGACTAGTGTCACCCATTGACAGGTAGTCTTGAGTTATATAAGAAAGTAAGCAGAGCACACCATGGAGAGCAAGGTAATATGTAACATTCTTTCTTAGTTTGTGCTTCATTTCTTGTTTGTTTGTTTGTTTGTTTGTTTTGAAATAGGGTTTCTCTGTGTTCCCTGTGTAGTCCTGGCTCTCCTGGAATATACTCTGTAGACTAGGCTGACCTAGAACTCAGAAATCCACCTGCCTCTGCCTCCCAAGTGCTGGTATTAAAGGCATGTGCCAACACTGCCTGGCCCATGCTTTAGTTCATGATGCATGTTAGGTTCTTCCTAAGTTGATTTTAGTCATGGTGCTCTATCACAGACATAGAAACCCCAACTAAAGCACTTGCTATTATTCAATTGTTCATCAATACAATAAGATATTTCAATGTTCATAAAATTTTACACACTAAGTTTGTACTTATAAATCAGGGGAATGTTTAGGGTGTCAGGAATCTGTAGGAAACCATTCAAATCAGTCCACTGCAGAGGTGAGTGTATAACTTGAAAGGATGACAACCAGCAGAAAGCAGAGCAGAGGATTTTGGTGTCACTGTTGCATAGTTGCAAGGAACCATTTTCTTTCCATTCCTAGAGAGTTTTTTCTGTCATTTGATTAGGATTTTAACCGATTTAACAAGCACAGCTAAAGAGAAGCCTTACACAGTGGCTCAGTAAAAGTTTACAAAGAGTATTGAGTCTCTGTTGCCATGTGAAATTGATGACCCGCTCTTCTTTAATATCTTATACACATATGTTTCTCCTTTGGAGGTGTTTGTATTGATCCACTTGATGAGTCCTGCTGGCTTATATATTACAGTCTCAAATCACAGAATGCAATGTTTCTGTGATGTCAACATTTTCCTTGGACTAGAAGAGACATCAGAAGAGGAGTTCATTGGGTGGACAAAGGGAGCTGCTCTCCCTTTGTTTTTTAGACCATGTGAAGAGATACTAGTAAGCATCTTGACCTTCCAGCACGGACAAGTCAACTTTCTGAGAAATACATCCAAAATTCAATCATACACCAGAAACAAATTGAGGAAGCACAATCGAAGGTAGGTCATTTGCCTTAAGGAGTGAGATTAAGGCATCTTTTGCACCCTGTAAGAGAGTTAAAAGACTTGGTGACTTTTTTCTTAGCCTCTGTCTTTCTTCTGCACCATGATGCTCAATTAGAGCAATTATCTGCATCTTCTATAGATTTTAAGACTTTATTATCTAGCATATGTCATGGAAAATACTTATGATTTCTGACTCTAGGGACCTACATGATGGCAGAAAGCAATATGATCCTGAGTGTATCCATAACAGAATGTCAAGAAAGTCACTGTATGATACTGAAGTATTTCACTGTATGACTGGATTAAAATGTAAAAAAGAAATTTCAACAAATATTAAATGCTACCTGTTAGTATCACAGTAGAAATGGAGGAAGGAACCTACTGGGGATCAGAAGATTTATTTTCCTCCCAACTTTTTATATTTCTGTAACATGAATGGATCAGAGAATACCAGTGCCTCTTCTTTTTAGCATCGTAAGTCTTTTCTAAAAAAATAAGTTTGACAAAATTGTAACGCATACAAATTAACATTTTCTGGATAAAACAGGATTTGATTAGGAACGTTCTGTGGTTTGGATGCTTGTGTTATACAAAAACTCCTGTGTGGAAACTTAATCCTCAAAGTAATGATATTTGACAATACAGTTCTTTGCATGGTGATTAAGTTATGCAAGTGAAGTTCTCATGAGTGGAAATAGAGCCTGCTTTGGCCAGTTTTTTGATCATCTTGACACAAGCTAGGGTCATGTGAGGAGAGGAAAACTTAACTGAGAAAATGTCTCCATTAGATTGGGCTGCAGGCAAATTTATGGTTTCTTTTCTTTTTCCCTTCCTTCCTTCCTTCCTTCCTTCCTTCCTTCCTTCCTTCCTTCCTTCCTTCCTTCCTTCCTTCCTTCCTTTCTTTCTTTCTTTCTTTCTTTCTTTCTTTCTTTCTTTCGTTACTGATTGATGCCGTAGAGAATAACCAACTGTAGACAGCACCACTCCCTAACTATGTGGGCTAGGGTTGTATAAAAAAGGTAGGTGAGCCCTTTGGGTAAGTTAGCAATATCCAGGGCTCTCTACCCAGGAACCTGCTGGCCATGCTGATCTTGGAGTCAGGTAGGTGATCTTGACTTTCCTCTCTTTTACTCCCTAGTTTCATCCCCAGTCCTGTAGCAGACTAGTTGCCCTCTTTTTCTTACTCCACTTCCTGGGAACTCTGCCTGTATTAATTAGGGTTATTATTTCTATAGCAAAATATCATAATGAAAATAAACTTGAGGGAGAAATGGTTCATTTGGCTTATGCTTCTACATCGCTTAATAAAGTTGGGAAAGTAACTCAAACAAGGTAGGAACCTAGAGGCCATGAAGGAGTACTGTTTGCTGGTTTGCTTTTCACTGCATGCTCAGAATGCTTTCTTATTGAGTCTATCACCACCATTCCAGGAGTAGTATCACCTTTGGTTGACCAAGCCATTCCAAAAGAATGACCTACAGGTTTTCCTATAGTCTAATTTATAGTGGCATTTTTTAAAATTGAGGTTCTCTTTTCTCAGATGACTCTAGATGACTCTCCTCCTTCCTGTTGACTTTCTCAGAACTCCAAGACCATCCCCATTCCTTTGTGTTGGCTCCAAATACATAGAAACAAAGTCTACCCCAATTCCAAGTACCACCCCTAACAGGGATTCAGAGGCACTCTTTTTAGGGAAACAACAACTCCATGTTCCTAAGATCCAGAGCAGGTAAAAGAAACCAAGGAATGAAATAATCAAGGAATATAGGCAAGATGAGATACCAATACCCAGAATCACAATCATCTCAAACCCAGATGTTTAGTCATCAGCCTAAAACCACAATCAAATACCAACTGGGAAAATGTGTCTCCATTAGAGCCCAGAAACTCTACTATTGTA
Source organism: Mus musculus (assembly GCF_000001635.26). Classification (NCBI taxonomy): domain Eukaryota; kingdom Metazoa; phylum Chordata; class Mammalia; order Rodentia; family Muridae; genus Mus; species Mus musculus. The sequence continues at coordinate 71,986,867 of NC_000070.6, read as the reverse complement.
GATCCTGAGAAATTCATATAACTGAAGGATAAGACAAGGGCCTTAAAATAGCTATTATGAGTGTGTTCAAGGACCTCAAGGAGGATATGAAGAAATCCATTAAAGAAATCCAGACAAAAATAGTGGAACACAATGATGAAAACAGTTAAAGACATGAACGTATAAATGGAATCACTAAAGAAAAGATAAACTGAGATAAAACTGTAGATGAAAAAACTGATGGAATCCAACAATAAACCTAAGAGGGAGTAAGCCTCACTAACAGAATATAAGAGATCAAAGAGAGAATTTTAAGCTTTGAAGACAATAATAAGAAATAGTTTCCTTTTTCCAACCTTCAGGACTGTGAGACATTCACCAACCCCAAATGTCTTTTGGAAGTCCCCGTTCCATAAGAGAAAAGACAGAATTTGTTGACTAGATTCAAAAACCATTGTTCTCTTTGATTACTGGTGTCTAATCCAAGACATAGAATTATTCATAAATTTTTTATTTTGCATTTTGAAAAAGTATTCACTGAAAGGTGACAGAGTATGCTGACATTACAACTTCCCTGTGTGTTTTGCTGACTGTTGAACTCAAAGTTTCATATAGGCTTGGCAAACACTGTAGTGCTGAGTCACACCCCAAGTCTTTATTGCTACTCTTTTATTCTGGAAACCCTCTTGAACATTTTTATCTTCTCCCCCTTTCTTGAAACCTATCCTCGGTTGTCTGAGCACATTTTATTCATAATTGTCAAAAGTATTTTGACAGCTGGGTGAATGGGTAAGCAAAACATTGATTCATACTAGAAGATGTAAGATTTCAAAGGAATTGTATGGAGTAAAAGGGGACCACCATCTTAAAGGAATATAAATTTAATCTGTATTCATATGTCATTCTTGTTAAGACTTAACGATCAGGATCATGTGTACATTAGTGTTTTCCAGATGCTAGCAACAGGAAGAGGACGTGAATGGAAGTTTTATGGATCATGACATTCCTTTTTTATAGTTGTGATTATATAAAATTCATAGAATTGTATTCTGCAAATTGAGTTTACATACATATTAAGCTTTTCGAACATATTAAAGAAAGGTAATATTAATTAAACCAGTGAAAGCCAGAAAACATAGAGCAAGCTCTCCTAATTCATGTTAGGAGAGTTGTGTGGCGTTCACATTAAAGGCTACTACTGATAGTACAAATAAAAGAACAAACCCTTCTGTTGAATGCTAATGCACAATTCCTAAGTATAATTCATCCACCCCCCCCCAAATTAAGGAAATGAATAAGCCTGCTATGTCTGTAATACAGCAGCAGAATTATTGTTCTGATTGTTAAAGCAAGATAAACAAACAATTCTATCCAGAATCCTGAGAACATTTTTTTTTTTCAAAATTTAGATACCATTTTTGTTACACACTTTAAAATGTGAATTAAAAGACATTTCATTCAGGTAACAGAAACCATGACATATAGAGGAGAAAGCATTTTGAGTAAGTAGAAATAAGATAAAGATAGACATTGCTCCTCTAATATATGAAGAATTAGACTTAAAAAATAAATAAAAAGAGACAAAGTAAGTCAATTTATGCTGATTAATGGAACACTCTATCAAGAGGATGTTATGCCCAGTTTCATAAAACATGCTACTACATATCACATCACAAATTAACAACATACTAATAGTAGTTGATTTCAACATCCTGCTTTCACCAAGACAAGTGTTATGACAAAAATACATACAGAAACATTAGAGACAAATGATATTACAGAGCAAACAGAATCAATAGGCATTTACAGAATATTTTACTCAAAAACTGCAGAATATACATCCTCTTTAGGAAACTATGACTCTTTCTCTAAAATTCATCATATGTTAGGGTATAAAACAAATCTCAATAAATACAGAGCAATTGAGAAAGCGTTATACTCTACTGTAATAACACCTAGAAAGCAGTACGTGAAACTACAGAAAATACACAAACTCATGGCAATTCAACAATAAATGATTAAATGATGACCAAGCCATTAAAGAAATAAAAATAAAATCTATGTAAATGGAATAAAATTAAAAACACAAATCAGGAAAACCTATGAGGTTCAGTAGCAGCAGTCCTCAGAGTGAAGTTTATAATCATAAAGATACTTACAAGCCAGACATCTCAAATAAGTAACTGAATTATGTTGCTTGGGTTTTGAAGAGGTATGAACAACTGGAACCCATAAAAAAGAAATGGAGAGCCTAAGGAGATAGCTCAGTGGGTAAAAGTCCTAGATACACAGGCCTAACAAACTAAGGTTTTTTTTTTTTCTGTTACCCACATAAAAATAAAGCTAGCTCAGGTGGTACACATCTATAATAGCAACATTCCTACAGAAAGATGGGAGGCAGAGATGAAAGAATCACCAAGAAACTTACAGGTAGGTTTGTGCTGCTAATTTTGTTGTTATTGTTGTTAACTTGACACAAGATAAAGTTTATGAGAAAAGCCTCAATTGCCCAGTCCTCTGTAGGAGTTTGCATTCAAGAGCACATAGTTCTTGGGGAGCAAGCCTGTAAGTAGAATTCCTCTATGGCTACCACATCAGTTTCTGAATCCAGGTTTATGCCCTGAGTTATATTTCCTTGAATTTACTTAATGAGAGAGTGAAAAGACTAGCCAGATATCCACACTAAGAGTTGTCACAAAAATGGTAACTCCAGATACCTAAATCCCGGGGCAAAAACCACAAATATAAACAGGCAAGACAATATACTTCCCCTAGGAGTCAGCACCCCTACTTTAAAATTCCCTAAGAAAAGCAATTTAGTTGAAGCACAAGACAAAGTCTCATAAAAAGCAACCATAGGTATGTTTCAGGACATTAATGAGAATATGAAAAAACATCTGAATGATGGCTGTGAGAACCAAAGCTACTGAGTGAAATCATGAAAACAATATAGACACGAAAATAGAAGTCAACAGCAAAAACTGCTGACAAAGAGATAAAGTGGAATAAATGTTGAAAAGTTCAGGAAATCAAAGAGAGAATTTAACGACTTGAAAAGAAGGTAGAAGAATTGGATCAATTAGTCAAAGAAAATGTTAAATGCATAACAATCTCAGCACAAACATCCAGGAAACCTGGGACACTATGTAAAGACCAAACCTATACTCATACCAAAGAAGATACCAGAAAATAAAAATACTTCCTAGTTAGGGTTTCTACTTCTGTGATGAACTACTATGACCCAGAGCAAGTTGGGAAGAGAGATGTTATTTCCCTTACATTTCCACATCACAGTCCATCATCAATGAAATCAGGATAGGAGCTCAAGCAGGGAAAGAACCTGAAGGTAGGAACTAAAGCAGCAGCCATGGAGTTATCACAGCTTAATGACTTATTTCCATGGATTGCTCAACCTGCTTTTTTATTGAACCTAGACTACCAGTCCAGATGTGACACAGCCAACAGTGAGCTGGGCCCTCTTACATCAATTACCAACCAAGAAATTGCCCTATAGCTTTGACAACAGGCCAATATGGGGGATGAATGTTCCCTCATCTCATATGCTTCTGGTTTGTACCAAGTTGACATAAAACTATCTAGTACAATTAATGTTTCATCAACTTGACACATGAACATATCACTATTCAACTAGAACCTTTCTTGTCTCCTTTCTCTTCAAGATGGAAAACTAATATTAATATCACAATATAATATAGAGCAAACCAATTAGTTATCCAATACCAAAATGGTCAGCCCTGGTGACATTATACAGACTGAGCAGGTTATATGAAGGAATATATATGTATATATGTGCATACAATAATGTTTCACAAAAAAGAGTTTGGAGGGAGGAAATGGAAGGGATAAATATTATATTTATACTATAATCTGAAATAATTTCAACTTTAACCCACAGTCTTTAAAATTTTAAACATTTAAAAAAATTTAATCTCTTGATACATATGCAGCTAGAGTCAAGAGCTCCGGGGTACTGGTTAGTTCATAATGTTGTTGCACCTGCAGGGTTGCAGATCTCTTTAGCTCCTTGGATACTTTCTCTAGCTCCTCCATTGGGGGCACTGTGCTCCATTCAATAGCTGACTGTGAGCATCCACTTATGTGTTTGCTAGGCCCCGGCCTAGTCTCACAAGAGACAGCTATATCAGGGTCCTTTCAGCAAAATCTTGCTAGTGTATGCAATGGTGTCATCGCTTGGAGGCTAATTATGGGATGGATCTCTGGATATGGCAGTCTCTAGATGGTTCATCCTTCTGTCTCAGCTCCAAACTTTGTCTCTGTAACTCCTTCCATGGGTGATTGTTTCCAATTCTAAGAAGGGGCAAAGTATCCACACTTTGGTCTTCGTTCTTCTTCAGTTTCATGTGTTTTACAAATTGTCTCTTATATCTCGGGTATACTAAGTTTCTGGGCTAATATTCACTTATCAGTGAGTACATATCATTTGAGTTCTTTTGTGATTGTGTTACCTCACTCAGGATGATGCCCTCCAGGTCCATCCATTTGCCTAGGAATTTCATATGTATCAAAAGATGGCCTAGTCGGCCATCACTGGAAAGAGAGGCCCATTGGACACGCAAACTTTATATGCCCCAGTACAGGGGAATGCCAGGGCCCAAAAAAATTGGAATGGGTGGGTAGGGAAGTGGGGGGGGGAGGGTATGGGGGACTTTTGGGATAGCATTCTAAATGTAATTGAGGAAAATACGTAATATTAAAAATTATTTAAAAAAATTTAATCTCTTTAAAACATTTAAAGTTCAGGTCTCTACAAAATACTCAAAGTCTGTAAAGTATCCAAAGTCTCCCTAAAATATCCAAAGTATCTTAAATATCCAGAAAATTTTGTATAAGTGTGAGCTCCTATAAAATTAAATAAAAATTAAATACTTTTTTACTTTAAGAGGGAAAACCAGGATAGAGTTACAGCAAGATTATAGCAAAACCAGAGTTTAATATATAACACACAATGCTTGAAGTTTGAGAGTCACAATTTTCATGGCTCTGAAGGGCATGGGGAACTAGCTCTACTTCTAGGGCTTGCCATCTGTAGCACACAGCTTACTAGGAATGGCCACCTCTCATAGCTAGTAACCTCCAGGGGTTTTCTGCGCCATGTAAACTCAGTTTGGGTCTTTCCCCTCATTTGCCTTCCTTCTCACCTTCTCTCTTTCTAATTACCTTCCAGCCTCCAGAACAGAGGCCTTTCACATTTCTCTACTAGACTGCAGTCCCCATAATCCTTCTGGGAAAGCAAGTCCAGGCCAATGTCTAAAGGTGCCCCAGATATAGACCCTGTCCAGAACTCCTGTAGTTCCTCAGCTTTTGCCACCCAATTTCCACAAACAGGGATAACCTTTTCTGTAAATCACATTCATCCCTCTGGCCACTCCCAGACCTCAGGTGCTGACTTGGAGAATCACTGTAGTCTTCTTCTCCCTGCCTTCTGAGAATAGATCCAAACTGTCATTCCCAAGGACACTGCTTTGGCATGCATAAAAATTAAACCTCAAAACTTTAGGACTCATTGACTTCAGACATATTAATCTCATGTGGCCTTCCACCCAGATCTGGCCACAATATCAACTTAGACCACGGCTCCACCTAGATGTAAATTTTACTTCAAAATCCTCACCAACTTAATCTTATTAATAAAATGACATAAGGTCTGGAGTATTCTGTACCTCTAAGTCTTTTTCTATCTTCACTTTATTCCTTTATTTCTGTACTTCAGATTTCATTAGCTCAAACTTCTTTTTTTAAATATTTTTTTATTACGTATTTTCCTCAATTACATTTCCGATGCTATCCCAAAAGTCCCCCATACCCTCCCCTCCACTAACTTCTAAACCTGATTCTTTAAACACTCCACTGCTAATCTTGCTGAGATCTCCTGTCCTCTCTGCCCTGAAAGCAAAGCATAGTTGGCTCTCTTAGTCTAGATTCAATGTTCTCCAAACACCTCCCCACATCATTCCTTGGGAAGGCTAGCCTACTGACTTTGTAACTGGGAAAAGGAAAGCAAACAACCCACTTTTCCTCCATCCTAGAACCTGGATAATAACATTGCTTAGGGAGTTATTCTTCTGCAGCTCTGAAAGAAACATCACACTGTGATTCTAACAACTCTATCAGCTACTGATGGACTTACCTCCTTGAGCCCAGACCAGGAAGTTCTTTCTTGTTTTATTATTTTGTAATTATACCTAACTAGGCCATAGGTACCATCTACTCTGATATACAAACTTACCTAACTGAAGTATGTTTTTAAAGAAAAAGATGTAATGATCCACATTTTATCTGAAAACATGGTGGCCTCGACAGGGTCTAGAAACCTGAATAAACAATGGGCTAACTTTACCATGAATTCACCCTGAGCAGAAAATAACCATGTGCCTTGCTGCTATCTTGGCAAGGGAACCATACCACATGGTTGACTAACCATGTGACATGACTATCTTTGTTAATGATATCATAAAGAAGCCAAATGCCATGTGACTTAGCCAACATCTTGGTTAATATCATCACATGCTGAAACCAAAATGGCAGCACCCAAAGAGCTTCATGGTCCACTGGGTCTTCTAGAGAATCACTCTACCCCAGTTATATCAGAATAAGAAGAAAATATAAGACCTCCATTGTGTTATTTTGTAATTTTGATATTTTGTTTTAGTTTTGATACAGTTTTTATGAGATATATGTCCTAGCTTTTAAAAAGAACCTAAAAGTTTTGTCAGCCACCTGCCTATAACATTGTCATACTAACAAAGGGAGCTAACCCTTTAAGATTCATGGATCCTTAGATAAATTGCCAAGTGCTAGACAAAGTGCTGCCAATAAGGAACGGCTACAGTAAGCTCTGCTGGGTTTCAGTGCCCACTATTTCTACCTGCTATTTCTAGGCCCATGTTCTTTTAAAAGACAAAATGTCCACATTATTCTACACATGTCTGCTTTTGTTTCTAGCTTATCTAACAGTTTATCTAACTTTTAAATTTATCTTTAGTGAAGATGATTTATCAAAACAAAAAAAACAACAAACAGTAATCTTCAAAATTTAGTTTAATAAAATATGTCTTATGCATGATTATATAGGCTGATTTTTAGATTTTTTTACATCATGTAAATATTACCAAATTGGTTTACAATTAAATACTCCTATAAATTAAAGTTGTTAACTTGGGCCAACTTCAGTTTGTCTATAGAAAAGCTAAAACAATATAATAATAATATATGATGATGATGGTGATAATGACTATTGATTCTGAAACTTTCATTGGAACAATTAACATGAGTTTTTAAATTTAAAAGTTTTAAATATACTTTTAAAGACAATATATATGTAATCATAAAATTCTGGTTAAATTGTCATCTCCTAAGTCCTTACCTCAGTTCTCTTTCTACAATATGCATCCTATTTTTTTCTTTTTAAAAGTTAAACATTTTGTCTTGGATATAAGTAGTAATTTTTTGTTTGTTTGTTTTTTTTTGAGACATGGTTTCTCTGTATAGTCCTGGCTGTCCTGGAACTCACTCTGTAGACCATACTGGCCTCGAACTCAGAAATCTGCCTGCCTCTGCCTCCCGAGTGCTGGGATTAAAGGCATGCACCACCGCATCCGGCTATAAGTAGTAATTTTTATTGGTTATTTTATTTATTTACATTTCAAATGTTATCTCCCTTCCCAGTTTCCCCTCCACAAGTCCCCTATCCCTTCTGCTCTGCCTCTATGAGGGTGTTCCCCAACCTGAGGATATAAAGTAACTTTAAGAGATGGGTGCTCTTACTCCTGGATACGTTTCTCCTATTTGACATTTCCCTTTCTTTAGATAAGATTTGGGTTACTTTCTGTTCTATAAACAAACTTGTGGTTGTGCTTTTAAATGCACTTTATATATAACTGATTGCATAAATATAAACATTTTAAGGAGTTTTAAGGATATTTTTGATGACTTCAATGCTTTCAAAATAAACAAATGATCAAATGTGGTTTACAGGATCCAATAATGGACTTCTGTTGTATCTTATAAGCTAAACAACTGCCCTTTTTATACCTTCAGCTGTGGTGGTCTAACACTCCTTTATAGAAATGTGAAGATGGACAAGCCATCCCAGCCACTGAGTAAAGAGGAGCTTGATGTATTTGACTGTACTATGTCATGATACATAGTGAGGGAAACAATTCAATGTGACTTCTTCTGGGTCACCACTACCCACCAGTAGCCACTTATCAATTCTGTGAATGATCCCAAATACATTTATTGGTTCTTCTAGGTGAACTTCAGAGTTGAACTTTGGCTTGTTTATTGGGACCTTATGAAGAGGGAATAGATATTACACCTACATACACCAGGGAGACAATCCTCACAAAATATTGTAAATGTATTTGTTAATATTATTATTCCTAATAATATTAATAAATAAAATGCTATAAGGATGAAAGGATGAAGATTGTTTTAGCAAAGAAATATTTATCTATGAAGATTAAGATGGATGCATGGACATTTCCAGAATGGATAAAAATCTAGAAGGCTTTTGCAACTTGTGAAGGTCCAAGTAAGTTAAAGATATATAGCTGATGAGACTTACCGATAGTAAAAATGGTATTAAAATTTCTAGGGTCCAAGATAAAAATTTACTAGAACTGACATATATATGTATGTATGTATATATATATATATATATATATATATATATATATATACATACATACACACCATTTATCTAAAAATCCCCTGGGAATTGAGATATTAGACAGTAATTAAAAGTACCAGACTGAAATGATTTATCTTCTATGTATTTGGTACCCATACTTGAACACTGTAATAATGTCGTCAGAGGGTCGAATTATCCATACTTTGGTCTTCCTTCTTCTTGAGCTTCATATATTCTGTGAAATGTATCGTAGGTATTCCGAGCTTCTGGGCTAATATCCACTTATCAATGAGTTTATACCATGTGTGTTCCTTTGTGATTGGCTTACCTCACTCAGGGTGATATTTTCTAGTTCCATCTGTTTGCCTAAGAATTTCATAAATTCATTGTTTTTTAATAGCTAAGTAGTACTCCATTGTGTAAATGTACCACATTTTCTGTATCCATTCCTCATTTGAGGGACATCTAGGTTCATTTTGGCTTCTGGCTATTATAAATAAGGCTGTTATGAACATAGTGGAGCATGTATTCTTATTACAAGTTGGAACATCTTCTGGATATATGCCCAGGAGTGGTATTGCTGGGTCATCAGGTAGTACTATGTCCAATTTTCTGAGGAACTGCCAGACTGATTTCCAGAGTGGTTGTACCAGCTTACAATTCCATTAGCAATGGAGGATGTTCCTCTTTCTCTACATTCTCGAACAACATCTGTGGTCACCTGAGCTTTTGATCTTAGCCACTTTGACTAGTGTGAGGTCGAATCTCAAGGTTTTTTTATTTGCATTTTCCTGATGACTAAGGATGTTGACTATTTCTTTAGGTGCTTCTCAGTCATTCGGTATTCCTCAGTTGAGAATTCTTTGTTTAGCTCTGTACCACATTTTTTTAAATAGGGTTATTTGATTCTCTGGAGTCTAACTTCTTGAGTTCTTTGTATATATTGGATATTAGCCCTATATTGGATGTAGGACTGATAAAGATCTTTTCCGAATATGTTGGTTGTCCTTTTCCTACTGACAGTGACCTTTGCCTTACAGAAGCTTTGCAATTTTATGAGGTACCATTTGTAAATTCTTGATGTTAGAACATAAGTGTTTGGTGTTCTGTTGAGGAAATTTTCCCTTGTGTACATGTGCTTGAGGCTCTTCCCCACTTTCTCCTCTATAAGTTTCAGTGTATCTGGTTTTATGTGGAAGTCCTTGATGCACTTGGACTTGAGCTTTGTACAAGGAGATAAGAATGGCTTGATTAAAAAAAAAAAAAGAATGGCTTGATTTGCATTCTTCTACAGGATAATTGCCAGTTGTTGAAAATGCTGCCTTTTTTCACTAGAAGTCCTTATAGAAAAACAGGAAAACACATCTAAACAGGTGATGGAAATGAACAAAACCATACTAGACCTAAAAAGGGAAGTAGACACAATAAAGAAAACCCAAAGTGAGGCAACACTGGAGATAGAAGCCCTAGGAAAGAAATATGGAACCATAGATGCCAGCATCAGCAACAGAATACAAGAGATGGAAGAGAGAATCTCAGGTGCAGAAGATTCCATAGAGAACATCGGCACAACAATTAAAGAAAATGGAAAATGCAAAAAGATCCTAACTCAAAACATCCAGGAAATCCAGGACACAATGAGAAGACCAAACCTACGCATAATAGGAGTGGATGAGAATGAAGATTTTCAACTCAAAGGACCAGCAAACATCTTCGACAAAATTATTGAAGAAAACTTCCCAAATCTAAAGAAAGAGATGCCCATGAACATACAAGAAGCCTACAGAACTCCAAATAGACTGGACCAGAAAAGAAATTCCTCCCGACACATAATAATCAGAACATCAAATGCACTAAATAAAGATAGAATACTAAAAGCAGTAAGGGAAAAAGGTCAAGTAACATATAAAGGCAAGCCTATCAGAATTACACCAGATTTTTCACCAGAGACTATGAAAGCCAGAAGATCCTGGACAGATGTTATACAGACATTAAGAGAACACAAATTCCAGCCCAGGCTACTATACCCAGGCAAACTCTCACTTACCATAGATGGAGAAACCAAAGTATTCCACGACAAAACTAAATTCACCCATTATCTCTCCACAAATCCAGCCCTTCAAAGGATAATAACAGAAAAAAAAAACCAATACAAGGACGGGAACCACGCCCTGGAAAAAACAAGAAGGTAATCCCTCAACAAACCTAAAAGAAGACAGCCACAAGAACAGAATGCCAACTTTAACAACAAAAATAACAGGAAGCAACAATTACTTTTCCTTAATATCTCTTAATATCAATGGTCTCAACTCCCCAATAAAAAGACATAGACTAACAAACTGGCTACACAAACAAGACCCAACATTTTGCTGCTTACAGGAAACTCATCTCAGAGAAAAAGATAGACACTGCCTCAGAATGAAAGGCTGGAAAACAATTTTCCAAGCAAATGGTATGAAGAAACAAGCTGGAGTAGCCATCCTAATATCTGATAAGATTGACTTCCAACCCAAAGTCATCAAAAAAGACAAGGAGGGGCACTTCATACTCATCAAAGGTAAAATCCTCCAAGAGGAACTCTCAATTCTGAATATCTATGCTCCAAATACAAGGGCAGCCACATTCATTAAAGAAACTTTAGTAAAGCTCAAAGCACACATTGCACCTCACACAATAATAGTGGGAGACTTCAACACACCACTTTCACCAATGGACAGATCATGGAAACAGAAACTAAACAGGGACACAGTGAAACTAACAGAAGTGATGAAACAAATGGACTTAACAGATATCTACAGAACATTTTATCCTAAAACAAAAGGATATACCTTCTTCTCAGCACCTCATGGTACCGTCTCTAAAATTGACCACATAATTGGTCACAAAACAAGCCTCAACATATACAAAAATATTGAAATTGTCCCATGCATCCTATCAGATCACCACGGACAAAGGATGATCTTCAATAACAAAATAAATGATAGAAAGCCAACATTCACGTGGAAACTGAACAACATTCTTCTCAATGATACCTTGGTCAAGGAAGGAATAAAGAAAGAAATTAAGGACTTTTTGGAGTTTAATGAAAATGACGCCACAACATACCCAAACTTATGGGACACAATGAAAGCATTCCTAAGAGGAAAACTCATAGCTCTGAGTGCCTCCAAAAAGAAACTAGAGCGAGCACACATTAGCAGCTTGACAACACACCTAAAAGGTCTAGAAGAAAAGGAAGCAAATTCACCCAAGAGGAGTAGAAGGCAGGAAATAATCAAACTCAGGGGTGAAATCAACCAAGTGGAAACAAGAAGAACTATTCAAAGAATTAACCAAATGAGGAGTTGGTTCTTTGAGAAAATCAACAAGATAGATAAACCCTTAGCTAGACTCACTAGAGGGCACAGGGACAAAATCCTAATTAACACAATCAGAAATGAAAAGGGAGACATAACAACAGATCCTGAAGAAATCCAAAACACCATCAGATCCTTCTACAAAAGGCTATACTCAACAAAACTGGAAAACCTGGACGAAATGGACAAATTTCTGGACAGATACGAGGTACCAAAGTTGAATCAGGATCAAGTTGACCATCTAAACAGTCCCATATCCTGTAAAGAAATAGAAGCAGTTATTAATAGTCTCCCAGCCAAAAAAAGCCCAGGACCACACGGGTTTAGTGCAGAGTTCTATCAGTCCTTCAAAGAAGACCTAATTCCAGTTCTTCACAAACTATTCCACAAAATAGAAACGGAAGATACTCTACCCAACTCATTCTATGAAGCCACAATTACTCTGATACCTAGACCACAAAAAGATCCAACAAAGATAGAGAACTTCAGACCAATTTCCCTTATGAATATCGATGCAAAAACCCTCAATAAAGTTCTTGCTAACCGAATCCAAGAACACATCAAAACAATCATCCATCCTGACCAAGTAGGTTTCATCCCAGGGATGCAGGGATGGTTTAATATACGGAAATCCATCAATGTAATCCAGTATATAAACAAACTCAAAGACAAAAACCTCATGATCATCTCGTTAGATGCTGAGAAAGCATTTCACAAAATACAACACCCATTCATGATAAAAGTCTTGGAAAGATCAGGAATTCAAGGCCCATACCTAAACATGATAAAAGCAATCTACAGCAAACCCATAGCCAACATCAAAGTAAATGGTGAGAAGCTGGAAGCAATCCCACTAAAATCAGGGACTAGACAAGGCTGTCCACTCTCGCCCTACCTATTCAACGTTGTACTTGAAGTCCTAGCCAGAGCAATTAGACAACAAAAGGAGATCAAGGGGATACAAATTGGAAAGGAAGAAGTCAAAATATCACTTTTTGCAGATGATATGATAGTATATATAAGTGACCCTAAAAATTCCACCAGAGAACTCCTAAGCCTGATAAACAGCTTCAATAAAATTAACTCACACAAGTCAATGGCCTTTCTGTATACAAAGGATAAACAGGCTGAGAAAGAAATGAGGGAAACAACACCCTTCTCAATAGTCACAAATAATTTAAAATACCTTGGCGTGACTCTAACTAAGGAAGTGAAAGATCTGTATGATAAGAACTTTAAGTCTCTAAAGAAAGAAATTAAAGATCTCAGAAGATGGAAAGATCTCCCATGCTCATGGATTGGCAGGATCAACATTGTAAAAATGGCTATCTTGCCAAAAGCAATCTACAGACTCAATGCAATCCCCATCAAAATTCCAACTCAATTCTTCAACGAATTAGAAAGGGCAATCAGCAGATTCATATGGAATAACAAAAAACCGAGGATAGCAAAAACTCTTCTCAAGGATAAAAGAACCTCTGGTGGAATCACCATGCCGGACCTAAAACTGTACTACAGAGCAATTGTGATCAAAATTGCATGGTACTGGTATAGTGACAAACAAGTAGACCAATGGAACAGAATTGCAGACCCAGAGATGAACCCACACACCTATGGTCACTTGATCTTTGACAAGGGAGCTAAAACCATCCAGTGGAAAAAAGACAGCATTTTCAACAAATGGTGCTGGCACAACTGGCGGTTATCATGTAGAAGAATGCGAATTGATCCATTTCTATCTCCTTGTACTAAGGTCAAATTTAAGTGTATTAAGGAACTCCACATATAACCAGAGACACTGAAACTTATAGAGGAGAAAGTAGGGAAAAGCCTTGAAGATATGGGTACAGGGGAAAAATTCCTGGATAGAATAGCAATGGCTTGTGCTGTAAGATCAAGAATTGATAGATGGGACCTCATAAAATTGCAAAGCTTCTGCAAATCAAAAGACACCGTCAATAAGACAAAAAGGCCACCAACAGATTGGGAAAGGATCTTTACCTATCCCAAATCGGATAGGGTACTAATATCTAATATATATAAAGAACTCAAGAAGGTGGACTCCAGAAAATCAAATAACCCCATTAAAAAATGGGGCTCAGAGCTGAACAAAGAATTCTCACCTGAGAAATACCGAATGGCAGAGAAACACCTGAAAAAATGTTCAACATACTTAATCATCAGGGAAATGCAAATCAAAACAACACTGAGATTCCACTTCACTCCAGTCAGAATGGCTAAGATCAAAAACTCAGGTGACAGCAGATGTTGGCGAGGATGTTGAGAAAGGGGAACACTCCTCCATTTTTGGTGGGATTGCAAGCTTGTACAACCACTCTGAAAATCAGTCTGGCAGTTCCTCAGAAAATTGGACATAGTACTACCGGAGGATCCCGCAATACCTCTCCTGGGCATATATCCAGAAGATGTCCCAACCGGTAAGAAGAACACATGCTCCACTATGTTCTTAGCAACCTTGTTTATAATAGCCAGAAGCTGGAAAGAACCCAGATGCCCCTCAACAGAGGAATGGATACAGAAAATGTGGTACATTTACACAATGGAATACTACTCAGCTATTAAAAAAAATGAATTTATGAAATTCCTAGGCAAATGGATCGACCTGGAGGGTATCATCCTGAGTGAAGTAACCCAATCACAAAGGAACTCGCACAATATGTACTCACTGATAAGTGGATAATAGCCCAGAAACTTAGGATACCCAAGATATAAGATACAACTTGCCAAACGCATGAAATTCAAGAAGAACGAAGACCAAAGTGTGGACACTTTACCCTTTCTTAGAAATGGGAATAAAACACCCATAGAAGGAGTTACAGAGACAAAATTTGGAGCTGTGACGAAAGGATGGACCATCTAGTGACTGCCATACGCAGGGATCCATCCCATAATCAGCTTCCAAATGCTGACACTATTGCATACACTAGCAAGATTTCGCTGAAAGGACCCCGTTATAGCTCTCTCTTGTGAGACTATGCCGGGGCCTAGCAAACACAGAAGTGGATGATCACAGTCAGCTATTGGATGGGTCACACGGCCCCTAATGGAGGAGCTAGAGAAATTACCCAAGGAGCTATAGGGAACTGCAACCCTATAGGTGGAACAACAATATGAACTAACCAGTACCCGGGAGCTCTTGTCTTTAGCTGCATATGTATCAAAAGATGGCCTAGTCAGCCATCACTGCAAAGAGATGCCCATTGGACTTGCAAACTTTATATGCCTCAGTACAGGGGAACGCCAGGGCCAAAAAGGGGGAGTGGGTGGGTAGGGGATTGGGGAGGTGGGTATGGGGGACTTTTGGGATAGCATTGAAAATGTAAATGAGGAAAATACCCAATAAAAAAAAAAGAAAAAAAATACGTATGTTTGTGTCCGCAGATCAGTGCTGCTGTCAGGTTTGGTCAAAAAATCTGTTGCTATTTTGTTGTTGCTTCTTCTCTAGTGGACAGCAGTTAGTACAAACATGCATAATGTTGAAAATAAATGACCTTTGAATACTCAGCCCCAAATGGAAATTTGTACCACCCCTCCATGGTTCACTAAACACCACTGAAATGATGATAGGAAGAAATAAGAGCGAAGGAAGAGGTAGAGCCTTGTGTAACCTTCATTTTATAACATAGATTTTTCAACTCTCAGTGGTTATGAGTGCATGAATGAAACTGGTTCAAGATTGGACTAATCAGCATTCCATTTCTGATGAGGAAGGAAGGGTTCATAAGGTCATTCCATTCTCTGAGGATTTATAGGCACCTAATGAATACTAAGGGAATTGGTCCCTTGAGGCTTTGTAGATAGTTGACACTTGCAGAGAAAGAGTTCCTGTAATTAAAACTCACTTGCTAAAAATATAAAAATTAATATGATATTTTAGGGAATAATTAAATGTTTTTCTACCTTACAATTTTTAAATTATCACCTTGAGGAGACATTATTTTAATCCTACATATGTGAAATTTGTTATTCTTTTAAAAATAAAAACAAGCATTGACATTATATTTGTGTAAAATCCTATTTTATAACTCAAGAAACATTTTAGCTCACATCATTTTTACTTCCTCTCTCACCCTCCATTTTCTTCTCCACAGAATAGGAATATCTACCCCTACTTTTTATGTTTTGGAGCAGATTAACAGAAGAATGGATTGAAATACCTGATATAGCATATTGCATCATAGTAATGTTAGCCATAAATAATAGTAGAGATAAATATTTCTCCAGAAGCCAAAAGGAGGTCTTAAACTAGACATTTTAAAGTAAAAAGTTGAGCACATTGTCTGTAGTAAAAAAATTCATTTTTGTCATTATTTTCTGAACAATAAAGTGTAAATACTTCTATAACTGCATTTTATTTGGTATTATAGATAATGTCAAGGTGATCTAAATCATATACAAATGGTTGTGTGTAGATTTTATGTGACTACAATCCCATGTTATATCTTGTTTAAAACTTGAGCATAAAGTTTATCTAGAGTTGGTAGTTGGCTTAGAACCAGGTTCTTGTGGATACAGAGGAATGGCTAGATTACAGTGAATTCTGAAAAATATATTTCACTGGGTTTAGGGTTCCATCTATGAAATCCCAGGCTAATGTCCTTTGGCAACTGCGATGAATAGAAACAGATAAGCCCATTCTATTTCCTGCTGCCACCAGAAAGACCATAAATGAGAACAGGCTGACACTGTGCTCAATTCCATGAGGACACATTGTGTTGCACATGCACACCCTGAACTGAGAATTGTGGGTGTGCTTTTTAGGATTCTTCCTACTTCCAAACTTGTTGATAGCAATGAGCCAGGCTATAAGCAAGGGTTCCCAAATAGATGATGGTAGAGGAGAGGTAAGATAAGAGGCAGAGGTCTAGAGAGTTGAAACTTAATAGGTGTGTGGGGCAGGAAGGTCAGCATATGAGAGTGTAGACATAGCAGATTTAATAAATCAAGAGCCATTTTCCTGTAGCATAAGAAGGTCCAGGCAGTCTTTCAATACTTAGTTCTTGTACACAAAAGCTTGGTCTTTATACAGACTTAGATAAATGATGAGGATGTGAGACTAAGAAGAGAAAAAGCTTAAATGAGACTACATGTTTCGCTTGATCAATGTTTTAAGTTATCTTTGAAAACTACATTTACTTTTTAATAATTTATTGGACATTTTGGAAATCCCATCATGACCAATCATTTTCCTCTTGCGAATGGAATGATAGCTTGTAATTATAGCTTACCACAAACCACCTCATAATGTGGTGTTTGTTCAAGCAGGAATTCTGTGGTCTGACTCTGCCCACATCCACAAGGCCTAAAACCCTGAAAGCACATCTTGGAGCCCAGGCTATACCCAAACTTCCCTTTCCTTTTACAAACCACACATTCCTCCCTTCACTGTTCATTTCTCCCACCCTCCCTTCTATCTAACATGATTCTTTCATTTAGACATGTCATGAGGCAAAAATCCTGTCTTAAAGGCCTCTCAAGACTGTTCATGCTCAACATAGTTTCCACAGTGAACCCTCTACTGGAATTGAACTGCTAAGCTTGGTCTAAGCCCACAGCTGATACACATAGCAAGCCTAGGCTCTTTTCCTGTAGCTTGAACAGACAGTCATGTCATTTTCATTGAAACTGAGACTATCAGGAAGGACTCTTCTCCTATCAAGGATTGGAGATCAGCTCATGATTCTATGTTGACAACAAGACTTGCACATCATCCAAGCATCTGACCTTAAAGAAGAACCCAAGTACAAGCTGACAGTTATTTACAGCCTTCTAGCACTCCTGAGACAGCCTGGCAGGGCTTCTGGGCAAAGCCACAGATGTTCTCACTTATTTCTGATTCTCTACAACCAACAGATGAGTCACATAGCTACAGCCAAGATGACCTGCTCATATTTCCCCAGGACACAAGTTAATCAGTACAGTGACAGCAGAGTAGGCCAAGAGAGGGAAAGCACGTTTGTCCAGCTGCCAAAGGGAATATGATCAGAGGCATAATAAGTTAACAGAGTTGGTGGGTGAATCAGTTCTTCCTCAGATGACAGATAAAAACAGCTGGCTCATAGACACAACTTTATATTTTTAACTGGTTAGTATGGTCAGTTGTGTTTGTGTGTGTGTGTGTGTTTGGCTAATGTCCAGCTTAAAAAAATATCAACTCATCCCGCTAGTTTGGCTATGAACATGGAAACATTGATTCAGAGGAGCACAAATAAATGTAGTTGAAAAATATGATCTTAGTACAAAATGTCAAAGATCATCAAATTTTCAAAGACAACTTTCTTCCCTTTGTGCTAAGCAACTATTATGAGCCCTTCATCAAATATTGCCTATTATTATAAAGGTACTTATTTCCCTAAAGTATGTCTGTATTACTTAGAATTTTAAACTTGAAATTAGTCTTGATTAAAAAAATAATTAAGATTATAAATACCATAGTTTCAGAAGAATGTAGGTTGTACATTCTAAGCAATGGTGATTCTCATTTGGGGAATTATCAAGTGCTATTTTATAATTCTATGTAGGAAACATGGGGATGTTTCAGTTGTTTAGGACATTTTTATATTTAAACATTTACTTAGAAACCTTGCTAAGTAAACTAGAAAAGCAAGAAAGCAAAATTATAACAGACACAGTTGCATTCTCTAACCCCTATTTAACCAGTCATTTCTTTAAACAAAAATAAAGTGGGGAGTTGAGGGGAGGAAACTTGGGAACACTAACCTCATTTCTTCACACTGGCATACCAAAGCATCACTCATCACATGTATCTGATGAAAAGCATTTGTTCACTGTGTCATAAAAGGGAAACCTTTAATATAGTACAGGGATTTAATATTAAATTACATATGAAGGACCATTTCAGTAACTGAGAAAGTGATTTCTTGTAGATGCTCCTTTGCTTAGATTACTTGAAGTAAACATCACTTATATAAAGAGAGATCAGCAGAGTCGGAAGATTCAACATTCTTGCACATGCAGAAACCAATGTAAGAACAGAGAATGCATACTTTGTGCAGTGATATAGGACATAGAGATGAGCATTATAATATTCAAATAAAGAGAGGATAAGTCTATATTCAACACATATAATAAGATGGAAGGGGTAATTGTTATTAGACGCGTTCTCACGACCGGCCAGGAAAGACGCAACAAACCAGAATCTTCTGCGGCAAAGCTTTATTGCTTACATCTTCAGGAGCCAGAGTGCAAGAGAGCAAGCCCGCAAGAAGCAAGAGAGCAAGCCCGCAAATGGCGAAACCCCATCCCTTTTTAAGGAGAATTATCCTCCACCTAGGATGTATTACTCCCTGATTGGCTGCAGCCCATCGGCCCAGTTGTCATCACGGGAAAGGCAGAACACATGGTGGGAAAACTGCCCCTGCATGTGTGCAGACTATGTTTACCACTTAGAACACAGCTGTCAGTGCCATCTTATAATGGCAAATGTGAGGGCGGCTCCTCACAGATCCCCCTTTTCTTATAATAAGAGCAATAGGCCACCCATATTAATGAGAGTGGAGATAGAGGTCAAATCCCCAGTGTGCAGGTAAAGGAGCCGTACACATAACCTCCTCCCAGGCTCATCACCCAGAGGGGTCCTGGTCTGGTCCCGTGTTGTTTTTCCTGGGGGAAGGACACTTGAACACTCAACCTTCTTGAAAGATGACATGTCTCCCTAGAATAGGCTCATATGTGCCGCAGAGCCTTTCTACTGCAGTGCTTAGCCTTGCAACTCTCTCGGGCTGCTGAAGCACACTCACTCTATCCCGTGCAATGAGACTAGCCTCATGGGATATAAGAGCTGAGTGGCCAGCGACCTATTGCCTAAGCATAGATAACCATATATCAGGGGGAGCACCATGTTCTAGAGCTGCAAGCGCCTGGGCAATAACCACCTTGTCTCTCCTAGTTTGGGCCTTAAGCTTACAGACCAACCAAAGAAGCAACACTAATCCACAGCGAAGTGTATCTCCACATAATCCCACCCCCATCCATTCTTTAAAGAAGGAAAATGCTGAGGAGATCCAATTGGGTAATCCTTTGATCAGGGACAGGTCCAAGCGCTTGGAGTTGACCTGAATGATGGCAAGTCTCAATTCCCGAAGGGTCTGTTCAAATTCAGCCATCCAATTCTGTAACATATACTGAAAAAGACTTTTTGACAAATTAGCTGCCCTAGTAAATTTAACATACTGAATGGAAATAACACACAATCCCGGAAACTTTTGTTCACATCCCTGCTGAGTTATTTGTCATAATACATCTAGTTGTATCTGGACAAGATCTATGAGTTGATTAACCAGCATGAGACCTCTCTGTACTGGGCCAAATAAGTTCATTTGCTCATTAATGGCTCTGAGGTCATGGAGCAGTCTCCACTTTCCTGACTTTTTCTTAATTACAAAAATTGGAGTATTCCAAGGTGAGGTAGAGGGTTCAATATGGCCTAATTTTAATTGTTCCTCTACCAGTTGAATCACAGCTTCTAGTTTTTCAGAGGATAGGTGCCATTGAGGAACCCACACTGGGTCCCCTGTTTTCCATGGTATGGGTCGTGCTGCCCCAATGGCCGCTAAGGAAAACCCAGACCCTGTCTGTCTTGGTTTCCATTAGGTAAGATAGGCTCTATCCTTCCCTGTTCTTGATGTCCTAACCCTTTTCCTTCTTTATAACCCATCTTTGCCATGATATTTTTTGCTTTAGTTGAATACCCTCCTGATGGGGCGTTTTCATTGGACAAAATAAGGCCCAAATGCTGCATAATATCCCTTCCCCAGAGGTTAACCGGGAGTGGGAGCACATAAGGTATGAATTTCCCTTGCTGCCCTTCAGAGGATTCCCACGTCAAGGCAATGGAGCTTATAGTGGGACATGATTGATATCCTAGGCCCTGTAATGAATGAGATGACTCTGTGGTGGGCCATGCTTTGGGCCACCAATGTGTAGAAATTATACTTTTATCTGCTCCGGTATCAAGGATGCCTTCAAACTCTTTTCCGTTGATCTTAAGGCGGAGCTTAGGTCTATCATTTAAAGATACAACCAAATAGGCAGAATCATTTCCTGAGGAGCCCATTTTCTTTATCTCAGGTCCTGCAAATTTCTCCCTGGTATTATCAGGGAGGAGCAGCAGCTGAGCCATCCTATCTCCTTTGCTAATAGAAAAAACGCCCTTGGGGCTTGAGCACAGGACCTGTATTTCAGGGGAATGTTGACAATCCATAACTCCAGGGTGGACTACTAAGCCCTGCAAGGTGAGTGAACCCCGGCCGAGAATAAGGCCCATGGTTCCCGGGGGCAAGGATGGTATAGGCTCCACTGGCACCGGCTGAATACTCATTTGAGGCATTAATAGGAAGTCGGAGGCGGCACGCAGGTCCACCCTTGTGGGTCTTCCTGGGTCGCCTCTCTGACTGCTTCCTGGGTCCTGACAAACCGGTTCCCATATCTTTGAGGGCCCTGGGACCGAGGGCCCGATGACCCGTTTTTTGGCACATAAGCTGATTGACTATCAGGTGGGGGAAGGACTCTGCCCTTTATATCCCTCACAGAGCGACACTGGTCAGCTCTATGATAACCCTTGCCACACTTAGAGCAAAGAGTGAGGGTCCCTCCCTGTTTACCTGGAGCTCTGCAATCTTTCTTAAGATGCCCAGGCTTCCTGCAGTTAAAACATGTCCTCCGATTATTTCTGCCCATGGAGCATTTTTGGGATTGAAGGATGGCAGCCGCTAAGCCTGCATTGGTGAGAGGTCCCCCAAGCTCCCGACAAACCCTGAGCCAGTCTTGTAAACCTTTGTTCTTTCTTGGGGCTATGGCTGCTCGGCATTCCTGCGTGGCTTGCTCATAGATTAGCTGTTCTATCAGAGGCGCAGCTTGCTCTGACTCTCCAAAAATACGCTCTGCTGCCTCTGTCATTCTGGCCACAAAATCTGAGAAGGATTCCTGAGGTCCCTGGATTATCTTTGTTAACTGACCAGTGGTTTCACCTGCTCGAGAGAGCGCCTTCCAGGCCCTAATAGCCGTGGAAGAAATCTGGGCATAAGCTCCCCAATGGTAGTTTGTTTGATCAGCAGAATAAGCTCCCTGACCCGTTAACAAGTCAAAAGTCCAATCTCTCTGCTCTGGAGTCAAAGCAGCTGCGTTTGCTCGGGCCTGCGCTTGTGCAGCTTCGTGCCAAAGCGCTCTCCATTCCATATATTTGCCCATACTAGGGAGAGCGGCTTTTACAACCGTTTGCCAATCACCAGGAGTCATAGCGTGATTCGCAAGCCTTTCCACTTGTGCTATAGTGAAATTAGCACTGACTCCATAGTTACGGACCGACTCGGCAAGCTCTTTAATCTGTATATACGCTACCGGAGCGTGGACACGCCCACCCTCGGCTCCTTCAAAGACCGGAAATGCCTGTTGTATTTTCCTTTGTTCCTCTCTGGGAATGAATGAGTCTGCGCACTGCCTCTCTGCGCACTGCCTCTCTGCGCATTGCTGACGCACTACGCAGGGCGGGGACTCCGCATAGGGCGGACCTTGAAGCCGACTGCCCTGAGGCCAATCAGCAAACTGGCCTTCGCCAGCCGCTTTTGGCTTTTTTCTTGACCAATTAGCTGGCTGGTAATGGGCTGCTTCTTCCTCCCAGTCTGTTTCCTCAGAGGAGGATTCTTCACCTGCTTCAGAGCTACTAAGAGCTGGCTCCCCGAGCCCATCCAGCGATGAGCACAGGCTCCTTTTCCTAGAGACCTCCGCTAATTGATCTTTCTTCTTTTCCCTTTTTCCTCTTTTTCTTCTAATCTCTCTCCAGGTATTCCTACCTAACCTTAACTTTTCCTCGGGTTCAAGACCCTTGGAAAGGCCTGTATACTTATTTTGTGTACCATATTTTCTCTTTGCTCCTACTCTCTCTCCCCGCTTTACTTCTGATAGCTTGTCCTGAATTTCCTCTAGAATCCGCCCTGCCTTAACCACTTGATAACATGTGAAAAGGAACAAAAGGGCTTCTAACACTAGAAAAAGTTCAAGGCCAAACATACCTTATAAAGCTATTTTCCACTTTACTTCTGATAGACTGTCTTGAATTTCCTTAGAAAGTTCAAGATCAGACTTACCTCGTAAAGCTGTACTCACTGGTACTCTCGTTCCCCAGCTGAAAAGTTCTGAATTCATACAGTTGAATCCTTCTTAACAGTCTGCTTTACGGGAACCTTTATTACCGCGACCCGCAGTTCTGGTTCTGGAATGAGGGATCTTCCTTGCGCCAGTCCCGAGTTTTTTCTCGTCCCGGGTTTCGGCACCAATTGTTATTAGACGCGTTCTCACGACCGGCCAGGAAAGACGCAACAAACCAGAATCTTCTGCGGCAAAGCTTTATTGCTTACATCTTCAGGAGCCAGAGTGCAAGAGAGCAAGCCCGCAAGAAGCAAGAGAGCAAGCCCGCAAATGGCGAAACCCCATCCCTTTTTAAGGAGAATTATCCTCCACCTAGGATGTATTACTCCCTGATTGGCTGCAGCCCATCGGCCCAGTTGTCATCACGGGAAAGGCAGAACACATGGTGGGAAAACTGCCCCTGCATGTGTGCAGACTATGTTTACCACTTAGAACACAGCTGTCAGTGCCATCTTATAATGGCAAATGTGAGGGCGGCTCCTCACAGGTAATAATGAAGGAGAGACAGAAAGAGACAGAGAGAGACAGAGACAGAGAGATACACACAGATATAGAGAGACGCAGTGAGAAAAACAAAGAATGAGGATCATTTCCTATTTTTTTTGGCATGAATTACATGCTGTTATGTTGATTCTCCATTTTTCAAACTTCAGATTTTGAGTATGTTTATTTTGTCCCTTGGTTAAGGACAAAATAAAGCAAGCTAGGAGCAAGCTAGGAGCTTCACATAGACAGAAAGTTTACTTCGTGTCAACGTATTCATTACTAATACTGTAACAAAGCACCTGGGGCTGGGTTGGTAAAGCACCAGAAATGAGCTGAAGCTATATCACAGTTCTGAATGCTAGATATTCAATTTTAGAGTTAGGGTTTGACTTTATCAGTGGCCTCCTTGACTTATGTATGGCTACATTATTTAGATGTCTTTTTTTTAATTAGATATTTTCTTTTTTAATTTTTTTTTACATTTCAAATGTTATCCCCTTTCCTATTTTCCTCTCCGAAAATTCCCTATCCCCCCCCCCCCCCCGATCTCTAACCCACCCACTCCCACTTCTTGGCCATGGAATTCCCCTATACTGGGGCATACAACTTTCACAGGATCAAGGGCCTCTCCTCCCATTGATGACTGACTAGGCCGTCCTCTGCTACATATACAGCTAGAGACACAAGGGTCACCCCTCTGTGTCTGTGACCCAAGCTTTTCTCCTAAGACTATTGGTCATATTGATTTGACACTCATCCATAAGACTTCATTTAACCTTAACTACATATAATTAGAGTCTATTGCAAGTCAAGGAATGTAGTAGAGATAGGTGAATTTCTGTGAGTTTGAAGCCAGTTTAACCTACAACGAATTCCAAGCAAACTAGGGCAACATAGTGAGGACATTTCTCAAATCAGAAAAAAAAAAAAAAAGATTGTCTCCAAATAGAGTTATGTTTTAAAGTATTTGTAGTATTAGGGATTATAAATTCACATAAAAACTTAGCCAAGTACTCTTGGAAATAGGATTTAGCCATTGACAACTGAAAAACACAGAAGGAAGTCTTTGTTAAGCATTCTAATTGATGAATGAACTGGATAAACTACTTGGAGTAAAAATGTGTCACTGAGGCTTCCTACCTCCCCAGAACATATATCTGATGTAGGCTATCTTGATCTTTAGTTCTCCATGCTTTCAGGATATTAAAAAAAAGAAGTCAAATATCAGGACATGTTGAGAATGTGGAGTTAATGAGACAGGTTAATTGCCGTTAACTTCATAAAACTAGAATCTTTTAGGGAAATCTGTACTGGCTTCCTTATGAACCATTAAGAAGACTTCTATTAACCAGAAGGGGGCAAAACTTTCACTAAGAGTTCCTTATCAAAAATTTGTTAGATAAATATAAATATGTAGATGGTAGACTTAAATATGGAGCAATTCACCTGCCTGCCGGTCAGCCACTCCACTTATCAAACTACATTGTGAAGTCCTCAACACAGAACCCCAGGCAGAGTTTTCCAGACCAACTTTACCCAACTATCAATCAATCCATACATCAATAATTTATCCTATAGACAGTGTGCCATCACTGTTTCTAGAGACTTCACCAAAAATATGCTCCAGGACTATGTGTCATTGTCCTAGTAAGAGTATTTATTGCTGTGATGAAATATCTTGAAATATTTTAAATAACTTGGCAAGGAAAGTATTTATTTGGCTTATACTACTACATTACCACTTATCATCAAAGGAAATCAAGACAGAAATTCAAACAGAGCAGAAACCTGGAGTCAGAAGCTGATGCAGAGTCATTGGAGGAGTGTTGATTACTGGCTTACTTTTGTTTGTTTGTTTGTTTTAGAGACAGGGTTTCTCTGTGTAGCCTTGGCTGTCCTGGAACTCACTCTGTAGACCAGGCTGGTCTCAAACTCAGAAATCCGCCTGCCTCTGCCTCCCAAGTGCTGGGATTAAAGTAGTGTACCACTACGCCTGGCTCACTGGCTTGCTTTTTGTAGATTGATCATTATGGTTTCTTATAAAACAGAAGACCACCAGCCAAAGTATAACATCACTTACAATGAGTTGGGCCCTCTCTCATAAATCAGTAATTAGGAGAATGCTCTACAGGCTTGTTTACAACCTCATATTAGAGAGGCATTTTCTCAATTGCAGTTCCCTTCTTCTGGATGACTATAGCTTATGTGAATTTGAGAGTAATAGTAGCCAGAATAGCCATCCTGCATTCCCTGTCCCAGATAGGAGCTCCTACTCTAACTTCCAGGACACCAAGCTCCACTCAAAGACAATATGACATCCTGAGCCTCATTGCTACAAAGCCCTAACCATCCCCACTGTGACTCCTGGTCTTGCCCCACAAGGACTACCCATAGAACTTAGCCAAACCTCCAAAGACTACTTAAAACTTTCAGAAAGAATCTTATAAGTCTAAAATTTGTTTGGTACTCAGCTTAGAATTTTCTTCTATCATGGATGAACTGAGGCCACTTCTGACATCCCATTTGCACATCAAAATATGGTGGCCCCAAGAACAAACACCATGCAAAATTTAGCTGGTGCACAACCTGACAAGTCAGGGCAAGAGCAAAAGTTAAAAAAATAATAAAAATAAAAACCCAGATATGGACTCAGCAAATACCAAAAGGACAAGATATCAATACCAAAAATACAATCAATAACTGAACTCCAAATGCCTAAGTCTTATCACAAAAACACAAACAACATGAAGAACCAAGACAGTACATCTCTTAGAAATTAATATACTCATTGTACTATTCTTAAAGAGAAGAAATGTATCAAAAGATAATGTTTTCAAAATAGCAATTATAAGTATATTAAAGGAACTAAATATTTCTTGACTATTTAAGCATTCATGGGTCTATATGAATAGGTGGCCAAATGAACACCATGGAAAGCTAAATAAATAGTTGAATTAATAATGAAAATAATTCAACCTATAAAAATAGAATTTAGTAAAGAGATGGAGCCTCTGAAGAAAAGCCAAATTGACATAAAAATGAAAATGAAAAGCTCATGATGAATTAAAATAACCAATAAAAATAATTTAAAAAACACAAGAAACCTTTTAAAGAAAAGTATAACCAATAGATTAAATAAAATGGAAGGTAGACTGTAAGTCTAGAAGATAAGGTAGAGCAGCAGCCACACTCAATTAAAGAAAATGTCACAAATAAAAAATCCAGGAACAGAACATGCTGGGGCTCTGAGAAGGTGTAAAACAGACCAACCAATGAATCATGTGCGTGTGTGTGTGTGTGTGTGTGTGTGTGTGTGTATTTTAAAGGTAAAAAAGTACAGAAAATATTTTCAACAAAGGCATAGGGAAAATATCACAAATTTAAGAGAAGAGATGCCTATCAACAGAATATGAAATAGAAAAAACAAGATAAGAAAATCCCTTTTTTCACAGAATACACAAAACATTAAGTCCACATAACAAGGAAAATATATGAAAACTTTAAAAGAGAAAGACAATGTCACTTACAAAAGTAGACCCTTCAAAATAACTTGACTTCTCAAGGTGAATTTTGAAATCTAGAAGGTCCTGGAGTAATGTCCCACTATTTTTTAAGTGCAAAAATGCCAGCACAGACTGTATTCAGAAAAAATTATCAGTCATAATCATAGGAGAAAGAAACAACTTTCCATGGTAAAATAGAAATAAATAATTTATGTTTATTACCTCATCTCTACAGAAAATACTATGAGGATACTTTGCTCTAAAGAGAATATTAAATACACAGAAGAGAACACAGAAATAAACAATGTTAGTACTGTTAATCAAAAGAAAACAGCATCCACACATATACACAAATAACAGGAATTAAATTAATAACAAATTTCAAACTTAACGATCTCTATTCACTAATAAAAAGACACAGACTAATAGATTAGATTAAAAAACAAAATATATCTCTTGGCTGCCTTAAAGAAACACATTTCACCATAAGTGATAGACATTATGATAGGGTGAAAGAATGAGAGCAGGCATTCTAAGCAACTGGAATCCAAATGAAGCTGAAGTATTCTGATACCTGTAAACACAAACTTCAACCCAAACTAGTCATAAGGGGTAAGGATGAGTATTTAATTTAATTTCATTAATATCAAAAGGATAGTATAACTCTAAAAATTTAAACACTAGACACAGGAGAACTAAATTTTACAAAAGAAACACTACTAAATTTCAAAACACATTGAGACTATTCAACATCCTGTTCTTACCAATAGATAGATCATTCAGACAGAAACTGAATAGAGAAACTCTTTATTAAATGACACTAATTCAAACATATGTAACAGATATTTACAGGACATTTGGCCCAAACACTAAATATACACTTTCTTCTCTGTAAATCATGGAAGTTTGTCCAAAACTGACCACAGTATCCCAAGGATACAAAGTTGAAGCTCAACAAATTTAACCAGTGCACCACTGAATGAAAATGTGTCAAAACATAAATCAAGAAAGAAATTTTAAAATTTTCTACAATAGAATAAAAATGAAAACACAACATGCTCAAACCCTATGAAACCCAATAAAATCAACCCTAACAGGAAAATGTGCAGCAGCAATTTTCTCATCAAAACCTGACAGGTATCATATTAATAGTTATACCTGTAAAACAGAAATAACCTAAAAATAAGAGATGTAAGACATAATGCAAAAAGCTGAAATTAATAAAATAGAAATGAGCAATCAATGTTAAAATTAATCCAATAAAGAGTAGGTTTTTAGAAAAGATTAACAAGCTTGGCAAACACTTAGCTATATTAACTGAAAGAGAGATGATCCAAGTTAAAAGGTCAGTGATTAAAAAGGCAATATTACAACAGATATAGAGGGAATTCAGAGAATCATAAAAGTATACTTTAAAAGCTTCATTCCATGGCCTGGAGAGATGACTCACTGGATATTAGCACTTGCTGATTTTACAGATGACCTGGGTTTGGGTATCAGCTACCACATGGCAGCTCACAGCCACCTGTCATTGAAGTTCTCTGTGATGCCCTGTCCTCTTCTGTCCTCCACCAACACCAGGCATACATTAAAGCAAAACATTCATATACAGAAAGTAAAGTAAATAAATATTTACAAAAATACATTCTATTAAACTTAAAACTCTAACAGAAAAGTATAAATTTCTAAATGCACATAAAATACATAAAGCTTAAGCAACACTTCAGAAAGGAGGCTGAAAAATTGTAAAAGTCTGAAGATCATAGAATTTTCTGTGAGATTGTATCTTTTAGGAATGCCTGAAGCTACACTCATAAAGTCTCACCAACTTGACTACCCAAACATAGGCTGAAAAAGCATGACACCAATAGAAATGCCAAGGTGGATGCAACAAAAGCTTATGAGGCCTCAACTCTATGCTACTGGTAACTAATTAATGCTAAGAACAGGGAATATAATCTTCCCCAAGGATGAACATACCAATGGGTTATTTAATACCAATGGTTAGCCCTGAAAATACATGCATGCAATACCAGTTAATGAAATAAGAGGACCAGTTAATGAATTTGTGACACAACAAGGAGTGTTATGTGAGAGGTTTGGAGGTAGGAAAAGGAAGTAGGAAATAGGTTTATAATCCCAATGTAAAAAACACATTAAAGTAGCTATTTAAATATGTGCATAACAATCAATGAAATAGAAAAAGAATTACAAATTTCCAAACTCAGAAAAAGACTTGCTTGAATTATAAGGATATAGTGCAGAATTCTATCAAACTTTTGAAGAAAAACTAGCACCAATAATTCTCAAATTGTTCTTCAAATTAGAAACTGAAGGAACACTTTCAAATTCATGTTATGTAGTGGTAGTACTATGATACCAAAACCAGTGATACAACAACAACAACAACAACAACAACAACAACAACAACAAAGGAAAATTCTAGGGAAATCTCTGATGAGCAGACACAAAAGTTCTCAATAAAATATTTGTGAGTTAAATTAAAACACAAAAAAGGTATTCACCGTGATAAAGGAAGCTTCATCCCATAGATGCAGGAATGATCGATCCAGTGTTTATCAATGTAAAAATGTAGTAATCCATGACATAAATAGACAGAAATCACACAATCATCTCATTATATGAAGAAAAGATTTTGACAAAATCTTTTTTTTTTTTTTGACAAAACGTCCTATAAATCTAGGGCTAGAGGTAATATATTTGAACACAATAAAGGCAAGAGTTCACAGACAACATCATGAAGAATGGAGAGAAAACCTTAAAGCGTTTCCATTAAACAAGGAACAAGTTGAGGATGACCATTCTCTCCATCACTGTTCAGTATATTGTTGAAGTCTTAGCTAGAGTGATAAGCGAATATAAATACAAAAGGAAGAAGTGTTAAAGTATCAGGTAATGAAAAATGTCCCCCAGAGGCTTGGTGTGGTGACTATTCTTGACTGTCACTGTGACCACATCTGGAATTAACTAAAACTCAAGTGGGGTTCACTTGTGAAGAATTTTTTTCTTAATTAAATTATTTGAAGTGGGAAGAGCCAATTTTATTCCAATCTTTTGAGGTGGGGCAATCCACATTTAATCTGGGCCATACCTTCTACTGTCAGCCTATATAAAGGATATAGAGGAAGGAAATTTGCTGCTCTTTTTGCCTGTTTGCTCTTGTTCTCACTGGCAAAACCATTTCTTTACTAAAGCCTTGTTCTTTGGGATTCTGGCATTGCTGAAGATCAGTTGAGACATCCAGTCTCATGAACTGGACAGCTACTAGATTCTTAGATTTTCCACTATTAGACAGGCATTGTTGAACTAGCTGGACTACAGCCTGTAATAATCTATAGGATTTAGATGAAATCTTATATCATCTATCATTATCTTTCTTTCTGTCTATCTATCTCTCTATATCTCTCTCTATCTATCTATCTATCTATCTATCTATCTATCTATCATCTATCAACCTACCTATCTGCCATCTGTCTATGCACTAATATACTTATCAATCTATGTAATATGTATCTATACTTATCTTATATATGATAAATATCTACATATCTATACATCTATATGTCCATTCTACAAATTTTATTTATGTAAAGAATCCTGACTAATATACTTGGGTATGTAAATACTTGGCTCCCAGTTGCTGATACTGTTTGGGGAAGTTTAGACAGTGCATCCTTGTTGCAGGAAGTATGTCCCTGGATGTGAGCTTTGAGAGTTTAGACTCAACTCTCACTTTACTTTCTGCTTCTTGTTTGTAATTGATAATGTCATCTTTCAGGTTCCTTCTCTGGCCACCAATCCTCCGTATCATGATGGACTCTTATTCTTCTGAAACTATCAGCTCAAACATATTCTTTGTACATACTAATTTATCACAGGAAGAGAAAAGCAAATATTACACCTACTTTTCACTTGTGTCTTAGTCAGGGTTTCTATTCCTGCACAAACATAATGACTGAGAAGCAGGTTGGGGAGGAAAGGGTTTATTCAGCTTATACTTCCATGTTGCTGTTCATAACTAAAGGAAGTGAGGACTGGAACTAAACAGGTCAGGAAGCAGGATCTGATGCAGATGCAATGAAGGGATGTTATTTACTGGCTTGCTTCCCCTGGTTTGCTCAGCCTGCTCTGTTATAGAACCAAGACTACCAGCAATGGGCATCCACAATGGGTCCTCCCCACTTAATCACTAATTGAGGAAATGCCTTACAGCTGGATCTTATGGAGGCATTTCCTCACCTGAAGCACCTTTCTCTATGATAACTCCAGCTTGTGTCAAGTTGACATGCAAAACCAGCCAGTACAACAAGCATGATATTTTACAAAAGACTTTCAAGTTCTTGTATCAGAATATCCTCAAACATATTTTGGACTAAATCTAACTAAAGAAGTAAAAGAATAGAATAATAAGAACATTGAGACACTGTAGAAAAAAAAGAAAGATACCAGAAGATCTCCATTGTTTATGAATTAATAAGATTAATATTGTGAAAATGGCTATCTTCTAAAAAGTAATTAACATATTCAATACAATCAAAATTCCAACACTAATTTCCACAAAAATTGAAAATAATTGCAAACTTCATTTGGAAACACATTAAAAAAGGATGGCCTAAACAAGTCCGAAAAAACAACAAACAACAAATCCCCATTTTACCCATGCCCCCCCCCCCCCCGCCAAAGAACAAACAAAGAAAACCAACTGCTAGAGGTATCATTAAGTTATACTGGATTTCAAGTTATACTGGAGAACTTTAATACTAAACACAGTATGGCACTATAATAAAAACATACATTGGTCAAAAGACTAGAATCGTGGTTCCATGTATAAACCCACACTCTTGCAGCCATGTGATTTTTTTATTAGGTGTTTTCTTTATTTACAGTTTAATTTTTATCCCCTTTCCTGGTTTCCCCTCTGAAAACCCCCTATCCCATCAACCATCCCCATGCTCACTAATTCACCCACTCCTGCTTCCCTTTGATCAACACTAAAAATACACATTAGAGAAAAGACATCATCTTCAAAAAAAAATGGTGATAGTCAAATTAAATAGCTACATGTAAGTAAGGATGAAGCTAGATTTTTTTTCTTACACTGAACAAAACAAAGTCTAAATGGTTATAGAACACAGACCTATACCCTAGTTTGATTTTTTATTTTATTCATTTTATATTTAACACAAATTAGAGTTATTAAAAACGATGAAACTTCAGCTGAGAAAAATGCCTTAAACCAAATTGGTCTCTGAGCAAGCATACAGGGCATTTTCTTGATTAATGATGGATTCAATGTAGAGAAGGCTCAGTTCCTTGTGGGTGGTTCCACCTATTGAGAGATGATTCTGGGGTGCATCATAAGCAGGCAGAACAAGGCATGAGGATCTAGAAAGAATACAACACTCTTCCATGACCTTTGGTTCAGTTTCTGCTTCCAGGTTCCTGCCTTGATTCCCTAAGTGGGTTTCCATCAGTGATGAACTGGGATGGGTAAGTGTAAGCAAAAGCCCTTTCCTCCTCAAGTTACTTTTCTTTCTGATATGTTATCTCAGCAAACAACTCTATAACACACTTGTTACCCTGAATCCGATTGAGAGAAAATAAGGAAGACGCTTGAGCTTATCGGCAAGGAAAGGACTTTCTGAACAGTTCTTAACATTTAACAATTACAAATGGGATCATAGGAAGCTAAAATGTTTATGTTCACCAAGCAACATAATTATTTGATTGAAGAGCCAGTCTATAGAATGGAAAAAAAAATTAAATCAGACAGAGGGTAGTTATCTAGAATACACGAAGAACTGAAAATACTAAATATTAAGGAAAAACATTAAAAATGGGGCATGGAATTAAGCAGGGTTTTCAAAATACGAACTATAAATGGTTGTGAAACATTTCTTAATGTTCAATGTTCTTAGCCACCAGAGAAATGCAAATTAAAACTATTTCGAGGTTTTATCTTACTCTGGGCAAAATGGCTAAGATGAAAAGCAGTGCCAACAAAGGCTGGTGTGGAAGTGGGGAAAAAAGAACATTTATTCACTGAGATGTGATGAAAATCTGGGACAATCACTGTGAATGTTTCTCAGAAAGCAAGAAATAGATATAGCACATGATACAGATGGGCATATCCCTAAAGGATTCTGTATTTTATTACAGAAATATCTGCTCATCAATGTTCTCTGTGGATCTATTCACAATAAGCAGGGAAAGAAAACAGCCTAGATGTCCATCAACTGATAAATGTATAAAGAATGTGGTGCATTTTGATACTAAAATATTATTCAGCCATTAAAAATACGAAACTGTGAAATTTGCATGTAAATAAATGAAACGGTAAACAGTCATCCAAAGTGAGGTAAGTCTCACCATCACATCACATATTTTCTCGCACACATGCCTTTTAGTTTTGTGTCTTTAGATGTGTGTGTTTCATTTGGAATACCAATAAAGGTTAGGAAATTCATGCAGGGATGAGTGGGAGATCTTTCAAGGGAGGAGTATAAAATACAGTGACATGAATAAGAGAACATGAATAATGGTACAGAAAAGATTACATGGGGTAGGGATGGAAGGTTGGGGTAGAGAAGGGAATGTAGAACGTTTAAAAAACACACACATACACACACACACACACACACACACACACACACACACACACACACAGAGAGAGAGAGAGAGAGAGAGAGATTTTCTCTGAGGAACAATGTCCCAATTAGACATCAGATGGTAGCAAAAGAAATCTGCAGCAATATTAATGGGTTATCTCTTTCTTAGTTATGAGGCAGTTGGGGTCTCATTGCTCTATTTTACCCCTGAGAACAGCAGTTCTCAACCTTTGGGTTGCAACCATTAGAAACCAGAAATCCATAATTGATGAAGTTGCAGAGAATAAGAGTCAATGAACTACTCAGCTTAAACTATGGCATCCAAATATGACACCATACCTATTTAGGGCTCCGATTAGGCTCATCAGACCACTCTGTCTAGGCTCAGAGATGTTTGACAATGTGGTAGTAGAAATATTCCTAGAGTCAAAGTTAGTAGAAGACTAAAAGAAAACACTGGTTTTCAGACACAGCCAGAGACACATAATTCTACATATAAACTTAGTGCAGTGGAGATAGCCCCCAAACTCCTGTGCAAGCTCAAGCCGGACAAATTCTAGAATGCAGTAGCAGACGTCATCAAGAGTCAAATGTTTTTTTTTTTTAAGAGTGTTACTTGTTGCAGGTTGACTATGCTCTAGGGAAGGCTCAAATTGGACTTGAGTATTTAAAAAAGAGCAAGAACATGAAATGAGGCTTACAGGGTTGTGAGGGTAGACTTTGGATAAGTTGGAGGAGGAGGGGTGAATATGATCAAAACATATTTCATAAAATTCTCAAAGAATTAATTAAAAATTTGTAAAATGTTAAATTGAAAGATACTTTTAATAATATTGTCCAGAATTCAGTATAGAAACAAATAGGAGCTTTAAAAATATCCAGGTGATAGGAATTAAGTTCTAGGAAATATCTTGTTGGCCCTTTTGGTATTATCAGATGGAAATGAAAGCAAAAAGAAAATACAAAAATTCCAATGAACACATTGATCTACTATTTTAAAAGTCTAATAATACACAATTTAAAAAGTAAAAATATAGATAAATTTTTGCCAAAATCCCTCAGTGAATTTGCAAAATACTACCATCATGCAGAGTAGAAAACATCTCTCTCCATCTCCAAATATCTTTAAAAGATCCAAGATCTCATAACTGTGATTCCTATAAAAATAATTTAAATGCTTTCTTAGTCAAAGAGGAAAGAAACAGGACACACTCACAATCACATCAAAGCAATAACCAATTTCAACACTGGGAAAATCTTTGTTAAGGCATATAATTTATTCATCATTCTCTGAGCTCCAAAGGGCGTGGGCTGTCTCAGATCTCTGTCTTTGCCATGCATAGCACACATGAGCTTGTCAGGTAAGTTCAGAATGACTCTTCTTCATAGCTGCTTTTGTCTTGGTGGTCATGCCATGATACTAGCATAATGCACTCCATAATGCTGGGGTGTCCTATTGAAACTGGTTCCACTTCCACCAATAGCATCTCCTGGTATATTTTTAGGGACTTTGACCCTGATACATCTTGCCAAGCCTCAACTTTTTTTTCATGACTCCTTCAATCCTGAGGCTTCTGATTTAATTCAGATGCACATTTACCAGTCAGGTTTTAAAGCTTCTAGTGTCATGACTCCTTCTGACTTCCAACTCTATACTACCTAGCAGGCTAAGATTGAAAAGTTGTGCTGCTAGGTCAAGATACAACCTTGTCACCCTTGAACCACAGCGTCTGTGTCCTGACCTTGAGAAGCATTGCCCAATAAATTATGAAACTCCAGCTGACCAGACATCATAGACTCATCACAAAAATACCACATAAACAGCCCTGTAGAGTCTTTGAGGAACTCTTTTCTAGAAACTTCAGAAGGCATGTCCCCCCAAACTTCAGAAGGCATGTCTGCCCTGTTCACAGAATTATGTTCCAATTTTTTTTTTCAACAGTTCATTAATACTGATTGGCTAATGGGGTCCAATGTTTCAAAGTCTAGCCACAATCTGCCCTCTAACAACATGGTTAGGCCTATCACAGGAACACCTCATAATGTGATATCAACTTATGCCATAGTTAAAGTTTTAATTGTAATGATAAAAATAACATGATACCCACAATTGAAAACAGAAAAAGTTTATTTCACTTACACGTCTATATAACAGTTGATAATTGAAACTTTCTTCAGAGCAGTGAGTTCAGGAAGGAACCAAAAGTCAAACTGAAACAGAAGCCACAAAGGAGTATTGCTTATCAGCTTGTTCCCCAATGCCTGCTCAGCCTGCTTTCTTATATATCTGGGAAATCCCTACTTAGGGTAGAACTATTCACCATGGGCTGGACCCTTCCATATCAATCACGAATTAAGAAAATGCATCACATGTTTGCCTTCAGGCCAATTTTGTAGGGACATGTTTTTAAGGGAGATTTCTTTTTCTAAGATGAACCTAGCTTGTGCCAAATTGATACAGAAAACAGATAGGAAACTGTAGCTGTTTTTAGGTTGTAGAAGTACAACCTAAAAAGAGAAAAAGACTTTGTTTTAAAAATATTGTTTTAATCTAACAATTGAGTGATTGTTAAATTTCTTCTCTCTTTCTCTTCAGAAACCATCTGGAAAGGATATTACATTGTGATTTTTAGCAACTCCTTACAGACACATACAAGATGCCTCTCCTTCCTTTGATTGAAATTGTGGACTTCTTTCTTCTGTTTCTTTACCTTGCTATTTGGGGCTCAAATAACAGAAGGTACTTTCTCCTGCTACCTGCATGTTAACCTTAAAGGCGTGTTTAAAGTAAAGAAGGTGCCGGGCATGATGGCACACGCCTTTAATCCCAGCACTTGGGAGGCAGAGGCAGGCTGATTTCTGAGTTCGAGGCCAGCCTGGTCTACAGAGTGAGTTCCCGGACAGCCAGGGCTATACAGAGAAACCCTGTCTCAAAGAACCAAAAAAAAAAAAAAAAAAAGTGAAGAGGGTTAAGACTGTTCGCAGTTATAGGAGTCGTAGATCCCATGAGGACTCATGCCCTGGTGGGATAGGCTCATTTTTGTCATGAGCTGAAGACTCTCAAAAGCAGAGAGAAACTTTTAAAATAAAAAACATTCCAAGTAAGAAAAAAATAATGGTTTCATCCTTACTAAACAAATTGCTGATATATTTGTGAAATACAAATACTTTCTATCTTCCCCTCTTAAATTTTCTATAAAATTAGATGTTTTGCTTGAAGGCATTACTTATTCAGTTCAGGTCTGTGGAACTGAGGGCATTTGGCTACAGCTGAGTGGTCAGACTTTATCTCTTAGAGAAACTCATGCCAGGAGCATAGAAATTTCCACACCAATTTCAATGTTATTTGCTTGAGGCAATTCAATGTTGTTATATTTAATCAACTCTGATACAGTACTTTGATACCTTAATTAATAAGTCCTAGGAGAAAAATTTCCTTTAGAAAGTCAATTTGACTGTCACAGACATTAGTAGAATTGGTCTCCTTAGCACTGCTGTGTTCAGTACTGGAAGTAGTCATTGAAGACAGCTCTGGAACAATACTGTAATCATGGTGGGTTTGAAAAGGAACAGGTCTAATTACCGGTTCTGAACATGCTGATAGAATTGGGGCAGATGTCCTGTCTATTCTCCCAAATAAATACACACACACACACACACACACACACACACACACACACACACACACACACACGAATTAGGAGTTATGATGCATATATGAAACAGAACATGTAGTATTCATCTTCCTGAACTGGGGTTACCTAACTACTTAACTCTGCAAGTAACAATAACAACACATATGTCTTAGTTAGGGTTTCTATTGCTATATTAAAACACTATGAGTAAAAGTAACTTCTGGAAAAAAAGATTTATTTTTGTACTCCCATATCACAGTTCACCATCTAAGGAACTAGGAGTAGAAATTCCAGCAGGGCCAGAACCTGGAGAAGTAGAAGCAGATGTAGATCTATGGAGAAAAGATGCTTACTGGCTTGCAGTAGCACCACTCCTGCTACCTCAGCCAGCATTAGGTGGAGTTCTTAAAAGGAACAGATATAATAGCATAAGTCTCTCTCTCTCTCTCTCTCTCTCTCTCTCTCTCTCTCTCTCTAATCTACATAAATGGGGGATTTAGTAGAGTATACTGCCTAGTAAAATAGCTGTCTCCTAACCTAAATGCCAAAATCTGGTAGTTTTTCAGTCTGCGAGGCTGGATGCCCTCAACTGGTCTTTAGTCTATGTTGGAATCCTGAAGATGTAGGCGATAGTACCAGTGAAGGAATTCTTCAGCAGCAGGATAGATGAAGTTGCCAGTGAAAGTAAGGGCATTAAGGCAAAAAAGCAAAAAGTCTCTTCTTCCATGTATGTTGATGTAGATTACCATCAGAAGGTGTGGCACAATACCAGCTAGGAAATGGGGGTTATAATTGACAGGACAACTTCTGTCATATTTTACTAGAAATGTGCTTTTTTTCACATATACAAATACATTAAGCAGATGTTTGTATTTCTTTTCTTTAAGTCCTTATCATAGAATATTCAACTTTAATTGGAATAATATCAATGGTTATTGTATTCATGTTATGAGACATATCTATAATAAATGACATAATGCATTTCTGCTTGTATATGGAAGAGTTTGATTTTCAGTTGAAAATGGGATGCTTATAATGGCCATGATTGGGACTTGGTTATTGTTTACATTTGGAAACTATCTATGACATAGGAGACATGATATGTCCGTGGAACTGTGGTGGATAATCTTGCTTGTCAACTTAACAACACTTACAATCAACTAAAACCAAGCAGATGGGCACACTTAGGAGGAATTTTTCTTTTTTTTATTAGCTATTTTCTTTATAAACATTTCAAATGTTATCCCCTTTCCTGGTTTCCCCTCCAAAAACCCATTATCCCTTCCCCCAATCCCCCTCCACCTGCTCACCAACCCACCCACTCCCACTTTCTGGCTCTGGCATGCCATTAAAGTCTAGGCTCACAATCAAAAATATAAAAGGGAGTTTTCTTGATTGGATCACTTAAGGTGAGAAGACCTATTCTAAAGCTGGGTCATATCTTCTGGTGACAGCTCACATAAGCAGACATGGGAAAAGGTTTTGTTTTTGCCTACTTGCCCTCACTTTGACTGGCATGTTCATTTATCTTACAGCTGATACTCTTTCACTGGTATTAAAGCCTACTATTTCAGGACTCCAATGTATACTGAAGATGAGCTGAGAAATCCAAACTCATGGACTGAACAACTATCAGATTCTTGGCCTTTCCATCTGTAGCCAGCCATTGTTGAAGAGCCAGACCACAGCATGTAAGCTACTCTAATAAATCACACACACACACACACACACACACACACACACACACACTCACACATACACACTCACACACACACAATCATCCTATCTGTTCTGTGTTTCGAGAGAGCCTTGACTAACACACATGGTCTCAGTTTATTTTACAAAGAAAGGTGACAAAGACAGTGTTGTACTGGTTCTAAGAGCAATAAACCAATGGAATAGGAAAAGGATCATAAATAAACACACACAGCTATAGATCCTTTGACTTTCAGCAAAGGTATTAAAAATACAGGAAGCTAGGTGGGACCTACAGTGTCATGGTGGGACCTACTGGCTGACCAACTCAGCTACCACCTGGGCACAGATCAGGCTACTTTGAGTAGGTCCACCCAAATGCCTACCCCATCTGTAAGCTGCTGCTTCTTCTTCTTCTTCTTCTTCTTCTTCTTCTTCTTCTTCTTCTTCTTCTTCTTCTTCTTCTTCTTCTTCTTCTTCTTCTTCTTCTTCTTCTTCATCATCATTTCAATGTGATAGACTGCAGTTTCCAATGCTACTGTGATGAATAGATTTTCAGTGGAGAGGTGAGAAAGATAAAGAAATGAAGTAGTTAGTGAGTAGTGGAGAGAGATGGTATTAGAGATGCAACAGCAGTTATAGGTGTGAGATACAATAGAATTTTATTTGGCCACAAGGAAAATTGAAATCATGATACATGCACGAAAATGCATAGAAGAAGAAACCATTATATTTAAGTGAAATTTATCAGAGTCAGAAAGAAAAAAAATAGTACATGTTTTCTCTCAAATGCAAAATCTAGATTTGAATGTGCATGTACATGTGTGTATATGTGTATATGTGTATAATGAAATTAGAAAGGGTACCACAAGAAGATATGAAAAGGTCATAAGTTGAGGGCAGCAGTACCATGAGTTACATGTTACACTGAATTAACATTAAGTGGGAGGAAAGTCACCAAAAGATGGGGAAAAGAAAAGTTAGGGTGGTGATAAATGTCAAATTATTATAATAAAACTGATTACTTACAATCTGACTTAAAAATAGAGAAAAACTTAAAAATCCTTACCTATCATTGTATTTGACATCAGTAAGAGGCAATAAAGTATTCATTGATTTATCTTTGTTATTTTTTATTTTAAAGGCAGAACTAACACCTTTCCTAAAGAGAATAGGACACTCGATTCTGAACTTCAGCTGAGTTACTTTGGCACGTTGTGGCCCTAGAGTAGTTATAAATAGTATCCTGGCTATTGCCTTTGCCTCTTCAATGGGCAATGAAAGCTGCCTGACAGTGTTGCATAAAGATGAAATGAGACATAACAAACAAAGTTCTTTCCTCATAAATGCTGGTAAGTTTTCATTTGTCCTACTTCCCCAAGTTGCTTAAGTGAATCGGAGATACCAACTAAAAGCAAAAGTAAAGATATGCCTGTCACATCCTGTCTACCCCACTGCCTTGATTTGAATGTGCCCTCTTTTCTCTAAAACACGGGATGAAATTTAATCATCATTAAACAATATTAGGAAGTTGGGTTAAGTGGACTGTTACAAAGAAATCAGTGATCTGGTTTCATGAATAGATTCTTTCATGTATATACTGAATGGGTTATGGGATAATGGTGTGCCTGTAGAATGGGTCTCCAATAGAAGCCAGTTTGGCCATGAGTTAGGTAACATTCTCATATCTCTATGTGATGTCCTATACCACCTCAGGACTATGTACTAAGAAAGTCATCACCTTTTGGCCTTGAATAAGAACTTTGAATCAAAGTTAAGCTTTTCTTTATAGTGTGACTATTCTTTGGTAGTATTTTATTAGCAAAAGAAAGTAGCAAGATACTTAGGCTATCATCCTTCCTGGAACCACTGAGTGTATATTTTCACTCACTTTTGCCAGGTTCACAGGATGCCCCACCTAAGTGTCTTTTTAACATGGTCTTATGTTTTTAAGGACATGACATTAGACTGAGGCCTTATTTTAACTAATTATGTGTGTAATGACGCCCCCCTTTTTTTTCTGGAGATTACCCACTAGGGGATTGAGACGGGGGCCTCAGTAATTTTTTTTCTATTTCCCATTCTACTTATTTTAGGAGGTTAGAGTGATAAAACAATCAAACTCTTCAAAACATGTGCAATTAAGCTTCCAAAAAAAGAGAGACAATATTTTATTTTTTATTAGAAGTTATTCTCTTTATTCTTTATTCTTTTCCAGTCTGTGCTCTTTAAAACAATGTGGGATAGCTCAGCCAGTAAAAAGTCTAGGCATCAATGCCTGGGAACTCTTTTTTTTTTTTTTTTTTTTTTAGCTTTCTTTTTTTTTTTTTTTTTCCATTTTTTATTAGGTATTTAGCTCATTTACATTTCCAATGCTATACCAAAAGTCCCCCTTACCCACCCACCCCCACTCCCCTACCCACCCACTCCCCCCCTTTGGCCCTGGCGTTCCCCTGTACCGGGGCACACAAAGTCTGCGTCTGGGAACTCTTTTTAATCCTCAGAATTCTTGAACTCAGAATGTAAAATTAAAAGAACCAGTTCTTGAAAGTTGTCCTCTGATTCTTATATGAGTGTCTTGGCATGTTCCTGTGTTCCCATACAAACGGGAAAAGAGTATACACATATACTCTCACACATACACCCATACAAATAAGTATATTTTTAAATTTAAGAGATGCAATGCATCTTTTATCACTGGAAAGTTTTGTTTTTACTTCTTTTGGATGAATTATGGACATATATTCAAGATTTCTATATGGTAGATGTTTGTCTTTTCAATTATGGTCTGTATCTCATCTGTTGAATGGTTTATTTGTATGCATATGGAGTAACTGATGTTTTAAACTTTTCTATACAGTCACTTATCACTTAGGTTGTAGGGATGTGTTTCCATGTTTGGCTATGGTAAGATTGTCCAAAAGCTGCCATGTGCTTTCAGCATGTTCACATCAGTGTGCTTTGATATATAATAGGTTTGAGGTCAGCCTGGGCTACAGAAGACACCATTTTAAAGTGGTCATTAGTAATCTCATGTTAGCTTCAAGTGAATTGAATGAGTTTGAAATGCACTTACTTCAGTTCTTAACAAAATTGTTATGTCCACTCTACAGTCTATTCTCTATGTCGTCTCCATTTTGCATCCTTCTCCTCTCTTGCTACAATGTGGGGGCTATTACTTCTATAACCTCACACTGGTTTTTAATATTAGACTGTAACATCTTGGCTGGGCCATCAGTTTCCAATGCATCTATGCTGTCTGTCCCACCTAAGATCCCTTCCCAAAGGCACTCCATCCATTGAGACTCTCATGGGGCTATGCTTAAAACCACTAAACCCACATCAGTCATCAAAGTGACATTTGCTTCTGTGATATGACACAGATTGTCAAATACAGAAATGGATGCTCACAGTCATCTATTGGATGGAACAGAGGGATCCTAATGAAGGATCTAGAGAAAGTATCCAACGAGCTAAAGGGGTCTGCAACCCTATAGGATAAACAACAACATGAACTAACCAGTATCTCCCAGAACTGTGTCTCTAGTTGCATATGTAGCAGAGGATGGCCTAGTCGGCCATCAATGGGAGGAGAGGCCCTTGGTCTTGCGAAGATCATATGCCCCAGTATAGGGGAAGGGCAGGGCCAGGAAGAAGGAGTGGGTGGGCTGGGGAGCAGGGCGGGGGGAGTGTATAGGGGGCTTTTGGGATAGCATTTGAAATGTAAATGATGAAAATATGTAATAAAAAAAGGAGAAGGATAAGGGTGACTAATCACAATAGTAAATTTCTGTCTAGAGAATATGTTAATTATGCTAAAATATTTTATTAAAATATGCTGAAGTTTAAAAGAGTCAGTGTTACAGAATTATACTTAAAATACCTAACAGTAGAAAATGACATATGCGGATTATTTTATAAAGTTTGGATAAATTGGCAAGTCAAGTTTGAGACATACTTGATTGTCTTTCTGAAGTCCATACTTGCTTCCTCAGTCAAATGTTAAGGACAGGGGCAGACTCAATAAGAAATAAGCCTTGTCAGTCCTGCTCATCCAAAGCTGCAGGATCCTCATGACATGCGGAAATAATTGGGTACCTACAGGAGTCCCAGTGCGAATCAATATTGATGGAGTCACAAAAACCAGAGATCTCAAACCAGACCAATGACTCATTGCAATAAACATTTGGAAATGAAGATGTGTGGACAGAGGTATATACTGTTTGACAAATGGTGACACAGTAAGCTTCCACAATGAGATGCTTTCTGTATTATTTGTGTGTTTTATTTTGAAGTGGAGGTTACAAGGGTGAAAGGCCGATATTAGTGGATGGAAAGATTAGTGGGACTTGGGTGGTACATGATGTGAAACTCACAATGAATAAATGAAAAGTTTAAAAAAAAAGAACTAGACCGTCAATAATAACTAATCTACTATGAAAATGAGGACAAATTCAAGGATTCAGGTAAGTCACCCAGGAGATAAAAGCCTTTCTAATGAGGGGCTGGAGAGATGATTCACTGGTTTACAGTTCTTATTGATCTTGCAGAGGATCAGGATTCTGATCCGAGAACTAACATGTCAGCTCACAACTGTCTGTAACTCCTGATCATGATGCCCCTCACTGCAGAGTAGGCACACGTGAGATGTATATACACACATGCATGAAAAATATTCATACACATAAAATAAAAATACAGAACTGTTTAAAAAGTTGCTGATGAGATTTTAAGCATGATCAACAAGGAAAAATAGGATGTTTATAAACTGTGTCTCACTGAAGATTCCAGAATTCTATATGCATAGAAAGTCCTG
Organism: Mus musculus; assembly: GCF_000001635.26. Lineage (NCBI taxonomy): Eukaryota > Metazoa > Chordata > Mammalia > Rodentia > Muridae > Mus > Mus musculus. The sequence continues at coordinate 71,942,907 of NC_000070.6, read as the reverse complement.
AGTTCATTGAGAACAGGTCTCTCTCAATCATGCAAAGATAAATTTCCTTAGATGAATTCATTACATTTCAAATGTAGTTGTATTAAAAGAGAATGTGTTTCTCCTCTAGAACACAAATAAATATAAAAGGAAAATAAAGAACAAATATGAACTTGTATTTTTCTTATTGACCTAGTTAAAAAGTCTTATTTTTTACAATTTACATTAACATTTGATCTGAAAATGTTTAAACATTTAAAGACTAAATGATCTTGTTTTAAAATAATTTCATTTTGTTATTGAATTCATTTAAAATCACTTAAGTAATATTTTACTCTATTTTCAACCCATGAAGAATCGATTGTAGGAAGAATTTTCATTCCATTATAAACATTTAGACATACACACAAAATATTTGAAACAAATATTTTCAGACACAGACAACAGGCAGCTAAGGAAATTAACTCTTGAAGGAAAAGACACTTAAGGACTGTGGCCAGCTTCCTGCCCGCAGTCTTTCTTCAGGTTCATGGTGGGACACTCCTAAATTCTTTCAGAATTAAGTGTAATTGTATTATTTGGGAATATTCTATACCTCCCTTGTTCCTGAATAATGACATGGAAACCTAGTATATTTATTAATAAGCCACAAGCACTAACTTTTGTCTTAGGGTTTTACTGCTGTGAACAGACAGACACCATGACCAAGGCAAGTCTTATCTCCCTTCTGATCTCCAACAGTCCCTGTATGTGCCATCCAAATCCAAAGTCCCCAAATCCACAGTCTTTCAAATAAAAGCATGGTCAGGCCTATCACAGCAATACCCCAGTCCCTGGTACCAATTTCTCTCTTAGTTAGGGTTTTACTGCTATACAGCAAAGATGGGCAGGTACTGCCTCTGCTCCAGGATCAACTTCTTCCTTGCAAACTCACTGCTGGCCTCACTTTTCTCCTTCATGTGATCTTCAAACTTCTGCTCCATTCTGTAGTCCACTGTCGTAGCTTTATCTGGCTCCTCTTCTTTTTTGACACCCATTATATCTCCTAGTTTGGTCCCTGCCAGTTCCCAGTGTTTGTGCTGAGCCTTTCTCTGTATCTTTCCTAACCCAATTATGGGGCTATATCCCAACCATGCACCTGGAAACTTGCTGTCTCAGTCTTGCCCTGGCTCCAACTGTCCTCATGGTGACTTCTTCCTCTTGTCATGACTTTCTCCACCTGGGACCTATCCCACAAAGGTTTCAGAAGTCCCACCTTAACTCTTCTGTCCAATTATCAGCTGATCAACTCTTTATTAACCAATCAGAGGTAATAGAGAACAATTTTTACACAATATTGAGACAAGAGATGCTTTAATAATAATGACAGTACCATGTTCAGACTGCAACCAGATCTCTGGGATACAGAAATTAGTATCTGAATACACAGTGCATAAACTCATCCTCCTACAATTAAGGTAACAGAAATCTCAAGTTAAGAAAACCCATGCTGCTAAATTTGCAGAGCAAAGTACAGCAGACAAAGGAGCTACACAGAGCAAGCTCTGGAAGAGATGAGCATTCTAATATTGACTAAAATTTTGATCTTAGCATGTGCCAGTTAAAAAAATCTCACAAGGCTGCAGGATGAACCACAAGAAAAATTTCAGAGTTAAACAGTTCTCAGAGCGTGGGGTGGGTGGTGGCACATGCTGTTAATTTCAGCACCCAAGAGGTACAGGCAGACAGATCTCTTGAGTTCAAGGCTAGCCAGGTCTATAGAGATAGTTCCAGGACATCCAGGGCTACACAAAGAAAAACTGAAAAACAAACAAACAAACAAACAAACACCAATCTGACTGAAAAAAACAACCAACCAACCAACCAACCAACCCCCTCCAAAAAACACCCTCCAAAAAACAATCAAAACCAAAACCAAAACATTTCTCAGAGCTAAAGCATAGCAGGCAATAATTTGTATCTTAGTCTTTGAAATATGGGGACCCAGCATGGAAGACTTGCTGATGGAGCTGATTCACCCTGTTTAAGTGCTACCCTAGAACTCCCATTAAAAAGCTTTAAAATTAGTTTCAAGGGATAAAACAGATGTCAATATATGTGTCAAAACACAGTGCTATCTTCGCTAAAATCAATTCGACAAGAGCTGATGAATTGCAGCATGGTAAACACAGCATTGTTTCATCCAGTGAAAAGTCACTAGGTTTGCAGAGAAACAGAATACACCCCTACCAAAGAGAAAGATTAACCAAGAGAAGCAGACTCAGCAAGGATACAGCCAATAGAACTCAAGGCAATATTCATGAACTGTCTTTCTAAACTGAAAATGTATGCTTCCAAGAAATCTAAGTAATACATAACTGCATGCACACATACCCATACACACATCTAAACACCAGATGTTTGATTTCTTTCTAAAATTTGTTTGTGTTCCTGATAGGTGTATGTGTATATGTTTGGTTATATGTATATTCTGGTGGGCCCACATGCATGTGCATGTGTGTTTAGAGGACAGAAATCAACATTCATGTTTCTTCCTCTTTTGATATCTACTTTACCATTAAAATAGAATCTTTTATTGAACCTGGATCTTTTTGTTTGGTTAGACTAGTTGGCCAGTGAACTACAGGGATCTTCTGCCTCAACCACTCCAGTGCTGGCACTTCAGGCATGTGCCACAACACCAGGCATTTTACATGGATTCTGGAGATTCAAACCTAGACCCTCAGGGTTAAATATTAAGAATGTTATCCACTGACCCAACATTATCCAAGACCTGCTTGGGTCTTCACAATTTTGATTCTAATAAAATACGTGAAAAATATATTAAATAACTTTTTAATTAGATATAATTACTCCACTCATATCCTTTGAAAATATCCTTTGAGTTTTCTAATGCCCTGAACGGAAGCCCAGTAAAGAGCCAGCCTGTCAGTAGTATGTTTTGAAGAGCACACAATCTCTGTTTATATGACTCTGCCTTATTAGAATGTAGGAGCCACAGCAGAAGGTAACAAGTGGGCACACAGGAACTTGCTCCAGAGCTTTCTACAGTACAGGCAATTAGCCACATTGTCTAACTGGAACATTAAGTTACTTAAAATAAAATGGGATCAAATAAAACTAGCACTCCAAGTTCTCAACTGAGTACATACATGTCTTGTGTGGCAGCCTCTATGGACATTTTCCACTATGGCCCAGAATTTTGCTGAGGAGCTCCACCCTAGAAGATAGTGCTCATCAAAGTACAGATTTCGACCAACAGTCTGAATGTGCTGAATGAAGCTCTCTCAAGATGAAACCCAAAGCGCTGCAGTGTGGCTCACACTTGTACTAAACAGAGGACACAGGCTTAGTGAGCAAGGTCCTTCCCCTAGGTTTCTGCTTTTAATCCTAACGACTTTGTGTCTTTTCATTATTTTTACTTTTGTTCCTTCCAGTTTTCCCAATCAACTGTGCCTAACTTAACAGGGGAATTAGGTAAAACAGCAAATCTGAATAGGGAAATCTTCAGACAGTAAGAAGGGAGGGGGAGAGAGAGAGAGAGAGAGAGAGAGAGAGAGAGAGAGAGAGAGAGAGGGAGGGAGGGAGGGAGGGAGGGAGGGAGGGAGGGAGGGAGGGAGGGAGGGAGAGAGAGAGAGAGAGAGAACATTGTCAGAGTAATGCTGGATTTATGGAAAGAATTTGTTTCTTCTTATTTCTATTACGGACCTGTTTAAGGAGTATCAGTATTCTCTCTTTAACGATTTCATAGAATTTGGCACTAAGTTTGTGTTTTAGGGAGGAAGTGGAGGAGAGGGTAGAGATTTTTTACTGCTGCTTCATGTTCATTGCTTGGTATGGATCTGCTTAAGTTATTTACATATTTGGTTTTATTTGGATAGGTCATATGTTTTTAGAAATTTGTCGACTACATTTAGTTTTTCTAGGATTTATTTGGAATATAGTTTTCATAGTATTCTCTAGTACAATTTCCAAACCATTTCTGAAGATTTATTGGTAGTTAATAGTTCCCACTGGAGGAATAGACAATTTCTTCTGTGGTATACTACTGGTTACATGCTGCTGGGGCTGCAAACCACCTCTTATCCATGTTCGGGTAAACAATCCTAATGAAACTCATTGAGCCAACAAAAACATGGAAGTAGAAGGGGGAGAGATTGGAAAATAATGTGACGTGGGAAGGGGAGGGAGATAAAACTGTATACTTGGGTGAGTAGAATCAAAATTCATTATTCACATGAAAGTGTCATAATGAAATAAATTATTATAAACAATTATTGTGTGCTGATAAAGGATTTGAAAAATAAATTTGACTGTCATATATACATTTGGTTACCCCACTTCTATGTATATACTCAAGTAATTACGAACATGGTCCAAAGAAATATGTGTAATACAAAATTGATGGTAACATTAGAGATAATAGTCAAATTATTCCTAAATAGATGAAGAACAAGGAATTTTACGGGATAGCATATCCATTTAATAAAACATCTGCTTTAGTTTTCTCACTATGAGCTGTGACCTCCCCAGCTATGAATTTTGTCTGTATTTATATATAGTATCACACATGAAGTCCTTCCTGTGGAACAGGGCTCAAATCCAATCACAGAGCAGATTGATTATCTTATGTTTAGTTTTGAAGGACTACAAAATTGTAACCAGAGTGGCACAGCACAAACTATTTTGGTCCTGTGAAAAGAGAATGAAATTCTGGCACAGACTATAATATGAACCAACCCTGGCATCATGCTAAATGAAAGAAGCTGAAAACACAAATGAGAAATACTGACTGGGACTCTCCTTGTATGAAACAAAATAATAAAGAGGGAAAATAAAATGAAATTCTGAGGTTGGGGTGGGAGATAGGTTGCTACATGTAGCTCCATGGCCACAGAGGTTATGTGCCAGGTGGTGAAAGATTCTGGGCAAATATGATTGTTACACACGTTAGAAATGTACAGAACACCATTAAATTGTGTCCTTAAAGTTGGGTAAAATAACCACTTACTTAGCTATGTAAATAAAAAGTGGATGAACCCACCAGTGACTAGTGCATAGGAAGTACCTCTGTGAGTTCCTAAGAAGAGCACAGATCTAGCTAAGAACTGAACAATATTTCATACCATAAATGTTTAAGGGTATTTGATCTTTCTTGATATTCCATTGGTCCTTCATACTTTTCTGCAGCATTGATGGTGATAAAACTGAAGTAATAAAAAAATTGATGTTATCTTTATTTTTTAATTAGAATTTTTATTTTGTGTCTAGAGGTGTCTTATCTGCATGTATGTCTGTGCACAATATATGTGCCTGATGATTAGGGAGTTTAGAAGAGAGCAGAAAATCTCCTGGAACTGGAATCTATCTTGGGGAGAATTGAACCCAGGTTTTGGAAAAGCATAAAGTTCCCTTAACCCACCATGCAACCTTTCCAACCTGTAGTTCTGTATTTTTAAAGCTTCTCCGAATTGACCTAAACTCTGCCAGGGACTCAGCCCTAAAAGGAGGTTTAGGAATTATTGATGAAATTAGAATTGATCTCAATTCTGCTTTCTGCTCTATATTTTGCCATTGTTCATACAGTCTTCTTTCCATGGTGATAACACTTGAAGCTATTCTTCCAGTTATATCCTACACCCTATATAAGTATATACCCTATCTGCATATGCTATCAGCAATCATCTATATGAGAAAAAAGTTTCTATGACATTTGAGGACATATGTACACACAAACACATATGCACTCAAATGTACACATATACACATGAGCACACACAAACACATATACACTCATGTACATGCACTCATACCTACATATATACATATGCACACATACGTGTATGCACACACACAAACACACATTACATAAAGTAGAAGTGCTGGCACAGGAAAGGTTTAGGGTTGGAATAAGTTTTCAATGTTGTATTTGATTTATGTCCCTAAGAGAACTGACCCTCTGTGGTAGTGTCGTTAATGATAACTGATGACTACAAATCAATGGCATTTGTTTTCTGTCTAGAGAGCAGTTCTTCTGAGATCAGAAGGATGATAGCATTTCCTCTGCAGGAGCAACACTGCATGGATTCTCAGGACCTGACCCATTATTTCCTAGTCAATATGGAATGCTGGTTCTTCTAAGATGACATGTGCATGTGTCCTGATTAATGAGTTCTTGTTTCTTAGAAAATAGAATACTTTTTGTTATTTTTTTAATGTCATAGCCTAATGGTTTTACTTAAGACCAGCAATCTAATTTGCACTTCTAGTTTGTTTTATTACATGAGAGGGGTCTTATGAACAGCTGTTTTCACATTCCAATTTCTTCTTCTTTTTGGTATTAATCAAACCAACCAAACAGAAAAAAAAATCCCAAACCAAAAGCCACCAAACAAAAACCCAAACAAACATACCTTTTAATTTATTCTGTTTCTAGCATCTTAATTGACATTCCTTGGCCTTTTTAAAAGTGTATCAACTAATTTGTCTCTATATTTTTACATTTTGTCAAATCATTGCTTAAAGGAAAAGGTACTTAAAAGTCTTATGCAGTACAACTTTCCTATTTCTCAAATCTCTGAAATTTTAAATTATCCATAGTTAATTAGTTAAACCCTTTTATGAATCTTTCTCTCTTGCTTTTCAAAACCATTTTCTCTGATTGAATAACTAACCAGCAACTTGTTAATACAAAGCTGTTATTTCAAGACAATTATTATATTTAAAAATAAAAAATCCTGAAATACTTATTTGCCTATATTCCTGGTTGTATTTATATATACCCAGAATATGCTAAGACACACATTTAGAAATGACTATCATTAAGGAAGAAGATCTTGAGAAGCAAGAGTAACAGGCAATTGAAACAAGCAATGATACCCAAGTCAACAGACACAGGGGTTTGGAGCATGCCAGAGAGCTAGTTTTTACTGTGGTTGCTAGAGTAGGGAAGAGGTGGACAGGAAAGTAGATTTTAAGTGTAAGAATGAACTCAGTGTGTTAGGGTTGTCAAGGTTCTCCCTAAGGACTGATTTCCTTAGGGCTAGGACTAGGTCCTGGAGTGACACATGATAAAGGATATAAGCTTGTGAGAGAGAATTACAATAAAGGCGCTAGCTGAAGCATGAAGTTTGGATTGGTAAATTTGCATAGAAAGATATCAGGAAGTCACTCTCTCAAGGATTTAAACTCACAACTTTCAATGTAAGCCTCTCCAGTGCTTTATTAGAAGTATGCAGTTCTTTTTTGGTCTATCAATGTGTTTATTCCTTTCCTGAAACAAGCCAATCTCAATTGCCTGCAGTAAACCTTAGAGGAGGTCTTAGATATCTTAGAGGAGAGTTCTGAGGAGGGTCCATACTTTCCTTATGCAGAGGTGCACAGGTTTCCAGATGATTAAAGCATTGACATCAGCTGTAAAAAGCATGAGGCTTGGATAAAACTATTGGAATTTGAGGAGGAATATGCTTATCTGTTTATGACTAGTTGACTTAGAGAAACAAGAAGACATGATAGGTTAGCTAGAAAAGTATGTTTACTCGTACAAAAATTGAGCAATAGAACTAGTTTAGAGGTGGTCTGATAATGTAAGTCTTTCTCAAGCATGCTATGAAAAGTCTGGGTCAGCTTCACACAAATAGATGTTAACCAGCAGCAGGGGAAAGGAGGCTATTCTGGGCAAAGGAGGTAATATATTTAAATTTTTGTAGGAAATAAGAAAATTAGAGTGGAAGTTTAAAAAGCATAAGAAAAATCAAGATTAGACCAATTGTAGGATGGAAAAGTCATGTAATGAAGTCTCATGTAAATGCCAGAGGCAAGCTGGTTAAGTTGTGAACTGAGGTTTCTACCTGCCTGTACAATGGTATAGTTAAGTTTAAACACAGTGAAAATACACCAAGATATATCCTTCTAGCTCCTCTGATGGCTGAATAGTTTGAACACACATTGAATGCCTCAACCCATTCAATCATGTCTCTAGACTGCATGTGTTATTGCCATTTTATTATCAAGGTTCTGAGAGACCATCAGTTATACATGGTTACTAATAAGCAAAGTGATAATGTCAGAATATCAGTCCAAGCTAGCATTTGACTTTCATTTCCCCCTCCCCTCCCCTGCCTTTCCCTCCCCTTTAATCTCCTACCTTCCCCTTTTGCCAATGCCTCTACCTATACTTCAGGCTGGCCACAATCTTTGTAATCCTCCTGCCTTACAATGTTATGATTATAGCTCACACTACTGTACCTGGACTCTAAGAGATCTTTGAAACACCACAGCACTCAGGCCTTCCATGTTCGATTCATTCCTAGGACACTGGTATATGGGAAAACTCTAATGTTGGCACCTTATGGGATGCCACTGTCATGATGCTGCTTATATACCAATTCAAGAAAACTTGTTCTCCATTTGTAAATATTGGTCCTTTTTTTCCACGAAAGATACAAAGAAAGCATTCTGTGATCAGTTTCTCATGTATTTTCTTTTTATCATTAAAACCACATAATGAGAACTTTGACCCATTAAACTTCTGTGGTCTATGTGGAGTTTCTGATGCATCATGTAATGTCTTTTTAATAATGGCATTGCGTATCTCACATAAGATAGTTTTAATCACTGTCAAGAACACAAACTATAAAATAATCAGTAATCTAAGGAGCTTGGAATGAGCTTAGATTAGCTGGGTAAATATGAACTGATGAGCTCATACACACAATCCTCTGACAGGACTGCATGGATGGATAAAGGCGCGTAGTGGCCAGTCATTTCAGCATCCTTTTGTTCAGCTGGGATCCCTACAGAATTAGTCTAGAGGTGGACATAAAAATTACAGTATAGCCATTCCCTGCCCTACCCTGCACTAGAGGAATTTATTCTATTTTTCTTCCCACTTACTTCCTCCATTTCCATCAAGTTCTTCAACTCAGATGTAAAGAACTTTGTAAAGAAAGCATTATAAGGCTGGCTTGCCATGGCACTGAGATTTAAACCCTCTAAATAGGATATTAGTTCATAGCTTGAATATTTCCAAATCTGATCAACATGCCATTCTAAATACATTAAGCAAAGCAAGCAAAATTAGCCTGCTTTATGTCAGGTGCTTAGCACAAATCCCTTAATACTGTGCTTGAGTGCAGGAGCCATTAATAAATGCGTAATGCCCTAAGATGGGCTTGATTAATTAAGTCATATGTGTATCCTTCTAATTAAAAATAGAACATTAGGCAGATGAGTGGAATTTCTGAGTACAAAATTCAAAGCTTTTTTTTTTTTTTTGGAATATCTTGCCTTTCTCTTAAAGATGAAAGGGACACTGCTGGTTATTGTAGCTGCCAACAAACAGCTACAGTATGGCACAAAGCACTCAGAACTCTGTGTCTTATTAAAAACAATTTGGTATTCATCTGCCAATTTGTAACTCAGTTCTCAATCAGGGGTCTGTCTGATTAAGGCAGGCAATTCAAATTTGAGGGGGCAGCTGGTGCTGTTATGCAAATAAACAGATGAGGAAGAAACAGGACAATGAATCAACAAGCAGATGGTAAAAGCCAAGGTCTTCAAAGAGCTCTTGAATTTCGTTTTCTTGCTGATTCCAGTCACAGTACCCCTACAGATTTATACTCCAAGGGATTAGAGACACCACCACTTAGTTTAACAATCAACATAGAGCTTGCTAACAACAAGCTCATTAACATAGAAGATTTACAGAAAGAAAACTTTGATCAAGAATCTTGACATCAGATTGTCATGCACGCTAGTAATTTTTTTCTGAATTAATCAATTATGTATTAACTGTCACTTTTATTTCTGGCCAAGTAATTCCAAACAAAGTTATAAAATTTCCCCTCCCCTCTCTTTTACTATGGTGGTGGTGATGTGTGTGTATGTGTGTGTGTGTGTGTGTGTGTGTGTGTGTGTGTGTGTAGGTGTAGTCCAGAGAACCACCACAGGTGTCATTCCTTAACTATGGTGCACTTTTATTTTTGGTGACAGTGTCTCTTACTGGCTGGGAGCTTATCACACAGGTAAGAATGGCTCAAGGATGCACTGGTGTCCCATCTAATGCTGGAGTTGCATGCTTGAACCACTGTGCCTGGCAATTTTACATGGGTTTTGGAGACAAAACTCAGGTACCATGTTCATGCAGTTAGCAGTTTACCAATAGATCCATGCTCTCCAGCTCAAAGTGCAGCATTTATAAAGAGCTGGGAATATATCCCTCCTAACTCATTTAGGACCAGAAAACAAAGCTCAAAAGGACCCTGGAGTATGAATCAACCTTTCCCCATGATCATTACTTGGGAGTTTTATTACTAGGTCACTGGAATGTAGTCTACTAGTTCTTGCTCTTTGTTTCTTCTAATGATTTAGGCATTACTGCTTTATCATCTCATGAACTTCATGACTGTAGCATTCTTCGAGTTTATATTTACTATTGTCCTGGTTGAGTTTCAGTTATGGGTGAAGCCTAATCATAAATGCCTTCATTAGTCATAGTGTTTCTTTGGCCAAATCCTTTCTTTGGCTTGATTTCTTCATCTGGATAACATGTAGACAAGGTGAAGTTTTGTAGAGTGTATAAGTGATAGGATGAGAATATTTGATATGTGTTTTAAAAATATGCTCCATCATGTGTCTGGTATATCAAAGCATCTGTTCACCTCTGTCTGGTTCAGGAAAACACTCTTTCACATGTCTGCTTTAGCAAGACATCCTTTCACCTGTGTGCTCCACAAACCATCCAGCAGAACATCATTTGATATAACTGACTTTCCGCACATGCACACACACGCACATTATATATAATTTTAACTCTAGGTTTTATATATCAGAAAACACATGAGTTATTTGTCTTCCTGAGTTTAGCTTATTTGTTTAACATTTGTTTTCCTGAAAATGACATGATTATACTCTTCGTTTCAGCTGTATGAAATTTCTAGTGCATATGCAGTTCGTTTTTATCTATTCATCTGTTTCTTTTTTAGACATCTAGGAGAGATACATTTCCTGGTTATGGTGACCTTGTAGCTATTAACATAAACATGGATGTGCAAGTACTTCTCTGTTATGTTGACCCAGAGTCCTTCTGGCATATGCTCAGGAGTGGTATAGATGACTGATGTAGAAGTTCTATGGCAGTTCATAGAGAAGTACTGATAAATTTCCATAATTATTAACATAAAGCTTTTACAAATAAATGTTACTATTAATAGTCAATAAGGAACTCTTTCCCCACATTCTTACTAGTGTTTGTTTTTATTTGCTTTCTTAATGAAAGTTGTTCTGACTAGGGTAAGGTAGAATCTCTGAGTAGTTTTGTCACATTTCCTTGTCAGAAGAATGTTGAGAACCTGTTGATATACTTAGTGACTAGTTATAGTTGTTATACTAAGAACAAGATATTCAGGTCTTCTACCTTAATTGAGCCATTTCAGTGTTTTAGTGTTTCATTTTTGTGGCATTATATATATTAATTCTCTTTATGTTGTATTATTAGTAGATTAGCTGTCTTTCTACACTGTTTATTTATTTTGCTGTGCAGTATTAATTTCCGGTAATCACACTTTGCAATCCTTGGAAGTATATTTCATGCCAAAATCCATATAGGAATTGCTTTGTATGTCCATAATTTGAAATATTTGATTTATGTTTCTGCTTTGCAGTTTCAAAGTTTCATGTCTAATATTTGGTGGATTTTAAGTTTATTTTTGCATAGGATGAAAAATAAGAATGCAATTTCACACTTTCACAGGTGGAATTCCAGTTGCCAGCATCACATACTAGTTAAAGAAGCTGTTATTTTTCTAATCTGTGTTTTTGATAGCTTTGTCAAAAGTAAGATTGCTGTAGCTAGGCTGGGTATATTTTAGTTCTCACCTCTATCATGTTGGTTTACACATCTAGTTTCGATGTACTTCTATTACTATAACTGTGCAATGTAACTATGCTAAGAATTTTCTTGATTATTCAGAGTCTGTTTTAGTTCTGCATGCATTCAGGATATTTTTCTGGTTTTATGAAGAATTTAATTGAAGTTTTGATCAGAATTGTGTTGCAATTTGTAGATTCCTTTCAGTAATATAGTTGCTTCCACAATATTAACACTTCCCACTAGCAACTTCCCACTAGATAACTTTTTCTTCTAGTCATCTTCACTTTCTTTCTTCAGTGTCTTAACTGTTTCCTTTTAGAGAAATGTTTTAGTTCCTTGGTTGTGGTCATTCAGACTTTTTTAAAAAAAAAAATCTCCTCTCATATATTACATCACAATAGCCATTTCTCCCCACTCTCCTCCTCACATTCTCTTCAACAACTCTGTGCCTCTCCTCTTCCCCAGATATACCCTCTCCCCTCAGAGAATAGCAGGCCTCCCAGGAACATCAACCAAACATACCATAACAAACTACAGTAAGACCAGGCACATATCATCACATCAAGGCTGGACAAGGCACTCCAGTAGGAGGAAAAGTGTCCCACAAATAGGCAAAATGCAGACAACCCCCGTTCCCACAGTTAGGATTTCTAAGAATACTAAATTTCTCAGCCATAACATATATGCAGAGGATATAGGTCAGACCCATACAGGCTCCCTGATCAAGTTTCCATGAGTCCTGGTCACAGTTGATTCTGTAAGTTGTGTTTTCCTGGTCTGTCCCTAACCCCTCTGGCTCCTATGATCATCCTTCCTGCTCTTTTATAGCCTAATGTTTGGCTGGGGGACTCTGCATCTAGACCCATCAGTTGCTGTATGATGTCTCTCTGGTCTCTTTGATGATGACTTTTGCTAAGCTTCAGTTCCAATACACTATGGAGGCAGGACAATCTGTAGGTCTAAACATTTATGGCTGGGATGATGTCTCAATCTTTCTTAAGGACTTAAGGACTTACCTGGTTACAGAAGATGGCCATTTCAGGCCTTGTGACATTCATTACTAGGAGTCTTTTCTAGGTTTACTCTCATAGAGTCCATAATGTTTTCATTGCACTAGTTTCAAATAGTGCAATGCATAGCATAGTGCCTTACCCCTGAAACACCCACCAATTCAAGTAATTTCTCCCAGTATCCCCAACCCTGCTCCAATCTGATCTCTCTTGTTCCCACCCCCACCCACTCCCAATTTACATGCAAAAATATATTCTGTTTTCCCTTCTCTGGGAAACCCTTCAAGCCTTAATTGTTGCATAGCCTCTTTGGGTTTGTGAACTATAGCATGATTATCTTTTACTTTATAGGTAATATTCATTTATAAGTGATTACATACCATGTTTGTCTTTCTGTGTCTGGGTTACCTCATTTCTAGTTTCATCCATTTGCTTGCAGATTTCATAATGGCATTATTTTTAACAGCTGAGTAATACTCCATTGTGTAAATGTATCACATTTTTAAAAATCCATTCTTCAGTTGAGGGACATCTACATTGTTTCCAGTTTCTGTCTATTATGATTAAAGCTGCTATGAACACAGTTAAGCAAGTGTTCTAGTGATATCATGGAACATATGGTGTATACCCAGGAATTGTATAGCTGGGCCTTGAGGTAGATTAATTCCCAATTTTTTGAGAAACTACCATATTGATTTCCAAAGTGCTATGTACATTTGCACTTCCACCAACAATGGCAGAGTGTTCCCTTTGCTCCACATACTTACTATCATGAGCTATCACTTGAGTTTTTGATCTTAGCCATTCTGCTAGGTATGAGATGGAATCCCAGAGTCATTTTGATTTGCATTTCTCTGATGGCTAAGGATGTCCAACATTTCTTAAAGTGCTTCTCAGCCATTAGAGATTCCTCTGACCAGAATTCTGTTTAGTTCTGTACCCTATTTTTAAACTGTATTATTTGGTTTGTTGATGTCTAGCTTCTTGAGATTTCAGATGTGGAGTTGGTGAAGATCTTTTACGATTCTGTAGGCTGCTGTTTTGTCCTAGTAAGTGTGTCTTTTGCTTTACAGAAGAATCTCATAAGCTTTTCATGAAGTCCCATTTGTTGTTCATCTAAATGCCCGTGCTATGGATATTCATTTCAGGAAGTTGGCTTCTGTGCTCCTATGTTCCACATTTTTCTACATTTTCTCTTCTCTCACGATTAGTTTTTATGAAGTCTTTGGTACACTTGGACTTGAGTCTTGTGCAAATTCATAGGTATGGATCTATTTGTGTTCTTCTTACCAACATCCATTGCTTGCTTTTTTTCCATTATATATTTCTGGCTTCTTTATAAAAAAAATTCGGTATTCATAGGTGTGTGGATTAATGTCTACAACTTTGATTTAGTTGATCAATGTATATGTTTTCATGACATTACTAGATGATTTTTATTACTCTGTAGTACAGCTTAAGATCATGGATGATTATATCTCGGGCGGTTCTCTTTTTTAAATTTATATATTTTTTTACCTTTTCACTAAATATCCTGCTCACTGCCCCTCTCCAGGTCACCATTGATACTCTTCCCTTCCCTCTCCCTTTCTCTTCTGAGTTGGTGGGGCCCCATGGGTATCCCCCATCCACCCTAGCATTTCAAGTTCTAGAGGTTCTTTTATTGTATAGGATTGTTTTTGCTTTCCTGTCTGTTTGTTTATTTTGGTTTTCCATATGAAGTTGAGCATTGTTTTTTTAAAGTTCTGTAAAGAGTTGTATTGTAATCTTGATGGGGACTGCATTGAATATGAAGATTGCTTTTATTGGGATGGCCATTTTTCTCTATTAACTCTACTGATCCATGAGCATGGGAGAACTTTCAGACTTTTAAAAAGATACTGTAAATGTGATTTTCCTCATCCATTTTCTTTTTTCAGCCAGTTTATGATTGGCATGTAGTAAACTATTTACTTTTGCATGTTGGTTATTATTTTGTTGAAAGTGTCTTCATCTGGTTTCTAATGGAGTCATCAGGCTATTATTTCTAGTTAGGATAATGTTGTATGTATATGAGAGTAACTTTCTTCTACCTTTTCTGTGCATATAACTTTTTTCTTCTTTCATTAGTCTATCTAACTTCAAGCAATATATTGAATAAGAATGTGCACCATCATCTCATTCTAGATGTTAGAAGAAATACATTGTCTTTCCTTATTTAGTATACACTGACTATAGATTTATGACATATGGTCTTTACTATGCTGAAGTATGTTCCATCTAAGTCTCTTCAGGGCTTTGATAATAAAACCGAATATTGAAATGTATCAAGGGCAATTTCTGTACTAGTTGAGTTGTTTGTGTTATTTCACCCCAAGTCTATTTGTCTCATATTAATAATACAAGTTACTATTTTGTGTATGCTTGAGCTTCATTCCTGAAATAAAACCAACCTGTTCATGGTACATGATAACCTTATTGTGTTCTTGCTTTTATTTTGCAAGAATTTTATTGAAAAAATTGCATCTGTGTTCACCAGAGAAAATAATCTATAATTTTCTTTCTTTACTGTTTCCTTGTCTGGCTTTGCTTTCAGGGTAATCTGGCCATCTCAAATGAACTTGATAGTGTTCTTTCATTTCCTCTTTTATAGGAGAGTTTGAGGAGCATTGGTATCAGTTCTTCAAATGTTTGGTACAATTCAGCAGTTGGCTTGTTTGAGTCCTAGACTTTTTTTCTTAAGGCTTTTATTTTGTTGTTATATATATATTTAATTTACTTGTATCTTCTTGATTTTATTTTAGACAATTATGTATATAGAATTTTATTTATTTATTTACTTTTATTACGCATTTTCCTCAATTATATTTCCAATGCTATCCCAAAAGTCCCCACACCCTCCCCCCCGACTCCCCTACCCACCCATTCCTATTTTTTGGCCCTGGCGTTCCCTTGTACTGGGGCATATAAACTTTGCCTGTCCAATGGGCCTCTCTTTCCAGTGATGGCCGACTAGGCCATCTTTTCATACATATGCAGCTAGAGTCAAGAGCTAGAGAAAGTATCCAAGGAGCTAAAGAGATCCGCAACCCTATAGGTGCAACATTATGAACTAACCAGTACCCCGGAGTATATAGAATTTTTTCAATTTTTCAGGATTCTTCAGTTTCTTTAAGTATAAATTTTAAAAATGATCCATATTGTTCTCATGTATAAATATCTTAAGGTTCCAATTATTGCGATGAAATACTATGGCTGAAAGGCAAGTTGGGAAGCAAAGAGTTTATTTGCCTTCCACTTCCATATTGTTCATTGTTGGAGGAAGTCAGAACAGGAACACAAACAGGGCAGGAGACTGGAAGCAAGAGCCAAAACAGAAGCTATGGAGGGG